>NC_059130.1:91705798-92330798 GCF_020740605.2 Lemur catta | reverse complement strand
AACAAAACTTAAGGTGCTTTAATAACTCTATGAATTTGCCCAGGCTGTTACCTGTCCCTACTCTATGAGTAAACCAATCATTTCCTCTTCCTTCTTTATATGTTCTTCTATTACTATACTTCATTCATTCAACTAATATTTATTGAGTATTTTCTGTACGTCAGAGACAAGACTAGGTATTAGAGATCCAGCAACTACTTATGGACTCAGTCCTTATCCTGATGGAATTTATAATCTAATGAGGACTAAAGAGGCTAAAAACTAATAAAAAGTATGGTTAAGAATTATAAAGGAGGTAATACAGTATGTAACAGAAATGTACATTAGATGATAGCCAGGAGAAAGAGAATGAGTTATAAAAAGTACTGTGTGCATTTGTTTACATTTATGTCTTCTTTAATTATAGTCTGAGGTCCTTGGGGGCAGGGATTATGTCATCTTCATATGCCAGCCAGGACAGTAAACAGGAATGTATAGCAATGTACACTGACTTATACTACAAAGATCACTGCCCTATTCACTCCTGAGCTAATCACTGTGACCAGGCAAATGCTCTTATTGACCAGGCCTGGATCATGTGCCCACCCTTAAACCAATGGATTAGGTCAACTCCACCCAAGCGACATCATTGCAAATGGGAGAGGAGTGGTTCCAAGAGAAAAATCAGGAAGGTATTACCTAAATACGAGGGAAGGGAAGCTAGGTAGGCAAAAATCAACAGTTCTCTCTTTAGTGGACATTATTGTTATCTTCCTAAAACATACCTTGTTCCCTCCCTATACTGGTATTGAGTTTAGGTGGGAATGGCCCTTTCTCCGGCTCCAGGAATAGGCCCTGATTTGATGAAGCAATGGTTCTCAAAGTGTGGTTTGTGACCAGCAAAATCAGTAACATCTGGGAACCTGTTAACAAATATAAATTCTTGGAACCCAGGCCCAAACCTACTGAATCAGGCACTTTGTGGGTAGGACCTAGCAAGCTGTGTTTTAACAAGCCCTCCAGATAGTTCTGGTGCATTGCACACTCAAGTTTAAGAGCCACTGGTCTAGACAAAGAAAGCTATACAGATTCTAAGATAGCAATCCTTTGGAACACAGGATGGTCCAATTAGCATCAAGCTCAGGACTTTTGTGTTGTATTTGTGGGAAGCATTCTCTTTCTCTCCCAGGAATGAGGAAACATGCAGTCTCAGGAGGCAAAGGCAGCCATCTTGTACTAACAGGGAAGCCAGCCTGAGATAAAATTTGATGTAGGGTAAAGCCAAGAGATTAAAGAAAAACAGGGCCAAAGCCTGATAGCCTGGATCAAACCATGCCAGGGGCCCTCACTCCCTTTGGTCTTTTCAGATACAAAGCCTACAAATCCTCTTTATTTTAACTAATTTGAGTTGGATTTTCTATTATTAAAACCAAAAGTATCCTGATATCTACCACATCAAGTTGCACATCTAGTCCAAATATACCATAGAGAGATTGTATTAGAAAGTACTGTCTAGTCAACAGCCTCTCTCTAAATTAGGGTTGCCAGATTTAGAAAATAAAAATACACGACATCCAGTGAAATTTGAATTTCAAATAAACAATGAACAATTTTTTAGTATAACTATGGCCCAAATATTGCATGGCCCATACTGCATGTATTTCATCTGGCAACTCTACTATAAACTCCCATGGCTGAGCCCTAGGAATCAAAAAGAGGCCCAGGGTTAGTCCCAGTAAGACAGATACGATAGCTGCTCTTACAGTTTGTGTCTATTCAGAGAAAAACTAAACCCCAAATCCTGAATTAATGTCCTGCAACAGGTCTAAACCACGTGATAGTCCTTTTAAAACTAAACAGACTCCCCCCAACCATCCCAGCACCCCGAGACAGAGTCTTGCTCTGTCACCCTGGGTAGAGAGCAGCGGCATCATCATAGCTCACAGCAACCTCAAACTCATGGGCTCAAGCAATCCTTCTGTCTCAGCCTCCCCAGTAGATGGGACTACAGGCGCACATCACCACGCTAGCTAAGTTTTCTATTTTTAGTAGAGACGGGGTCTCGCTCTTGCTCAGGCTGGTCTCAAACTCCTGAGCTCAAGAGAACCTCCTTGCTCAGACTCCCAGAGTGCTGGGATTACAGGCATGAGCCCAGACATCTTTCTAAAAGCCAAAACATGTTATATCCTCTTTGACAGTTAAGTGTGACAGAAATAAAAATGTTGCTGTATGAGTATTCATAGCTTCTTTTCTTTGCTCTCTTGGTTCCTGGCCCTTATTATACAGATCAGAGTAATGAAATGAGCAAGGGAGAGAGTTTAATGAAGACAGGTACTCCTGGAAGAGAAACAAATAAGTTTGAGAAGGAGAGAAAAGAAACAAAAAGACTGGGCTGGGTGCGGTGGCTCATGCTTGTAATCCTAGCACTCTGGGAGGCCGAGGTAGGTGGATCGCTCGAGGTCAGGAGTTCGAGACCAGCCTGAGCAAGAGCGAGATCTCCATCTCTACTAAAAATAGAAAGAAATTATCTGGACAACTAAAAATATATATAGAAAAAATTAGCTGGGCATGGTGGCGCATGCCTGTAGTCCCAGCTACTCGGGAGGCTGAGGCAGTAGGATCGCTTAAGCCCAGGAGTTTGAGGTTGCTGTGAGCTACACTGACGCCATGGCACTCACTCTAGCCAGGGCAACAGATCAAGATTCTGTCTCAAGAAAAAAAAAAAGAAAAAGAAAAAGAAAGACTGCTCAAGTTGTTATGAGAAGTTAGCAAGTTTTAAGAGAGAGAAGGAAGTTTGGAATTAACCATGCAAAGATACTTATCAAAGATGAAAAAATAGGATTTTAAGTAGTATTGCAGTATGTTATGAATATAATCCCTTTTGGCATAGAATAAATATTTAAATTACTTTTCAATTTAATTTGAATGTTAGGTCAGTTCTTCCTCTAAGTGGGACACTGTGGAGATGGACAAGGCATCCTAGCTTAATAATAATGAAAATAACAACAACAATAATAGATACCTGCACTAAATGTCTTACATGTACTATTTCATATAATTCTCACAATAACCCTACAATGGAGCTAATTCTTCTCCCTGCTCTACAGATTAGAAAACTATTCAGGGTCACAAACTAGAAATAAGACAGGACTAAAATAGGAAATCCCAACAACTTGAGTCTAGAGCTCTTAAACACTGAGCAATGGATACCACTCCCATTTTGTATCAATATCTAATACTCAAGCACTTAAACATTACACTAATAAGAAAAAATAGGCCAGATGTGGTGATTCATGCCTGCAATCCTAGCACTTTGAGAGGTCAAGGCCGGAGGATCACTTAAGGTCAGGAGTTTGAGACCAGCCTGGGCAACATAGCAAAACCCCATCTCAAGAACTCATCTCAAACAAAAAAAAATATAGACTATACTATAATTTATTTTCTTTATAGAATTTTTTTAAAGGGTAATTCATGAGCAAGCCTTCATCAAATAACTAAGGCCACATACATATAATGTTACTTGGCAACAAGATGTCAGAGATCAGAATCATTTAACACTTCAAAAAACAGAAAAATACTCAAAAAATATAGTTTTGGCATAACTTAAAAAGTTAAATTTCTTAATTATTAAAATATGGAGAAATATGAGCTAAGAAATTAGCAAATAAAGTGACTAAGTCAGCTTGGAAAATGATATGCTATATAACTGGCAATAGTAATATTCAGAGTGCAACCACTTTTTATCACCTCCACAGCTGCCACCCTTGTCGAAACCACCATCATCCCTCAACTTGATTATTGCAATAGCCTCCTAACCAGTTTTTCTAATGCAACCTTTCCCTCTTTCCACCATCAGCCAGAATGATTCAAGCCAGGAATCATAGTACATCGCTGTTCAATACACTTTGATGGCTTCTCATCTCACTTGAATTTTAAAAGCCAGTTCTTATCATGATGGCTTACAATGCCCTACACAGTGGGAAAGCACCACCATCCATACCATGACTTGTCTACGTTTCTTACTACTTCGCCTTCATTCTACTCCAGCCTCACTGGCCTCCTACATAATGCCTGAATATATCACAGAGATGCTCCTGCCCCAGGGTAAATCATCTGATGTTCTCTCTATCTGCCCCCATTAATATCTGTTTTTTTGTTTTTTGTTGTTTTTGTTTTTTGGGTTTTTTTTTTTTTTTTTGAGATGGGGTCTCACCCTGTCACCCAGGCTGGAGTGCAGTACACAGTCATAGCTTACTACAGCCTCAAAATCCTGGCCTCAAGCAATCCTCCCACCTCAGCCCAACCTCTCCAGTAGCTGGGACTACAGGCATGTGCCACCATGCCCAGAGAGTATTCTAATTTTTAAGGCAAGCATTCAACTCATAAATAATTCCAAAGGTCCCAAGTTTATTTAATTTACTGAACACTAGAATTTGAAATCACAAAATGCTCTCTCACACCCATTTACTTGCTATACTAATATACTCTATTCCTATGCCTATATTCCTCAAATGAGGAAACTGTCAACCAGAGAAGTCAGCTTCCTCATCTTCTAGTAAGCAAATGACAAGATGGAAAAGGTCTGCATATTTAATTCTTAATATTATGTGACTCTGTGAATTCCAGTTTAGCAAATGAAAATGGGTTTCCCAGAGCTAGACTTTAGTTTTATAAAAGGAAAATAATTAACCCGCTGATACTTTTTATTTACAAACACGAAGATAAGAACTTTGAAGTGAGGTATGGTTTTCCAAATTACTTTCCAGAGTGGCCAATGTTGACTGCCTACCTAGCATCAATTCTCTCCTTCCTTCCTAACAGAATCCCTCCCCAATACAACCATGAACCTCAGGGGAGGCAAACATCATTCCAGATTCAGGGACATGATTAGTCCAAAGGTAATCACCAGTGATTTGTTCAGAAACTAGCATATGACCCAATTCTGGCCAAAAAGATATGAAAGAAATCTGCAAGAGGTTTTTGGAGAAAGTTTCTTCTCTCCGAAAATATAGGCATAGGAGGAGACATTTTTCTTCTTCTTTTAGAAGTTGTGTATGGATATGATGCCTAGAATCACTGCAAACATTTTGTTGCTAGCCTGATGAAGTCAATCCCAGGGATGACAGAACTGGGCAATATATGCTTGAGCAAAATATGGGGTTTTTTTGAGCTGCTGAAATCAACTAACCCTATTAAATGAAAAGATAAAATTTCTTATTTTTAAAGCCATTTTGAATTAGGTTCTGCCACTTGCAGCTGAAAACATACTAACTAAATACTTTTTTATGAAATATATCCCAGAATTAATATTAGAAAAAGTGTGGTTAATTCTATAAATGCCTATTAGAAGCTCAACACAAATTATACCATACTGAGTGACCCCCATTGTAGAATTGAAAGTTAAAAAGCCTAAAACATATGCCCAGGTGCTGCAGCTCATGCCTGTAATCCTAGCACTTTGGGAGGCCAAAGCAAGAGGGTCACTTAAGGCCAGGAGTTTGAGACCAGCCTGAGCAACATAGTGAGACCCTATCTCTACAAAAAATACAAAAATTAGCTGGCCATGGTGGCACATTCCTGTAGGGAGGCTGAGGCAGAAGGATCACTTAAACCCAGAAGTTTGAGGTTGCAGTGAACTATGATGATGCCACTGTACTCTAGCCCAAGTAGCAGACCAAGACTCTATCTCAGAAAATAAAAATAAAAATAAAAACGAAAGCTGTAAAGTATTTAAAATTACATAACTACATGCTCCGGATTTGTTGCCTTGTACCCTCAGACAAGGATAGGCAATCTGGCCCACAAACAGAACATGAGACAGGAAGTCCAAGCCTGGATAATGGTGGATGATACTGACTTTGAGTTTTATGTTGCCTCATCAATACCAGGTCACATAGCCATTTCCATATTGATGTGGGACATGCAAAATGGTATGATCTGGCAGGCTGGACCTATCCCAATGCCTCTTTTATTAAAAAAATGAGATAACCCTCTTACTTTATATGAATTTACAAACATGCACAAGGAACAATAAATATAACATATGTGGGCAAGTGTCTGACCTTACCTTGTTATAAGTCAAGTCCTACGCATTCTAAAGTTAATTGGTATCATAACACATTGGGTAACTTGAGTCTCCATTTGGTCCTGTGCTATGTAAAACTAACCCAATAAACTTTGAAAAACTAACCATTAGTTTCTAATTTTTCAAAGTTTCAAAAATGACTTTTATTCCAAACCATAAAATCTTGCTTATAACAACATTAAGCACTGCATTTTTTTCATTATTTCCTTTGTTAGAATAAATTCTCTTCATAAGTTTAAAAGTCACATGCTGATAATAAATAATATCAATATTTTAAAACTTAAATCACAAAATGAAGCTGGCTGGATCCATAGGCCTAAGATTTAACAATATATTTGGGCACTGGATGTTTAGTGAAAAAAAGATACAAAAGAAATATCACACTCTGACCTCAAGGAGCTTATCTTCTTGGGGAGATAAATTATATTCATGAAATAATTAAATAACATAATATGACACATAATTCCACGTCAAAATATAATAATAGACCATAGCTCTAGATATAAAGGAGTGCAGTGCTAGAATTTTTAGAGAAAAAAATTTTTTTTTTTTTTTTGAGACAGAGTCTCGCTGTGTTGCGCGGGCTAGAGTGAGTGCCAGAGTGAGTGCCGTGGCGTCAGCCTAGCTCACAGCAACCTCAAACTCCTGGGCTTAAGCGATCCTACTGCCTCAGCCTCCCCAGTAGCTGGGACTACAGGCATGCGCCACCATGCCTGGCTAATTTTTTCTATATATATATTTTAGTTGGCCAGATAATTTCTTTCTATTTTTAGTAGAGACGGGATCTCGCTCTTGCTCAGGCTGGTCTCGAACTCCTGACCTCGGGCAATCCACCCGCCTCAGCCTCCCAGAGTGCTAGGATTACAGGCGTGAGCCACCGCCCAGCCTAGAGAAAATTTTAAGGAAGGAGGACTCACATAGGATCCTGATTTGAAGATGGGAGTAGGATGGGTATATTCTACATAGGAAGCAGCACACAAAAGCTTGGAGATAGGAATGAGCACCGTATATTTAGAGTATTGGGCTAGAAGGACTTGGGCTTGAAGAGAAATGTGAATAGAGGATTAGTAATAAAGTTATAAATATAAGTGGGTACCATGTTACTAAAGATCGTGTATGCCAAGTTTAAGAATATGGTCTCTGCTTAGAAGAAATAGAGAGCTGCTGATTATTTTTGAGTAGGACAGTAAAATAATTAAAATAACATTTCTGTAGGATTAGCCTGGCTGAAGATTCAGGATAAATTTATGGGGAAGGGGAAGCAGAATTTAAAATAGAGTAACCAATTAGGAGGTAATGGTTAAGAGCCTGGGCTTGGCCAGGCGCGGTGGGTCACGCCTGTAATCCTAGCACTCTGGGAGGCCAAGGCAGGAGGATCGCTCCAGGTCAGGAGTTCAAGACCAGCCTGAGCAAGAGGGAGACCCCCGTCTCTACTAAAAATAGAAAGAAATTATCTGGACAGCTAAAAATATATATAGAAAAAAAAAATTAGTCGGGCATGGTGGCACATGCCTGTAGTCCCAGCTACTTGGGAGGCTGAGGCAGAAGGATTGCTTAAGCCCAAGAGTTTGAGGTTGCTGTGAGCTTGATGCCACGGCACTGTAGCCCGGGCAACAGAGCAAGACTCTGGCTCAAAAAAAAAAAGAGCCTGGGCTTAAGAGTCAGGCAGACAGACCTGCTCTGCTACCTGCTAAGCTGTGAGCCATTAATAAGTTACTAAACTCACCTAAATCTCAGTTTCCTGTCTGTAAAATGGGATAATAATAGTGCCTATTTTATGACATTGTTGTGTAGCTAAAAGAGAAGCATTTATATCACCTTCATTACAAATCATTTCTAACGTGAGTTGATAAGGAATTGGACAAGGGCAACAGAAACAAAAAGGAAAAATGACTTGGAGGGACATTTCCATAGACTCATGAGATGTTATAACTAGAAAAGTCCCTAGATAACATTTCCCCCCCAAAAATGGATAAAGTGTGGCCCCAGTTTAAATGTCAGGGATGAAAAAAAGAATGGGGCAAAATAGCTCAAAGGTTTTGACTGCAAGAGTATCCAAATAGGCAGACTTGGGATAATTACATGTTATCAGTAATACTTCTAAAATATAAGCTACAATTATTGGGTACACATTATGATATTGAGATAGTACAGCCAATCCCTACAACTCTGCAAGGTAGGTATTAGTTCGATCTCACAAAAGAGATAACAAATGCTCAGAGAGGTTAAGTACCAGCCATATAATCTTAGGCAGAGAAAAAGCATAGCTAGTTTTGGAACCTGTATCATCTATTTCCAAAGCCTCTGTTCTTTCTACTACACTAAAGCTGCCTCCTCCTTCAATACTCTCTTTAATTTAAAAATTATGTCATATCACACAGACATATTTGTAATTCTTTTTCTACCTACCTTGTTAAATATGGTGACCACAAACATGTCCTATCTTTTCTATAATCTAAGAAAAATATAAAAATATTTAGCATCAAAACAGTGATAAGAATAAATTTTAAAGGCATTGTGAAATGGGAGAATCACCATACTTCTAATGAAACATAGTTGGATAAACTTTAAACTATAATATACTAAATGAAAGCAATGACTAATCTTTTTCAATAGGACATAAAAAAAATTGGCATGGCTTTTACATCATTTGACTGTATTAATTTAACATTTGTCCCATATTACAATATAATTAAAAAGTGACACTTAGATCATAAAATAAATACCTTACCACACACAGGAGAAGCATTTATACATAACATGAACCCATGAGGTTCAGGGTTAAAGAGAAAAATTCAACCACAGAAGCAAGATACCCCCCCTGCTAACAGTAAGAACCATGCAGTGGCAGGTGACTATTTCTTCAGTGTGGGTCTCAGCAAATATTTTCCCCAACCACAGGGCAAATGTACCAGTTTTCCACCAAAATGTTTATCTAAATTTTACCAGGTTGAAAATACCAAGTATGCCAGGGTAAGTAAATAAGTTTCTTTAAAAAAAATTTTTTCATCTGGCCTCAAAATCAGAAGGTATTTTACCTGATTAGCCACCAAACTATATAGTCTAACTTATAGACTAGCAGTTCTCAAAATGTGGTCCAGAGTTCCCAAGACCCTTTCAGAAGGTCCAAGATGTCTAAACTATTTTCATAGTATTAATAAGACATTATTTGCCTTTTTCATTCTCATTCTCTTACAATTGTACAGTGGAGTTTTCCAGAGGCTATGATCTGTGATATCTCAATAGACTGAATCCAGGAGCAGACATGGGAATTTATATGCCTTCTATGAAGTCCGATATCAAAGATACTTGCAAAAACATAAAACAATGTTACTCTCCTTGCTAATTTTTCTTGCTTTTTAGAAAACATAGTTTTTTCATTTAAAAAGTTATGTTAACACATAATGATTCATTTTTTAAATGAATTAAATAAATATTTTTAAATTTTCTCAGTTTTATTCTAACACAGCAAATATCAACAGATATGACCACTTAAAACAGAAGCTCTTTGGGGTTCTTAATAATTTTTTAAGAGTCTAAAAGGGGTACTGAGACCAAAAAAATTGAGAACCACATTTCTAGACCTTCTTTATATTCACATTTAGCCAAACAATTAAAACTTTTAATTTTCTAATTACCTACTGAAGAGATATTGCTGCCCTAAAGATAATTTTGAAAATTTGTCTTGATGAAAACTAAAAATGTCTACACTCTTAACACTTGTGTCCATTAATTTTTAAAAATTTTAAATTTTTATTATATTTTCCTAAAATCAAACCAATAGCAATGTCAAAACTAAAGTGCTGGGCTAATAAGATCACTAGCTATAAGCTTTGCACATGGGTTTATAATGAGTTGTATACGGGTAATCCTCCAACAGCTCCTATACCAAAGGAGGCAATCTTTGAGAGGCCTATCCAGCAATTGCTTTGCTATAGAATAATCCCAATTCCCAAATTCACAGCAGGACTAACCACGATGCTATAGGCAATTCTCTATACCACAATCTTAACATTTCTACAATAAAAAGTTTTATGTTTCATCTAAACAGTTCAGTATTTCTACTTCTGCCAGGAAATATATAAACATTAAAACATTAAACCCCCATTTGGACTCAATTTTTATATTATCAGTGAGAGTAGACATAGGAATCCATGCAGTTATTAGAAACCTTCAGGATGCATGGTAATGACAGTTACTGAAAAGATAGGCTGGAGGGAAAAATGTTTGAAAAACAGTTTTTGAGGCCACTCGAAGCAATAATACATAACAATTTTACATTTATGGTTCTGTCTAAAATTAAGATGAAATACATATAAAAAATAGTGGCACCATTACAGTTAAGGACCCTAAGTAAACAAATGTCTAATTCAAAACTTATTTAACCCTAGGCTATTGCAATAGCCAAGGAATGAGGTGACCAAGGACCTTAAGTGGAAAAGCACCTAAAGGCTAGGAAAAAAACGGTGCTCCTTAGTTATTTATTAATTCAACACATATTGATTAAATTGTCTACGATTCTCAAGACCCTGAGCAACCTAAGACACTCATAACCAGGTGGGAGGACAATTCCACAGGGGAAAGTATACATAAATAAGTGCCGTAGTTACTCTAAACTAGAATGAAAGAAATTCCATCTGAGAAATGCTAGAAGAGGGAGGGAAAAGGAAGGAGAAATAACTTCTAACAGAAGGGATCAGGGAACATATATCCTGGCAAAGAAGCCATCTGACCTGGGTCCTAAACATATGGATATAAAATTTTAACATGTGACCATGGGGAGTAAAAGGCATCCAGGAAGAAGAAAAAAGCATACATTCAAGGAACAGCAAATACAAAATAGCTTCCACAGAATTTATGATGAACGCCAGGAGAATGAACTGGAAAATTAGGTTGTAAGCAAAAATAGAAGGACTTATATGACAGGGTAAGCAATCTGGTGTTTTTCCTAGTAGGTAAAGGGAAGCCATTGGAAGGTTTTTAAAGCCATTAGACTTATCTTTTGAAGGTAAATCAGATGATACTTTAACCAATTACTGTGGATTGTAGAAACAGGAGACAACAGTGTGCTATCACACCAGTACAAGCAGAAAATAAGAGTTAAAAACTTGATCTGGGGTGAGAACTAGGAAAAACATACAAAGCATGCTGTAACCATTTCACTAATGATATAGTTTTAAATGCTTCAAAAACTTAATTTATTGTACAAAACAAGGTTGGCATTCACATTATTTCTATGAAAAACCATTTACTTCATAGGCAATGTATAGCATACTCAAGTGTGCTTCCTTTTAAAAAAGCTGTTAGGAATAACTAATCATAGTCTACAGTAATGCTACAAAATAGGTAATAAAGAACAGCATATGTATATTTTCCATATTCTCAATAGAATCTAAGTATGCACAATTTCATTTAAGGATGAACATTTTAAACTCAAAAGTTTATTTCCATAGAAAATAAACAAAGTTTGGATCAGAATTTTCTAGACAACATTATAAAACCCACATCTCCATATAATCATAATAGTCAACTTTTCTTAAAATTATTTTTGGACAACTTGACTCAACTTGGCCAGTATTTTTCTACTAGGCCAACATTTTCAACCAATAGTGCCTTCATTTTCTCCCCTCCTCCCTATTCACCTCCCACCCAACAAATTCCCTTTGTATGTCTGCAAGGCAAGATACTATATAATACAGTATAATTCTAACGCAGTTTGAATATATAATTGTTATAATAACAGGAATCTAGAATTATTAACCTTACTTTTTGCAAGAGAGGTACCAGTGATGTACTAGATTTCCATTCATATGAATGACAAATGTATCTAATAGAAGTGATGCTTTACCATTATGGGGGAAACAAAGGGGGAAACACACAATAGATGGGTGGCAAATCTTACAAACTTTACAAAACACTGAAAAGCTGCATCTGGATTGCAATCACAATTATAAAAGCAAATAAAGAAGGCTCTAAAATGAAGGAAAAGAAAAAATTCTAAATGATCATTAAGAGTGAAAAAGGTTTTTTCAATATTAGTTTTTAGTATAGGATCATTATACCCTATGACTAATTAAAAAAACAAAGAGGATAATTCACTGTTTGCAAGAACACAGGAAAAAAATTCTACATACCTTCTATAAGATAGTTATACTTCATTACACTTGCATGGGCTCAAATCCTTTCAAAGGTTTCCAAAAATACATAGTCTTATAATAAGTGAGGTTCCCCAATGACACACAATTTATTCTGTAGGCTTAAGCTACAACACATTTTTAAAAGACATAAAGAATTCATCCACAATAGAAACAAGGAGTCACAAAGGCCCTCTACTTATTCAAAATCATTACATAAAGCACTATCTGTAATTGCAAACGGGGGTTGAAAATCTGACAGCTAATAATCATAAAATAGAGTAGACTTTAATGAAAAAGAAAAACATCAAATTTTCCATTTTCCCTTCTGTTTCGTTTCCTACCAGACACACAAAATGTCTGTAATGGCCTCAGACAAAGCTCTAAAATAAAAATACAGTACTGTATATGTATACCTTACGTTATGTGTATAGGAACCTATCACATATATGTACATATCACATATTCACAGGAAAAAGGAACGTTCCTTTTTTACTCTAAGTATTGAAGTTCTATTAAACCCTATCCCATAAATCATCATAAAGTAAAGAGTAATAAAATACTGCACATAGATTTCTCTGAGCAACTATATTCTATGGATGAAAATCTCAGACTAAAACCATGACCAAGTAAGAACACCCAATCCCTAAAAATCACTAACCGGCATTTGGTTTCTATAACAGAAGAGAGTCTCAAAATGAATAATCACATAGGCATCTGAGTTTCAGAAGTTAACCAAGGTAAAACACAATGAACCAAATTAGACAAATGTATGAAATGACAAGCTTTAAAGAATTCACCCAAAGGGAATTCAAGAGTGGGATATAACACATCCCTTGCAGGTAGAACAGTCTTTGATCGAAAAAGGAAAAAAAGAAAAGTGGAGGCACAAGAAAAACCTGAACGACATGCAAAGTAAAAAAAAAAAAAAAAAAAAATCCAAAATATCGGGTCTCTCCTCCCAACCCCACTCCAGCCCCCACCCCCACCTTTGCAGGACAATAGGATCAGGGTCCTAACTGCAAACTTTAAACGTGTAAACCAGAAGCAGTTTTACTGCAGCTATAACTGCAAATCTGCCCCTCATCCAGAATCTAGCGAACCCAGGAATACTTCTACCCTGAAAACATCACCAAGGTATTGGTAAACACAAAAAGACCCATCATAACATTCTTTTCTTCTCCCAAGTACCTGGAGGATCCATTTCAATATAAAATATCAGTTCTGTCGAATAGGGCATCATCACCTCCCTCCAGTCTGCGTCATCGCGGTCCATACTCCACACTGTATTGTACATCGCGCTGTCAGGGGCAGGCCGTCAGGAAATATATAGAGAGCATATATATTTTTTATCTGGTATTTAAAATCTAAAAATATAGATCTGTAAAAGTTCCACACGGAAATGTACTTCGGGATTTCCAACGGCCGATACAAGTCCAGTCAACTACCAGGACGAGGACAGGGTCCTCCTCCTCTCTCCTACAGCACCCAACAAAATGCCCCCCGAACTTTCAAGATAAGGGTTGTCCTCGGAGGGGTACAGAGAGGCTTGGGGGACAGTCGGCAGAGCTGTTAAAAGCGGTTCCCCAAAATCCTTTCTACACAGTCGCTATCCAAAGAGAAAAGCTCCCACCGCCTCCAAATCTTTCCGCGGAAGCCACTTTTGTGTCCTTCGGAAGAGGGAGAATGAAAAGCGGGGGGGGGATGAAGGGAGGAGAAAAAAACACGTTGGGTTAAAGCCGGGGAAGTGACAAAGGAAGGCATAAAAAGGGGGTTAGGGATTGAGTTCAAGTTTCGGGGTCCCACTAGTCTGCAAAAAGCGATCCCCGCAGGGACCGGGACTTGGACTCCGTTCCGGTCGGGCTCGGAAACGAAGCTGCCGCAGCCTTGGGATTGGGGCCCGTCGGCGAGTCCAGTCAGCTCGGCTCGGCTGTGCGCTCCCGCCGGGGTGTAAGCAGCCCCGCCGGCACCGGCTCCGCTCACGCTCTGCCCTGACTCCAGCCACTAGAGTTTCATTTTAACGGCGCGGAGGGGACACCCTCCTCCGCCCCCAAGGTTCCACACCCCCTCCCCAACTGCTGGGGCGAAACCCAACCACGCCGGGAAGGGGGGACAGCTAGCATCACCACTGCCCCTTCCACTCTATCCCGCCTCATTGTGCTGGCATTCTGTCAGGTGCCTCGGAAAGTCTACACAGACCCTTCCTCCATTTCGGCTTTCAACTCTCCCCACCGCTCTCTAGGGCTTGGTTCCTTAATCAGCCATCCTCTCTCTCCCCCAGCCTCAATCAGAATGGTACGGTCCGGGCGCTGGCCGCACTCCAGGAGTCGGTGCCGGGAGCAAGCAAGCCAGGCCGGGAGGGAGAGGGGAGAGGGGAGAGAGGTAAGGCGGTTGCTGATTGGCTGATCCCGGTTGCCGGAGCCGGGAGCCGGCGTCTTTTGTCTGCCTTGCTCCAGAGAAGGAGCGGGAGACGGCTGCGCGCCCCAAGCGGGCCAATCAAGAGATAGCCGGCGCCGGCCGGTGAGGCAGCGATTGGTCAGAGCCCAGTTACTAAGCGGGACAAAGGCAGAAGGGGAAAGAAAAGAGGAGGAGGGAAAAAAAAAAAAAAAAAAAAGAAAGAAAGAAAGAAAGCGCAAACGGCAGTTACTGACAGGCTGGACGAGCGCTCGGGGCTCAAGCTGCCCGGAGACAGGCGGGGCTCCCGCTGAGGCTCGGTCCGCCCGGACGAGTGAGGAGCTGGGGAGGACGGGCTGGCGTGAGATGCCTCTGCCCGGAGACTGGCCGTGGGGGAGGGGAGCGGACATACATACAGGGGCGCGTGCTGTCACTTGGCTGGGTGCGCGTTCTTCTGGTCCTTAGGAGGCCTCTGGGCATAGACCCTCCCCACCCCTCGTGATAAGTTGTCACATAAAGCAAAGATCCCCAAACCCACTTTCAGTACCGTTACCAGTCAGTGAGAGGATGTGCCCCGGGACCCGTGCAACCTTCCTGGCTGCTCTTTAAGCCCAGTCCCTGCTTAGCCCTTTGGACAGTTAGGCATTTCTTAGGGAGGCATTTTGCAGTTACTCTGTGCTTCTCACCCAAGGACTTTTGCACCCAAAGGTAACCCCGCACACCTAAAATAGTGGGGCGACTCAGCAAGCCCTCCAGCCCGAGTACTTGAGCCAGAAAAAATATCTCGGAATTACAGTGCGTGTGTGATTTCTGAGATATATCACAGGTGTTGGAATCTCTCTCCAAAAGGGCTCTGTTTCCCTAACAGACCCCCTTTTTGATATAACGATTCCCACCCCCCAGGCTTACAGCTATGAGATTGGGCTTCAGTATGAAAATGCTGAATATTTCTACGCACTTCAGAAACAGCTGATTAACTTGCTGGGGAACACTAAATAGCTAAAAGCAGATTTGTGTCTCCTTAAGATTGTGCCTGGAATTGCCATCCTGCATACAGTCTGAGGAGGCCAAAAACTGCTCCATTTCCTCTTTACACAGGAGTAACAAAGCCCATTGTGTTTGAGCTGACAACCTGATTTAAGCCCTAGCAAAACCACACACCCTGAGAAGGTCTGTTATATTGATTGGCCTGTGGAAAAGTTGCCTTATTTCACCCTCTTCCTCCTAAGGTGGTTCTGCCTTGCCTCTTTTTTTTTAAGAGACAGTGTGTGACTTGTCACCTGGACTGGGGTGCAGTGGTACAATCACAGCTCACTGCAGCCTCAAACTCCTGGGCTCAAGTGATCCTCCCACCTCAGCCTCCTGAGTAGCTGGGACTACAGGAACGTGCCACCACATCCAGCTAATTTTTTATTTTGTAGAGATAGGGTCTCACTATGTTGCCCAGGCTGGTCTCAAATTCCTGGGCTTAACCAATCCTCCCACCTCAACCTCCCAAAATGCTGGGATTACAGGTGTGAGCCACCTCGCCTGGCCTGGTTCTGCCTTCCTTAAAGGTCCCCTGACTGAGTTGAGACAGTTCCTGGGAGCAGACAATCAAAATGTGTATGGACTGGGTATAGAATAACTGGCTAAAAAGAGCTGGTAAGTATTAAAAAAAATCCCATTTAATCTGCAGTGCTGAAAGAAAGAAAGAAAAGAAAGCAAACAAGCAAGCTGGTAAGTATGGATGGACTGGGTTGAGCTAAGAAAACACACCAGGATTCTTCTATGCTTTCTTACATTTCTGAAATCAAAATGTGATTCAGCAGCCAGATCAACTTTGCGGCAGGAGTCATTAATTATAATCTCCTGAACCATTCCTCCAGGTAGAAAATGCTGGAAGATCAACTCTGATTTGTGGCTGGCTTCCCAGCAGTCTCTGCTTCACCATATCTGGGAGCCAGAAGTACTCGAGTCTGATAACTCAAAAGGCAGAACAATCAGTCAAGGGTAAGTTGGTTTATTTTTGTTCATGGGTGTCCCTGTGTATTTCCAAACAAAATGAGAGTGAAAAGAGAGGAAGTGTGGAAAAGATAATGGCTTTCATATTTCCACAGCAGCTTTTGCCTGGACCACTTTTCATCATTTTGTGGTGGGGTTTCAATTTCTAATACACAGCAATCACCCGGGCCTTTCCCTCAGCTGAGGCTTTGTGGGCTGTAGTGATGAATAAGTACAGAATATAATGAAGTGCTCATGACTGACACATGTAGTAAAGCTGGGATTCAACTAAAATTGTATGACCCAACTCTCCAATTTAAATAGACCTTTGAATAGGAGACCTCCAAAGAATAACAGTGATGCAAGAGGCAATGATGAATCAAGGGGAAGCACACTTCCTTCAGATGAGCTTGAACCAGTGCCCTGCCATTGTGGGAAGCACTGTCAGATGATGCCAGCCTTACTTTCTTTCAGCTGAGAAATAGAAGTGAGGTTCTGACTACTTGTCACCAAAACACCTCAAGTTCTTTGCAAAGGTAGAAAATGTTAATTCTGGTGTCCTGGACCACTTCTATCCTGGAGAATTATATTTGGTCTGGGTGTGGATTAAATTCAGCTCTAAGAGCTCAAACTCCTGGGTCACAATCTGCTACTTTGGGAGTTGCTTTTTTCCCTTTGCCTCCTCCCTTTCTTTTTTTAATTTAAAGCAGTCTTAGGTAAATCACGAAATCTGTCTGCCTTCATTTATATATCTGTGAAATAGATTTATGCAAGCTGCCTAGTGTATTATGAAACACTCTGAGAAGGAAAAAAAATGCCACTAAGTATTTAGACTTAATAGTAACTCCAAATGAGTCGGATGTCCTTCACTTTTCACCCTGGTATGGTTTGCTATGCAACTGTTCAAATATGTTTCATTTCTCCCTCTTTATTTCAGAGATAGATGAAATAGTTCTTCTGTGCTCTGAATATAGGGTATGATCTCAGAGTTCTCTGTGCCAGCAGAATCAGTCTGGAACTCAGCCAGAAGTTCTTCGTGATTAAAGGTGCCATCTGAGCACACAATATTTTTTTAAAAACCTTGCAAAATGGAAACATACTCTTTTATTTTAAGGTCACTAGCTTTAATACCAGGGCTGACTGGTCTTAGCCTTTGGGGAGGGATTCCACTGGCCTCAATCTCTTCTTCTTTTTCCTCTCTCATCATCTTCCCTTGACTACTTGTCTTGTGATAAGGCCCACTCCATGCAACTGAATAAACTCACTAACTAAATGGGACTCCCAGAAAGCACTACATATTATCAGTTACAGATTTCAGGGCCTCCCCAGCCACGTGACTTATAAGTTGGAGATATATCAAGTTTCGATGGAACTTGATATAGGAAGGAAAAGTTTGCCTTTACAATGAAAAAAGAACAATGTTAGTGGATCTTCTGGAAAGACAACTCACCTGGGAATTGAGAGTCAACTCTTGAGACAGCAGTGGCTAAAATCATGATATTCCGCTTTTTCCAAATGTTCGGCATTTGCAATTTTTTACTTCTTCACTTATTTTTTAGCACTTGAATGCCCATGCTAGAGTTAATCATATCAGCCCAAGACACCGAGAAATTATGACATTAGATGAATGAGTAGACTTCATAGAAGTGGCATTCCTCCAGGTGCTGCTAAATTCCAGGGCACTGTTTGAGGGCTTCTTCAGACCCCTCAGCAATGATATAGATCTGCTCTGCCTCACTCTTCCCACTTTGGGTCTCCTTCAGCTTTAGGGATCACAAAGAAGCAGGTCTCTCTCTCGAGCCTGACATGCTCCCCTCTTTTGGTGTCTGCCCTTCCAACAACTCAGAGGCCAACTGGGTGCTATGTATGCCACTGCTGAAACTTTCTCTCCAACAAGGCAACAGATTTCAGCTCGGCTCTCACCAGGGAAGAGAGAGAGAGAACAAATGAGATCCAAATGGCAGGAACAATAGTCCAGGCTGTTTCACGAGGGCAGGGCACAAACAGGGCAGGCAGCTGGTGAGTTCTGTTACCTCATTTAATCTCCGTAACCCTGGGGAGAAGGGTTGTATTTTTATTCTCATTTTATAGATGAGGAAATTGAGACCCAGAGCAGTGAGGTGACTTGTTCAAAGTCATGCAGCCACTTAATAGCACAGCCAGGATTAGGGCCCCATCTCCCAACTGCCATGTCATTGCCTTTCCTACCACACAGCTTTCCTCTCCCCTTTATATGCTTGGCAAATGTTTACTAATGCTTCCAAACACTGGGGGTACAAAAATGAATGACTGAGTCCCTAACATTGAGTCCAGAATCCATAGAGGAGGGGCCAAAAAAGGAAAAAATAATTAAAGACGTGCAAGTGCTTTAATAGAGAAATTGACAAAGTACTGTGGGAACCCCTAAGACAGTGGTGATCTCTGTCCATGTGCAGGTGAATAGATGCTTCCTAAAGGAGGTGACATTTGGACTGCCCCAAACTTGTACGCATCTGCTTTAAACATGGTTCTTTACTTCTCAGTTTTCCCAATTCATATGATTTAACTCCAAGCCTGAGAAAGTTTTGTTGAAAGCTGACCGAAGATCAGATTACCAGAGTCCTTCATCTTCTTTAATCAGACTGCAATAGCCTCTTCGTCATTTCCTCACCTTGCTTTCTCCAAGCCATACCCCACACAGCTAGAGTGACTGCTGTAAATAAAAAATCTGAACATGTCACTCCCTTGCTTCAACCCTGAAGAAATTCCTTTTGTCCTCAGGATAAGGTTTAAGTCTCTTAGCCTGGCATTCCAGGCTTTGATGATCTAGCCCCTGCCTACCTCTCCAGTTTCTTCTCACACAGGTCTTCCTGTCACTCCTGTGAACCACCTAACTGAAGTGCTTAGAGTTCTCAGAACAGAACATTTCTCCTCCACACAACATATTCCACTATGACATGGCAAACTCCTACTTCTTTGCATCTGATCTCATGGACTATGCTCACACAGCCCCCTGTGCTGGCCTCTGCACAACCCGTGGCACACCATGTTCAAAGTGTCTGTTTCCAGGTCTTTCTCCCACCACTGTTAGAGTTCCTCATGGGTGGAGAACATGTCCTTGAATCATCAATGCACAGCACAGGGCCTGTCAAACGGTGGATAGCCTGTGAATGTTCTTTGAGTGAATAAGTAAAAGTGGCAAGTAAACTCTCCAAGAAGGCTCTGGGGGAGTCTAAGTTCAGGTTATCCTAGTAGTCATTTCTGTAGGTCCTCAGCTGACTCCCGTTTATTTAAAAGGACAAAAGGAAAACCAAAAAATTGTATAGTTCTTTGGTTACAGGAACCAAAAGGGGCAGACAGTGACCTTTCCCTCCCGCTAGCTACCCCTAGGGTCTTCACCGCAGAGACTGAGTTCCGCTGCCCTTTTATTTTGTCAGCTGTGAATTGTTTGCAAAATTCCAAGCAGTTTGTAGGAAATTCAGGAAAACTCAGCAGCAAGAAGAGAAACTGGTTTCATTTTCCAGTCCAGCTCATTTCTGAAATATAACACCATATAGGGCTTTAAAATATGCTAACTTCCTATGGCCATTATTTCAGTAGTTTTGAGCAATTTGTAGTTCATGCCTCCTTTCTGGGATGTACAGTAATCACCCTGTAATTCCACAGATCTCAAATCTAAAAAATGTTTTATTATGTTTCATTGTTAGAGGGCAAAATCAGTCCAGTTCCCTTATTGGACAATTTTGGTTTAAAAGGAAAAAAAAACCAATAGCATTTTTCTTTGCTATCAACAATAAAATCTCGAGCGCCCTTTAGAGATAATTTATATCATCTACATATTAAAACAAAAGGCCTCCTGCAGCCTTCTCATACATCTCTGCAGGGGCATCATCTTTGAAATCTGGGAAAATGGTGCAACTTCTAGGGCTTAAAGATCACCACTTGAGTAAGAAAAGTATAAGCATGAAATGTAGAAGGCCTGGTCATTTATGTCTTCAGCTCTGAGCATTTGATTGAAAAATGATAACACCCAAAGTGAGTTTCTTTCAGTTCAAGGATAGTGACTACCTGTGTTATGCTCATCTTATATTTCTTACACAGGAGGCACTCAGTGAAGATCACTACTATTCTTCAAACTTCACTTAGGACAGAATCCTATTTTTCCCCCTTCAGTGCCAATGTGTGAAATTCTAAATTACGTCATTGTAGGGCTAAGTCTTCCAAGGTACTGGAAGTATATGTTCAAGAGCAGTATGTTTTCATATTGTAAACAAAAAAATGTAATTGGTCAATATATATAACAAATATGTAATATGATAATTGTACCTAAAGTAGATTTATTAAATGTTAATGGTAAAAGAGAAGAACAGTCCAAAATGATAAGCTCTTTCAGTTCAATTCAACTGAGCCCCTTCCATGGCCAGATCTTTTGCTGAGTACTAGGAAGGCACTATTTCTGCCCTTGATGAGCCCACCATCTAGAAAGGGAGACTTACCTGAACAAGCAATAACTGTTTTGCTGACCCATGTGCTTTTAATCTAACTCTCCCTGAGGCTGTAAGATTAGAGAAAGCACCCTTTGTTTACCTTCTCCATCTTTCCTCTTTCCAGCCTTACTCTCTGTCTCAGCCCTTTTCCTGACCTGCTTGACTGCTGAGTCTTAATCTCACACTCCTCACTGATTCTATTCTTGCAGCACTGACCTCTGGCTGTGTTCCCTAACCACAATTGAAATTCACCCCTTGGATCATGTTTTCTCTTCCAAGACAATGGAAGAATCTAGCCCAGTATCCTACTATGACATAGGGCTTAGTGGTTGGTGTTTCTGCTGGTTCCTCCCAGGATCCTGCAAACAAGAACCAGACAATACCCATCATACCCATGAACTGCTCCCTTTCTGAAATCCTAACTCTAATAGACCACTCTCTCTGACCTACCTACCTCTGTGCTTTCTTTTTTTTTTTCCTGGCCAAGCACAGATATTGGAGAAAAATAATTACTACCTAATACCACTGTAATGAGTTGAATAGTGGTCCCCAAAACAGACATGTCCAACTCCTAAGCCTTGGAAGCTCTGAATGTGACCTGATTTGGAAAAGGGGTCTTTGCAGATATAATTAAAGATCTTGAGATGAGATCATCCTGGATTTAAGGTGGATCCCAGATCCAGTGACAGGTATCCTTATAAGAAATGCAGAGCGAGATTAGAGACACAAACACAGATGGAAGACAATGTGAAAAAAGTGGCAAAGATTGGAACACTAAAAATTGCTTGCAACCACCAGAAGCTAGGAGAGAGGCAGGGAGCGGATTCTCCCTTAGAGTCTCCAGAGGAAACCAATCCTGCCAACATCTTGATTTTGGACTTCTGGCCTCCAAAATAGTGACAGAATAAATTTCTGTTGTTTTAAGCTGCCCAATTTATGGTAATTTGCTATGGCAGCCCTAGGAAATGATACAACCACCATAATTTAATTTTTTAAAAAGACATTTAAATATCAAGATGTAGAAAGGATATAATTTTAGAATATTTATAAAGGACCATCCTTCCCAAGAAATGACTATACGTCACATTAAACTAAATGTAGTACTTAAACTGATGAAACTTTGTCATAGACTCTCTCTAGTCCAAGGAACCACAGCCTTAACCCCAAAGTGGATCTTTTCAACCATTTTCTTCCAATACTGTCAACTGTCTCTCCTGCCTTTCCAAAAGAGTCACCCAGCCAAAGCCCAATCCCAGACCAAAACAATGGTCTCTTGCTCTTAGACCCAGGCAGCTGGGCTTAGGTAAAGAAAAACCTAGTTTACCAACTTAGCTCTGAGCTGGTCTCTGGTCATAATTGGGATTCCTTTGGCTCATCCTGTATCTGCTTCCTCTGCATAACAAACTTTCACCACTCATCTCAAATGACTGCCTTCTACCCTCAGATCAGTAAATGTGACCTCACCTTTTTTACTTCACAGAGACCAACAGGCATAATCCCCCTTCCTTCCATCCTCTTAAGAGCCTATAAACCCATACCCATTCTTGCTTCTTCACCTTTCTTTCTGAGGAAGCATGTCTTTCCTATAGTTGAAAGCTAATTACCAGATCTGATCTCTGTCTGGATGGCACCCTCTTCAGCCTCCTAAAGCACCAGCCCTAGCCCTTCTTCTGTATATCCAAATGCCTACTGGATGCCCCATAAACACTTCAAAATTGTCATCTCTAAGCCAATTCCTTTTTGAGTTAGGTGACAGGGCCAGATGAAAGTACAGGCCAGGCTGGGCGCAGTGGCTCACGCCTGTAATCCTAGCACTCTGGGAGGGTGAAGCGGGAGGATCACTCAAGGTCAGGAGTTCAAGACCAGCCCAAGCAAGAGCGAGACACCCCGTCTCTACTAAAAATAGAAAGAAATTAGCCAAACAACTAAAAATATATTTAGAAAAAATTAGCCAAGCATGGTGGCACATGCCTGTAGTCCCAGCTACTTGGGAGGCTGAGGCAGGATTGCTTGAGCCCAGGAGTCTGAGGTTGCTGTGAGCTAGGCTGATGCCACGGCACTCTAGCCTGGGCAACAGAGTGAGACTCTGTCTCAAAAAAAAAAAGGCCGGGGTGGGGCGGGGAGGGGCCGGGTCGGTGGCTCACGCCTGTAATCCTAGCACTCTGGGAGTCCGAGGTGGGTGGATCGCTTGAGGTCAGGAGTTCGAAACTAGCCTGAGCAAGAGCGAGACCCCCATCTCTACTAAAAATAGAAAGAAATAATCTGGCCAACTAAAAATATATATAGAAAAAATTAGTCGGGCATGGTGGCGCATGCCTGTAGTCCCAGCTACTCGGGAGGCTGAGGCAGTAGAATTGCTCAAGCCCAGGAGTTTGAGGTTGCTGTGAGCTAGGCTGACGCCTTGGCACTCACGCTAGCCTAGGTGGCGACAAAGGGAGACTCTGTCTCAAAAAAAAAAAAAGAAAGAAAGAAAGAAAGTATAGGCCAGAGAGAAAGAAAGCATATGCAAAAGCCCAGAGAAGAGCACATGGCTCTTTGGGCACATTGGAAGTAGTGCGGGCTGGCGTAATGTTGAAAGAGGTAAAGGTTGTGAGGGATAAACCTACAGAGTAAGCATGAAGAGCCTTGTAAGCCAAGATAAGGAATGTGTACTTTATTCTCAAGCAATGGGGTTTTAAACTCAAGCATTAAAGAGTTTTTAGCACAGGAGTGGCATGATCATATTTGCATTTGAGAATCACCATAGATTGCAGAGTGAATTGAAGGGGTGAACTTTGAAGACTTGGAAAACATTGTTGCAACAATGTAGGCAAAAGAGAGAGTCCTGTATAGATTTGAGAGATGTTTATGAGGTAGAAAAGGCCACACTTGGTGAGTGATTAGGTAAACAGCACCTCCGCACTCTAAACAATGAGTCTCTCGAAAATGAGATTACAACCTTTCTGATGGAGAATCTTTCTCTTTATTGGTAGTATTTTCCTCCTTTGCTTCTCCAGGTGATTCATTCATTTCCAGGACCTCATTGGATAGATCAACTAGCCCCAAAAGCACTGCTTAAGTTAAGGCCTGAGGGTGTGAGTGGATTAATGACCCAGGCTGATCCGTCAATTGCCCATTGTAGTGGATACTTTTAATACTTCTGGCCAATTCAGTGATGTCCCCCTTCTCAATTTGTACGTGGCCTCGTCCCTGGCCATAGTTGATGGGACCCAAGCTGAGCTGATTAAAGTTTCTTTTACAAATATTTGGAAATAGTACCCCAAACATGGACTGGTCTCTTTCAGGGGTTTGGACCTATAACCTAGAATCAGTCTCTGGAGTTAGCTGTTGCCATTGTCCATCCTGAGGGCTGAGTTGCAAGGAAGCCAGTCTTCAGAAAGCCAAAGCAGGATGAAGGAAATGCTCTGAAAGGAGCAGGGATAAGGAATGGAAGGAATACAAGCAGTAATCAATTTCGTGAGTCTAAAGCTTCCTAAGGCCCAGCTTTGTACCTGTGCTAAGGTGAGGCCCCTACCTAACATTTGCAGGGCTGGAGACAAGAGTATAAATGGAGGCCCACAGAACATGGGGGAAGGGAGAGGCAAAGAACTAACCCCTTTCTCTTCCCGCTCCCAACTCTATCCTGCACTGTGAGAGTGTGAGGGAGTCTTTGTGTACACGGCCAAGCTCCTTCCATCCATCTCTGTCTTAGTCCATTTTGTGTTGATATAACAGAAGACCAGAAGCTGGGTAATTTATAAAGAAAAGAGGTTTATTTTGATTCATGATTCTTTTGGCTGGAAAGTCCAAGATTGGACAGCTATATCTGGTGAGGGCCTCATACTGCTTCAGCTCATAGTGCAAAGCGGAAGGGGACCCAGCATGTGCAAAGAGATCACATGGTGGGAAGGAAAGCAAGAGAGGGAAACCAAGGAAGACAGACTCTTTTTAACAATCTAGTCTAGCAGAAACTAATCCATTCCCATGAAATCAAGAACTCACCCCAGCAGGAAAGCATTAATCTATCTATGAGGGATCTACCCCCATGACCCAAATACCTCTCACTAGGCCCTACCTCCCAACATTGCCACATTGGGAATCAAATTTCAACAATTTTGATGAGGACAAGCTACATACAAACCATAGCAATCCCCTTACAAACAACTGTCCCTTGGCTACCCCTTAGGTGCTGATACTAATGATGCTGTCCTTCTCTGGGAGGATTGAGCTCAGGAGTTCAAGACCAGCCTAAGCAAGAGTGAGACCCCATCTCTCCTAAAAATAGAAAAATTAGCTGGGTGTCGTGGTGTGTGCCTGTAGTCCCAGCTACTTGGGAAGCTAAGGCAGGAGGATTGCTTGAGCCCAGGAGCTGGAGGTTGCTATGAGCTAGGCTGATGCCACAGCACTCTAGCCCTGGCGACAGAGTATGACTCTGTCTCAGAAAAAAAAAAAAAAAGAAAAAGAAATTGAACCCTTTCCTCACAACTCCCCCATAAAAAATTAAATTAAATTTTAAAAAAATATTAAAACAACAACAATGCTGTCCTTAAGAGAACAGATCCTAGGAGAAGGCTCATGCAGTTCCTGGAAACAGGCTAGAGGCCATTTGGGCAGGGAATTCCAAGATTCAGGATACTGAGCATGGTCTAGAAGGGGGAGGAAAGATAAGAGGAATTTTATCTGGGTGGATAAGTGCCCTTGGCCCCATGGCTTGCTCATCCTATGGGGAGAGGTGGACTCAAAGAAGAGCCAAAGCAGGGTCCTCTAGGCATGGGGCCCCAGGAAAGGGTCTCTCTTTCTCAGGTCTACCGGGAGCTGCTTATATAAATTCCTTGTTTGTTTAAGCAGGCTTAACTAGATTCTTTTACTTGCAACCCAAGAATCCTAAGGCCTCTGCCTTTATCCTCTGAACCACTGTCCAGTTTGCTCTCCTTGTTCCCCAAGGAGCCTGGAAGAGTAGCTGGGAGAGGGCTTCCTCATCAACCCTAATGCCTACCAGGTGGGCCAGAATCAGGGATGCAGCTTTTTTCATGGGTTCTGCCATCAGTGGTAAATTATTTTGGTCAATCATTTTGACTTTCGTCTCCTACTTTCAGTTTTATACCTTTAATTGGTGATTTTGAGCTTAATAGGCAGCCCCAAATTTAAAAAATAGCACTTTGTTTCATTCTTACATATTCTGGCAACATTCTCAACATCATACAGAGTTTATTGGTCCTACCTCCCATCTAATTTAGAAATCCTTCAAAATGAGAAGGATGTTCAGGTGCTAGACAGCCAAAAATATCAAATGTTCTCTATGACTGCATCCATCAGGTCTTAAAGCTATCTCCCTTGGAGGAGGCTCTGGTCTTCTCCTTTAGGAAACCTTAAGTATTTCCTCTAGGGTGAACTCACCTCCCCCTACACTTGGCTTGGGTCCTGCCCATCACTCCTCTCTCCAACTCTACACTCACAGTTGGGGTAGTAATGATTTGCCCTGGGCCACACAGTCAAATGCTACTATGAGCATGGTATCCAAGACAGGAGCTTCCTGCTAGACCTGCCTCAGGGGCTGACTCTCAATGGTCTGTGAGTATACCCAGTGAAGAGAAAGCATGAGAATCCTCATAGACCTATAGTAGCCTTTACCAGGGGCAACCAGCCAAATACTGGGAAGCACATGGGCAAGTGTAGGGTAGTCTAGCACCTGACACACCTGTTCTTTCAAAACTTACCTGGTTATTTCCCACTTTTGAGGCAGGAACTCTGGTTTTTTAATAGTGTTGTATCTCACTATAAAACTTGTGCTAACAAAAGCAATGGACTATCTCTCTTCATCTTTCTAACATAGTACCTAATCCTGATGCCCTCAAAATTGATGACAGTCTGAGTCAGCAATTACTAGGGCAAGCAAGCCTGAACCAAGTAGCTCACCAAAATTACCAAGGCATTTAACTCCCAGAAGGGTTTGAAGGAGTGAGGGAGTTGACTTCCTTCTGGTTTTTAAGCTGACTTCTGAACTGGTGCCCTGCATCTGTCCTGATAATGTCAAATTAGAACGCTAAAGGATTTTGCAATCTTGGAGAAGTTTATCATAAATATTATGAATGTTTCTAATTTGCCATAACTGATGGAGTGGAACCAGTTGTTAATAATGGAGATCTTCTCATGGCCTGTGCTTACCCACAGTGTGATATTACATGTCATCACCTTTTACTGAGATCAAGCAAAATTACTGAAGTTGTAATGGGACAACTTCGGGCCCGAGTCTCTCATATGGTGTAGTATCACTGTTGTATTAGCATGACTTTTCAGTTGCAAGTGATAGAAAACTAGCTTAAGCCAAGTAAAGAGGTGGTCTCACTTCAGAAACAGAGGAGAGGTGCTCAAACAATGTTAGCAAGAACCAGACTCATTCTCAGTTCTCCTTCCACCTAATTTTTCCCCAAATGGTCACAATGATCCCATCCAGCAGCTTCAGGCTTATAGTCTACCCAATTAGCAACTCCATCCAGCAAAGCACAAGTTTTCCCATATAATGGCAGAAAAATTCTGGGGGTTGAATCTCATTGGCCTAGCTTGGGTTACATGCCCACCCATGAACCAATCATTGAGGCCAGTTAGGTGGAATGTTCTAATTGGTCAGACATAGGGCAAGCGGCCACCCCTAGAAGCAGAGTGTGAGGGCCAGCTGCACCCAAGCTACAGAGATTGAGAATTGGGAGGGGCACTTTCTCAAAGAAAATCTGAGCAGACAAAAAAACATGTTCACTACTCTTAACGAGCCATTGTTCGTGCTCCTCCAAGATTTTGATGATATACATATGAATAAATATACAATGAATATATAAATATGGATATATACATGAATAAATAAACACTTCCAGATAAATTACGATGACAAATCACTTTCTCCAGCAACCTTTGGATAGTAACATGGGTTCCTGAAACCCCCAACCGTGCATATTGGTAGTCCTATACAAGGTAAAATTTACTGCCTGTTAATGTCCTCTGCAGTTATAGGAATTTTATTATATAATACCTGCTTTGACATTCAGTGCTGGAAGCAACTGGCTCCATAGGAAATGGCTAAGCTATCCTGTATGTGGAACACAGTGTGCTGGACTATTTTGGAATGTCTACTGAGAGCCAGGAAATTCACACATACCCAGATCTTACCTGATTTTTTTTCCTTCACTATCACAAAGGGGAATCTATGGGCTATGGAACCCAGAGATAATGCAGTCAATTGGCAGATCTTTAAGGTGATTTCAAAAATCATTCATCTCAGATAATACAGACGTCCTGCACCGTTTTCTAAAGGTTTCCAAGCTTAAGCTTATGCTGTGTAACCTAAGCCAGTTATACTAAGTCAGATCCCATTCTTGGAGACAGAAAAATGGCTTGGTCCTTCCATGACACCTTCTCTTTCTTCTGTATTTTGAATTTTTGGGAATCCCTTGAATTAAAGCTTCAAATTAGAGGACCCAGAGTGGGATCAAAGAGAATGGGAATTTTTGGCTCTTCCCTCCCCTGATTTTCCTGTGGCTTTCATGCCTGGATGAGGATGAAACATCCAGATACTCTGTCCCTGCATGCTTTGGGTAAACACTTTAATGAGTCTGGGCTTGATCTCCACCAATGTACCTACTTCTGAACACTACCAGGGTCCAACATATAACCCCAGATTTTACACCTCTTCTCTCATCTCCACAAGTCCTGTAGAAAAGTCTCACAATTGGTACTAAAACCACATCTGACCCATTCTATTTTTGTGACAGGAGGTGGCTTGGGTGCTTGCTACTTGTGAATTTGCCATCAAGCACCTTTTAGGAGTTGGTGCTTTTATGGCTGCCCCTCTTCCTAGGACTTTCCCTCTGGGAGAAAAAGATGGGATCTGGGAGGCTGAGGTGGGTGGATCGTTTGAGCTCAGGAGTTCGAGCCCAGCCTGAGCAGGAGCGAGACCCCGTCTCTACTAAAAATAGAAAGAAATTATATAGACAACTAAAAATATACATAGAAAAAGTTAGCCGGGCATGGTGGCACATGCCTGTAGTCCAGCTACTCGGGAGGCTGAGGCAGGAGGATTGCTTGAGCCCAGGAGTTTCAGGTTGCTGTGAGCAAGGCTGACGCCACGGCACTCTAGCCTGGGCAACAGAGTGAGATTCTGTCTCAAAAACAAAAAAAAAAAAAAGATGGGATCTTTGCCTGGCTGGGGCCTTCTCTTTGTGAGAGTTAAAGACAGCTAAAGCTCCAGGCCCATCCATGCACCCTCTTTCCCTGATGCTCTTCACCTTAGGAATGCTATAGCTGGGATTTCTTCTTAGCCAGGAGCCTCCTCATCCCCAACTTTCTCCAGTGTTCTACCTTTTAGGGCCTCTGAAGTGTCCACTCTCATACCTCTTTCCCCAAAATGATAGGGCCACCATTAGGGTTTTCATCTGTCTCATGAATTCCTCATGTATAGTAGTCACTGCAGTCCTTGCTAGGTTTCTACAATTACCTCAGCTGATTGAGCTTTTTTCACTCTATTACTCTAGCTGCCTCTGCTTCTCCTTTTCTCATGTTAATTTCAACAATTAGAACAATCTAAAAGACCACTCTGGCTTTGGCAGCTGGAATTTTCCCCAAAATTTTACCCTGGAACAGCCCTAGTCTTTGCCTGTTATACAGGGGACGTGATTCATACTGTTTGGATCTCTGGCTCCTGTTTCTTCTGCCTTTCATAAGGGTTTCTCCAGCCCTAATTCAGAAGTAGGCAACTTTTCTCTCACTCTCTGTTAAAGCAGAGGAAAAAACCTCTGAACAACCCTATGGTATAAACCTTCCCCACCGCTAGCTTTGTCAGAGCATTCAACACTCAACCAACTAACACTGAGGCTTGAAGACTCCCCTTGCCAGACTAAGATGTTCTGCCATCACTTCTCCACATCTAGTATCCACTACTCACAGCATCTCAATAGAGTACCCCAGCCAAGACCACTCTCTGCCCATGCTTGGGGTGACCTTTCCCCCAAATACCCTCAACTTCCAGATCCTCATAAGTCTCTAGAGTAACCGAATAATCTTTCCTTTCAGCTTGTAACCAGTAACCAGTAACCAGGCCAAGGATTCTGGTGGCAATTGTGGCTGTTTTCATAGAGAACATCTAACTATACTCAATATGGCAACTCTGTTCCATGGTATCTCCCTTGGACTGTAGGCTAGTTAACGTCTTTAGCAAACTTAAGACTGTGTTTTCTCCCCTCCTGAAGACGTTGCAGTGCTCTCTTTATCTTCTCAGGGACGTAATAGAAGTTTGTACGGTCTTTTCAATTTCAGGAGTTTTTTTCCACAGTTCTTTTGAATCTCACAATGTATAGAGGTTTCTGGAAGTCTACATCTACTTCCATGTACAAATTTTCCAACATTATCTTGGTTACTGTCATAAACATTGATTAGTTTTATTTCCAGAGGTAATGATGATTCCATGGTACAGATATAAACTTCAATAAGATTCATAATAATCCCAAGAAGAACCCCTAAAACACAACCCATATGTTCTCAGCCTCATTTGCCTGTAACTACCAAATGAGATTATATTACTTAATAACTTTTTTGCCCAAGTTATTCTAGCACGAGCACCCACTTTCCTATTTGTAACCCTACTTCAAAGTGTTCTATTATGTAATGTTCCCTAGCTATTTCTAAGAGTCTCTCCGGGGGCTTCTTTACTCAAGAATAAGTTCTCCAGGCCAGGCGCGGTGGCTCACACCTGTAATCCTAGCACTCTGGGAGGCCGAGGCAGGTGGATCGCTCGAGGTCAGGAGTTAGAGACCAGCCTGAGCAAGAGTGAGACCCCGTCTCTACTAAAAATAGAAAGAAATGATCTGGCCAACTAAAATATATATAGAAAAAATTAGCCGGGCATGGTGGCGCATGCCTGTAGTCCCAGCTACTCGGGAGGCTGAGGCAGTAGGATCGCTTAAGCCCAGGAGTTTGAGGTTGCTGTGAGCTAGGCTGACACCACGACACTCACTCTAACCCAGGCAACAAAGCAAGACTCTGTCTCAAAAAAAAAAAAAAAAAAAGAATAATTTCTCCAGTGGCTGGTCATTTTGCCACCATACTACTTGTTCAGCTTCTGTGACAGATGACTCCCAGGAGCTTGCCGCATCTTCAACAGTGACCACAAGCAGCAACCTCCTCTGGCTTTTAGTAAGAACAGTGCTTTCTGTGCTGGCTGCTCCCACCTCTGCTGGTGGGGCTGGAATCTGTCCCCTTGAGGCTGGTGTGACTTATAACTGCTGTCCTGATGCTACCTGACTTCCTCTTCCTCCTTCCCATTGTGTTAGTTTCCCAAGATCAGGTTATACACACTTTGCTTGTCATCTTGTTAGAATTGGATGTGGAAGTTGAGGAGGAAGGAACAATAAGGGATGTCTGCATTCCCCTCCAACTCCCTTCTCACAGACAATGTACCATCACTACTTCACAATTATTGTGGCACGTGTCTGTCTTTCCCTCTAGACCACAAACTCCCTATTTACCACAGTGCATGACTTATATTAGGCTCCTAGTCAGTGCTCATTGACTGAGTAGAATACTATGATAGCTGGACATACAAAGTACTGTGAGGCCAGAGAGAAAGTCATCTGTCAGGATCAGATAATTCTCCCTGAAGAGGATGCAAAAAGCAGTGCTTAGGACTTGGTCTTGAAGGACAAATAAGAATTCACTGGGCAGATGAGAGAAAGTAAGAGTGGAGGATAAGCTGTTATAATAAAGAGACTCAACATACACTGTATCAAACAGGACAGAAGTTTATTTTCCTGTCATATAACAGACCAGAAGTATGCAGGTAGTCCAGATTGGGTAGTAAGTTCTAGCCATAGGCCCTGCTAAAACTCAGGGAAATTCTATTAGTAAAAGGAAGAAGGAGAGAATAGTTACAGCCTTGCATTCCAGATTAAGGGAACAGCCTATGCAAAACTCATGAGTGTAAAAAAGAACAGCTTGTTTGGAAAACAGAAAAGTTAAGAATACCTAGAAAGTAAAGTGTGAGGGGAAGAACTGGGGGGATGAGGAAGAAAGTGAGTGGAAGTCTGATTGTAAAGGTTCATCTCTTACTTTGCAACCCCTCCAACACACACCCATTCATTCACATCTGCTTTGCCCTCTCATCTGTCAGGTCAGATAGGCCTCAGGGCTTTTATAGGTACCTGCTTCCCCTCTACCTAGAAAGCTCTTTCCCCCAGATCTTCACTATAACTGCCTCCTTTTCTTCACTCCGGTCTCAGCTCAAATGTCACCTCCTCAAAGTGGCCTTCCCTTATAATGCTAGCCAAAGTAGCCCCCTCCATATTAACTTTTATTCCAGTAGTCTATTTTAATTTCTTAATAGGCTGGGCATGGTGGCTGACACCTATAATCTTAGCATTCTGGGAGGCCAAGGTGGGAGGATGGCTTGAGGTCAGGAGTTTGAGACCAGCCTCAGCAAAAGCAAGACCCCGTCTCTGCTAAAACTAGAAAAAAATTAGCTGGGCAACTAAAAATAGAAAAAATTAGCCAGGCGTGGTGGCACACTCCTATAGTCCCAGCTACTCGGGAGGCTGAGGCAGGACAATCAAACCCAGGAGTTTGAGGTTGCTGTAAGCTAAGATGATGCCACTGTACTATACGCAGGGCGACAGAGCGAGAAAAAAAAAGGCACAGACTGGGATAAAATATTTGCAGTTCACATACCAACAAAGGACTTGTATCCAGAATATATAAAGAACTTAGAAATAAGAAAACAATCCACCCCATAAAAAATGGGCAAAAATATGGACACTTCACCAAAAAAGATATGTAGATAGTATGTTAAAATATACTCTAAACCCTTAACCGGCCAGGCGCAGTGGCTCATTCCTGTAATCCTAGCACTCTGGGAGGCTGAGGCGGGAGGATTGCTCCAGGTCAGGAGTTCGAGACCAGCCTGAGCAAGAGCAAGACCCCGTCTCTATTAAAAACAGAAAGAAATGATCTAGACAGTTAAAAATATGTATAGAAAAAATAGGCCAGGCATGGTGGTACATGCCTGTAGTCCCAGCTACTCGGGAGGCTAAGGCAGGAGGATTGCTTGAGCCCAGGAGTTTCAGGTTGCTGTGAGCTAGGCTGATGCCACAGCACTCTAGCCTGGGCAACAGAGCGAGACTCTCTCTCAAAGAAAAAAAAAAAAAAACCCTTAACCATTAGGGACATTCAAATTAAAACCACGATGAGACACCACTATATGCCTATTAAAATGGGTAAAATTAAAACAAAAACCAGAAAAATGACAATACCAAGTGCTAGTGAGACCATGGAGCAAATGGAACTCTCATATGCCATATATGGTGGGAATGTAAAATGGCACAACCACTTTGGAAAACAATGTGGCAGTCTGTTATAAAATTAAACATATAATTATCATATGATCCATAAATTCCACTGCTATGTGGAAGTCCAAGAAAAATAAAGATTTATGTTCACACAAAAACCTGTTTAAAGCAGCTTCATTCATAATCACAAAAAAAAAAAAATACTGGAAACAAAACAAATTTCCTTTAACTAAATGTATAAACGGTGGTATATCCATATAACTGACTACTATTCACCAATAAAAAGGAATGAATTACTGATACACTCAACAACATGGATGAATCTCAAATGCATTATGCTAAGAAAAAGAAGCCAACCTCAAAAAGCTACAAGTGGTATGATTCCATTTATGTTATTATGGAAAAGGCAGAATTTTATGAAAAGAAAACAGTGACTATCAGAGATTGGGATGGACATGGGGTTGTCTACAATGGCATTGTACAAGGGACGTTTTGGGGATAATAGAACTGTTCTGTATTTTTTTTGTTTTTGAGACATAGTCTCGCTCTGTTGCCCAGGCTAGAGTGTCATGGCATCAGCCTAGCTCACAGCAACCTGAAACTCCTGGGCTCAAGCAATCCTCCTGCCTCAGCCTCCTGAATAGCTGGGACTACAGGCATGCACCACCATGCCCAGCTAATTTTTTCTATATATTTTTAGTTGTCCAGCTAATTTCTTTCTATTTTTTTTAGTAGAGATGGGGTCTTGCTCTTGCTCAGGCTGGTCTCGAACTCCTGAGCTCAAATGATCCCCATGCCTCGGCTTTCCAGAGTGCTAGGATTACAAGTGTGAGCCACCACGCCTGGCCTGTTCCGTATCTTGATTGTAGTGGTGGTTAAATAACTGTATGCATTTGGTCTAAACCAGTGGTTCTCCACTGAGGGTAATTAATTCTGTCCCCTATGGGACATTTGGCAATGTCTGGAGACACTTTTGGTTGTCACAACTCAAAGGGAGAGGAGGTACTATTGGTGTCTACCAGGGAATGCAACAAGACAGACTCCCACAGCAAAGAATTATCCAACCCAAAATGTCAATAGTGTCAAGGTTGAGAAACCCTGGTCTAAACCAGAGGTCAGAAAACTTCAGCACAAGGGCCAAATTTAGCTCACCACCTGTCTTTGTATGGCTCCCAAACTAAGAATGGTGTCTACATTTCTTAATGATTGGGGGAAAAAAAATCACAAAAAGAATATCTTGTGAAAATTATATAACTTTGAATTTCAATGTCCATAAATAAAGTCATGCTCATTTGTTTGTATATTGTCTGTGGATGTCTGACACTCCAAAGGCAGAGCTGAGTATTTACAACAGACTGTATTCTACAATGCGTAAAGTATTTACTGTCTAGCTCTTTACGGTAAAAGTTTGTTGACCCCTGGTCTAGACCCATAATAATGTATTCAAAAAAGAGTATATTTTGAAATAAAATTTTCAAAACAGTACGTCTTACTTATGTAAATTGTAAAAAGTGAATTTTAAAATGTGAAACTATAGGCCAGGTGCAGTGGCTCACACTTACAATCTAAGCACTTTGAGAGGCTGAAGCAAGAGGATCACTTGAAGCCAGGAATACGAGACCAGCCTGGGCAACATAGCAAGACCCTATCTCTACAGTAAATTTAAAAAATTAGTCAGGCATGGTGGCACACACCTGCAGTCACAGCTACTGGGATGGCTGAAGCAGAAGGAGATCAAGGCTTCAATGAGCTATGATCGCGCCACCTGTGTTCCAGCCTGGCTGACACAGCGAGACCCTATCTCTAAAATAATAATAATAAATAAATAAATTATGAAACTATAGATGCCTATGCTAAGCTACTATGAGCTGTGCTGACACACATTTCTATAAATGTGCATGTTCTTTCTGTTTTTCCTTATAGGAGATACTGAATAAAATGCCTGGGTTTTGCTATGAAAATTTCCTATTTAAAAAAAAATCATATGCAACATTTCTGACCATGAAAAATCTCATTCAGTCTCCTGGACACAGAGACAGTTCTCCAGAGAAGACATCTGTGCCGAAGCAGCTAATACCCGGTGCACTGGTCATCAGATCAGTAACGGGGTCTGACTGGGTCTTTCTGAGCCGTGACTGCCCCTGGACTGAATGGGGCATTTATCACACTGTCACAGGCGAGCCAGCTGACCATAATGCACACAGGCCCAAGAGCCTGTCAATTAGCTCCTGTCCATTAGCCCTTGTACAAACACACAAACACTCTGGCCCTGGTACTGCAGTCACATTATCAGTCCCCTCCAGACCCTGCAAGCGTGACCAGGCATGAGCTCGCTGTCTCCTATCATCCCTCATCTCCACTTGGACAAACTGTCAGTTAATTAGCTAATGTGGGTAAAAATGCTTGAAGCTGAAAAATGCTCAGCTGGGCTATTATAATAATTGGCTCCTGGGCCACCTCCCTCCAATTCCCTGCACCCCAAAGTCTGCCCACAGGACTCCTTCTATCTGTCAATAGGAAAACTACACAGGAAGTGACTGAGTGGCCACCCATGTTCAAGGCTGGAGCACCTCAATCCTCCTAATGTTGCTGCTATGGATTCAGCCAGCTAGAATCATAAATCTCAAAGCCTGGGGTCTGGATTGGCTTTCCTCTTCTAAAGGAACTGGTATCTTGGCAGATCCAGGGTTCCCCAAATTATCAAACTTTGGATGATCTTTGGTTCCTTCAGCTGGATGGACCATTTACAAAGTCAAAACAGCCTTTTGAAATGATTATGTGGAAATCATAGCCTTATTTGCTTTCAACTTGACATTCCTAGGGCCAAAACTCAATTCTCATCTCTCAATTCCAACTCCTCTAGGAGCCATGAGAAATCTCTGTTCAGAAAGTTGATCACTGAAGGTCAGGGTGATTGCTAAAGTGCCCAAGGCGGTTGACGTCTCCAACAGTTATCAAATGCCAAAACAGGAAGGTGCCCAGGGAAGACACATGTTACTACTGTCTATCTCCCCTTTCTGAAAGGTACTTTTGTGCAGTGGGGCTGAAAATAGCTGACCTCAATCACCCAAAGCCCAATTTCAGAAGAGTTAACAGCACAATTTCATTGTAGTCCTATCTGGGCAATTCCTATATGTTCCTTAATGATCCTTAAGGAGCAGTTAGAGCATCCTCTGTTTCTCCCTGCATTTCTATCATCCTTCCTCTCCACTGCCATTCCGAAGTTCTCATCAGTACTCATTGTGGCAGCTATTACAGTCTCCTGGGTCACCCCACCCCACTCCTCCCCCATCCCCATCCCTGCTGACTCTAAGCTCTCCTCCACTGCAGCAAGAGAGATCGTTTGAAAGTCATTTGAAAACACAGTTGTGACCATATGACTCCCAGCCTAAATGTGTTTGAACTCTCTCTAGCATTCACAGAGTATGTCCAAACTCCCTAACTTGACAAACAAGTCACTTTAGAATCTGGTCCCCACTTCTCACTTCCCAACACACCATGCTTGTACCATATCAGGCAGTATCCTCTTCCCCACCTGTGACTTGGGCATGCTAGCCTTACACCTTTTCCTTCTTCTTGAAATTCCCTCTCCACCTCATCTCCATCCATCCTCAAAGGCCAGCCCAAGTACCACCTCTTCCAGGAAGCCTTCCATGTGCTCATCTCTGAACTCTCAGGTCACTTTGCTTGTTATTCTCTTCAGCCTGCCCTGCTTTATACAGTAGCTGCTAATGTACAGATATTCTCTCCCCCATGGGACAGTGAGCAGCTTAAGAAAATCCTATAACCTAGTGTGTAGTATATTGTAGGTGCTGGTAACCATTTAGTGACTGATGAACAAACAGAAGCAGAAAGGTTATAGGCTAACAAGAGCATGAATCAGAGGAAGAGAACTGGAATGGAGGGAGAACTACAAATCATTATAGAAAAAGAATGGTGGATGAGGTTGAAGACTTAGCTGTCATCTTAATAACAATAGGTGTGGGTCTTGTGCTAAGAATTATCATGTTTACTTATCACATCCACTCCCTCATGTAGGTACTATTACCATCAACATTTTATAGATGAGAAACTGAGGCTTGGAGAGGTTAAATTCATTTTGTTTCAGCCACTGGCCTCCTTGTTGGTTTAAACAGATCCTACATCACAAGAGATGATGCAGAACAAAAGTAAATTTAAAAAAATAAATTAAAATACACACACACACACACACACACACACACACACACATCCTATGTACTTCCACCTCAGAGCCTTTAGCCTCTGCCTGAAACATTCTTCCTCCAAGTATAGGCAGGGCCTGCTTCCTCCCTTCTTGTAGATCTCTGTTCAAATATCACCTTATCAATGAGACCTCCTTATCAACCCTATAGAAAATGGCAAATAATCCTCATGGCACCATCGCCCTTACCTACTTTATCTCCATAGCACTTAGCTCCATCAGTCATACTACATATTTTATTTATTTGTTTATTTTCAGTCTCCCCACTAGCTTATAAATTCCATGGTCACACAATCAGAGGCAAAGCCTAGATCAAACCCAGGTGTGACTCCAAAGCCAGATGATAGCCATGTGGGGCAAAGGGAACAGAGACTTAGTCTTCATGCCCCCAAAGACAAATACTTTTGATCACTGGGAGGCTAACTTTGTCTTAATATTAGTATAATTCAGTTGTTAACTGGGGCTCTTTCTGCCTCTTTAAAACCAGAAAAGACTGGCTCAAACCCCTATTCCCAAAGATTTCCAAAAATATTCCCAAAGATTATGGAAACTCCCAAGGGCAATTACATTGTTATGATCACCTCTGGTTCTGAGTCTTTGCTTCCATAGATTGTCTCCCATGCCACATGTGTTATTCCTGTCCTGCACCTGGTTTTCAGCCCTTTCTGTAAATACCATACACACACACACACACACACACACACACACACACACACAAAATTGCTTACCAGAGGCCTTTTACCAAACTTTACTGAACTTTTGTGGGATTTAGCATAGCCACAGAAAACTTTCCAAATTTAGCATTAGACATTCTTATTGTTAAAAGCCTTTGTGCTACTATGCCACACTGTTTGACTTTCCTTTCTTTCTCCTTCTTTCCCTCAAGCCCTCTTTCCCTGGCCCTCAAATTCTCAAAAGCAAAACAAACAAGCAAAGGAAAAACTCATTTTTTTATTCAAACCACTTAGCTCTGTCCTGCCCTAAACTTAGTTCTTTAACCTCTCCATTTATTTAGTCAATGCTTTGGCCAACATACTTGAGTGGTCAGGTTAGGTTATTCTCATCCTTTGTCTTAGTTTCAGGCATGGAGCATAGTTCAGTTCTTTCAGTTCATGAGATAAAAACTTTCCTTCAGCACTAACTCTACAACTATAGAACAGATGACCTTTTAAGGCAGTGAGCACCCCATCCTTGGAGTTAGGCATGCAGAGGGTGTACTGATATCTGAGTAAAATACATGTAGATTTGTATATAAAACATGGATGAAGAAGATGGTGAAGATCCTTCAACCCTCAGAACCTATGAATCTATAACAGACCAGGCCGTTTGCCTTTCCTGAACACCATGCAAAACCACAGTAACTTTTTCAATTGCATATTAGAAACCTAGCTCAAACTTGCTTAAACAAAAAAGGAGGATTTTTTGTCTCACGTAAGTGAAAAGTGAGGCAGCTGAATCCAGAAGCTCAAATAAATCTCCAGGTATATATCTTCTCCATTTCTTGGCACCACTTAGCTAACGTTGACTTCTGCCTTAGGTGGGCTTTCCCCTTGAATAGCAAAAACAGCCAATAGCCAGCTTCAGACCTACATCTTCTGCTTCTCTCCCCTACCCCTAACCCCCTAATAGGAGAGAGGGCCTCTGTTGCATTTGTTTCAGCAAAAGGCACTCATTGCCCCACTTGGGTGAAATGCCTATCACTAAACCAATCACTGTGATAATTGGCCAGGCCAGGGTTTTTTTTGTTTTTTTTTTGAGACAGAGTCTCACTTTGTTGCCCGGGCTAGGGTGAGTGCCATGGCGTCAGCCTAGCTCACAGCAACCTCAAACTCCTGGGCTTAAGCGATCCTACTGCCTCAGCCTCCCAAGTAGCTGGGACTACAAGCATGCGCCACCATGCCCGGCTAGTTTAGGCCAGGGTTTGTTTTTTTTTTCTTTTTGAGAAGGAAAGAGTTTATTAATTTGCCAGCAAATGAGGAGGTTGGCAGACTCCCATCTCAAAGTACCAACGTCCTGCCTCTAAGCAGAAGTACAGAGCTTTTAAAGGTTCTGATTAATTCCATAATCCCATCTTTGGCTAAAACAATCTCGTGGCCTCTGCCCAGATTCAGCCCATCTTCGGCTAAGATAATCACATGATCTCCACAGGGACAATTCCCTGAGTCATCTCCTGTGTCACAAAGAACAAAGGACACTCTCTTGCCCCTCCCACCACTAGCCTGAAGCAGGGATGCAAGTTTTAGTTCTTAAAAAGGGTGAGGGGGTTTTGAAAAGACAGAAAACATTTTTACCCTTTTTCAGGCCCTTCTCTCTGTTGCATATTTCCCACTGTCAATTTTACCCCTCCATTGCTATGGGAGAAGGGGTGACGTAGTCATCGAGCTACTTCCTACTGACTTGAAGCGATGTTTTAGATGGAAGGTACAGATTATTGGGTGAAAAAGGCCACAAGCAATGATTACAACTGTAAGGATTGACAAGATGAAATGGACTGTCACCTTGCACACAATGTCTGATAGAGGGCTGGGTTAGAAAAGAAACATGGGACCTCTGAGTGCAGAGCTATTAGTTGTATCCTGTAGGTGATCCAAGAGACCAGCTTCTGCAAATTCAGAAATCATGTACAGAAATACTTGTACCAAACAAGGTTTAGGATAACACATCCAGCAGCAAGACAGATCAACAGAAGGGGTGATAGCCTGGGGAAATCCTCACTAAGGAGTTGTCTCTCTGTCTTTAGTATCATGGACCCAAGGTTTCACTTCTGACAATTTTAACAAGGTGTGAGTTGTCAGAGAACTTCACAGGGTCTCTTCCACTTCTCTGCTTCCAACTGGGACAGGGACCTGAAAGAGGCAAACTCATGCATAGTGGTTAGCACCTGACCCACTCATTTGACATATTGTCTTATTCTATTGTCTTTTTCTTGTGGTTATATTACCATACTTAACTCAAGGTGTTAGGAAGGGTCTCTCATAAACTATTTCTTAGGGGCTTAACTTAAGCCTGACTTTAAAGGGCTGCCCTTATCCAGAGGAGGGCAAGCAGCAAAATCCTATCTCGCTTTAGATGGATTTCATGTAATTTCTATTCTAGATATAGGGCTTTGTGTACTTGCTGGGTTACCTGCGCTACAAAGAAGGGTCCATTATCACTCTGCATGGAGGAAAGGAACCTATGAACATTTTTATGACCTGTGGATCATCATTGAGCCCACCATGAGGCCAGGGTTTCAATGCCCATCCCTGGAATTTTGGGGTGGAGTAGGTCCACTTAAACCACATGGACCATAATAGGGGAGGAGTGTTCCCCAAAGGAAAATGAGGAGACTATAATAAAAAGAAGGAAAGAATACCAAGCAGATAAAAAGCAAGAGATGTCCATGACAATAGCCAAACCCCAAGGAGACAGTCTGATCAGTAGAGGAATTCACCAGTGGGACTGGACCAAATCATTGACCTGATGGACGCATGCCTCTTGGGCCTCCAGGAAACTACTCAGCACCAAAAAAATGAGATTCTGTTTTTCACTGATCAAATAGCAAGGATTTTAAAAATATTAATACTCATGCTATGTCATAAGACAGGTACATTTATATCAGGATGATGGCGTGTAATTGGCACAACCTTTCTGAAAAGCGTTTTGGCAATGTATATCAAGATCCTTAAACATGTTTTGATCCTTTGACCCAGTAATTCCACTTCCAGAAAAATTTGTAAGAAAATAATCCAAGCCAGGCACAGTGGTGTGCACCTGTAGTCCTAGCTACTTGGGAGACTAAGGCAGGATGATCATTTGAGTCCAGGAGTTTGAGACTATAATGAGCTATGACCACACCTGCGAATAGCCACTGCTCCAATCTGCCAGCCTGGGCAACATTATGAGACTATGTCTCAAAGAAAAAGGAAAGAAAGAAAGAAAATAATCAAAAATATGGACAAAAATTTATGCACAAATATTTTCATCATAGCACTTTTATAATAGCAAAAAACATAGAAACAATTTATGTGCCTAAGGATAAGAGTTTGGTAAAAAATATATATATAAAATATTGTAGAAGATTATACAGTCATGAAAACTTTTAAAAGAATTTTAAGTGATATGGGACAGTTCTTATAATTTTGTTGAATAAGAAAGCAAAATATAGGCCAGGCTCAGTGTCTCACACCTGTAATCTTAGCACTTGTGATGCCAAGGCAGGAGGACTGCTGAGGCCAGGAGTTCAACACCAGCCTGAGCAAGAGTGGAACTCTGTCTCTACAAAAATTAATAAAATTAGCCAGGCGTGGTGGCACACAACTGTAGTCCCAGCTACTAGGAAGGCTGAGGCAGGAGGATCACTTGAGCCCAGGAGTTTGAGGTTGCAGTGAGCTATGATGATGCCACTGCACTCTAGCCCAGGTAACAGAGCAAGACGAAAGAAAAGAAAGAGAAAAGAAAAGAAAGAAGGAAGGAAAGAGAAGGAAGGAAGGAAGGAAGGAAAGGAAGGAAGGGAGGGAGGGAGGGAAGGGAAGGGAGGGGAGGAGAGAGGAGGGGAGGGGAGGGGAGGGAAGGAAGGAAAGAAGGAAGGAAGAAAGGAAGGAAGGAAGAAAGAAAGGAAAGAAAGAAAGCTGTCTAGACAGTATAATATTAACTATGTAAAAGAAAACCACATAAACCCAATGAAAAAAAGGAAATATATAAAAATGATTGCAGTGTTTATTTCTTAATGGATGCCTTATGCATTCTTTTCTTTTTACTTGCTTGTATTTTCCAAGTTTTCCTCAATAAGCAAACATTACCTAAACATTTTTTTTGAAAGTCATGCCTTCTTAGCTATTAAGGAGATGGCTACCCTCTTACTGCATCAGTTTGCCTCAGCCATTTGGACACTTGGGGAAAAATGCTTGAGGGATGACAGATGAAGGTTAATGACTTTTTTATCTTACTCTCCCCCAATCACCCACAGAAAGATCAGTTTTGGGCCAGGCAAGTTGCTCACGCCTATAATCCTATCACTTTTGGAGGCTGAGGCAAGAGGATTGCTTGAGCCCAGGAGCTTGAGACCAGCCTGAGCAACATAGCGAGACTCTGTCTCTACAAAAATAAAATAGAAAAATTAGCCAGGCATGGTGGTGTGCGCCTGTAGTCCCAGCTACTCAGGAGGCTGAGGCAGGAGGATCGCTTGAGCCCAGGAGTTTGAGGCTGCAGTGTGCTGTGATGACACCACTGCATGCTAGCCCAGGCAATAGAGTGAGACCTCAAAAAAAAAAAGAAAAAGAAAGATCAGCTTTTCAGTTGTTCTTGTAATTGCCAGTCCTCCCATAAGACAGAATTCATAATTTTATCACATGGTACTTTTTTTTAAAGCACAATTTAATAAACCCTGGGAACAAAACATAAACTTGTGCTGAACCCTGATATGAAAATGAATAGGCACTGGGCTTCTAGCTGCCAGTGAAGTACCAGTGCAAAAGGGATGCCCTAGGCTGACCCATGCCAGAGACTGACAGAGACATGCCCCACTTCAGGCCTGCCGTGGGAGCTGTCTGCAGGAATTCCAGCCTACCACTTTCTAGGCTCTGTGGACACCTTCTGCCTAGAAGCCCCTCCAACAACAAGGTTTCCTTCACTGCAGGCCATGGCTGATTGCCAGTGATTGCTAGCTAGGGAGACAGAAAACAAGATTATGGTTCTAGGACAACACAAATGGTACCACCTCCAGGAAGCTTTTCCTATCCCCTTCTCTATCCCCATTCCCCCTCCAGATTGCACTGTTCCCCCAAGGAACTGTGGCCTTGGTGCTTTCCCTGCCCTCCTACAGCAAATGTCACCATTGACGATGTGGCAGCTGGGATTGTGAGAAGACATCACACAGACCTTTATTCACCTCCTGGCTCTGCCACTCAATTACTGAGCCTCAGTTTCCTCAGCTATAAAATGGAGGTGGTAATTTCAGCAGGACACAGCACTGTCCCCTCCTGGGATTCTCTTTAGAAACAGCCTGATGAGTTCAGATAACATGATCAAAAGCCCAGGCCACTGAGGGAGACTCACCAGGCCTGGGACTCCCTTCCCCTATGGCTTCCCCACCCAGATCTCCAACCAGTGACAGTCAGGGAATAGACAACCAGCAGTGACTAATGACACCCCCCCCCCATCTTCTGGACAGAATAATAGCCAGGTAGGATGACAAGGGGATCTGTCCAGGGGTATATGTCCAAAACTGAATTCAGCTTCCTCCCAGATGTGTTACTCTTCCTGCTCCCTGTTTCAGTGAATGGAACCACCTGGTGACCCAAGCTAGAAATCAGGGTACCATCCCCACACTTCCCTCTCACCTACATCCCTCGTTCAATCCACAACTAAGTTCTGTCACTGTACCTCTCAAACCCATCCATTTCTTTCCATCCCAGGGCCATCACTGTACTTCATGCCACTGTCCCCATCATCCCCTGTGGCATTGCCACAGCCTCCCTTTCACAGGTCTCCTCGCTTCCACTCTGCCCCACACAAAGTCTCCTGCTTCTGCTGAACACCCCTCAAGGGCTCCCAGGATAAAAACTAGCCTCAGTAACTTCAAGCCCCCACCTTGCCCCAGTGTGGCCCCTGCTTATCTTCCTAACCTCTCTTTCTACTCCCTGCCTCACACCTTATAATTTCCCCAATTCACTGTCCTGTCTCTCATCTGCCTGGTTTTGCTCATGCCATTTCTTCTGTCATTAACATCTTTCTCTTTTTTCCCCAGACTAGCTCCTACTCATGTTTTGAGACTTAGCTCAGATTTCTACTCTTCTAGAAGACTTTTTGCTCCCCCATTCCCACACATGCTCCCAAACTAGGCTAAGTGTTCTTCTTGTTGCTGCCACTTAGGGAGCACTGTTCCAAACACCTCTGTGTCTTAACTCAATCCTTGCAACAAACCCTATGCCTAGGTACTCCTATTATTCTTGTTTTCAGATAATAAAACTGGGGCTTGCAGAAGTTATAGACAAATTTTCCAAGGCCAAACAGTAAGTGGCTCAGTAGTGCTGAAAACTAGGTTATTTATTCTTTTTTGTCATTGTTGAGACAGGGTCTCACTGTGTTGCCCAGGCTGGTCTGGAACTCCTGACCTCAACAATCCTCTCACCTTGGCCTCCCAAAGTGCTGGGATTACAGGTGTGAGCTACCACACCTCGCAACTTTTTTTTTTTAATATAAAGAGCTGTACTGTCCTTTTCTGATTTTAAAGGTACCAAGAAAAAAAAGTAAGAAGCGCTCTTCTTTTTGTCAATTTGGTGAACACCCTTGGTCTGGCATGCAGTAGGCACTCAACACATGCCATCACCCTATGCCTATGCATACAAGCATTTTACACCACAAACTGCAATTCTGTTTCCGGGAGCTGGAACACAGCCCCCTCCTAATCCTGCTGGCCTTCCTCCCTCAACTCCTCCCCCGCCTCTATCCTCAGGCTCTTGGGCCTTTACTGGTAACTGCTAGTGAGCTTGCTTAGTTAGCTTCCTTGCCAGGAATCCCTGGAGGACAGTGTTCTGTCGAATTAGCTCCTGATGTCCAAACTAAGTTTGTCCAGAGACAAGGAAGACAATGGCCCCGCTTTCAGACTTGCAATGAGCCACTTTCAGGCCCGGGTCAGCGATTCCCTCATCCTTCACCCTATGCCCCTAGCCCTAAAGACGCTCACCAGCCCCAAACCTTCTCTACCAAAACCTCAGGCCCGGACCTGGAGACCAGGGTCCCGTCTGTTTAAGGTGTCCCCAAAGCCCCACACTCTAGATAGGCTCTCCGGTGGCCCATGCAAATCTTCCAGACCTCGGCTTCCTGCTCCCCACCCAGCAGCCCCGCACGGCTAATCACAGCCCCCACCTTGGCTCCCACCCCCACGGCCCGGACGAGCCGCTGGACCCTAGAAGGGAAGGCACCCCCAGTTCCAGGTCCTGGCGCCCTTGGGTCAGGGCCAGGAGAGCCACTTCCAGCCAAGTGCTGGCGCCGGGTGCGCCTGGCTTTACGGAAAGGACGCCCGTGAGTAAATCCGGAGCGGATTTGCATCACAGCAGCACGGAGACGGCGCGGGGCCAAAGCGCGGAGCTGAGGACGCCCCGTCGCTCCCCCGCCCAGAGGCCGGGGTGGGGACCGAGGGGAAACGGGGCGGTGGGAGGAAGCTGCTGAAGGGCCCGGCGGAGAGGCAGCTCCCTGGGTGCGCAGTAACCTCCTCCTCTACGAGCTGGGCCTGGGTTCTCACGGAGGGAGATGAGGGGCAGTGAGAGAGAGAGAGACAGAGACAGAGAGAGTGAGAGAGAGAGTGTGTGTGTGTCTTGGACTAAAGGAAACTGATGGGGTCAGAGCCTTTGTGTGTGTTGGAGGTGGGGGTTGGACTAAAGGAAACTGCCACCCCAGAGGTAGAGAGAGTTCAGCAGTTCCCACCCTCACTGTTAAGAATCTCCCAGCTGCAGTCTCCTCAGCCCTCCCACCAGTTGCCTCTGGGGCCCTCGTAGTGACTGCTGTGTGCTAGCAGAGCACAGGCAGTCCTGGCCTCAAGTCCTGGCCCTGTCTATGCTATTGCCCTGAAGACTTCCGCTCCAGCCACAGAGGCCAGCCTTGGCAGGGCAATTCATTCATCCCATACTGTCAATGCCCACTCTGTGCCTCCACTGGAGCTCATGGGGGTGGAGAACTCACGGCCTTCAAGCCTCATGTGGCCTTCTGGATCCTTGAGTGTAGCCTTTTGACTGAATCCATATTTTACAGAACAAATTCTTGTAATAAAACAACACCTTTTTTGGTGTCTCTACTAAGTCCATTTTCTCCATTAGGCTGCAAGCTCTCAAGAACAAGGACCAGGACTGATTCAACTCTGTGTCCTCAGTGCCAAGGGGAGTGCCTGGCACGTGTTGGGGGAGACAGCAGTGGTTGCCTTGTGAACTTTGGCAAGTCCTGTTACCTCTCTAGACCTCAGACTCCTTCCTCACCCTTGCAGTGAGGGATCTGAATGAGATGACCCCAGGGCTGCTTCCAGCTCTGACCCTATGAGCCAGTGACCCTGTGAGTGACTGGATAGCCCAGCCTCCTATGATGGCCCAATCTTGGGCAGGGCAGGCCAGGCAGGGATCAAGGGTACCTCTGAAGTCCTCCCACCTCCTTTGGATCAGTTCACTGAGGTAATTGTGCAAGATGTTCGGGAACCTCAAGACAGAGATTCTGGTGTCAACACATGATGATGCTATCCCAGCTGGAAAGTCCCCTGCCCTAGGCTCTGGAGACCTGACACCGGCTCCAACTGGGGGTGGGGGGAAGGGAACTAGCCCATCCAAGAAAGTGAAGAAGCCCCCATTTATAGCCCTGCCCCAACATATACACACTGTCTCCAGGAACAGTGCCAGCAACCCCTTATGGGGTTCATAAAGACCAGTTCAGGACTACCGCATTCTCCTCTCCAACCTCCTCACCTCCAACTCAACCCACTAGCTCTAATCTGAGCTGAGAATACCCAGGGTTCCCAGGAGAAGAAGCCTCTTCTTCAGCTCTTTTCACAGCATAAGAAGTTGTCAGCCCCTGCTGTGCACTTCCCTGAATGGAACTCACCACCTCTTAGGGCTACATGTACCGCTTCTCCCTGAAACTCCCATCCATGGGCTCACATTTTACCTGCTGAAGCCATGTAAAATAATGCTAATCTGAAACCACAGCGCTCAGATTAAGATAGACAGACTTGGTTGAGATTCCAGTTCTGTTACTCCCTAGCTAGATGATCTTGGGCACTTTACTTACCCTCCCTGAGCCTCTGTTCCTTCATCTATAAAATGGGAGCAATGATTTAGGCACACAGAGTGGTGGTTGTGGGCATTATATAAGATTTCTGAAGATACCCATCATAGGGATTGACAGATACAGGATGTCAAATGTGAGCATTATTTCTATTCCCTATTTCCTGCATTCTCTCCTGAAGCTGCCTGACACTTTCTCTGAAAGCTGGGAATGGAGATATCTGAAGCTAGAATTGCTTTGGACAAAACCAGGACTACACAATACTAAAAGCTGTACTTAGGACCCAATTATAGACTTTAAAAGAGAGCACAGGAGGTTTGAGGCCCAGAGAGGGGATAGCGTTTGCCAAAGGTCACACAGCAGGTGTAAGTAGGTAGAACATCAGGCAAGCATGGAGAGGGAGGCACATGGGGGTGTGAGTAGAGGTCAGGGTTGAGATATTGAGCTGAATCGAACCACAGGCAGCTGAGCAAGAAGACCTTCAGCTGACATTGCTCCATTTCCCATGCCCAGCAGGGCCTGGCATTTGCCTCTCTTTGGAACTGCTCCTTCTGGGTTCCAGAGTTTGCAGTAGTTTCCCAGAAATGCTAGGTAAATATCCCTGTTGTTTGCTGAGTAACCAGCCCCAAAGGGTCCCCATACGAATTTTGCCTCAAGGTTGGCTTCTTCTGTAGAGATGACCAGCGTCCCTAGGCACCACCCCAACCAGGTGTCCTCCACAAGGTCCCCTATCAGGGCCTTGCTGAGGGCTCTGAACCCCACCATCCAGGGTGGCTTTGGTGTGTACCATGTGGCTTAGGACTCAGCATCTTTGAAGTGAGTCTGTTCCTCCCAGCCACCCCAAGAAAAGAATGGAGTATTTTATTTGGTAACTTTCTTCCCAAAAAAGATAGCCAGACATGGGTTGTTTCCATTCTAATGTGACAACGAGTCTTGCCACCCTTTGAAAATGTCCTGGGCTGATGTTAACCCCAATCACAGGGAAGCTGGAGGTGTTGGGGTAAGTATGTTACACTACTTAATGATTCTTTCTTTAGATTACATTTTCTGTTTCTATAGTTCCACTCTCTTTAGCCCCACCTGCCACCCCACCTCCCTTATCCTTGGGAACCAGAAATGTGTCTCCATGGACAAAGTTTGGCTTCTGTCTGGCTTAAGCTCATGTGTGAATGCCTTCGGCCATCTCCAGTATGAAATCCTCTAGTTCAGACACCTACCTGAAGGTAGGGGCTTCATTAATTGACTGCTCAGGGCTTCCACTTCAAGAATATTCTAATTTTGTGCCCTGGGACTCAGTAATGTCACAATTTTGGATTTCTAAGTTTCTGTAACTCAGATTTCACCATGCTAGAATTCTGTGATGCTAATATTCCATGACTATGGACTTTATGAATCTAGAATTTCATTGTTTTTAAAATTGCGTTTAATGAATTTTGTCATTGATGTGGTGACAATGGCCAGCACTCTCTTGACCTGGGTTTTTGTGTTTGTTTTCCAGAAATTGCAAGTCTCGGCTCTGGGCTCTCTTCTCTGGGTGTGCTGAGGCAGAGGAAGGACATGGCTGGATAGGAGAGGGACTCCCACCTACCCTGGGGCTCAGAGAGGTGGGAGAGTGCCCAGGGCAGCTCAGTCCTAGGCCCCAGCACTCAATCCACCCTCTCTCCCCCCAAGCCCCTGACTTGGGCTCCAGTATCTGAGGGTAGCAGGAAAAGCAGTCTGCTTTGCAGTCCTTCCACCCAGCTGCCTTTCCCCGCTGGAGAAAGTTTAGTGGGAGACTGGTGACTGGCCTGGCTGAATGGGCAGAGGGGGAGAGAGGGTTGAGCCCTGGGCAGGGAGCCAGTGGAGGAGACATGGGAGATTCCCTAGGGAGTCCTGCAGCCTTCCCCAGAGGTGAGGAAGGAAAAGAGGCCAGAAGTCGGGTGTGGGGGAGGACACTGCTAAGGGTGGGGTGACCGGTATTGCATTGTGGTGTTGGAGCTGGGCTTCTGGCCATTGACCCATTAGTGACAAGGGACCTCCAGCCAGGGCAACCATGGGTTGTCTGGTTGTGCCCCTACCCATTGACTAACAGTGTTCCTTTGCCTGAGTCAGACTCCCAGGAAAACCCAGTGGAGCCACTGAGGCCAAGAAGAGGCCAGGACTTTCCAAGGATCACACTAGGGCTTGGAACAGAACAGGGTCTGGAACTCTGGGCTCCTGCCTCCAGCCCAGAGCTGTTCTTCTTACACTCCGAAGCATTCCAGAATTATAAAATGCTCCCCCAACCAGACAGTTGGTGAAACTTGGGGCCAGAGGATTGGCCTGCCCCAGGTTGCCTCTCAGGAGCTGTCTGGACCCTTCCTCCAGTTCCACAGCATATGGCCAAAGCTGCCAAACCCGATTTTCTGGTGGTTGCCTGAGGCTGGCTGGAGCAGGAAGCCCTCCTCCTGGCATGGACCCCTCAGGCCATTGACCTCCTGACCTGCTCCTCCTGCACCTGTGCCTGCTGTCCCAGTGTGCCACCACTTCCTCCTCCACCTGCCCGCCATCTCCCCAGGCACTGTGAGGCTGGTCCAGTACCGCCCCTCTCTGGGCCTCAGTTTTCTCACCTATAGATGGGGAACAGGGGCCTGTCTCCCAGAGATTGACTACAGGAAGTTTCCAAAGAAAAGTGGGAGCCAGGCATGGTGGCTCACACCTGGAATCCTAGCACTTTGGGAGGCTGAGGCAGGAGAATCGCCTGAGGCCAGGAGTTCAAGACCTGTGTTGGCAACATAGTGAGACTCCATCTCCACAAAAATTTAAAATTTAGCTAGATGTGGGGGTGGAGGCAAGAGGATCTCTTGAGTCCAGGAGTTTGAGGTTGCCGTGAGCTAACATTGCACTACTGCACTCTAGTTTGAGTGACAGAGTGAGACTGTATCTCAAAACAAAACTAAACAAAAAACAAAGAAAGGGGATGTGAACAGAGGGCCACCAGCCGTGGTGGGTTGGAGCAGTGTGGGGAGCACAGCCTGGGGTGTGCTCTGGAATGCTGGCGGTGCGACTGCGGAGTGAAGGGTGCGAGGAAAGGGAGTGCGTTCCTTCTGGCCTCCTCAGGTCACCCACCTATGGGAGATGGAAGAGCAGAGAGACAGACAGAGAACATCATCTAGAATAAGTGCCCCTGTTACCAGTGCTCAGAGCCCTCTTCACGATTTAACGAAGTGCCTGTGTGCTCTGTTTAATGACTGTCTCCCACTGGGCTGTAACTCCCGTGGGGAAGAACTCCCACTGTCTTGCTCTCTGCTCTGTCTCCAGAACTTAGCACCCTCCCTGGCACACAGCGGGAACTGGCGACTGAGACAGAGTTGCTGATTGAGAAGCAGAGGCAGAGGCACTCTAGGCACTGGAGATTAGCCAGGTCTGCTCACCTACCCCCGCCCTTCTGGCCTGAGAGCCTGGCGTTCTCAGCCTCCAGGGAAACTCTGGCGCAGTAGGAGAGAAAGCTGCACCCGGTCATCCAGGGGGCCCCCTAAACTGAGGTGGTGGGTGCCCTCTGGCTGCTGCTGCCTCTGGGAGCCTAGAGGGGGAGGAGAATTGGGAACCTGGAGGGGGAGGGGGAGTGAAGGAGTCGTCATTGCAGATGGAGCTAAAAATAGCCAGAAGAGATGATGTCATCTAGTTCCCACAGCTCAGCACCCCCCTCATACACACACACGCACACGCACGCACACGCACACACTCTCACAGACACAACTGTGGGCACGCATGCACACACACATATACACACATTCATATAGGGGAGGGAGGCTACTGGGTCCCAGGGCTGCAGGGGCAGGGAAGTCTGGTGAGTGTGTCTGCATGTGTGTGTGTCTGTGTGTGCCTGGGATTGCATGAGTGCGATTGCATGTGTCTGTGTCTATATGCTGTGTGCTTGTGTCTGTGTGCATGCATGTTTGTGTCTGTGTTCATTTGCAGGCATGTGCATGTGTGGTTATGTGTGTCATGGCGTGGGTCTATGTACATTCCTGTCAGTGCATATCTCTGTTTATATTATAGTATGTGGTTTCATGCATGTGTGTTTGTTGCATTTTATGTCTGTGAGTCCACTTACATTTACACATCTGCAGGTGTTCATGGACTGTGTCACGTATCTTTATATGTGTGGGCCTCCTTGGGGCCTTGGGTACTGGCCCAGCCACCTTCCAGCTCTGACTGATGTTCAGCAACGTCCCCCCCACCATACCCTGAGGAGGCCAGCACTGTCTGGGCATGGTGTGTCTGTGAATTCTCTGCCCCAAACCTCCCCTCAGGGTCCCAGTGTCTGGTAGGCCTTGGAGTGGATGGATATAGACACATTTCATTTTCCCTTCACAGGCAGCAAAGGACATTAGCCAGGCTTCCTGAACCCCTGGCCCCCAGGCCACCAAAGGTCTCAGGGTTTGCTCCCACCCCCAACCCTCAGGGAAGGTAGACCTGGAACTGGAGCCAAATGTTGGAACATCAGGACACACACTCACACACACACTCACACACACACACTAACTCACACATAATACAACACATTAGGGACCGAGTCCCTCACAATGTTCCCAGCCACTAAGACACAACCCCACAGAAACCCAGTTACACCCAATGACACGTGGGCACACACTCAGAAATCCGAATGGAAAATCCCTGGCCAGAGAGCTTAGCACCCTCCCCATTTTCTGGGCTCAAACTCAGTCTTGCCCCGCCCCCGGCTCAGGTGCCAGTCTGGAAAACACTGACCTCAGAGAACGGCTGGGGGGCTGCAGGCGGTGGTGTGCCTTCCTCAGAAGCTGGCCCTCCTCCACCCTCTCCTCATCAGGCTGCCCCCGCCCCCCTCCTGACCTTCATTCCTCTGAGCAGAGCCGATGCCCTCTTGGCATACCTGTACCCTCACAGACACTCCTTGCCACTCACAGTCAAAGGCACATTCGGCCATGTCTGCTCATACTCCCATTCTCCTGGTCTCACACACACTCTCAGACATACACCAGCAGCTACACCTACGCACTGACCACCGCAGGCACACCCAGGCGCCTCCACCGCATGCTCACGCACTCACAGCGTTGTCCGATCTGTGCCTCCTGGACCTTCCGCGATGTCTACAGAGACCCTTCTCCCTGTGCAGATGGCAGAGTTAGGCAGGAGAGGCCCTACCTCATGGGCAGATCAAAAGCTGACCTTGTCCTGTCCTTCTACTATCTTAACTGTGATCCCTGCTGCTGTCGCCGAAGCCTTATCCCTGGGAGTATTCAGCCCTAACTCCCCTCACATCCTGCACCTCGGTGTGGAATAAGGCAGTCTGAGCAGAATGGGCTGCATTTGTCTGTTGTTCACCACTACGGCCCCTAGGAGATGCAGGTCCAGAACAAGCCAAGGTTCTGGGCTAGTTTCCGTGCCTTCCTAGAGGATCAGAAGGCTCCCAGGTTGAAAGAGTTGTCTGAGAACTGCGGAGAGGAAGGAGAAGGAAGAGTGTGAAGAAGGCAGTGGTCTGGAAGTTCCACTGCCCTTTGGATTCACCCACCTCCCTGAGCTCTTTGCTTCCAGCCAACCCACCCTCCACTGAGGCTCTCAGCATTTTGGGGTGCCTGCCATCAAGACCCCAGCATGCCTTTGGGGTGGTATTTCATAGAACTTGTCCCTTAGAATGCCTAAGTAGGGCCAGGTGGGGAAAATTGCAGTGGCTCTGTTTTTTAAGCCCCTGCCCTGGCTCATGGGCTCCCCTGACCCCCGACTAACCTTGAGATGGGAAGATCCACACCCTGGTGGTGGCAGTGTGGGTGTTGTTGATATCCGTGACCATGGTGGCAAGATTGGTGGCTGCACTGGTGGCAGTTGGGCCTTGAGGTTTCAGCTGGTACCTTCTGCGGCTGCGCTTAAACATCCTGGGAAACCGGGGCCTGGGCCAGCCCATACCTGGCCTGCGGTGGGGGGAACTCATGCCCCGGGTCCTGGGGACACGGACAAGCGAAGAGGGCCCCATGGGCACAGGGAGCTTCTGTAGTGTGCCTGAGGAGTGCTGCTGGCCAGGGTGGCAGCTGAGGCCTCTATGACATACAAAGTGGGCACAAGGGTGGTGCTCTTTGTTATAGGTCCTGGCCCCCAGCCACTCCTCATGGCTCTCACCCACTCTTCTCCATTGGGTCTAGTCTAAGAGCCAGCCCAAGAGCCACAGAACCTCAGCTTGGCCCCTTGAGGAAAGGAACTCTGAGTAGGGGAAAATCACTCTCTCCCTTTCTCACTCATCCATATTAACAATATTAGCAATGTTTATTGAGCACTTACTACATGCCAGACACTGCTGAGCACTTTACTAACATTATCTCATTTAATCTCAAAACAACCCTACAAGGAGATTCTATCATTATCCGCATTTGTACACAGTCAATTCTCATTATTCCCAATAGTTATTTTCTATAAAGTCACTAAGAACACCAAATACGGAACCACTGCTCCTAGGGGAAAGATAGGTTCCTGCAACCCTGTGGTCACATTTTGTCAATACATAACCTGATATTATGTGAGGAGATACCTTCTTTAATATGTATTGTTGAGTCATTAACATTGAATTCATGGCCAACAGCACTATAACTTGTGCCTGTATGAAACTTACCTAACATATTTCCTCTGTAAGACACATCACAGCCTTCTTGCACTTAGGAACACTAGATAGCACTTAAGCACTATAACTGGGGCCATTTTAGACAGCAAAACCACCAAAAACCCCATAAAATGTGAGAAAATGTGGCACTAAAGAGACCTCCAAAAAAGAACATTGTTTATAAGAGCTGAAACAAGAAGCCAGAGAGTCCTGTTGTTCCACAGACCTCAGCTAGAAATGTGTGTGTTGGACAACCCAAATGTTTTGCCTCTCCTCATGTCCATGAAGGACAGCAAAAGTGCCACAGCACTGTTTTTGGAGTTACAGATAAATTTCAGTCAGTAGGTGAATTCGCAGATGTGGAATCTGTGAATAATGAAGATCAACTGTATAAGGAAACTGAGGCTCACTGAGATCAAGTCACATAATTAGAGGCAGGCAGGGGTTCAAATCCATGTTGGCCAAGACAGAAAGCCCAGAGCATTTAACTCTTGTTATTCTGCAACTCATTTATTCACTCATTCATTTAGGAGATGTTCACTAACAACATCATATATGCTGGGCCCCAGGGACGTAGATGAATGTGACCTTGTCCCAGTTCTTCCTGAGATGAAAGGCAATGCCATGTGGACAATTGGTACAGGTGGAGGGATGGAAGAGGTGCTGACCCTGGGTTCGTCTCCTTTCTTGCAGGACACTGGAGAGTCAGTGGCTCTGCTCGGCCTTGAACTGAGTTGTTGTGGGACTTTAGACCTGCCCCTTCTCCCTCCACACCTCAGCCCCCTCTCCCTTTCCCTCCCACCCTCTCTGTAGGCCCCCTTCGCAGCCTCCCCTTCTTTCTGTTCCTGCAGGAGACTTCACAGGCCTCACAGTCCTCATACCCCTCTTAGCCACCCCAGCCTCTACTCTTGCCACCTTCAGTCTTAGAATATGACCTTGCCCCCATCAACTTCTAGCCACTATAATGACAAACCTACCTGCTTCTGCCCTCCTCTCCCTTAGGCCTCCTCCCCCGCTCTTTGTGGAAGCCAGGCCTGCCTGCCTCCTTAGAAACTCCGTGGATGTAGACAGGCTGCTTGGTTAAGACATGGACTCTGATGCCAGACTGGGACTGAATCCTAGCTTTGCCACTTACAAACTGTGTGATCATGGCAAGCACTTAACCTCTCGGTGCCTCCATTTCCCTGTATTTAAGATGGAGATAAAAAGAAAGTCTATCTCATAGGACTATTGTGAAGAGGAAACTACGTACTTAAAATATGTAGTGCATTTAAAACATGACCAGTATTATGAGTGTAGTCTGTAATATTATCAGCCCCTCTCTCTCGTCTCTTCAGCTGTCTTCTTCCACTGTAAAAACAAAACAAATTTAAAAACCCACTTCCTCCATTCCACAACCCTTCTGGCTGTGTCTCTTCCCTCTGACCTCCTAGCTCTGTGTTCATTCCCTTATGTCTCATAGCAGGAAGAAAATCTCACTTTAAAACCCCATAACTATTCTATTATACAGACCAGGAAATAGAGGCTTAAAATCAACTCTAAGAAATGCCCCCAGGGTCACACAGCTAATAAGTGACGAAACCAGGATTCAAGCACCTGGTCTGAGTGAGTGGAAAGCCAGAACTTTCCCAGCACCTGAGCATCGGGAGTGTTGGAGTGGGCGCTGGGACAGGCAGTGGGAAGGGTTACCGAGGATGGGATTACGGAGCCTTAGCCCTGGGGGTGACTCCTTCATGGGCCCCTGGTGCCACCTGCCGGCAGAAAGGGAAAGGGTGTACGTGGAGTGCTGAGGGAAGACTGGACGGGGGGAAAGAAAGAGAAAAGGATGGGAAGGCAAAGGAGAGAGGAGGAACGGAGGGAGGAGAAAAGACAGGGAATTTTAGGTTTTGTGGAGGGAAGAGGACTAGGAACCATTTGCTGATTAGAAGAGAGCAGAAGCTGCCAAACCTTGGTCATTTCTTTGAAAGTGTATGTGTGAGAGAGAGTGCGGGAGCCTGTAGGTATGCACCTCAGATGTTAGTCTATTGTTAGTTGCTGGGAGTCAGTCCACAAAGAGTTCAGCGTGTGTGTGTGTGTGTGTGTGTGTGCGCGCGCGCGCATTCAGGAGCAGCAGCAGGTGTGTATGTGTGTAACTACACTGAACGTGTGAACATCTGAGTGGCGGCCGTGGGCAGATGTAGGGTATGTGTGAGTGTTAGTAGATGCAGGGTAAGAAGCGTCTGTGCACTATCATGGTAGGGGGCACACAGAAGTTCTGGGGAGCCACTTGTCCCACCCCAGACTGTTCACCCTTCTTGGGATCAGGAAGGGTGTTGCCCATGGCTGGGTTGCCAGGCGGAGGCCTGCTGCTAATGGTTGTGGGGACCTGTCTCCAGGCAGCAGGGGGCAGCAGGGGGAAAGGGGAGGCTGGTCATGGGTGGGGCCTGCGGGCCGGCAGAAGGAGGCCTTTAAAGCAGCTACCTCGCCTGCAGGTGAGCAGTGGTGTGTGAGAGCCAGTGTCCCTCTGCCTGCCTACTCAGTGGCAGCTCCCTGGAGCTTTTCAGTCCCTTCTGGAGCCTCAGCAGATCCCTCTTTCAGAACTCGCTGCCAAGAGCCCTGAACAGGTGATGACAGGATAGAGATTATCCTCCGAAGCAAACAGATTCAGGGAGCTGGAAGAGCTACAGAGAAGGGCCTGGAAGGGCCTGGGGTGGGTCTGGGAAGGGACTCAGGATATATACGTGCCAGGGAAGGGCATGGAGTGACCTCCAGCATGGGAATCAGGCTTGGGATGCCAGTGGAGGAAACTGGGGTGTTAGGATCTCAGAGTGTAAGGTGCTGGTAGAGGGCATGGGTGGTATAAGGGGCAGGGGTGTCAGGATGGGAACTGGGAAAAGTCCTGAAGTGTCAGAGTCCAGGCGCAGGGGAAGCTTGGTGAGATATGGGCCCAGGTCTGGCATGTCAGGATCCAGAAGCCAGGGCCAGCCCAGGTAGGGGAGAGGAGAGGAAGTCCTAACTCATACATATCTGCTTCCCAGGAGCCACCATGCAGTGCTTCGGCTTCCTTAAGACCATGATGTTCCTCTTCAATTTGATCATCTTTGTAAGTATGGAGGTTGTGGGCTCTTTGGGGCTCGCTACAGGAGCAGGTCGCAGCCTAAGCAGAGCCCAAACTGGGGAAAAGGAGACTGCTGTGCCCAGACTGTGTCTTGCAAGTTTCCCCTCATGAGTGGGCTGCAGAGGTCTCCCCAAAGGCTGCTTCCTGGTCTCGTAGCAGCCAGGCTGTCATACAAGGGTGTGTGTGACGAAGGGGATGGAGATGCTTAGGGTAACTCCTCCCTTTCAGGAAGCTTCAGCCCAGGCTTAGGGTAGGGTAGGGGAGGCTAGCAGGAGGGAGTCTCTCCTTTTTGTAGGTGTTGGGGGCCCAGAGAAGGAAGAGGTTTGCTTAAGTTCAGCCAGTATGGAAGGAAATTCAGGGGCCTTTGCATGACAGGGAGCTGAAAGAAGAGGGCTCATGTCTCATGAGAGCAAAGGGTCTATCTCAAGCAGCCCTTATTCATTCAACAAATGTTCATAGCCCAAGACTCCATGCTGGGTGCTGGGGTGGCTGGTAAGCAAGACTGTTCTCCACCCTCAAGGATGTCAGGTCCAGTAAGCCAGATAGGCAGACAGTAACAGTGCAGTAAGTTTGGGCTTAGCACAGGGACCATGGGAGCCCACAGGAGGGTCTTGAACCCAGTCTGCCTGGAGAATACTTCCTGGAAGATATAGCCGAAGCTGGGAATTTGCACTGGATGGGGGAGTTTTAAAGCACGCATAAATACTCAAAGGTAATGAAACCAGATATTGTTCGGAAAACCAGGAACAGATTTCATAGGACATGTTTGAGAAGCCGAGCAATGAGGCGTAAAGCCTGGAGATGGTGGTGGAGATAGGGAGAAATGGACCAAGTGGACAAAGGACAAAGCCCTAGGATGGTGGCTGAGGGATGGAAGAAGGGGCAAGGGAGACAGGTCTTGGAGACGATGCCTGTATCTCTGGCATGAGCAACATGGGAAGGGAAGAGGGGGCTGTCCCACAGGCAGGTGAGTACCTAGTGAAAGTGCAGCTCAGATTGGAGCTGGCCATGGACTTCTTTTCTTTTCTTTCTTTCTTTTTTCTTTTTTTTTCTCATTGAGACAGGGTCTCACTCTGTCACCTGGGCTGGAATGCAGTGGCCAACCAGAGCTCACTATAACCTCGACCACCTGGGCTCAGGTGATCTTCTTGCCTCTGCCTCCTGAGTAGCTGGGACTAGCCACCATACCCGACTAATTTTTTAAATTTTTTTGTAGAGGCAAAGTCCCACTGTGTTGCCCGGGCTGGTCTCAAACTCCTGGCCTCAAGTGATCCTCCTGCCTCAGTCTCCCAAAGTGTGGGGATTATAGGCATGAGCCACCTCGCCTGGCCTGGAGCTGGCCATGGATATTTAAAAGTCATGTGCATGTAGGTGGTCACTGAAGCCATGGGAGCGGATGAGAGCACTTGGAAAGTGAACTCTGGAAAACTCAACGTATTGGGGATAGGCAGAAAAATAGCCACCATGAAGGAGATTGAGAAGGAGCAGTGGGAGACGGGAAGGAAAAGAAGGAGAGCCAGATATCAGAGAGGCCAAGGGTATGGCCTGTGAAATGTCCACTAGATTTAGCACAGGCTGGCACCAGCAACCTTGCAGCCACGTTAGAGTGGGTTAGAGTGAGTAAAAGGGGAGGAAGCAGAGACTAATTTAGATGTGTAAATCAACTTGGAGAAATTGGGCTGAGATGGGTAGGCTCTCTGATGTGGTCTGTGCCTTGGGCTTCCTTTGGCAACAAGGAGCTACTTTTTATTCCTGAATCTGGAGGAGGCAATAGGTTTCCAGAAGCTCTGGCCGGAGAGGGTTAAAAGCAAATCCGGTTTGGTCTCTGGCCTCTGTTGCCCAGACATTGCCAGGCTGGGCAGAGCAGGATAGGGCAGGCCTCCGTCTCCTTGAAATTTGACCCTGCAGGCTAGAAGCCCAGCCTTCTGTCCTTGGGCAAACATGCCTGGCATCCAGCCACAATCTGCCACCTCACTCCTGGTTCTGACCTCAGTTTTTATAGCTGGAGAGTGGGGACTGGGCACCAAGGTGACGTCAGGCTGATCCACCCGCTGAAGCCCTGGGTCAGGGAAGCTTTGCTTTCAGAGCTGTGGGAACTGGGCAAGGCCCTCCCCAGTCTGGGCCTCAGGACTTCCTCTGGTTTGGGGCTGAGCTGGAGAGCATTTAAGAGAAGCTCTTGCTGTATTCCCCCCACTAGGTGCCTCAGTTTCCACTTGTGAGGTGAGAAGGTCTAGTCTGGATGAGGGGGAAGGCCTGGAGTTGGATCTTGGAGAGGAGCCAGGTGGGGCCTCAGGGTGGGTGAACTTTCTCCAACCTCCGTGCTCGCCAAGGTTGGGAGCAGGTGTAAACTCAGCTGCGCCTCTGTCACTACGGTGACCGTTGAGCCTGTTCAACGCCACCACCCCACTGTTTCCACCTATCAGAGGACAGAGGTGTTCAAGGCACCCATAGCCAAGAAAGGAAATGGGAGACTGGCCCTCATCTGCCTGTTTTCACTCCTAGCTATGTGGCAGGATCCTGGCAGCAGTAAGGGAAAGTCTTGCCCCCCTCCCCACTCTGTGGATAGTTCTAGAACCCTCGAGCTCATCTATATCTGCCAAGGTGTGCAGCCTTCTCCTGGCTATGGGTGTCTCCACTCCCATTTTTCTGGCTCTAGAGGATGTTTCCCTCCCTACAGGATGAGTTTTTAGACTTCCTAGCCAATAGAGGGGGAAGTTTCTTGGCCCCCATCCCCCTGACGAAACTGTGTGATAATGAGCTGTTTCAAAGCCCATGTGACCTCTCTATCCCCAGCTGTGTGGCGTAGCCCTGTTGGCAGTGGGCATCTGGGTGTCAGTCGATGGGCCATCCTTCCTGAAGATCTTCGGGCCGCTGTCGTCCAGTGCCTTCCAGTTCGTCAACGTGGGCTACTTTCTCATCGCGGCTGGTGCTGTGCTCTTTGCTCTTGGTTTCCTGGGCTGCTACGGTGCTCACGCTGAGAACAAGTGTGCCCTCATGATGGTGTGTCAAACCCAGTTCCACAGGCCCATGACCAAGAGTCCCCTCACTTTTGACATCAGGCCCTGGGGATCCCCAAACCCTGCTTTGGATTCCCCTCAGCACAGGGACCCCTGCCTTATTTTTTCAGGAGGTGGACTAGGGCAAGGAGGGCATAAGGGACTGTCTCTCCCTAAAACCCAGAACCCTGTTCCCCACTTAGTTCTTCATCATCCTCCTCATCATCTTCATTGCTGAGGTTGCAGCTGCTGTGGTCGCCTTGGTGTACACCACACTGGTGAGATGCTGGGATGGGGCTAAGGGAGGAAGACTGGGCAAAGCCCTGGAAGGAGGCTGTGGCCTGTGAATGGCCACCTTCTCTACCAGTCCCTAAACACTGGTCTGCCCAACTCAGGCTGAGCAGTTCCTGAAGTTGCTCATCGTGCCTGTCATCAAGAGCGACTATGGTTCCCAGTCAGACTTCACTCAAGTGTGGAACTCCACCATGAAAGGGGTAAGGTGGGCTAGAGGAGATTCTGGGGTAGAGAGAAAGAAGCAAGACCCCACCAACCACCCTCCCCATCTTGTTTCCAGCTCAACTGCTGTGGCTTCAACAACTACACTGATTTTGAGGGCTCACCCTACTACAGCGCGAACAACAACACCTTTCCCGCATACTGTTGTACTGACAATGTCTACGCAAACGACACAGCCAAAGAAATCTGCACCAGCCAAAAGGCCCAGAGCTCAGCTGTAGAGGTGTGGGCCGGCATAGGAGGGTGGGGATTGTTTCAATGGCCTCAGAAGTAGCAAGTGAGGATGGGTGTAGGGCAGCTGCAAACTATAAATGCTCTCTCCCCTCCCCCAAGGGGTGCTTCGATCAGCTTCTGGAGGACATCCGAACCAATGCAGCCACCGTGGGTGGTGTGGCAGCTGGAATTGCAGCCCTAGAGGTAAGCGGATGAGGAGGCTGGGGCTGGGATATGGCCAGTGGACCATGGCTGCTTGACACGCCTCTGAGGCCTCTTTGGAGGAAACAGACTTCTAACAGAGCTTCATGTAGGGTGTTTGGGGGGCAGGGGACAAATGCTTCAGGATCCCAATCATGTCCTCTCATCTCTCTCTGTCCCTCCCCCACCAGCTGGCTGCCATGATTGTGTCAATGTATGTGTACTCCAATGTGAAATAAGACTGCTTCTGCCTCTGCCACTACTGCTGCACATGGGAACTGGGAAGAGGTACCCTGGAACAGCCAAGAAGCAGTGACCAGAGGGGGGACAGGATCTAACAGTGTCAACTGGGCCAGAGTGGGCCTGCCTTTTCTGCCGTAGACTTGGAGCTAAATAGGGACCACACCTTCTAGGCTGTGCCTGACTTTTCCTTCCATTGGTAGGGCTGGGGCCCACCTGTTCCAGAGCCTCTAAGTAGCCAGTTCTCCTGTCCCTTCCCCCAGTCTCTTCTTTAAACCCTTGGCATCCCCTTAGGCCAAGGAGGGCTCTTGGTGATCCCAGTCAGTACTCTACTGGGGGATGAGTCAAGGCACCTTATAGCCTGGACATATGTGAAATCAGCAGAGCCACCAGGCAGTTGTGCAGAAGGCACTTCAGAACCCATAAACCAATTGAAATGTTTCCATTTGGACTCTTTGTATATCCTTGGGGAGAGGGGCCCATCTTGCCTAAACTGGCCTCAGATTTCTGTGGGGCTGCCGACTCAGAAGCCTGGGAAGACAGCAGCAGGGAAGCAGTGTGGTTATTTCTCCCCTGCGTTTGGGTTCCAGGCCTGGGAGGGAGCCTAAGAGGGATGGCCAACAGGGCACGAGGAAGTGGGGGCTGGGCCAGTCTGCCTTCTTATAACCTGGGAGGACTTTGGCCTGAAACTGCCCCCTCCTGGGTGTGGGCACTGGACTGGAAAGCTATTAAAATAACAAGCCATGCCCAAGTCAGGGAGGGGAGATCAGATTTACTGCCATAGCAATGGGAAAGAGCCACTCCTTACGCTCTGGGAAGCCCTCCAGGAGGCCCCATCAGAGGGTCCATGCTGCCTACCCTTCCCACCCAGGCAAAGTCCCAGATCTGTCCCTGTGTTGGGGATGTCAGAAAGAACTTCATTTATTCTTTGGTGCTGGTCTACCTGGTGCTCTTCAGACCTAATCTCTTATTTAGCCCTAACCATCCCCCAGCTGCAAGTGGGGACACCGGGGCTAGGAAAGGGCAGGCGACTTGCCCCAGTCCCACAGCCTTCAGTGAAGAGCTGAGCCTGGGGCCAGGCACGGTGGCTCAAGCCTATAATCCTAGCACTCTGGGAGGCTGAGGCAGGAGGATCACTTGAGGTCAGGAGTTCGAGACCAGCCTGAGCAAGAGCAAGACCCCATCTCTACTAAAAATAGAAAAAAAAATAGCCAGTCAACTAAAAATAGAAAGAAAAAATTAGCCGGGTGTGGTGGCTCGTGCCTGTAGTCCCAGCTACTCGAGAGGCTGAGGCGGGAGGATTGCTTGAGCCCAGGAGTTTGAGGTTGCTGTGAGCTATGATGAAGCCACGGCACTCTAACCTGGGCAACAGAGCAAGACTCTGTCTCGAAAAAAAAAAGAGCTGAGCCTGGGTTCGAGTCCAGACCAACTCCAGAGCCTGGTGGTCCTGGCTGACATGGTAACAGCTCCACTCCAAGGGGCACCTGGCCAGAATGGCCCTGACACAGACCTGATAGCTATTGAGCCAGGAGTGACAGCATTAAAGAGGTTAGCTTCAAGCCAGAACCCAGAGACTAGAACCCAGAGAAGGTGAAAAAAAAGTAAAAAAGAGAGAGAGAAAAAAAAAGAAGGAGGGTATAGTGGGATGATTATGGCATCTGCTACCAAGCAAAGCCCAGCCTGACAAACCAGCCCTCCTCCTCACTTGTCTTTGACCCCTGTATCCTTCTTCCCAGACTTTTCCAGAGCAGCCTGGAATTACCACCCCCTTGCTGAGCCCAAAAAGGAACAGGGACCTGGCCAGAGCCATGTAGTGCCTGAGAGCAAGTCTGTGAGGCCCAGACCAAGAACCTCCTGGGCTGCTGAGCAGGGAGAGGTATTAGCCCACCTCACCCCTTCGCCGCCACCACTGTGCCTGTCACACACTTCCCCTTTGCCAGGTGCCTGTGTAGAGGCTGAAAGGAGTTTGTTTGCCCAGGGTGGGTCTCCACGTCATCATGGGCTAATTGCTTCTCAACCTGGCTCTTGTGCCACTATCTCTAGCTCCAGCAAACACTAACGTCATCAGGGTGGTGAGAAATATTCAAGCTATACACCACCTATGCCATCACCAGGCTGGGCTCCAGGCACCAGTGGAGACAGGGGCAGAGGACAGGCAGAAGGACAGGAATTCCAGTCAGTTCCTGCCTCCTTGACCAAGGTTCTATACTTTTTTTTTTTTTTTTGAGACAGAGTCTTGCTCTGTCAGCTAGGCTGGAGTGCAGTGTTATCAGCATAGCTCACCGTAGCCTTGAACTCTTGGGTTTGATTCTCCTGCCTCAGCGTTCTGAGTAGCTGTGACTATAAATGACCACACCCAGCTAATTTTTTTTTTTAATTTTTCTGTAGAGACAGGGGTCTATGTTGCCCAGGCTGATTGCAAACTCCTGGCCTCAAGTGATCCTCCTGCCTCAGATTCCCAAAGCACTAGGATTACCGGTGTTTGCCACCGCACCCGGCCCAGCTTCTATACTTACATGGAGACAGGCACTCACCCTTCTGTTCCTAAGTCCTTCACAGATCCCTTAAATGTCAGGACCCCCTGCCATGGGCAATCTCACCCACTCCCTCTGGACAATCTCATCCATTTTCTGGTGCTTCTAAGAAATCTTACTTAGATATTCCTAACCTATTTGGTCACTGGCTGTATGAGAATCTCATGGAGACCATGACCCTTTTTTCCACAAAAACGTCCAGATATGGAATTCTGCATAGAGTACCCTAACGGCCGCAGACACACTTGTTCCCACGCCTCCATCTCTAGCCCAGCCCTAGTCTCCTGAATGACCTCACCTAGTCCTGTCCCATCCCCTTCCTTCCCTCCTCCACTATTTTCACCTGCTCTCCCATTCCCTCCTCCAACCTCCAAGAATCCCTTTTTGTTCTCTTGCTCCGCCCCTGGGGACAGGTGCCTGGCCCAGACAAGCTAGGGAGGAACCAGCCTGGCAGTAGGGTGGGGTGGCTGCTCCAAGCTCAGCCCCAAGTAGGGCGGGGCTAACGTGAGACTGTCCTAGGGTGGAGCCTGGGGAGAAACCTTGGCCTTTCAGACTCGGGCATCCCCTGGTGGCCAAATGGCCCTAAATGGAAGATAAACTCTAGAGGACAGTAAGGAAAACTCTCCATCCATCAAAACTGTTTTCTCCCCCACCTCCTCTCCCTCTCTTATACACACACACACACACACACACACACACACACACATAATCACAAGACACATCCCCAGAGGTTTTCTCCTTTTTTAATCAATGACCAACTTATCCAGCTTTGGAAATCTGGACAAATGGACAAAGAGGAGGCTGAGAAGAGGCCTGGTCCAGTGTCTAAGGGTCTCTGAGTGAGTCTGTGTCAGCATGCAGGCCCCAGCTGGGCCTGTCCATGGGTTGGGCATAGCAGTTTCCTGAGTAAGAGCCGGCCCTACCCTCAGGGCAGCACACCAGCCCAGAAAGAAATCCAGGCCCCCCAGGTTTGGCCTGTTTTCAAGGCCCTTAGGACAGTCAATAAATAGGTTAGATTCTGAGGCAGGCCTGGGAGGAGGGGGTGTACAAAGGGCAGGATCAGCTGCCCAGGGATCCCAGTGATTCCCAGGTACTCTCCTGTCCTTCTCTAACAAGGGAGAAAATAAATAGACCTTCAACTCAGGAACAGGGGTGTTGGAGCAGGGGAACCCTCCCCTTGAAGTTAGTAATTAAGTCTTATGTTAAAAACAAACCAGCCCCAGCCCCTACCAGCATCTATAAAATCTACAGGACGTGTGAAGGGCCAGCCTGCATGGGGGTACACAGTACCCAGCCCTGCAGGGTCCTGGAGGAGGTCTCATGTCTGTTCTGCAGCTCCTGGGGCTCCCTCCTCCTTTGGGGGTGGCTCCAGGAAAATTGGGGTAACTGACGGTGGCTTCTTCACTCTGAGAAGATAAGAGAAGTGTACAGGAAAGAAGTCATTAGCTATCTCCCCCAATCCCACTAGGCCCACCTTTCTCCGGGCAGAAAAGGGCCACTCACGAGTAGGGAGAGGCTGGGACTCCCACCACCAGGAAGTGGTTCTTCTTCCGAAACAATCTCCACAGGCCCCGGTGGTTGCCACGCACATCCAGGTCCCAGATATGGAGGCACTGGTGGGGATGGGGTGGGGGCAGAGACATGGGTCAGAGAGCTGGGGGGGGCAGCCACTGAAGACCTTTGGCCCAGCCTCCATACTTCCTCAGCAGCTACCTCAATTTGCAAGAGGCAGCATCTTCTGGTATATGGATTTGGACAGGGGGTTTGGAAGAGGGGCTCTAAGAGTACGAAGAAAAGGTTCTGAGGTTGAAGATTCCAGAACAAAGGCCCCCTGTATCTTGGGGCATCTTGGGGCAGTATATGTGTGTGGGGAGGGGTGCTCCGGGGTGGGTGTGGTGTTGGAGCACCTTGGCAAGCTGGGTCCAGGTGGTGAAGTCATCATCTTTCTCCATATGGATAAAGGCCACATAGGTGTGGCCCTCCGTGTCCGGCAGGAAAGAGTCTTCACAGGGGTTCCTGCTGTGGTCCAGAACCTCCGCCTCGCTGCATGGGTTGGGAGAGTCAGGCCAAGGCAAGGTATGAGGTCTGTGTCACACAGGGCCCTGTGCTTAGTTTAATGCTCTGCTGTTGCCATCTTGAAATTCTTAATAATTTCTGAACTAAGGGCCCTGATTTTCATTTTGCACAAAGCCCTGCAAATTACGGGGCCAAGATCTGCAGTATTTGACTCCTCACTCTCTGGCACACACTCCAATAGCCCTGGGCCATACCTCAGCAGCCTGTGAATTTCCACTTCATAGGCTTCTTTCTTCAGACTGAAGGGGAGGGAAAAATGGGTCAGGGAGGGGCAGGCCCTCAGGTCCCATGGGGAGCAGGGCAAGGGGTCACATGGGATTGGGAGTAGCAGGGCTGGGTAAACACATAGGGATTGGAAGGGACTTTCAGGAGCTGGTCATCAAGTCTCCCCCTTGCCCTGCTGTCAGCCCCCACCTGTCCACGTTCCTGAGCTGGACACCTGGAACGGTGTTGAACTTGTGCTTCTTGAAGTAGGCCTCCTGGAGTGGGTGTGAGGGTAAAATCAGGGCCTCACGCTGTCTGGCCCACCACCACTCTCTGACCCACCACACATCTACAAGACGTACAAATGAAGTCCTGGACCTATAAAGGGCCCTCTCATTTCCTCCTGTCTTCCCCATTCTCTTCCCAGCATCCTTGGCAAGCTCTTACTAGCTTTCATTTGGGCTCCAGCATTGCGGGAGAGCTCACGTCCCCGTGTGCAGCTCACACTACTGTCCTGTGAACCAGTTCCTGTCTCCAGTGGTTCTCCCTGGGCCTGCTATTCTAGAGCCACAGAAGCCAGGAACAGGCTCCGCAGGGGGTGATGGACAACGGGACAGGCTGGGCTGGGAGGGAGGACGCTGCTGTGACTCAGGTAGTGAGAGTGACCTGAGGTAATGGCCTGGCCCTCTCTGGGAGACGAACGGAGCTTTCGTATTAGTCAGCCTCTGAGTGTCCTTCTGGCTTCCAGGAAGTTCCAAGCTGGATGCTATCTATTCCTTTGGGCTGGGCTGGCCCAAGGCCTCCCTTGCTGTGACTGGAGAGTGGCCCTCTGGACACAGAGATGGGGTGTGGGGTCCTGGGGACCTCCTTGCTCTTCTCAGGCTGAGGCATGGGCCCCAGCACTTTAAGGACAGGAGAGGGTAGAACTTGCAGGCCTGGACCAGTGCTTCGAGGCAGAAATACCCTCCCCACACCCACAGTCTAGTGCTAAGAATAGTAAAAATAAAAATAATACCAGCTAACCCTTATATAATGGTTACAGTTCAAAGAATTTTACATATATTAACTCATTTAAACCTCATAACTCTATGAGGGAGTAGTATTTCTATCCTCATTTTACAGATATAGAAATTGAGGCAAAAAGGGGATAGTTATTTCCTCCAGGTTACATGGCTAGCAAATGGCAGAGCTGGGACTGCTCTTGACCATCCTGCCATCCAGTGCCCCACCCCCTGCCTGCCACTCACGTGGAAGTAGCCGTTCATGTTGAGGCCGACAATGCCAAAGTGGTAGGATCGGGAAACATCAGGGATGATGCACTCTCGGCCCCGGCGTTGCTCAGGCATCCGCATCCACATGTCCCAGTCCCAGAGCTGGTGAACGTGGAAGATTATGAAGGTTAAGACGTCTTAAGCTGGGAGGGGACTCTGGCCCACTCACCCTACCCTGCTGAGTACCTTTTCCGGTGTGGGCCACTTGGGCTCAAGCTCCTCCTTGTACAAGGATTTCCTGAGCACCCAACCCAACCCAGGCATGGTCTCCACACGGTATAGTAGTGCTGGGTCCTCAGCCGTGTGTTCATACCCCTGGGGACAGGGGGCTGTATTAGCTTGTGGCCTCAACAAACCCGCCTGCCAACCCCTGGCCACCCAGCCTACCTGGTCATTCCAGGCAGAGATGCAGTACAGGCTGTCATCCTCCTCCAGGAGGTGGATGGATTGGCTCAGGAAACTGACAGAGCCAAGGTCCAAGAGTCGAGTAAGGGGCAAGGACAAACCCAGTCACACAGTGATGCTGGAAGAGCTGGGACTTGGGAGTCAGCCCCCAAATCCCTACCGTTTCCATTCATCCTTCTGCCTTCTACTCCAGCCCCAGCACCCGCCATCCTGCCTCTGCTCAGGCTTTCCCCCATTTTGAGCTCACTTCCTCCAGGAAGCTCCCAAGATACCCCACTGCTTTCTCTCCTGGAGACCCAGCGACCTCACCTGAAACCTAGAAACCCCCCTCACCTGAAAAAATCCACGGCGATGTCCAGGTCCTCTTCCAGAACCACGGCAAACTTGGCCTCCTGTGGAGGGAGGGGGACATCATGATCCTCTCCACCCTGTGGTCTCCTCCACCCATACTCCCTTCTTTCAGGCAGCACTGCCCCCGTTTTCCAGATCAGGAGCATGAGGCCCAGTGGGAGGAAGGGCTTGCTACATTACAGGGCTAGACCTTATGCCCGTGTTTTCCCTCCCAAGGCCCAAGAGTTATATCTTTGGTACTCACCGGAAACAGGTTGAATGTGGCAGTGAGGCTGGCCTTGTAGTGCTGGGTGGGAAGTGGGAATAGGGCACATGAGCTTTGGGGTGGAGGGTGGGGCCAGGGGTCTGCCCCTTCCATCCTTGCCTAGGCCATACCTGAGACACGCGGGCATTCTTGATGCTGATGGGAGTGTGCTGGATGCCCCTCAGACCGAACAGCGCCACCACATCCATCGGTTCCTGGGGGGCATGCCCACTGGTCACCACGTGAGGCCACTTTCCCCTGACTACTTCTGCAGGACAAGCCCTTCCCACTTCACAGCCCTTGCCAGTCCCCGGCAATCACTGCCACTGCAAATTAAGGTACTTAGTCACCCACAGCCCTGTGCTCTGCTCCGCCCGAGGCCCCCCAAGTCCCACTCACCTCATAGTAGCCGTCGATGAAAACTGTTATCATCTGGGGAGACACCCCCTGGGCTGAGAGCAGAGAGCGCAGCATCCTGGGGAGCCCAGGGATGGGTTAGGGCCTCTTTGTCCCCACTACCTTGGGGCTCCCCTGTGTTTATACAAGGGCCCAGATCCCCCAAGCTTATCCACATAGGCGAATGGGCCTAGAGCCTGTTGCCTTTCTGCCCACCTCAAGAGTTCCTCCTACAGATAGATGAGCGAAGCACCCTCCCACTTGCTAAGCACCTCCCTGTTCAGGGCTGGGTACAGCCCACTCTCAGGCTCACCTGTACAGGTAATTGGGTCTGTTCCCTGCAATAACAGCCACAGGCACATTGAGGACCTTATTGTCTGGGAGCTGTGAGAGAAACAGCTTTTAGCTCTTGCCTTATTCCTCTTCGCAATTGGGATCCCCACCAAGGGAAGAGTTCTTGGGTGGGGCTGGGGGCAGATCCAGAGTAGACAAGGAAGGCGCAGAGGGTCTTCCCTCTTCTGGCTTCTCTATACTCTCAGCCCAATGCCAACCCTGGGTCTTGCTGACATGGCCTGCCCCTTCCCCTCTACCCTGTCTTTCAGAACTCAGGATAAATCCTCAGCTCCTGGTTCCCTCCCTGGGAGAGGGAGAACCCAACCTGGAACTTCCCTGGGTTCCCCTTGCTAAGCCGGGAAGGAGTCCAAACCCTACTGCCTAAGGCCCCACTCACTGGGTCAGGGCTGAACTCGATGGGTGTGGGGTCCTTGCAGCTGCACACACTCCCGTAGCCCTCAACTTTGCTGCAGAAGCGCCGGCGGCGACGGTTCAGCTCTGTGTCTGCCCAGTGGCACTCTGCCTCTGAGAGAGGAGTGTAGTTGACAGGTTGGAGGCATGAGGCCAGTGTGGTTTGAAGAGTCCCCAGCACACAGTCAAGGGAATAAAGTCCCCATAAAGAGAATCTAAATGCTGCTCCCCCACTCCCGCCCCCGGCCCAGGCTCTGCCCCAGAGGCCAGGCCCCACTAACCCCACCTTCAGCTGAGCTCAGCGGCACATCTGTCTTCAGCAGGACTGGGTCCCCCCAGGAGGAGAGGGCAGGTGATTTCGAATGTTTCTCCCCGAGGACAGGACCTGGCAGAAGGCAGGAATGAGGGGTCGTAGGGGCCCAGATTCTAGTTTTGGCGTATCTTCCCCTCTCCCTGCCCTCTTGCATCCTACCGCTGCCATTGGCTCCTATTTGCCCCTACTCCACCCCACCTCCTGGGGTTCTGCTCCTCCCAGAGTGGATGGCCTCTGACCTCCTTTTCGTCCCACGAAGGCCCAGGTGTCCCTCCAGCCCAGGGCAGGGCCAGCCTGGCTGCCCAGGCTCCGCAGCAGAGCCTTGGCCGTGTCCTTGAGGTGGAAGGAGCCCTCATCCTGGGGGAACAGAGAAGGCGGTCAGCCTGACTGGCATGGTTCCAGGAAACCTGGCCTCACGGAGCACCAACTATGTACCAAGCACTACGTAAAGCCTTGACTTAAATTAGCTCATTAAATTATCGCAACAACCTCTGTGGCTACTCTCTTTCACAGATAAGAAAACTGAAGGCTTAGAGAGATTCTGAGCATCATCCAAGGTCACCCGGCTATAAGTCCTTCCCACAACTCCACACAATCTGCACCTCTGCCCCCTGCCACCTCTCTGTCCTCTTTTCCCACCACTCTCCCCTCCTCCCTTATTCTGCTCCAGCTCCACTGGCATCTTTGCTATTCCTCAAGCATGCCAAGCACCTGCCACTCTGGGGCCTCTGTACTTGCCGTTCTTTCTACCTAGACTGCTCTCCCTCCGGACATCCACCTGGCTCACTTCTCACTTCCTCCAGCTTTCTGCTCCCATCTCATCTTACAGAGGCCTTCCCTTTCTAAAGTGCAGCCCCAGCATTCTGTCTCCCTTGCTCTATTTTGTTCTTCATATAAGTTACCGTATCCTGACATTATACATTTATTTATCTGACTGTTTTTGTTGATCTGCCCCTGCTGGAATGTAAGCTACACAGGGTAGGGACTCTCTTGCTTCCCACTGTATCTCCAACACCCAGAGCAGTACCTGGTATACAGTAGGTGCTCAATAACTATTTACTGAATTAATAAAAATGACAAGGCTAAGATGAGAATCTAAGTCACCTTCCTCCAGAGGATCTTCCCACTATGCCGTATTAGGGGTGGAGAACCCAGGGCCATGAGCAGGGTTGGAGCCAGAGGTATAGGGGACAGGGCCAGGGCAGAATCACTGACCTTGATGGTACAGATGAGCACTCGGCCGGGCGCCACCATGTTGAGGAACAGCACCATGGCCTCATCCTCATGAGGTGAGTATGTGTCAAACACTCGCTTTGCCATCACGTGGCCCTGGCAGGGGACACACCTCTCATGAGCTAGCGTCACTAGCAAGGAGAGCCCAGCTTTGGCCCTCTGGGTCCTCCATCCCAAGAAGCTCACCGTGGCCTGGTTGAGGACAATGACATGGATGCCGCGACCTTGCTCCCGGGCCTCATCCTCCAGTACCTACACGGTAGCAGAGACAAAGTCCAACTCTTCACTCAGGCATTCAAGGAGTCTCTGTCCTATGGGCACTTAAAACACCAGCCGCACGAAACTTCCCCTCCTGCCTACGCCTCTGTTCACACAGTTCTCTTTCGACTCAGCTTGAAGGCCACCTCTTCCAGAAAACCTCCACAGCACCCCCATCAGAAGAGATCTCATCTTTCAACAACTCCCCCTCCAGGACTTTCCTGGCTCTTAGAGCCCTTCGCAGTCTCTGCTTCACCCTAGAAGTATCACAGTCTCCATCACACTGAGCCCTTTGAGGTTGGGCCAGGTCTGATTACCTCCAGGTCCCCAGTGTCCAGCATAAGGCTGAGGCCAAAGAAGGGATGAAGGAGTGGTTACGAAATAAATAAATCAATGAATTAACTGCCTACTAAGACAAATGATCGCTTTTGAGATCCCACTACATGTACGACATTTTACACACTTTACGTCTAATCCTGACCAACAGAAATCATTAGTCCCAGTCTATGGATAAGGAAGTGAGGGCTCCAAAGCCACACAGCTAGAAATCGGCAGAGTTGCAGTTCCCACTTTGGGCAGTAGACCCTGCAGCCAGCGGACCATGCCCTGAGTAGAATGAGTGACTGTACACCAGACTCCGGCCCACTCACCGTGGTGCCATCCACTGCCACATATACTTTGCTGCGGCTCGAGTATACCTCCACGTCCAGGACCCGCCGGGGACCGCTGCCTCTGCGCCGTGGGGGCTCCAGGTGGCCTAGGGCCTCATCTGTGGGAGTGCGACAGGTCATGGAGATGGTCTCCCCACCAGAGTCATACCCCTTGAGATCTGTCTGCCACTCAGCTGTGAGATCCAGGGTCCCCCACCCCATCCTCAGCCTGGCCCCACCATAGTCTTGCTCTGGGTCCGGGTCTTCATTCGCTTCGCTGATTGCTCGCCGAGTGTCCAGGATCAACTTGATGTTGACAATGACAGTCACCAACAGGAAAAGCACAGCCCCTGTCTGACGGGAGGGGTGGGGATGATTAAGAGGAGCACCTTCTCCAGCTCATAAAGGGTCCTCCTGAAAGAAGGGCCCTGGCTGCAGTGAGGGCGTAGGGAAAACCTGGGACCTGTATCTTCCTGTCTGCCTCTGAACTCTTTTACTCCCTTGACCAGGGGCTAGTTTCATGGCCACCTCCTCAGGGAAACTCCTGTGGCCCTTCCCACCTCCATCAGGGCCCTCCCTACCCAGAGATCCTGTATTCTTCCATTTGAGGCCTTGATTTTCTTGGTCCCCTTCATAGTTAGTTCCTAGAGATGGAGCCAGGCCCAGAGAACCAAGCTGGCGATCGGAAGACCTGAGTCCTAGTCCTCCCTACCTGACAGGTGTGTGCCCCTGGGCAAAGCCTTCCTGATCAGACTTCAGGTTTCTATCAGAAGCCTAGGAGTTTGTACTTGAGTTCTGATTCCAGAACTCTGGGTCCAAAACACTACCTGGTAGGGACATGACACATAGGAACCTGCTGCCCCCTTCCAGCAGAGGGTGGCCAAGATGGGTCCCAGTGCCCAGTTTAGGCTGGGATAAAGCTGGGAGGGAACTGCTGGGAGGTTTGGAACTTCTCTATACCTGACAGAATCTCCGCAAGGCCCGCTGGTTTGTCAGTTTATACTTCCAGGTAAGATACCAGCTCCGCTTCTTCCGAGCCCCAAAGGGCTTGATGAGGGGGCTGGGCTTCCAGTCATCCATGCCGGATTGGGGGGTCACCAATGTCCTGGACAGCCCATGACTTCAGGAATCTGAGGGGACCAGCGGGGTCACATGGGGTGAGGTGCTCCTCCCAAAGTCTGATGCCTTTTGGGGAGCAGAGGGAAGACCTCCCAGCAACTCTTCCCTGCAAGCAACCATGCTGTGTGACCTGGGGAAAGTGGCTCGACTTCTCTAAGCCTGGCAGGAAAACCTTCAGAGGGGTTGGATCACCTGGAAATTCCCTGGGACTGGGGGAACTATCTGAGTCAAGGCTGCCCAGGGCCCCAGGGGTGGGGGCCAAATAATCGGTTCTCAGGGTTCATCAGCCCCTAAAACGACCAAATCCCAGGCTTCGGTGGCTAAAAGCACAGCGACACCCCCCCCCCCCCGCCGGAATCCTCCACCCTCGCTCCATCCTACGTGGCCCTGCTCTTCTCCCAGGGCCGCGGCCGCCCGAGGGCTGGGGGGACCTGCCCCGGCCGCGCTACCCCTCCCGGACCCCCACCCAGAGGCACTCACGGCTCAGGAGCCCCGGGCCCCGCAGGGGCCCCACTCGGGCCCGCACTGCTCGGCCCCGCGCGCCGCGGCCTCCGCCTCCTCCATGCCGCTCGCGGCCCCGCCCCGGCCCGGCCCGGCCCCCCAGCTTCCGCCGCCGCCGCTGCGGGGTGAGAGGGCGGCGGGCGGTGCTTAGAGCGGCGGCGGCTCGTTTGCAGTAGCCGGACCCTCCTCGGCAGCTTCTCAGCCCGACTGGCGGCGGGTGGGCTGCTGAGCGAGAGCAGCCCGCTCCCGGCACCGCCGGTGGCAAACGCTACTGAAGTCACAGGCCTGGCACCTTGGACCCGATCGCGCCGCACGCGGGGTCAGGGCCCGTAGCCCGTGTGGGCCAGGCGGTAACCCGAGCTACGACATGCACAGCCATTGCAGGCAAATGGGGATCAAAATCCAGCTTCTATCACAGTTCTGAGGACTATAATGATACCTTTTTTTTTTTTAATTTCAAGGTATTACGGGGGTACAAATATTTTTGGTTGCATGGATCACTTTTACAATGCTTGAGTCATGGTTATAAGTGTGCCTGTCACTCAGATAGTGTTCATTGTACCCATTAAGTAGGTTATCGCCCATCCTCTCCTCACTCCCCCCCCCCCGCTTGATTTCGGTTGAGTTTTACTTCCCTGGGGACTTTAATGATACTTAATTACACAACAACTCCATGAGGTAGGCACTATTATTATCCCAATGTCACAAAGCTCAGAGAGCTGGAATTGAAACCCAGCTGGGCTCCATCCAGATTCAGCTCTCAACCACTGCACTCTACTGGCAATAGTAATACTTAGAAGAGTTGTGAGGTTTAAATGGGATAATACATACAAAGCATTTTGCTTAACAGGATGATTCCCAAACTTGTGGCTCGCATCACAATCGCCACAAGGGCTTGTTAAAGCAGAGTACTGGGTCCATCCTAGAGTTTTAGATTCAGTAGAGGGGCAGGGTGGGATTTTGCATTTCTAACAAGTTTCTAGATGATGTTGACGCTTGTTTGAAGTGAGTTCGTAGCCATGGAACAGGCAGGGGAGCAATATAGTCCAATTTATGTTTTAAGGTAACCTCTACTGTTTTGTGGAGAATGGATTGCAAGGAGGCAGGTAGACAGAAGACCAGTTAGATTTTTTTGAGCTCTCCCCATTCCATCTGCTTCCTGAATGGTGGGATTGTATCTCCCAAAATGTTAACAGTACTTGTCTTAGGAGTTGAAGCAATAGGTGATTTTCCCCCCTAATAAGTATGTTTTAGAATGGAAGAAAATTCAACACATTTTATTAGCATTTTAAAAAGATGTCCCTCAGGGTTCCTTCCTGACTATCTTTTCTCCTCAAACTCATTCTCCATGGAAGAGCTCTTTCATTCTCATGACCTTTGTTACCGTCTAGATTCCCAAACTCACACTGGCAGTCCTAACCTCTCTCCCCAGCTCCTGGCTGACTGTTGTCCACCTGCCTGCTGGGCAACTTCACAGCCCCTCCAACTCAACACCACGGTTGCGATTGCAACCTCCTACTCTCAGATCTCTTTTGGGTTCCCTTGGTGAACCGCATCAGGCCAAACAGCTGGGAGTCACTCCTGACTCCTTATCTTTCTCCAGGGACTGGTCCAGGTTTGTTTGCTCAACTCTGTATTCTACACACCATACACAATGGCTAGCACATAGTAGCCTCTCCATAATATTTGTTGAAATCATTCATGTTTTTTAACAAATATTTAATTTGAATGCCACTATAAATGAATGTAATCAGTCACCCAGTGCTGTCAATCTTACCTCCTAAAGTGCCCTCCATTCTGGCCTAATTCTTCTCAAACCTCACAGGCAGCCCCTTGGTCTAGGCCATTTCCATTTCTTGCCTTCCAACTAGTCTCCTTGACACTAGATTTTTACCCCTATAATCCTTTTCTCCTTCAAAATCCAGAGTAATTTTTTACAAAGGCAAATGTTTGCCAGTTTCTAATGTAAAACCCTTCCATGCATGGGTCAAAAAATGCTAAGAAAAGGCCGGGCGCGGCGGCTCACGCCTGTAATCCTAGCACTCTGGAAGGCTGAGGTGGGAGGATCACCTGAGCCCAGGAGTTTGAGATTGCAGTGAGCTTTGATGACGCCACTGCATTCTACCCAGGGCGACAGAACAAGAGACTCTGTCTCAAAAACCAAACCAAACCAAACCAAAACAAAAAACCTAAGAAAGCATACGTTACTTAAAATTACAAAGGTAACCATTAGGTGAACTAAAAGTAATGATAGAAATATATAGGGCTAATGGGGGAGGAAAGTATGAGTATAGAGTGTGAGTTAAGTCCATATATCCATATTTATCTTACTAGGAAGTCAGTAGACAATGTTTAAAATTGAGAAGTAGTGTGGCTGGGCATGGTGGTGCCCTCCTCTAATCCCTGCTACTCAGTAGGCTGAGGTGGAATGATGGCTTGAGCCCTGGAGTTCAAATCCAGCCTGGACAACATAGGGAGACCCTGTCTCTAAAAAAACAAAAAATAACAAAAATAGTGGTATAAGATTATTATTTAGAGTTATGAGTAAAAATACCAGGGAAAAACTCACAATGGTTGCCAATGGGGAGTGGGCCTAGAGGTGTGAAAGGGTAGGGCAGGGGTAACTACCTTCTCATTGTAAATCCTTCTGTAACCATGGGCTGGAATTAGTTGGCTTAAAAGCCAAAACAAACCAAAGTTTTTCATGGCTCCTCATTGCTCATAGAATAAAATCCAAACACTTTAGAACCATCTTCTCTAATCTCGTTACTCAAAGTGTGGTCCCTGGACCAGCAGCATGGCCATCACCTGGGAGCTTGTTAGAAATGCAGGCTCTCAGGCCCCACCCCAGATTTACAGAATCAGAGCCTGCATTTAACAAGATTCGCAGATAATTCATATGCACAATCAAGCTTAAGAAGCATCTTGGAAGCCCAAGATGAAGCCCATGTGGATCTCTTCAGCTTCACCTCTGCTCCTCACTGGCTGTGCCTTTCTACTTCTTCAGTCTGAATTCTAGCCTGAGTGGGAAGCTAAATTCCAGCCATCGGGTTAGACTCACTTCATCTGCTCCAGGAAGCCTTCCAAACCTGCAACTCTTGTACCACTGTTCCTTAAACTCCCAGATCCCTGACTGACCGAGCTGCTGTCTTCATTCAGCAAACTCACTGGGCGCCGACTGTGTGCCTGGCTGGATTCAGTGCCAGGGTGAGCGAAGGCGCTGAGGTCTCCCAGTGTTCCTTGAGGTCCAAATCCAGGATCGCCCCGGCCCCACGCCACCCAGGGCCAGAAGTAGTGTGCGCAGCACTCGGATATATATCTACACACCGGGCTGCGCGGCTTCTCTGAGTGTTACGGTGCCCGCCGCCCGCCCCCGCACCGCGCGGGCGGGGACCCACCGGTTCCGCTCCGCTTTAGCCGCGGAGAAGGGAGGACCCCCGGGAGCGGGACCCCGGCGTCCGGTCGCCCAGCCCTGTTCAGGCTTGGGCCCGCATGGAGGGGACGGTGGAGTCCCAGACACCTGACCTGCGAGACGTGGAGGGCAAGGTGGGCAGGAAGACCCCCGAAGGGCTGCTCCGCGGGTTGCGCGGCGAGTGGGAGCCAGGAATCTCCGGCGCCCTGCTGCTCCCGGGGGAGACTAGCTCGGGCCACGGCCTTGGGGACAAGATCATGGCGCTGAGGATGGAGCTGGTGAGTGTGGACTCTACGGGCCAGGGGGATGAGTCCCCATCGTAGGGCCAGAAGGGACGAACTCATGCCCCCAGAGTTAGGCTGGAGAGGAAGGAGTTAAAACTCCCCACCCAACTCCTCAGGATCCCTCCCAGATCAATCCATAAATCCTGGGGGAGTGACGTCCATTAATTGCCCCCCACCAAGGGTGAGTGCGGTGTTTGTTGATGGATCCTGGGGACTTGGGGTGGGAGACACAGCCTCTTGGAAGTTTTTCCTGTCGAATAACTGGCAGCGGGGAGGTGAGGGCTGGGAAGTTCTGAGAACCTAGCGCAGCATAAATCCTCCCCCACCCATACGGGGCCACCTCTTCCCCCAGCCCCTGTGTGTAAGGCAACCAACCAGTTTTTCTCCTCCTGCCAACTGGGAAAGGGTTTGGTTCCTGTGAGGCTGTGGTGCTCTTCAGCACAGAAGAGATTTGGGTAAAGGGCATATCTGCTGAAAACCACCTGGACTAGGGGAACTGAAAACATCCTCCCTTTCCTCAACACCTCTCCAGCCCTGCTTAAAGCACTTGAAAGTTCCTAGACCCACCGCAGAGACAGTAGTGGCAGCACCATCGGTGTTTACACCATCGGTGTTTACCCCCTCACCTCCGACTCAGTCTCCTCCCTGCCAGCCTCCCAGGTAAACTGGATATTCGGATCTCATCTGTACCTTCTTGGGGAGGAGAAGAGGAAACAGCAACCCTCCTCTTTCCCTGTAGCTGCCGGTCTAGATTCAGAGCCAAAGGGGCAGCTGGGGCCCCAGCAGGCTCCCCAGGGCTGCGATTCCGGTGAGGGGGGTGATTTACACCTGCCACCACTTTGCAGCCAGTTCTGGGGAACTGAGGAATTGCCAGCCACTCCTGGCCCGGAACCAGGAGCTCACAGTGACTATGTCAGCTAATAAGTCTTCCTGGAGCCCCACTGTGTGCCCAGCTCTGTGCCAGGCTGATCTGTGAGGGAGCAGAGGAAGGAGGTCATGGGGGTTCCCAGACAAGCCAGGGCTTTGACCTTCTGAGATGGAGGGTGGGAGGAGAGCCTGGTTGTGGAGCAGTCAGGGAAGGCTCCTTGGGAGGACTGGAATGCCAAGTGTGTATTTAGCCTTGAAGGTTGGAGGGGAATGCCAGTTCTGCAGAGTGGGGCTGTGGCTGTACCCACCTAAGCAAGGAGGAGGGCCTGGCTTTGCCTCGTTGTACAAACTATAGATCAGGGCCTAGAAAGAGCCTACTTAGACTGTCTTGCTTTGAAAACTTTCACCACATGCGTGTGCCAGGCATCATGCTGAGCACTGCACGTGATATTCTCTTCATCTTCACAGCAACGTTATTATGTAAGTGATATTTTATAGATGAAGAAACTGAGGCACAGAGAGATTAAGTAACTGCCTGAGGTCATGCAAAAAGTAAAAAGCAGGCCAGGCATGCATAATGCTAGCATGGAGGCCAGGAGTTCAAGGCAAGCTTGGGCAACATAGCGAGAACTTGTCTCTACTAAAAAAAAAAAAAAAAATGTAAAAAGCAGAGTCAGGATTTGAACCCAGATCATCTGATTACACTTTACATCTTTACCATTGAGACCTGCTTAGACACTTTAAACCATTTTAAAACATTTTATGCCATTGAAATGAGAAAAGGGATCATTATTTCCCCCATCTCACAGATGAAACACGCTTGCAAGTGTTTGGGGGCTTGTCTGAACTTACACACGGAGTCAGCGGAGGAGCCACACCTAGTCTCACTGGGTCTCTTTTCTACCTCAGTGGAAACTACCTGTTTGTAAACTTTAATGGGGCACATTGGACTCTGATTTTGTCTCTCTGTATTCTTGACCCAGCTGGCCTGGGGCCTAAGGCTGCCTGTGAAGGGCACAATGGAGGGAACCTTCTGGGGCCAGAGCAGGGAGAGGATCCCTACCCCATTCCTTTCTCCTCCTCAGGCCAAGATGTCATTAATCTCTTCCTGTGCTCTGCCCTGCCCACTGGGTTGTACCCAGGAAGGACAAGGGGTGGGGCAGGGGGTTTCCCTTGGAGCCAGTGGAGGCAGGGCTGGTCTAAGCCCTCTAAGGACTGTCCTTCAGTTGTCCCTCTCCCAGCTCTCCTTGCAGGGAGTGGGCAGCCTGCCCATGAGGCCAAGGTCAGTCCTGCCTTTAGGCCTCTTTCCTCCTGCCCACACCCCCTTCATTCAAAGGGTGAGTGAACAGGCCAGGCTGGGATATGTGGGAATGGGAAACGATGGCAACCTCCCCTCCTTAGTTCTCCCACCCAAAGAACTGTTACTACGACAACCCACCTCCACACAGCAGTTTGACAAAAAGCTTTAGGCAAGGAAGGGGAAGACATGGGTTCAAGTCCTGCCTCTGCTTCTGAAACATTTTGTGGTCTTGAGCAAGACCCTGTTTCTCTCCTGGCCTGTTTTTCTTCCTTGTGGTGGGGGGAGTATAGGGAGGTGGGCATTGTGGAACCAGATGATCTGTAGGAGCCTTTCACTAACAATATTCTGACAGTCAACCACTAGGGAGCTGGGACTGGGATCTCCAAGCTTTTACCCCAGGGCCTGATTTGGATTGAGCAAGAGGGAGGCATACGGGGACCCCAGGGCTGGGAGAGAGCCTGATACGTAGATGTTAGGGGCAGGAGCAGGGAGCTTGAATCCCCCTGGGAAGAGAATTGGGTTGGGGTAGCCACTGAGGCTGCATCTCTCCTGAGCTGTTTATCCTTTACTCCATTTCCAAGAGATGGTGTGAAATGAGTGTTTCTTTTTCTGGCAAGAAAGCCTTGCTTTTTTCTATTCTGGGGAGTGATGCTGTCACAGTCAGGGAATCCCACTGTCACAGGATTATAGAATCTGGCCCTCAGATTCATTTCCCAGCAACACAGTATAACCCAGCCCCCTGAACCCTGGTGACCACCAGAGGGACCAAGGAGAGGAAGGGCAAAAGAATCACAGAACTGAATGTGACTTACCCAACCCTAGGTTGAGCACCAGAAATGAACTGGGCAGGACCTGCTCTCAGGGAGTTCATTCAGTCTGGTTAGGGAAGAGGGGAGAAAGAGTAACAGCTCTAGTGTAGGATGATAAGTGCTATTGGAATGCAGGAAGGGCCTCCTGGAAGAGTCTTGACCATAGAGTGATATGGCTGGGTCTGTGCTCTGGAAAGGCCACTCAGATTAGAGGGAGGAACAGGCTGTCTCCTCTGGTTGAAATGCTTCTCTCCACCTCTTTGGCTAAGTTCTACTTAACCTTCAAGTCTCAGCTCATGTCCCTTATCCTAGGAAGCATTTCCTGACCTCCCCCAGTTGGGTTATGGCCCTCTAGGTACTGACAGCCCTCTGTGCAGCACTTGTTTCCCCTGGCATTTGCCACACTGAATTTTAAGAGCTTGCTTCATTATCTTACCTTACCCACTAGACTATGAACCCTCTGAGGGTAAGAAATGGTGCCTTTTCTTCCTTCATTTAACACAGTGCCACACCTATAATAAACACTCAATATTTGTCCCATGACTGAATGCATTAATTCCATCTTGAGGAAAAACAGGGAAGACTTCCTGGAGGAGGTAGCATTTGAGCTGGGCCTTGAAGAATGCATGAAGTCAGTGGGAATTCCAGTTCAAGATGACAGATTGAACATATGCATTTACTTACATTCCCTCCTGAAACTCCCCTAAAAAGCCAGTAGAAGGATTATGTTAAAAAGGCATGAAGCAATTATGACAATGAGAATAAGATGATAGGAACAACATTTTGGAAGCTGAACTGCAGCAATAAGAGTGGTAACTAATTCAGACCTGAAAAAAGCTAAGTCCCAAGCCAGCAGTGGAGAAAGCTGAAGAGCAATGCATTTTGTACTATGACAACCCTCAAAGGTTTCAGGAGTTGGAAGCACCAGGTATTTCTGGAACTGGGGGCACAGGTGGGGCTGAAAATGAAAGGGTTGGTTGAACATTTAAGAATCATTCCAGGCCAGGAAAGGTGGCTTACAACTGTAATCCCAGCACTTTGGGAGGCTGAGGCTGAAAGATTGCTTGAGGCTGGGAGTTCAAGACCAGCCAGGGCAACATAATGAGACCCTGTCTCTACAAAAAAATAAGAAAAATTCTCTGGGCTTGGTGGTGCATGCCTGTATTCCCAGTTACTCAGGAGGCTGAGGCAGGAGGATCACTTGAGCCCAGAAGTTTGATTCTACGGTGAGCTATGATCACACCACTGCATTCCAGCCTGAATGGCAGAGCGACACCTGTCTCAAAAAAAAAAAAAAAAAATCATACTCTAAGATCTTCTCCCTTACTGTGCAACCAGGTGCCAGCTACTCCTTTATCAAGCAGAAGACTGGAGATAAAAGTTTTGGAGAGAGAAGGAAAAAAGGGAGGGAGGTTGGAAGGAAGGAAAGAGGAAAGGAGGGAAGAAAGGGAAAACATAGCAGAAGTGCTTTTAGCATGAGGAGTTTTGGTTAATGCATTTAGTTTGGTCGTGGACTAGGATTGTTGTTTTTCACTGTTCATGTATTTGCCCCCTGGATGAAAGAATTGAAGATAATCTCCTTTATCATGTTATTAATAGTCTATACAATCTGTGTTATCTCATTTATGTGCATCTCCCTTTATTGAGACTGGAAGCTTTTGTTGAGCAGGGATAATTTCTCTACTATCTTTGTAATTATTAGAAAATCCATATGCCAAATAATCATTTGTTTAATTGAACTAGAGTTGTGTTATTGTTCCAAAAACACAAATAATTTCAGGTATAAAATTTTGCTCTATGCTTTTGCCATAGTGTTTAGGAAAACCCAAACCATGTTTTTATCTTTTCACTTAATACAACACATCAATAATCATTCACACATAAGACTTTTGTGGCCCCAAAATGTGTGAGAATTTCTCCCCACCAGCAAGCAAGCAATCAATTCTGCAGCAGACACCAGCAGGGTATCCTCTCATTTAATTCTGACACTGAGACAGTGTCAGATCCCACAGGTTGAGGGCTCAGTCCCCAAGACTGCCCTCCTCTTCAGACACCAGCTTTAAGTCCAGGCCTCCGGAACTTCTAACCGACCGTCTTCAAGTTGGGGTTCCCTTTTGCTCAAATTGCTGGAGTGGCTCACTGAACTCAGGGGAACACTTCCTGGTTTACTATAAAGGATACAGATGAAGAGATGCATAGGGCAAGGCATGTGGGAAGGGGTGCGGAGCTTCTGTGCTCTACCTGGGCATGCCACCCTCCAGGAACCTCCATGTGTTCAGGTACTCGGAAGCTCCCTGAACCCTGTCCTTTGGGACATTTATGGAGACTTTATTGGTTGTCCACGATTGAAGCATGGACACTGTGTTGAAATGTGATTGGACAAAAAGGGTATGAGCTAAACCCACAAGGCCTGTCTGTTTAGATTCTTCTCAGCCTCCCCGTGCAGCATTCCTTTCTCCAGGGTATGAGGCAGGACCCTCTCTGGAATGAGGGTCTTATCACCCACAGTCAGATTAGAATCCTGCCTTGGGCAGGTGAAAAGAGAGCAGGAAAAGGTCAGAGACAGAGATGCTGAGGCCTGTTGCTGAGGCCTAAAGCACCCCAACATTATAACAAGAGACTGTAACAAGGGCTATGGGAGTTATGAGCCAGGAACCATGGATGAAAACTTATATATGTATATGTTTATGTGTATAATATCATACATAGTAAATAAGTTGATCATAGTAATATGTGGAGCCCAATAGCTACCATTTATTGATTAATACTTATCAGATGGCATGCTATACATTAATATGTTGCCTTCATTTCTCATGATAAACTTTTTTTTTTTAAAGAATTTTGTTTTATTTTATTTATTTATTTTTTTTGAGACAGAGTCTTGCTCTGTTGCGCAGGCTAGAGTGCTGTGGCTTCAGCCTAGCTCACAGCAACCTCAAACTCCTGGGCCCAAGCAATCCTACTGCCTCAGCCTCCTGAGTAGCTGGGACTACAGGCATGTGCCATGATGCCTGGCTAATTTTTTCTATTTTTAGTAGAACTGGGGTCTTGCTGTTGCGTAGGCTGGTCTTGAACTCCTGACCTTAAGCAATCCTTCTGCCTCGGCCTCCCAAAGTGCTAGGATTACAGATGTGAGCCACCACGCCCATCTATTTAAATTAGATAGTATCCTCATATTATAATAAATGAAGGTTTAAAGAAAAAAAATTCCAATTTCATATGGCTCATTAATAGCAGAATTGGAATTTGAATCTAGGTCTAATTCCAGTGCCTGGTTTTTCTCAGTATATAAATACTTGGTCTGACTCTGGTTTATCATTGTAGATATGAGTAAAGCAATTATTTCATGAATAATTCAATAAACACTGTTCAAGTACAATAAACATTTATCAAACATTTATTACGTGTGTGTATGTATACAGTCATGCACCACATACTGATGTTTTCGTCAACAATGGACTACATATACAACAGTGGTCCCATAAGATTATAATGGAGCATAAATAGAAACCTGATACTTGGCACTTGATATTGGCATTACAGATCAAGTAGGATAAATGACTGATATTCAGTAATGGTGCTGGGACATCTAGGTTTGTGTAAGTATACCCTATGATGTTCATCCTCTATGATGAAATTGCCTAACGACACATTTCTCAAAACATATCCCCATTGTTGAGCTATGAGTGACTGTGTATGTATGTATAGAATAGGACAGAAGGTCCCCAGGTTAGGAGACAGTAAACACAGCTGAGGGCAAGAGGGATTAAATAAAAATGTACTAAATATTATGAAATACCCTTGGTAGCCTTTACCCCTACTTGGCTCCTAGAATATTGGCAGCTTTACTTACATTATACTATCTAGATGGGTATAATATGGGGAATATGACAAACTCAAGAGGAGAAAAGAGATGCTGAGTTTAGACCTTCTCCAATCAAACAATCCAATCAGATCACCCTGTAGTGAGGTTCAGAGTTTCCAGTCATTTTAGAGATCCACTTGGAAGTGTGAGCAATAAAGATCATAAACATCTGACCTTCTAATTATATAGACCTAAACAGAAAAAAAGCAACTTGAATGAAATGGAGATAAGAGAGGGAGATGAGAACTTATAAAAATCATTAATCAGGCTGAGCGAGATGGCTCACACCTGTAATCCTAGCACTCTGGGAGGCTGAGGGGTGAGGATCGCTTGAGGTCAGGAGTTCAAGACCAGCCTGAGCAAGAATGAGACCCCTGTCTCTACTAAAAATAGAAAGAAATTAGCTAGACAACTAAAAATATATAGAAAAAAAACTAGCCGGGCATGGTGGTGCATGCCTGTTGTCCCAGCTACATGGGAGGCTGAGGCAGAAGGATTGCTTGAGCCCAGGAGTTTGAGGTTGCTGTGAGCTAGGCTCATGCCATGGCACTCTAGCCCAGGCAACAGAGCAAGACTCTGTCTCAAAAAAAAATGTTACTGATAATAAGAGAAATTAAAAAATAAAAATAAAAATCATTAATCATATCCTTAGAGAGATAAAAGATAATATTGCAGCCATGAACAAAAATAGGAAGCTATGAAAAAGGAAAACATTCAGAGAATGTTCCAACAACACTTGGAAATAAAAACATGATAGAAATAAAGAGAAAAACTCAAAATAGTTGATTATGTTGAAATATTTCAGAAACTAGAGCAAATATAGAAAGATGGAAGAGGCCAAGTGTGGTGGCTCAAACCTGTAATCCTAGCACTCTGGAAGGTTGAGGCAGGAGGATTGCTTGAGGTCAGGGGTTTGAGACCAGCCTCAGCAAGAGTGAGACCCTGTCTCTACTAAAAATAGAAAGAAATTAGCTGGGCAACTAAAAAAAACAAATAGAAAAAAATTAGCTGGGCATGGTGGCACATGGCTGTAGTCCCAACTACTTGGGAGGCTGAGGCAGGAGGATCCCTTGAGCCCAGGAGTTTGAGGTTGCTGTGAGCTACAATGATGCCACAGCACTCTAACCTAGGCAACAAAGCGAGAGTGAGATTCTATCTCCAAAAAAAAAAAGAAAGAAAGAAAGAAAGAAATATGAAAGATGGAAGAGAGAAAAAAATGGAGGATTAGTCCAGGATATCCTCCATCCAAATAATAGGATTCCCAGAAAGAACAGAAAAACATTGGAACATAAATAATAAAGAAATAATTTTAAAAAAGAGAAATAATTAAAGAAAATCTCCCAGAACTGAAGGATATAAGTTTCCAGATTAAAAGGGCCCATCAAGTGGTTAACTCAATGGATGAAAATAGACCCATACCATGGCAAATTTTTTTGAAAACTTAGAACACTGGAAAGAAAGAGAAGATGCTAAAACTTCCAATAAGAGTAAGAAAAGTATCACATACAAGGGATCAGGAATATGAATGACATTAGACTTTTAAAGTGTAATACTGAAAATTAAAAGACAATGAAACATGTCTTAAATTCTGGGGAAAATTTTTCAACCTAGAATTCTATACCCAGCCGAACTATCAATAGTGTGAGGAGGGAATATTTAATAACACCCAGAGCTTAGGCCAGGTGCGGTGGCTCACGCCTGTAATCCTAGCACTCTGGGAGGTCGAGGCGGGTGGATCTCTCGAGGTCAGGAATTGGAGACCAGCCTGAGCAAGAGTGAGACCCCGTCTCTACTAAAAATAGAAATAAACTATCTGGACAACTAAAAATATATATAGAAAAAATTAGCCAGGCATGGTGGCGCATGCCTGTAGTCCCAGCTACTCGGGAGGCTGAGGCAGTAGGATCGCTTGAGCCCAGGAGTTTGAGGTTGCTGTGAGCTAGGCTGACGCCACGGCACTCACTCCAACTCAGGCAACAGAGTGAGACTCTGTCTCAAAAAAAAAAAAAAAAAAAAAAAAACACCCAGAGCTTCAACAAATTTACCTCTTATGCAGACTTTCTCAAGATGCTACTGGAGGGAGAGTGCCACCCACCCAAATGAAGGAGTAAATCAAGAAAGAAGAAGATACGGAATCTAAGAAACAAGGGATTCAGCTCAGGAAAGAGGCAAAGGAATTCCCAAGAAGATAATAAAGGGAAATCACTAGAGGACAATCCCAGCAGGGACAGATTGGAGCAGATCAGAAGGTTCCTTAAGAGATGGCTCTAAGAAGATGGAGTAGATAGAACATGTACTGTGTTTGAAAGACTTGAGAGGGGAATTCAGACAAAAGAGGGGAGAGTTAGAGGATAACTTACTGATAACTACATAGCAAATTAAGCAAAATAATAATAATTCTAAGGAAAACAGGAAGTTATATGAAATCAAAAGACATCTGCACTCAAATGTTTATAGCAGCACAATTCACAATTGCAAAGATGTGGAAACAACCCAAGTGCCCATCAATACATGAGTAGATTAATAAAATGTGGTATATGTGTACCATGGAGTTCTACTCAGCTATAAGAAACAATGGTAATATAGCACCTCTTGTATTTTCCTGGATAGAGCGGGAACCCATTCTACTAAGTGAAGTATCCCAAGAATGGAAAAATAATCACCACATGTACTCATCATCAAATTGGTTTCACTAATCAACACCTAAGAGCACATATAGGAATAACATTAATCGGGTGTCGGGCAGATGTGGGGGGAGGGGATGGGTGTATACATACATAATGAGTGCGATGCGCACTGTCTGGGGGATGGACACGCTTGAAGCTCTGCCTCGGTGGCAGGGGTGGGGAGGGGGCAAGGGCAATATACGTAACCTAAATATTTATACCCCCATAATATGCTGAAATAAAAAAAAAAAGAAATCAAAAGTAACTGTAGTAAACTATATGGCTTAGCTGTGAATGGAATTTCCAAAGTCTTATTAGAGGTAAGGTAAACACTGAATAGTTTTATTGCCTATTGGGAGGATGGAAGGTGGGAAAGGCATCTGTATGGCAGAGGAGTAGGGAGTGGGATAAAAGTTAAATCCTTAACCTTCTGTAGTGTGGGAAGTCAATAGAAAAATGCCTAAAACCTAAATATCAAGAAGTAGCAATGTAAGAATTTTATTTGGAGATTAGGAGGTAGATACCAAAATAAACAGCTAAAAAAAATAATAATAGTTGTCTCTCGGAAGTGGGATTTAGGACTAGGATGGGGGAACTGCTTGTGTTCATAATCTCGTAGAACTATTTGTCTCTTTAATCTGTGTGCATCTGTTACTTTTATTAAACATAAAACTAAAACTAATTTTAAAAAGTCATTTGTGGTGGGACCTTGTGTTTCCAGGGAACCATGCTAGAGGTGAAGCTAGAGAGATGAGCAAGAGCCATATTGTGACAGGCTTTTGAATACCCACTGCTAAAGGGTGTAGATTTCATTCTGTAACAGCAGGGCAGAGTTCCCTGGTGGTCTAATGGTTAGGATCCAGCGCTGTCTAAGAGAAGTGCAAAGCCCCTAAAGGCTCCTGAGCAGGGGAGGGACAGGTTCAGGCTCGTACTTGGAGAAGGGAACTCAATGCATATGAGCTGGAAGGGACCCTGGAGATTACCCAGTAAGTCGAACTAATACTTCCAGCGTGTGGTGGAGGGAAGCCCTGAATGCCCAGCCAGTGGGATCCTGAGCCTTCTAAGTTCTGGCCAATCCTTCCCTCTCTCAGGAGCTGCTACTGAAACACTGAAGGGACAAGGGAACCAGGTTAGGTCCCTCATTATTCCCCAGCTCCTGCCTCCTTTTAGCCCAATCAATACCCTATCTGGCTATTCTTTGGCTGTTTTGAAGACTTTCTGGTGAATCTGGATGGGTTCAATAGTTAATACCCTAAATAGGAAGTTCAAAGCTCAATGGGATCGGATTTTAATACTTGTTAACTGAGACCTTACTCTGTGCCAGGCGCTTTAAATTGACAGCATTTTGGCCGGGCGCGGTGGCTCACGCCTGTAATCCTAGCTCTGGGAGGCCGAGGCGGGTGGATCGCTCGAGGTCAGGAGTTCGAGACCAGCCTGAGCAAGAGTGAGACCCCGTCTCTACTAAAAATAGAAAGAAATTATCTGGCCAACTAAAAATATATATACAAAAAAATTAGCCGGGCATGGTGGCGCATGCCTGTAGTCCCAGCTACCCGGGAGGCTGAGGCAGTAGGATCGCTTAAGCCCAGGAGTCTGAGGTTGCTGTGAGCTAGGCTGACGCCACGGCACTCACTCCAACTCAGGCAACAGAGCGAGACTCTGTCTCAAAAAAAAAAAAAATAAAATAAATAAATTGACAGCATTTTAAAATCCTCACAGCCACTCTGTGAGGTAAGTGATTTAGCCCATGTTACAAACAAGGAAACTGAGGCTGAAAGAAGGTAAGAAAGCTGCCCACAGTCATAGCTAAACAGTGGTAGAGCTGAAGTTTGACACAGCAGTCTGTCTACTTCTAAAGCCCACACTGCAAACCATTATCTTTCTGTGCTTCTCGAAAGCAAAGCATAGTTTATTGGACCACAAGGTAGGGGCTTCTGGAAAACACTGGGGAAACCCACGACCCGGAAACCTGGGACTAATTCCTTCTCCCACTCTCCCAGGCTTACCTGCGAGCCATCGATGTGAAGATCCTGCAGCAGCTGGTGACCTTGAATGAGGGCATCGAGGCCGTGCGCTGGCTATTGGAGGAACGGGGGACGTTGACCAGCCATTGCAGCAGCCTCACCAGCAGCCAGTATAGCCTGACAGGCGGGAGCCCCGGCCGCTCAAGGCGAGGCAGCTGGGACAGCCTGCCAGACACCAGCTGCACGGACCGGCTGGACAGTGTCTCTCTTGGCAGCTTTCTGGACACGGTGGTCCCCAGTGAGCTGGATGAACAGGCCCCCCCTGGGGCTCCCCGTCCCGAGATGGACTGGGCAAAGGCTGTGCCTGGTGGGGAGAGGGGCAGGACTGAGGTGGACCTGACAGCCACCAGGCTAGGGAGCTTGAGGGCCATGTGGAAGCCCCCAGGGGAGGGGCTCCAAGGTGGACCACCTGAGTCACCAGAGGACGAGAGTGCCAAGCTGGGCTTCGAGGCCCACTGGTACTGGGAGCCATGCCAGGATGATGTGACCTTCTTGTAACAACTTCTCCACCCTTTTGTATTCCTGTGGCTCTTTCATCTCTTGGCCCTTGTCTCCCCCAAAATTTATGCTCCCTCAATCTGGGACTGGGAAGAAGCTGCACTGAAATTAGTTACCGTGGAAACCTGGCTGATCACGCTCTGGTCCCTAGGGAATCTCAGCCTTTATCCCTCAATTATTGGGTCCCTAGAGCTATTTCCATAGAGATATTGACTATAGAGGATTGGCCTATGGCTCGTAGTGTGATGGTAGCTCCCCCCCACTAGGTAACAATTAAGGAATTTAGGACCCCTCAGAAGATCACTGATGAAGAGATGGGAGTGTAATTACCTCACCCAAAGTCTAGGAACCTTGGCCCACCACTCTTGGCCAAGATGGAGGATTGACGAGGGACATGGACATTCTAGGCCAACCCTCCATGGATTGGCCCTCCCAGAAGCCTTTGGGGTTGGTGGACCTACCCCTTCCAATCTGCTGAGTGATGTCATTTCCAGCTAGGATGGCCCTAGCCTTTCCTCTGTACCTGTCCTTGGATGGTGATAGGTCAGTATGGAGGTATCTGAGCCCCTGCTGCTAAGTGAGATTGTATCATTTATTGTCCAAACCATTACTTCTAGTGAGTGGGAACACATCACCCCTCCTGGCAGGAAAGTTTCTCACTGTCAGATTATTTGTGCTGCTTTTCAGAAGGTTCTTACTTTTTAGAGGGTCTATTCTCATTTTATCCTAGGAGATCTCACTTTCTCTGTGGCTGGATCTCTGTCTGATGCCAACACTCCTGTCCCCATGGTGTTAGGGAGAGAAACTGTCAGGGGCCTCCACTTAGGGATCTCAGGTCTGTTTGGCCGCCCTGCCTTGCCCTGCACCTGCGTTGCCCCCATTCCTGTGCTCTGGCTCCATGTCTGCCTGCCAGCAGGTGCAGCCTCTGTGTCTCCACACCTTCTCAGTTTCCTATTAGGGCCTCAGGCCTTTTATATGTAGATGAGTCTTGGCCTCCTCTCCGCACTGTTGGTAGGAGCCAGGGAGGGAGAAACTCTGGGTCTCAGAGCTCTGGGGTTATACCAGAATCTTGGAATCTTGGATGGAGGCTGGGTCTTCTCTGACTACCCTTCCCCCAGGCTGTCACCGGCCCTCCACCATTTGGTCACAAGGATGCCTGCCTGAGGTTGGGATACAAGGAATCCCCTTGTCTGGGCTACAATGTGGGGGCGTGGCAGGGAGAGACAAAGGCTCTTTGGTCTCTGGGTTCCATCCTGGGAAGGGGGAGGGAACAGGGGAAAAGCCTCTTTCCTTCCTTCTTAGAGCAAGCCCTTGATTTCTGGGACCTGAGGAGGGAGCAGGGGATTGGCTCTGGGCCTAGGTCCCAGGGCCCTTGTGAATTACATCAGGGAAGGAATTCAGGGAAGCTACCAACCTGGGGCTCAGAGAGGGGACAGGTCCAGAGTGGGGGACAAGAGCTGTGGCTAATGTCAGGGAATGAATTCTTGGAAATTAATCCTTTGAACCCAGGTAATTGCTCCATATGTTAGTCCTTGTCATTCCTGGGCCCTGAAACTAGATTACTGGAGGGAAAAAAGGAGGAAAAAGGATGTCAGATGATCTTTGGCTGTTCACTGTGTCCTCCTGCATTGTCGGAGTCTTCCCCAAATCTTGGAATAACTCTTGCTATCCCCTACTTTTCATTCTATGTTGGGGAAGGGAAGGAAGCCAATTGATCATTTCTACTTCCCCTAAACTCCTCAAGTCTTGTTTTGCAACTCCCACCCCAGTCCTTCTGGAGCAATACATGCAGTCATGGCCCTGCCCTAAAGACCCTCTTTCCGCCTCCCATCCCCTCAAAAGATTGAAATCTCCAAAGTATATTCTCAGCCTCTTCTGTGCTGCCCACAAGACTTGTACTTACCACTTCTCATGGGCTTGGGGCTCCTGACTTCCCCTCAGACTGGGAATTCGAATACCCTAATCCAATGCCTACTGCTGCCATTTTGTGGTGTGCCCTTGGGTAACTAACTACTCTTCCTCTTGGAAACCATTGTATAGTATTCCTATTTGAGGTCCACTTTTTCTTTTTTTAGAGATGAGGTCTTGTTGTGTTGCCCAGTCTGGAGTGCAGTGGCACTCCTGGGCTCAAGTGATCTTCCCACCTCAGCTTCCTGAGGAGCTGGGACCAGAGGTGTGTACCACAATGCCAGCTGCTCACTTTTTCGGTCTGCAAACTTCTGAGTTGAAGAGGTTGCCCGCCCCCTTGTGGCCATTGTGTACCATTGCCGAGGTTGCTGGGTGGAACCTCCAAACTCCAATGATATATAGCCTTTCAGAAGACCAACCCCCTCAGTGCACAGAAGGCTAGTGAGACAGGCCTAGAAAGGGCATAGACTTGCCTAATGTCACCCATTAGAAATCTATGGCAATGCCCGGGTTAGAGATCTCAGCTTGCCTGCCTACATGCCCACAGCATCACTTGGCCAGTCTGTTCCCAGTCACCACCACCAAAGCCCGAAGGAACTGAAAGCAATTTTCCCCTGTTATGTTTGAGCACTCAGCCCTCCCTAAAGAGGCAGCTCAGTCTTTAGAGAAAGAGCTGCAGGCTCTGAGGAAAGAGAACCCTGGGCCTGAACTGGGTGTAGAGTGCACAGTCTGCACCGCAGATAGGAGGAAAATCAGTCCTGGACCAACCGTTTTTTCTGGGAAGGAGGGCTAGTAGGTCTAGACATCGAGGGAGCAGAGCTCAGCATTTCAGACCTGGAGGTTAGCAGTGGAAGCGGGGTTGGGGAGCTGTGAAATTAGCAAATTCAGATCTTGCCAGGAGTGGGAGCTCCATGGGTCAGTGAATTGCAGGTCAGTTTAGGTACTTGAGAGTGTTGAGGGGCCAGAGAGGTGGGGTGAGTGAGGCTGCCTGGGTAGTCCAGCTGGATCTGGGCATCCTGTCTGAGTACCTTAGGCTCCAGTTCACTCTAGAGAAACCCAGTAAACCCACATCCTTGGTCCCTCCCACCTGCCTCTAGATTAGCTGGTTGAGGCTCAGTTCTCCTCTTAGCTTAGACTTTTCTGGGTTATAGGGAAGGGCTCAAAGAAGGAGAAGGGATAAAAAGGGAGAGATGCAGAGACAAGAGAGAGTGAGATGAAAATAGGATGTAGAAAATTTGATCAGAGGGAGCACACTGCCCTCCGAGGCACGCTGGGGGCTTTTGTCAGGGCTCAGGACAAAGGCAGAGGTGAGATTACTCGTGGCAGCTGCAGAAGCAGCGCCTGGCAGGGTAAGGGGTGGTGCTGGCTGGGATGGGCCCAGCAAGGGGACACAAGGTCATGGGCAGTGGGCAAGTGTAAGGCCCTGCATTGAGGATGGGGGCAGTGAAGTTGAGCACTGAGCTAACTGGAAGCTCAGTGGCAGGTTCAGTGAGAAGTGCTTGGGTGCTGTAGTGGACACAAGCTCACTGTGTGTATGGTGCCAGGCATGCACTGGGTGTTCACTGACTCTTGTTCAATGCATGGAGTCACCCACAAGGAGATGTGACTTAAAAAAAAAAAAAAGTTGGTCATTTATATTTTAATTAGGTAATTTAAAACATTTTTAATTCTTAGCAATCCTATAAACAACACATTGTTAACAGCGCATCGTCAGATAGGTAATGAGTGAGCTCAGTTTGACTATAGGGACTTCCAGGAGGTCTTCTCTGATCCTCCCCCCCAGCCTCCATACTCACATAGACCTTACTTTGCCAGTAGAACAGGTTAGTGAGTGCTGCCCAGCAGCAGGGGCAGGGTATTAGTTTCCTATTGCTGCTGTAACAAATAACCACAAATTTAATATCTTGCAGTTCTGGAAGTGAGAAGTCCAAAATCAGTTTCACTGGACTAGTTGAAGTGTTGGCAGGCCTACATTCCCTCTGGAGAATCTAAGGGAGAATCTGTTTCCTTGCCTTTTCCAGCTTCTAGAAGCTGCTTGCATTGTTTGGTTCATGGCTCTTTCCTTCGTCTTCAAAGCCGGCAGCATAACATCTCTCCTCTCCGACCTCTGCCTCCATCCCTGCATCTCTCTAATTCTCCTGTCTCTCTCTTGTAAGGATTACATGGGGTTCACTGCGATAATCCATGATCATCTCTCCATCTCAGGATCCTTGATTTAGTCATATCTTCAAAGTCCCTTTTGCCATTTAAGGTAAAATATTCACAGGTTAAGCTGGGCATGGTGGCACATGTCTGTAGTCCCAGAGGTGGAGGCGGGAGGATGGCTTGAGCACAGGAGTTCAAGGCCAGCCTGGGCAACGTAGCGAGAGCCCATCTCTCTTTAAAAAAAAAATCACAGCTTCTGGGGATTAGGACATGGACATCTTTGGGGATAGGGCCATTATTTAGCTTGCCACAGGCAGGGATGGAGAGTGGGCAGGATGTACCCGGGCCCGAAATGAACCTCTGTGCTTTGTCCAGCCTCCCTCACCCTGGAGCGAGAGGTCGTGCCAATGGGGAGGTGGCGGGTCCAGGTCCCACGTCTGGAGAATAGCAAGCACCTCCTGCACCAGCCATCACCACTAGGGAGAGCTGAGGGTAAAGATCAGGCCTGGGAGAAATTCTCAGTTTAGAAAGCTTTTTAGGCCTGAGACCCTCCTGGTGACCATGGTGGAGGATTCTAGCAGGCTCTGTCCTCAACACCGCATCCTCTCGGGGACCATTCTGTGCTCCTCAAGACTGAAGATAATTACACTCCTGGTGAACTAGCCTGGGTTCTCTCTGGAAAGGGTCGATTAGTTGTCTTCTCTTTAAATTATTGTTTTTATTTCTTAATAGTTAAACCATGCTGCTCAGAGTGTAGTGAATTCTCATCACCAGTTGACACTAGTCCTCTTTCTGATTTCATTTTCTTCTTTTGATGCCTGATCCCTATTCTCACTCCTCTCCCTGACATAGGCACACATTCAAATGTGTCATGATATGTTTGGATATGTATGTATCTTTGAAAATATATGTAATTATGTGCTCATGTGTTATAATATATATAGATAGCATACTTTCACGGTAAGCTAACTTCTGTAATGAATTGCCTCCATATTTCAGTGATTTAAAACAATAAAGATTTATTTTTCGCTTATTCCACGCAGCACAGATGTTCCTGGTTGGACAGCGTTCCACTTCAGGTCCCAGGCTCCTTCTATTGTCAGGTAGCCTGATCCCTGCATCATAAAGTTTCCTGTCAACTTTTCAACTACTTGTTTTACTACCTATCGATGAGCGTCTTACGAATTATTTATAACTATCGATTACAAAATGGTGATTTTTAGGCCGGGCGCGGTGGCTCACGCCTGTAATCCTAGCTCTGGGAGGCCGAGGCGGGTGGATCGCTCGAGGTCAGGAGTTCGAGACCAGCCTGAGCAAGAGTGAGACCCCGTCTCTACTAAAAAAAATAGAAAGAAATTATCTGGACAACTAAAAATATATATACAAAAAAATTAGCCGGGCATGGTGGCTCATGCCTGTAGTCCCAGCTACTCGGGAGGCTGAGGCAGTAGGATCGCTTAAGCCCAGGAGTTTGAGGTTGCTGTGAGCTAGGCTGCTGCCACGGCACTCACTCTAGCCCGGGTAACAAAGCGAGACTCTGTCTCAAAAAAAAAAAAAAAAAAAAAAAAAAAAAAAAAAAAAAAAATGGTGATTTTTCTAAGGCTATTATTTTTTTCTTCATTTATTAGCTCTAATTCTGCACAGAAAAACTTTTCACATTCTCTGGGACCATGTGGTTACCCTGAAATAAAGTTCATACCAGAATGGCAAGATAAATGCTTGAATCTCTTCCTTTACTTATGATTTTCTAAGTAGTTGGTATCCTAGCAGCTTCTAGTGGTGTTCAACGGTTTGGTTTGGTTTCACTCTCTTTTAAAATTATTGCTATGAACCTGTAGTTCTTATATATTTAATGTCTTTTAATAATTTGCAGAGTTTTTTGCTTTATGTAATATAAAATATTAAGCATTTACAAAAGTAGAGAAAATAGTGTAAGGAACTCACAGGCACCTGTCACTCAGCTCTGATACTTACCAACTCATGACCGGTTTTCATTTATTTATTCCTTCAACTACTCCCAACTAACCAAGATTACTTTCAAGCAAAACCAGATATCATACCAATTGATCTGTAAATGTTTTAGTATGTATCTATAAAGGAAAATAACTTTTATTGCCATTATTGTACCTAAAAATTTAATAATTTCTCAATATAATATAGTTGATGTTTAATTTTCCAATAAACTTTTTTTAAAAGTTGTTTTAATTTTATTCTTTTTAACTGACAAATAATTGTACCTATTCATGGGGTACACAGTGATGCTTTGATACATATAATGTGAGTGATCAGATCGGGGTAATTGGTGGATTCATCATCTCAAATATTTATCATTTCTTTTTTTGTTATTGTTAGAGACAGGGTCTCTCTCTGTCGCCCAGGCTGGAGTGCAATGGCTCGATCATAGCTCACTGAAACCTTGAATGCCTGGGCTCAGGCGATCCTCCTACAAACCCTCTTGAGTAGCTGGTCTCGAACTCCTGACCTGAAGCCATCCTCCCACGTCAGCCTCCCAGAAAGCTAGGATTACAGGTCTGGCCTGTAGTTTTAGTTTTATCCATTTAAAAGCAATTGATGTGTCTTTAAGTCTCTTTATAAAGTTCTGTTTTCATCCTTTTCTTAATTCCTTACAATTTATTTGTTGAAGAATCTGGGCCATTTTGAGACAGGGAACTGGCATGTACTGCTTTGGGTATGACATTGCACAGGTGATGTCTTGTGCATTGCTTTGGGCATTGCTGCAGACATTGCCTAACTGAGTCAGGAAGTCTCCAAAGTTTCAAATTGCCCTATCAAAACAGGATGGAAGCAGAGCAAGTTCCAACCAGTTAGAACCAAGATGGTGGAGAAACACCATCCCTAACATGAATATTCCTCCCCTTGTTTAGCCGGCTGCTTAAATAGAAAGGCAACAGGAAGGAGGAAGCTGGTTTTCGTCTATACAAGTCTGCTCCCCGTCTGCAAGAGGCTGGTTCTCTTCTGTAGGAGGTGCCAGCGTCTACTCTGCAGAGTAGACTTTCTATAGTTTCTGCAGGGGGCTGATTCTCTTCTTGCAGGGAGAACTTGCCTCTGCTCTGTCTGTGGAGTAAACTTTAACTTTCTTTTATTTATTTATTTTTTTTTGAGACAGAGTCACACTCTAACAACCTGGGTAGAGCACAGTGGTGTCATCGTAGCTTATTGCAGCCTCAAACTCCTGGGCTCAAGCTATCCTCCTGCCTGAGCCTCCCAAGTAGCTGTGACTACAGGTGCACACCACTGAGCCCAGCTAATTTTTCTGTTTTTAGTAGAGATGGGGTCTCACTCTTGTTCAGGCTGGTCTCCAACTCCTGAGCTCAAGCAATCTGCCCAGTCTGCCCTCTTCAGCCTCCCAGAGTGCTAGGATTACAGGTGTGAGCCACTGTACCTGGCCAGACTTTCTAACTTTCTATAGTTTCTGAATAAATCTCGCTTTCATTTTATTTTGTTGGCTCACTCATGAATTCTTTCTTGCTTGAAGCCAAGGACACACTTGGACTTCAAGTGGCTCCCAGCATTGGGAGTCACTTTCCTATGTCAATTTGACTTATAGAGTTTACCACAGTCTGAATTTTGCTGATTACATACTCATGATGCAGATCTGAATGTTGCTGTTTGCCCAGTATTTCCTACGAATTGGTAGCTAGAGCCAGAGGCTGAATCACACTCAGATTTGATTCCCTTGGCAAGACTATAGGGCATGTAAATCTAGTTGTTTCTGTGCTTGTGATATTTTCCCAAGTGTTGCCTGTATGTATTAATTCATTGGGGATTGCAAAATGGTGCCCTTATTTCTATAATTTCATTTTATTGATTAGTTGAAATATAAAGAGAAATTTCCTGTCATCTACTATTTGTTTTCTGAGTGATATAATTCACACAGGAAAGCCAGAGTAAATGTTTGATTCATTCTTTTTCTACCAGTTTTCAAGATAATGAATTGAATCTCTATCATCTTCCAAAGTTGACCACTTAAAAAATATTATGAGTTTATGAGTTTATATACATTTGATGGGTTTCAATTCATCGGAAATATTATCATTAAGTGCCAACTGTCTCAACTTTGGCCAGTGGAGTCTCATCAAAGTTGGCTGCTGTGGACTCCATTGATTGGAGGTATAATATAAAAGAAGAAAGAAAGAAAAAACAAAAAATAAAACAAAGTTGGCTCCTGGATTCTTTCTTCTCTAGCTCCTTTCTTCCATACCAAGAATCCTAGTTTTCAAGGACACAAGAGATGATAGAATTAGAATATTCCATAATTGGTCATTTCTTTTATTTTATATTATACACAAAGCACTCTTAGAATTACAATATTAACACTACCACCAATATGATCACTGAAAACATTTAAAAAGTATTTTGCTAAGGCATTTCCCATTCTCCACCTCATTAAAATTTTTTATAGTAAATCTACATTGTCGGGGCATATATTACATCATTATATACTATATTCGCTCCCTCTTAGCCCTTACATAGTTTTAGTTCTACAAGTAACTTTGTATAATATTTCATACTCACCTCCAGTCCTTCAGTCATTCTACTTATTTTGGTTAGCAGAAGCTCATGCTCTCCTAGATTCCTCAGGAAGGGGCTTGGGAACAGTATTCCCTGAGATCTTGCATGTTGGTAAGTTTGTGCCCTTTTTACTTACAATGTCTGTGTTTCTAGTTTCACACTTTCCTTTCTTGAGTCTCTTAAATATGATACCTCATTTTTTTCTGGCATAAAGTTTTGCTGTTCAAAAGTCTTATTTTTCCTTTCTAAGTTATACTTTTTCTAGATGCCCGAATGACTTTTTTCCTTTAACGTTCAGTAATTTTATTAGAATATGTCTTGGTGGTAGTCATTTTAGGACAATATTCTCAGCTTTGTAGTATGCTCTTTGAATATGTAGTTTCAAATTTTTCTTTATTTCAGGAAATTTTTCTTGAATAATTTTTAGTATTTGTTTTGCTTACTTGCTTTGATTTTCTTCTTCAGAGACTCATTTTATCTCTATTATTATAATATTATTATTGTTGTTTTTTTTTCTTTTTTGAGACAAAGTCTCACTCTGTCACTCAGGCTAGAGTGCAGTAGTGCAATCATAGCGACCTCACACTCCTGGGCTCAAGCAGTCCTCCTGGCTCAGTGTCCTGAGTAGTGGGACTACAGGTATGTGCCACCATACCTGGCTAATTTTTTAAAATTTTTTTTGTAGAGATGGGGGTCTCACTATGTTGCTCAGGCTGGTCTCAAACTCCTGACCTCAAGTTCTCCCGCCTTGGCCTCCCAGAGTGCTAGGATTACAGGCATGAGCCACCGCGCCCAGCCAAGAACCAACTTTTGAGTTAGGCATGGTGGCACGTGCCTGTAGTCCCAGCTACTCAGGAGGCTGAGATGAGAGGATTGCCTGAACCCATGAGTTAGAGTCCAGGCTGGCCAACATAACAAGATTTCATCTCTATTTAAAAATAAAAAAGAATCAACTTGTCATCTCTGTTAATTTTCTCATTGTCTCTTTCCTATTTCATTGGATTTTTATTTTTTTATTATTTCACTGAATTTTACTTAATCTTTACTATTTACTATTTCCTTTCTTCTACTTTGGGTTTCATTTGCTCAGCTTTCTCTAGCTTCTTAAGGTGGAAACTCAGATAATCAATTTTAAGCCTCTATTCTCTTATAATATAAGCTAGAAATTTCTCTCTAAGCACTGCTTTATCTATATCCCATATATTTTTACTATGTTGAATTTTATTATTGTTCAATTTAAAATGTTTTAGAATTTCCTTTGGTATTTCTTCTTTGTTCCATGAGTTAATTAGAAGTATATTGTTCAACTACCAAATATTTGGGTATTTCTAGAAAACTTATTGATTTCTCATCTAATTTCAGAGAATATATTCTTTTTAATTTGTATTTATTTATTTTTTATTTTGACATGGTTCAAAATTTTTCAGAGAATATATTCTGTAAGCTGTTAATGTTTTAAAATTTACTGAAACTTGTTTTATGGCCTAGAATTTGGCCTACCTGGATGAATGGTCTATATCTCCTCGATATCCAGTTTTAATTAAATTCCTATCAAAATCCTAGCGAGAGTTTTTTGTAAATATAAACAAGATTATTCTCAAATTTACATGAAAGCGCAAAAAATAACTAGAATAGCTAAAATAACTTTAAAAAAGAACAATAAGGCTGGGTGTGCTGGCTTACACCTGTAATCCTAGCACTCTGGGAGGCAAGAGGATAACTTGAGTTCAGGAGTTTGAATTCAGCCTGAACAACAGCAAGATCCCGTCTTTACAAAAAATAGAAAAATCAACCAGGTGTGGTGGTGCACACCTGTAGCCCCAGCTACTCAGGAGACTAAGGAAGGAGAATAACTTGAGCCAAGGAGTTTGAGGTTGCAGTGAGCTATGATGATGCCACTGTACTCTAGCTGGGGTGACAGAGTATGACTTTGTCTCAAAAAAAAGAAAAATAAAATGAAAGGAATCAATCTACCCAATTTCAAGACATTATATACCAACAGTAATCAAGTGGTATCGGTGGAATATTAAAACAGAGATCAATGGAACAGAATAGAGATCCCAGAAATATAATCACACAAATATGCCCAGTTGATTTCTGACAAGGGTGCAAAATCAAGTCAATGGAGGAAAGATAGCCTTTTCAACAAATGGTGGGAATGTAAAATGATATAGCTACTCCGGGAAACAATTTGATTTCTTAAAATATAACATGTAACTACCATAGAACCCAGCAATTGCACTGCTGGCATTCATCCCTGAGAAATGAAGACTTATGTTCCCATAAAAATCTTCACATGGATATTCATAGCAGTTTTATTCATAATAGGCAACACTGAAAGCAACCTAGATGTCCTTCAACACATGAATGGTTAAATAAACTGAGGTACATCTATACCACAGAATATTATTCTGCAATAAAAAGGGACATAATGATACATATACTCACAATAATCTAGATGAACCTCTGGAGAATTATGCTGAGTGAAAAAAAGCCAATTTAAAAAAGTTGCATACCATATGATTCCATTTATGTAACACTCTTTTTTTTTCTTTTTGAGACAAGGTGTCTTCCTCTGTCACCCAGGCTGGTGTACAGTGGCACAATCATAGCTCAGTGTAAGCTTGAACTCCTGGGTTCCTCAAACTCCTGGGCTCCAGGGATCCTCCTGCCTCAGCCTCCCTATTAGGTGGGACTACAGGCTAATGTCACCACACCTGGCTAATTTTAAAATTTTTTAGTAGAGATGGGGTCTGGCTATGTTGCCCAGGCTTGTTTCAGACACCTGGCCTCAAGTGATCCTCCTGCCTTGGCCTCCCAAAGCCACTGGTATTACAGGCATGAGCCATCATGCTCAGCCCTATGTAACATTATTATTATTATTAGAGACAGGGTTTTGCTCTCTTGCCAGGGCTACAGTGCAGTGGCATCATCACAGCTCACTACAACCTCAAACTCCTGGGCTCAAGTGATCCTCCTGCCTTGGCCACCCAAAGAGCTAGGATTACAGGCCTGAGCCACTGCACCCAGCCAACAGTCTTGAAATGACAAAACTATAGAAATGGAAAAAAGATTGATTGCCAAGTGATAAAGAATCTGTAGAGGTGGCTTGGATATAAAAGGGTAACATGAGGAATCCTTGTGGTGATGGAAATGTTTGCCTCTTGACTGTATTATTGTCATTACCCTGGTAGTAATATTGCACTATACTGTTGCAAGATGTACCTAGGGAAAGGGTACATAGGATCTCTCTGTATTATTTCTTACAACTGTATATGAATTAAAATATTTAATTTAGAGAGTAAGCAAAAAATTATTTTCCTCCACCCGCCAAATAATAGCTATCATCAAAGACAGATTTATTATGAAGCTAAGGGTAAGCATTAGAGGCCACCTGCACAGACCCTGGGAGTGCTGTAAGTTACTGGGGATGGGGATTTGTAATCAGTGTTTTAATTGGAGAGAAGCAAGATTGCAACAGGAAACATTTCTATGAAGCATTTCTGATAAACTACCTAAAAAGTTTTTAGAAGAAAGGGACTTAAAACTCCAAAAATCCATACTTGAGTGTGTTGTGGTTTTATTTCCTCACCCTAAATAAGTATCAATATATGTATCTAATTTTAGAAGTTCTCAACAAGTACTTACAAAAGCTTCAGGCTCCACAAAACCCCACGTTTTGGCCCTCCCTCTCCTGGGTGGAAAAGAACAAGGACTTTGAAGACTGATTTTGCCTAAATTCAAATCCTGGCTATACTCAGTAGGTGTGTAACCTGTGACAAGTTCCTAGCCTCTCTGAGCCTGTTTCCTCACTTATGGGGACAATAATAAACCTACCTCACAGTTGTGGACATTAAATGAATTATTATATCTAATAAGCTTATGCCTGGTGGTAAATGCTATGTGTATACCCTTATCATTATTAGTGACCACCTAGGTTGTGTATGGCACTGTGTCGAGTACACACATTAATTTACTTAATTCTCAGAATAACCCTGTGGGGCAGGTACTAGTATAATGTCATTTTAGATGTGAAGAAACTGAAAGCTTGAGAGATTGGGTAATTAAGTCTGACTCCAAAAACCACGCTTCCACCAACGACGTTTGGCCTAGGAAAGGAAGGCGGCTTCTTTCAAGACAACTCAGACCGTGAAAGTCACGTACTCTCAGGGATCCCGCTGCCTGAGCCCACCACGTGGCAGTCAGGGTCGAATGCCTCTCCCCACCCTCCGGGTGAGCTGAGTCCTCATTTGAACCTGGGACCTTCTGCTCTAGGTCCGGCACCAGGGAAGGAGCAATTCGCTCTAAAGCCCGGTCAAACTCGCAGTAATGTGCTGCCTTTCATTATTTTCGGCTGTCTACAAATGGGGACCGGCGGTAACTCCTCTGCGGTGCAGTCCAGTGCAAATCGCCCCCTCAGTTTCTGCGGGGCTAGCTCACGGGCCTGGAACAAAGGCCCAGGGACCCGAACAGAACTCCAACCCGCAGGCGCCAATTCTGCTCCGCCCGGCTCGGCCCGGCTCGGTCAGGCTTGGCCCTCCCAGCACGGTTCCGCACGCCTCGCCCTTCCACCCAAGTCCCACCTCCTAGAAGTCGGTTCGTTTCTCTGGCGCCAGAGCCCGGACCCCTCACTGGGCTCGGCACTAGGCCCTCCCCTTCCGCGGTCGCGAGCGCCGAACTCATCGAACGTAGCCAATGGGTGACGCAGTGGCAGCGCGGCGGGAGGTTCGATTGACCGGGCCTGGCGGGTCGGAGAGTCTTGGCGGCTGTTAACGCGCGCTTTGGAACCAGGAGGGTAAAGGGGGTGCTGCTTGGCCCCGAATCCATCTCTGCCTCTCTTTTCAGCCCTTCTTGGGATTCTCCTCTCAACCTAGGTCTTTTGCTGGCCCCGCCTGGATCCCTGCTCGACCTCCCTCAGTCCGGGCCTGGCATCAGCATGCAGCGCCGGGAAATCCCCTTTTTCCAGATTTGAGCTTCCCAGGCCTTGGACTTTAACCCCAATTTCTCTCTCCTAGCCTTTGATTACGGCCCCCTCCCCCGCGAAACTACCTTCTTTCACTCCAGCTGGGACCATTTTTCCCAACTCCGCTCTGCCGCCTAGGCTAACTGGCGACCTACACTCTGTTTGGGTCCAAACCCCAGCCCCTGGCTGGATCCCCTCTATCCCCATCCTCTTTAATTAGCCCATCCTCTCAATAATATAGTAATCCCCTCTATATCAGACCCTGGTCCTGCATTCTTAGCTGCTACTTCCTTTGACCTTCGCCTGATGGGTACTTGATGGTTTATGCTCCTGGGCCCAGGATGGTAAGTGTGAACTTAGGGGAGACTGGGAGTAGCCCTGCGTCTGGGTCTAATGGGCCCTGGCTGCAGAATCCCCGCAGGTGCTCAGTTCCCATTCTTCCCTTAACAGAGGCGGAGCTTAGCTCCCAGTCAGCTGGCCAAGAGAAAACCTGAAGGCAGATCCTCTGACGATGAAGACTGGCAGCCTGGGGCAGTTGTGAGTAATCAGTGGGATAGGGAAGGTGGGAACGAGGGGCTGTCTGAGCAGAATGGAAACCTGGACTTGTTTTCTTGGGTTACATAGTCACCTCCGGATGGCCCTTTCATATGTTCTGTAAACTTTTAATGAGTACTCACTTTGTGCCAGCTATTGAACAAAATTAATAAAATCTTTGTCCTCAAGGTAGTCAATAGAAGCTAATACTCTTTTCCACCAGGAAAAGAGTGGAAAAGAGTATTTCTGGTGGAAAAGAGTATTCTAAAGCAAAAGAGTGGTTGGGTTTGGCCCTTTGACTCCTTTGGGGAAAAAAAGGGCTGCACAACAGTAACTAGCAGCTGTTCTTTTGCTCTTTGTCCCCTGCCCAGTGTCACAGAACAGTAGAGTGTTCTGGGCCTGCCTTAGAGTCCTGAGCTCACTTGGGCTGAAATATAAGGGGTGGTCCCTTTCAGTCCTTGCTCATACTCAAGTACTGTGTGTTCTACTTTGAACTGGGCCCTGTGCTCTTGTGCTCTGCTTCCTGTCTTGGAGGCTTTCTGGGGCTGGCTGTGGGCAGGAGCTATTTAAACCAAAATAAATGGGACAATGCAGCATGTACCTCAGTGAGAGAAAGCAGTTCAAGAAGCAGGGACAGCCAGGCATGGTGGCTTACGCCTGTAATCCCAGCACTTTGGGAAGCCAAGATGGGAGGATTGCTTAATGCCAGGAGTTCGAGACTAGCCTGGGCAACCTAGACAGACTCCTGTCTTTATAAAAATTAAAAAAACATTATCCAAGCATGGTGATGCATGCATGTAGTCACAGCTCCTTGGGAGCTTAAGGCAAGAGCATCCCTTGAGCCCAGGAGTTCGAGGCTGCAGTGAGCTATGATAGCACCATTATACTCCAGCTGGGATGACAGAGTGAGACCCTGTCTCTAAAAAAAAAAAAAAAAAAAAAGAAGCAAGGGCTTGGCAACCAGAGCTTTGAGGGATGAGATCCGCTAAGAAAGGACTAAAAGGCACTTTTTTGGCAGAGGCAGTGAGTAAAGGCATGTAGGGGAGAGGGAACTGGCATTTGTTTCAGGTGTATCTTATAGGATCGTTGGAGCTTCAGATAACCTGGCAAGCTGGTACAAGTGGGCTCTTGCCTGATGGCTTGGTGGGGCTTGCTCAGTAGTTGTACCATTGGTGTGCAGGGGGCTCCTCTACCTGTGAGGGAGGCACATTGGCTGCCCCTTGCCACTTACATGGGTCTCAGACTTGAACTCGGGGCAGCATTCTTTGCAGCTGGGTCATGCATGGTGCTGTCAATTTCTGGTTGCCCCTGAAAATGCTTTCAGTGCCAGTGACCTCACTACCATGAAGTAGAATGAGTGGGGAGTGGCCTCAGTGGCTTGGGAGTTGAGGACAGCTGTACTCTTGTCCCTCCTTTGGGAAAATAGGGAAGCATTTGGTTGCTCAATTATTCATTTGAGCTTTTGGAGTGAAGATTTGGGACAGGCTGGCTGCAGTGGCTCATGCCTGTAATCCCAGAGCTTTGGGAGGCTGAGGTGGGAGGATTGCTTGAGACCAGCCTGGGCAATATAGTGAGACCCTTTTTCTACAAAAAAAAAAAAAAATTGAGCCACACCTATAGTCCTAGCTATTGGTGAGGCTGAGGCAAGAGGATCCCTGGAGCCCAAGAGTTTGAGGTTGCAGTGAGCTATAATTGTGCCACTGCACTCTAGCCTGGGTGACAGAGTGAGAACCTGTCTCTGAAGCAAAAAAAAAAAAAAAAAAACCTTAGGGCCACTGTGATTCCATGCTGCAGGTGGATTTGATCTTCACAGACCCACTTCATTTACCTCTTCTTTGCCGCCCTCAGATTAAGCTCTAGTTTTCTCACCTATTAAATAAGGATAATAATAAACCTATATCATTGAGTTGCTATGAAGATGATACATAATACTAAATATGAAGAATTTAGCACAAAGCTTAGAACTTAATAAGCACTTTAAATAGTAATTTCCATTACTCTATGGTCTCTGGACTTCAGCCTTCCCAATTCTGTCTCCTAGATTCCTAAGAAACGGAAATCCAGCAGTGAGACTCAGATCCAGGAGTGTTTCCTGTCTCCTTTTCGGAAACCTTTGAGTCAGCTAACCAATCGACCACCCTGTCTGGACAGCAGTCAACATGTAAGTCAGAACCGCAACCTGTGTGTGTATGTGTGTGCCCAGTCATCTTGCCTAGGTAGATTCACACCCCTGTAGACTCCCTCAGTGCCCTATAGAGTGGCCAGCAGATAGACATTTGTGGGGGCTTTGGGCCTGCCCACAGTTGCCGTGGCCTGCTCAGAGATGTCTGCCTGATTTGTGCCTTGTTTATAGTACAAGGGCACCAGGCATCAGATGGCTCAGATTCCTGAAGAAAGAGTAGAAGAGAGGGAAGGCTGTGGTGGGACGCTTGAAGCAGCTCAGTCTCTGACTCTGCGTATGGTTTTAAGGAGTACCAGAGTCCTGTGGCTTCCATGTGTTTTCTCCAGTAAAGTAAAACTTAATTGTCACCATGGCAGGTTCTGTGCACTATCTCACTTAATTGTCATTTTTTAGATGAGAGAACTGAGTCTCAGGGGTTAAGTAATTTGCCAGATGTTACAGAGTAGTCAGTGGGTGGAGTAGATCTGCCTAGTTCCAAAGCTTTTTCCATCAAGCTTTCTGGGGAAAGCTTTTTTTTTTTTTTTTTTGAGACAGAATCTTTGCTCTGTCACCTGGGCTGGAATGCTGAGGTAAGCTTTTGAAGGAAAAATGGGAATATGTAATGGAGGTTAGTCATTTGTACATTCAGCAAACATTTAAAAACAGTTTTATATACTATTTGATAAATGCAAAAGAATATATATATAACACCTAAGTTTTAAAACAAAAACCACCTGTGAACCCACTATCCCAGACACTAGAGCATTGTCAATGCAACATAACCCCTTTTCCCATCCCTAGAGGTACAGCTATCCTGAATTGTGTTCATTGTCCCTTGCTGCCTTTTTTTTTTTTTTTTTTTTAAGACAGAGTCTTGCTCTGATGCCCAGACTAGAGTGCAATGGCATCATCATAGCTCACTGCAGCCTCCAACTCCTGGGCCCAAGCGATCCTCCTGCCTCGGCCTCCAAAAGTGCTAGGGTTATAGGCAGGAGCTGCTGCACCCAGCCTATCCCTTGCTTTTTTATGATAGTTTTACCATATGTATATAATTCACTAAGTAACACGTTTAAGGTTTGTTTTTTTTTTTTTTTTTTTTTAAGTTTTAAAAAATGACATGTAGCCCCCTCAGACTTTTTCATTCAGGATTTGTTCGAGTTGTCCCTTGTAACTACATGACATAAATGCAGTTGGGGTGGGAGTACACAGCAGGGGGTCTAACAGTCTGGAGGCTGGGGAAGACTTGCATTCCAGGGACGGGATGATTAAGTCCTGAAGGATATGAGGGGTTAGCCAGGTGAAAGGAATAGAAAATATGCCAGGGGAAACAGCCTGTTTGAAAGCCTGGCAGGAAGAGAAAGAGGTGGGTCCTGAAAAGGGTTTTCTATGGCTGGATCAGTTGGGAGATGGTGGTAGGAGATGAGAGTTGGAGTGCTGTGTAGAGGCTGGGAGTGGAAGGCCTTTCGTAATCCATGCTGTGACAGACTGGACTTTTAAGGACACTGAAGAGCTTTTGAAGTATTTTAAGTAGGGGTGGGATGAAAATCCATAGGAGTGGGAGAGACTGGAGCTAGGGGAAAAAAAGACTTATGAGTGGAAGAACTTTGGTTTGATTGCATGTGGGGAGAGGGAAAATGGAGGATGAAGTTGAGCTTTCAGACTGGGCAAGGTAGATGGCTGTGCCATGTACTGAGATAGGGAGCACAGAGAAGGAATAGCATTTGGTGGGAGTGATATGGCGAGCACTGTAGTCATGAGGCCCAGGATACTTTTAGGGGCCCATAAAATTAAAAAAATTTTTTAAGAGACAGGGTCTTGTTCTGTTGCCCAGGTTGGAATGCAGTGGTGCGATCATAGCTCACTTGCAGCCTCAAACTCCTGGGCTCAAGGGATCCTCCTGTCTCAGCCTCTGGAGTAGCTTGGACTATAGGTATGCACCACCACGCCTAGCTAATTTTTCTTATTTTTTGTAGAGACAGGGTCTTGCAATATTGCCCAGGCTGGTCTTGAACTCCTGGCCTCAAGTGATCCTCCCACCTTGGCCTCCCAAAGTGCTGGGATTACAGGTGTGAGCCACTGTGCCTAGCCCACAAAATGTTTTAATTCCTTTTTTTTAAAATAGTTTAATGTGCTGTGTTTTAATGGCAAACTTACATGAACAGAAGACAGATAATATTAAAAATATGTTTTGCATGTGGGGCAACTCAGAAAAGTATAGTGAACCGATGGAATCTACTGTAGGATAAAAATGCTACAAACTCCTTTTAGGTGCTGTCAATAAGAAATTTACTTGTTTTTTTAAAATGTCCATTATCTAGAAAAATTTAACAGGTTTATTTATAATTGTTATAGAATTGAACTGTTGAAACTTGTTCACTGCTTTATGTCTCCACATTTATATTAAAAATTGACACACAAATGAAAATGGAAAAACTGCAATATCTGATTTCTGTCACCTACTTTTTCACTCACAGCCATATACTTAGATACCTTTTGATCTCGTGGGGGAAAAAAATCTAACATTCAGAACTACCAATAAATAGAAAATTTTTTTTTTTTTTTTTTTGTTGAGAATGAAATATTTCCCATTATAGTGGATTCTGTTACACATTTGGCATGGATAGCACACAGGTTGGTGGTGCCTTCAAAAAGGCCAACCAGATAGGTCTCACTTGCCTCCTGCAAAAGCACCAAGAGCTGTACTCTGGAAATGCATATCTGTTTTGAAGTCCTAAGCAATTTCTTATACCAGATGCTGGAAGGGAAGTTTGCTGGATTTCTGATATGTGATCTCAGGGACTGCCACGGTACCAGGCCTACAACGATGAGGTTTCCTCACTCCTCCAGTAGAGGGTGCACTCTTGCAAGTGGCTTCTGTGGTCACTCCTGGGTAGTTTTCCACTGGTCGTATTTACCTCATTTCTCCTTTGGCTGGAGACCAGTGAGCTAGAAGCAGCACTTGAGTTAGCAATGGCAGCCTTTAATTCCTTTTAAAATCAGAAGGAAAAAAGTACATAGTGATGAATCCAACCTGGATTATATTTATCTATACCAACACAGTCATAGGATATAATTTTTTTTATGGAGGAAGAGGCCCAAAAGGCAAAAGTGCCTGCCCACAAAAGTAATAGTGCAGCCTTAGAAATGAGGACGTTAACCTTACATGATGAGTGTGAAGTACCTGTAGGTTATCTGGGTTTAGAGGTAGTTACAAATGTGGGTGTGGAGCCTAGGAGTGAAGTATGGACTAGAAACAGATTCGGGGGTCATTAGCATAGAGATATTTTATACCTCAGAAGTGTATTGGAGCATCTGGGTGAATGTGCAGTTAGAAGAGCTGAGGGCTAAACCCTGACCCCTGTGGAGCACTGACTTTTAAGGGGGTTAGGCAGAGGAAGAAGCCCATTATAGGACTGAGCATGAGATCCCAGAGAAGCGAAACGGTGGGAGAGTGGTGTCATGGAAGTCAAGGTCAGAGAATATTTCAGAAGAAGGAGTAGCCAGCCTCATCAGGTAAGATAAGGATAGACACATGTCCATTGGAATTAGGGTCATGTAGGCCATTGGTGATCTTGGCCAATCATTTCAGAGGAGAGGGCGGGGCAGAAGACAGATAGGAGGAGTGGGAGGTAGAGAAGGGGAGACAGACAACTCTTTCTAGAAGTTTGCCTGCAGAGGGGAGAAGATAAAGAATCAAAGGAATTTTTGTGTCTAAGATAGAGAGTTAAGCATGCTTTAAATGCTGATAAGAAGGAGCTAGTAGAGAGTGATAAGTTGAGATATAGGAGATCAGGCATAACTGGTAGGGTGAATATCTGTGGAAATGGGAAGCTTTGGCCTTGGGAGGAGGGATCAGAGGGAAAGGATGATATGAATTATCAGTAACTAAATGAACAAAGAATGAAAGCATGTTTTCTCTCCTTCCTCTGCCAGAGTCTGGTGAGTATTATCAGATGAGATTCCTGAAAGCTGGCTGTTCCAAGTCTTGCAGGCTGTGCTGTCAGACGTTTTTGGCCAGGGGTCTTCATATTCTCCTTTGCCAGTTATGCAAGCCTGTGGTTCTCCCTGCAGAACATGTGGCTCCTGGGTTCTACTAAAAGTATTGGTTTTTTAAATTTGGAGTATATGGCGAGGCACGGTGGCTCACGCCTGTAATCCTAGCACTTTGGGAGGCCGAGGCAGGAGGATCGCTTGAGCCCAGGAATTCAAGGCTGCAGTGAGATATGATGATGCCACTGCACTCTAGCCAGGGCGACAGAGTGAGACTCTATCTCAAAAAGAAAAAATAGTCAATAAAATAGATTTTATTCAGGTATAAAGAAATGTGCAAATAAATAAAGGATTTGGCTCATCACCAACCATGTCACGTTATTTAGTGTAATAATGAAGTTCATTTCTCCACATTCTTTTTCTGTCTTCCAATATATTACAAAAAATATTCATCATATTTTTCCTATTTAATGTACATTGATTTTCTCAGCTGGATGAGGTGGCTCATGCCTGTAATCCAAGCACTCTGGGAGGCCCAGGCAGGAGGATTGCTTGAGGTTGAGAGTTTGAGACCATCGAAAGCGAGAGCGAGACCCCATCTCTACAAAAAAATAGAAAAATTAGCTGGGCATGATGGACTAATTTTAAAAACCAAGTAAGGGCCCTAGAGTCAGGAAAGTCCTGTATTTGTAATGGCTGTGTGACTTGATAAAGTGACTTAATCACTCTGAACCTCAGTTTGCTCGTCTATAAAATAGGAATGCCAGTAATATACGGACCTCATATGGCTGGTAGGATTAAATGGTATTAATAACATGAATGCAAGAGGCTTACATTGTTAGCCATCATTATTGTCATTTTTGCTGTTAATATTACTATTATTATTTTAACGATATTGTACCCTAGGGTGCCATACCCTACAGAAGAGCCAGGTGTCCTCACTGGCATGTTCTTTCATGAGTGAATGGGTTCTGAGCCTCATGGTTGACTGAGGCTAAGTGCTCCTGTTGTCCCTAGGTATTTGTAGAACCTTACATAAAGCCTGAAAGATGGAAGCTGTTGCATAAAACCTAATGTGGAGCATATGATAACAATATTGTCCCATTACATCTCCAATCAGTCCTGAATCCCTATTTCTCCTTTCTTTATAGGAAGCATTTATTCGAAGCATTTTGTCAAAGCCTTTCAAAATCCCCATTCCAAATTATCAAGGTAAAATAGAGACTTTTCTAGTTTTTGAATCAGTCATGTGTAAATTGTGCCTGAATAAGTTAAAAACCTCTGCTTTTGTAAATATAAGCTTACCTGAAAATAGAAGGTGCCAGTCCAGTGGTGGCTGGGTTTGGGGTGGCCCTCCTGAGGCCTGCATGAAAGCTGTGTTAGTGTCGGTAAGGGTGGCCAAGACTGAGGGCTCTGCATCTTCTTGGTGGGGGGGTGCCAGTGCTCCGGAAGCACCTGGTGGGCCTCGGTAGCTGATGGACCCAGGCTTCATTAGGTGCAAGTGCATTCAGTAGCATCTCCTTTATGAGGTTGACTGTGTGGGAGACCTAGATTCTACAGACTTTTTCCCTGTCCTTTGTAGTAAACAGCATTGTGCTAAAACTGGGGCTGGGGGGTGGGGAGGAGACCGGCTCTCAAGAGCTTTCAGACTTGAAAGGCCCCTTTAAGGTTTCAGACCTTTCCAGGATAGACTTGAGATGAACAAGATCTGGCCCTCTAGAAGTCTGTAGTTGAATGGGAGAAATAAAATGGGAAAACCTCTGATCCAAAGCAGAATGAGATAATGGTCAGATAGAGGTGCTCAAACAGGGTTTGGAGGAGTTCTGGGAGAGAGAGAGTCATATGGGATCTCAGGAAACGTTATGTGAAGGACAGTGTTTGAGCTGGGCCTGCTGGAGCTTCTGAACAGAGGCTTCGGTGACAGAATGATTGTTGGTTTGCAGGTCCTTTGGGCTCTCGGGCTTTGGGCCTGAAAAGAGCTGGGGTTCGCCGGGCCCTCCATGACCCCTTTGAAGAAGGTGCCTTGGTTCTGTATGAGCCTCCCCTGCTGAGTGCCCATGACCAGTTGAAGCTTGACAAGTATGTGCATTGGTATCTCCTGCGCAATTCTGGTCCTCTGTACGTGCACATTCCTGGGAGGGCGGAGGATATTTCAGTGTGATTTCTCTTTGGGATTGGCATATGTTTTCAGAAAGCTGTCATGACTACTGCACCATCCAGTGTAGGAAGTTGGGAAAGGAGAGTACTTGGGGAGGAGCATGTGGTCGTGACCAGTTAGTGAAGGTTCCTCATCCCTCCTGCCATGCTTACTCTGGAGGAGGCGTGATTGAGGTGATGACACAGGGAACCCATCCTTCTCTCCTAACTTGCTAACTCCTAGAGCAAGAATTTGCTATGGTTTTATGGTGTGGTTACTAGGCCAAGAATGTCCTCTTTTAGGCAGCTGCCTCTGTTTCCTCTGCATCAGCAGGACCCAACCTCCCCAAGGGCATGCCCTTGCTCATGTCTGAGCACCATGTTTTGTTTTGTTTTGTTTTGTTTTTTTCTGCTGTGTTTTCTCAGGGAAAAACTCCCTGTCCATGTGGTTGTTGATCCTATTCTCAGTAAGGTTTTGCGGCCTCATCAGAGAGAGGTAAATGAGGGTGAAGGGAATGAGGGGTGGGGCTAGGGGCTGAGCCTGGGAGACTGCCATCCTTTGGGAAGCAGCAGTGTAGGTGCCAAAGTGGCTGGGCTGAATGCTGTTATTCCCCAGGGAGTGAAGTTCCTGTGGGAGTGTGTCACCAGTCGGCGCATCCCTGGCAGCCATGGCTGCATCATGGCTGATGAGATGGGCCTGGGAAAGACGCTGCAGTGCATCACGTTGATGTGGACGCTTTTGCGCCAGAGTCCAGAGTGCAAGCCAGAAATTGACAAGGCGGTGGTGGTGTCGCCCTCCAGCCTGGTGAAGAACTGGTACAATGAGGTTGGAAAATGGCTTGGAGGGAGAATCCAACCTCTGGCCATCGATGGAGGATCTAAGGACGAGATAGATCGAAAACTGGGTATGAAGCCTCAACAAAGATGGTTGCACTCTTCTACCCAGCCTGCTGCTTGCTTTCTTGTGTGTATGCTCACTTGTGGCCAGGCTTGAGGGCGATGCAGGGGAACAAGAGAATTGCCATTGAAAATAGTTGGTTATTTCCAGACTCAATTGAAGAACTGTTGAACTGTTTCTTTGTGTTTATTTTTTTTGTTAAAGGTATTCTGATTTTTTCCCTTAACACCTTTTTTGTTGTAGAAGGATTCATGAACCAGCGTGGAGCCAGAGTGCCTTCTCCCATCCTCATCATTTCCTATGAGACCTTCCGCCTTCATGTTGGAGTCCTCCAGAGAGGAAGTGTTGGTCTAGTCATATGTGATGAGGTACTTGACTCTCAGCAGTCTGGGTGGTAGGAGAAAGTCGGTCATCTCCTCACTGAGCACTGCCATCCAAGGGCTGTAGTAGTCACTGGGGAGTCCTGAGGACAGAGGATGCTGCCTTGAGGGAGACAAGTGGGAGGGAGAGCCTGTGATACCAGTGTGCCGAAGGAGGGATGAAACAGTGCTTGGAACTCCAAGGAGAGTAGGGAGTGAGTGCTGTGGGCTGATAGGTTTTGTTGCCTCCTGATAACATTCATAGACCAAAGAAGGATGAGAGGGATTTGGGTGGGTGGAGAGACATATGGTACAGTGTTTAGGAGAATAGCTTCTAGAGTCAGAGACCTTTATTCATTTCTTGTCTCTGCCACTTATCAGTAGTGTGACCTTGGACAAGTGACCTGAGCCTCTATTTCTACATCAGTAAAATGGGGTGATAATATCTGCCTTATGGTTATTGTGAGGATTAAATGAAGTGATTGAGGGAAAGCTCTTATCACGGTGACTGGTATGCCATAAGGCCTTGGTAAATGTCAGCTCTGGTTTTTATTCTATGCTGGGAGTACTCACATGAACAAAAGCAGAGATAAGAAAGCCCAGTGTGGACAGTCGATATGCTTTGTGGTAGTTTGTGTTGACTTCTAGTTCCTTCTCTCTGGGACTATGGGAAATACGGCAGTAATTACTTCCTGGCCTTTTTCAGTATGCATTAATGTTGGTAGAGATGCTATTGCTTAGGAAGTCGTGAAGATGGCAGGGAGCTTCCTACTATAGAGAATTTTCCAGGACTCCCTCGGGCTTGGCTACCCTGAGGCTGCTGCCATTGTTTGTACCTCTTGGGGAGAGTTAAGGGCCTTTGCACACCCCTGGGACTCTAATGGAGAGGTGGCTAAAAGACTTGGCCCTGTCAACCAACTGGCAAACTTGACTGTTCTCTGGGGATTATAGATTAGCATGTGTCTGAGGGACTTTAGGGAGGGGGACAGGAGAAGAGCTTACTTTTGGGTACCAGCTTGCTAGTTGTGAACTATGTCATTGCTGGACTTCTCTGGCATGTCTACAAAGTCCTGATACGCTGGTGGGCTGTTCTTTCTGGTGGAAGTAAGGGACTTAGTGGGGTTGAGGTGGGGTATGCATGTGACTGCTCTGATATGGGGCCCTGGCCTCTGCTTCACCACCATGGAGGGGGACTGTGCCAGGAGCCTGGTCCAGAGACCAGGGCGTTGTGGGAGAAGAAGGCAGACTGTAGCTGCTGAGCCCTTAAGGACTGGGGAGCGTTGAGACTTTTTTTCTACTCTTTAGTGTTCCTCTTCTTTCTCACTCTGTCCTGTTTTATGAGCTGACTCTGTGCCGGCCACACGGGACTAGGCTGCCTCTTGTTACACTGCAGCCCCCGGCCTTCCTTTCTACTTGTTTACCTTTTTATTTGTCAACTTTTTGTCAATTGTCAGAGACCTGAGGAGCCCACAGTCCTGAAAGATAGTCATCCTACTCCAGAGGAGAGAGTTTGTCCTGTTCAGACCCTGGAAAGGGCAGGTGCCATCCTAGACTTTCATGTTCTGAGCATCCATAGCTGCTTTCTCCCAGCTAACATTTTGCCCTGGAATGCACAGTTCTTCATAATAACTTTTTTTTTTTTTTGAGACAGAATCTCTGTTCACCAGGCTAGAGTGCCATGGCATCAGCCTAGCTCACAGCAGCCTCAAACTCCTTGGCTCAAGCAATCCTTCTGCCTCAGCCTCCCGAGTAGCTGGGACTACAGGCATGCGCCACCATGCCCGGCTAATTTTTTGTATATATTTTAGTTGTTTGGTTAATTTCTCTCTATTTTTAGTAGAGACGGGGTCTCGCTCTTGCACAGGCTGGTCTCAAACTCCTGAGCTCAAATGATCCGCCTGCCTCGGCCTCCCAGCGTGCTAGGATTACAGGCATGAGCCACCGTGCCCGGCCCGTAATAAGTTTCATGTACAAAATCTTTGATTCTTAATCAGAACCCATGGCATCACCCTTGGCTTTGCCCCTTACAAGCATGACTTTCCACAGATGATACTACTCTGAGACTCAGTTTTTTTTATTTATAGAGTGGATGGAACAGGGTCTACTTGAAAGGGACATGATTCTGATCCAGATGATATGTAGACACTCTTTTTAAAAGTATATGAATAGGGGAGAGATTGACATCATCACTATCATCTGGTTTTAGAGGTGAGGAGACTGGAGCTCAGGGAAGTGCAGGGACTTGCCCAGGTTCACTCAGCAAGTACATAGTGAGCTGGAACTTGAATGCAGGTCTGAGATCTTAAGTCCTGGCCATTTTTGCTATGCCTTACTGCCTTGAATGCTTGGTATAAGGAGCAGCTTGGCTCAGGTACAGAAGCGCTGTCCCTGTGTTCCTCATCCCGATCCATGAATGTTCCCGTACAAATGCTAGAACACAAAGCAAGCCAGGTGAAAGATGCTGGGGAGATGCATAAAATACATGAATGCTACTCATGGGTCTCCTGTTAGAGACGGAAGTCGTGGTATTTAATCTAGGCGTGATTTTTTATTTTAAAAAAGAATAAATTGAGAACTCAGCCAGAAGAAATTCAGCTTGTAAATTAGAATTATGAGAACTTTTCATCTAGCCAAACATTTGATTTGCTGATATGCCAGACTTTGTGTTTTAAATCTATAGGCGATGGTGGCAGGAGCTGGGTCTGGAGCCTCAGTGACTGGTCCAATAGGGAGCTGAGGTCGACCTTCCTTCCATAGAGGCCCACAGGGTAGCGTGGCAGCCTAGTTCATTTGCTGGGTTATTTATTAAGTACCTGTTATGTGTCAGGCCCTAAGGATCCCACAATACCTTCCCTTGGGGAGCTTCAGTTTAGAGGGACCTAATTGGTTGGTTTTTTTTTTTTCTTTGTTTGTTTTGTTTTTTTTTAATTTTAAAAAATTTTTTACTTATTTTTTTTGAGACAGAGTCTCTATTGCCAGGGCTAGAGTGCCATGGCATCAGGCCTAGCTAACAGCAACCTCAAACTTCTAGGCTCAAGTGATCCTCCTGCCTTAGCCTACTGAGTAGCTGGGACTACAGGTGTATGCCATTACACCTGGCTAATTTTTTCTATTTTTAGTAGAGACAGCGTCTTGCTCTTACTCAGGCTCGTTTCAACTCTTGACCTCAAAGGATCCTCCTGCCTTGGCCTCCCAGATTGCTAGGATGACAGGTGTGAGCCACCGTGCCTGTCTGGGACCTAACTGTTGATGCCCATTTTCCCTGGACCTGATGGTTAATTTCCTCACAAGTTTCAAGTCTCATTTCCCTCTTCAACTCAGAAGTCTAAGCCTTCTGTTTTATGGCTAGTGCTTAGAGCCTCTAATAATTTTTTAAAGATTAAAATTCTGTGTTTATTAATTCTTTTTAAATTCATTCTTTAATTCAGCTAACATTCACTGAGCAGTACTCTGTGAACAGCTTTGTCCTGTGCACTAAAATTATAACGGTGAATATGAAATGGCCAGAACTTCTTAAGTCTCTGCCTTAAGAAGTTCATACCTAGTTGAGAAGATAAAGTACAGCAGAGTGTGATTAGTACGCTAACATATGTATCAGTGGATGAGACGCAGACTACTATAGTGCCCAGACTTCGGAGTCAGACCTGAGTTCAAATCCCATTTCTACTACTTTCTAACCAGCATAATTTTGGATAACGGCCCCTCTTTGAACTTCAGCTTCTTCATCTCTAAAATGGGTATTATAATTTCCTCTTGTTTAGATTATAGAAGAGAATATAGGTAAAGTGCTTAGTACTGTGCCTTGCATGTTAAAAAGGTTCAATAAATAGTAGCAGCCATTATGTATACACTGCCATAGTTGCACAGAAGTGAGGGAGACCAACAGTCTGGGGTCATTGAGGAAAGCTTTGCATAGGAGGTGACACTGAGCTCTTCCACTGCCTGTGGAAGAGCTCTACGCAGAGGAGTGGCATGGGCAAAGAGACATAAGGAAATCAGTGGTAGGAGTGGTGAGGAGATAAGGCTTCCTGGATTACAATAAGCTCAGAGAAGCTCAGGGACACTGAGGCCTCATTGAGAGGAGCTTTGAATGCTAAGCTAATACCCTTAAAAAACTCTGAACTTGATCCTAAAGATGGGAGAGTCAGTGGAGGGTCTGTGTTTGTTTATGTATATATGTATGTATGTCAGAGTCTTGCTTGTTGCCCGGGCTAGAGCGCAGTGGTGTGATCACTGCTCACTGCAGCCTCAAACTCCTGTGCTCAATTGATCCTCCTGCCTCAGCCTCCTGGGTGGCTGGAACTACAGGCATATGCCCTGACGCCCAGCTAATTTTTCTTTTCTTTTTTTTTTTTTTAATAGAGACAGGGTCTCACTATTGCCCAGGCTGGTTTTGAATTCCTGTGCTCAAGTGATCCTCCTAGCCTTCCAAAGTGCTAGGATTATAGGCTTGAGCCACCGTGCCCGGGTCTGTGTCTAATTGCATTGTCAAAGGCTGACCAGAGAGAGCAAGGCTTATTTGTTTCTTCATTCTTTCACTGGTGGTTGAGTTTTGTGTGTCTTGCCCAGTGTGGGGCTGAGTGGGGGGTGGGTATAGAGAAGGCACAGGCCTAATCTTGCCCTCGTGGTTCTTGGAAAAAGAGGGAAGGCAGTATGGTCCTTTATCATTTTCTTGAAAAAGGCTTAAAAGAAAGAATTAACACAGGTGTGGGGGGCAGGGGTAGGGGACAGGGAGATTAAGGATGGGGGAAGAGACATGGGAGGCAGAGGGAGGCTCTTTACATATACTAGTGGTGTGGATTCTAGTGGGAGGTGGAGTGTGGGCCAAGTCCCTTCAGCACTGGAGGTAGGTCATGACAAGCCCTGGAGATAATATAGAAGGCATCTGGCTCAGAAGGTTCTGGGTTGGTTGGGTTGGAGGGAGAGTTCCCTGTAACATGGCTACATGGTCTCTGAAGAGGACAGGTGGGCTGCCAAGGCTCTGGAGGTTATGGCAGGGAAAGGGATGAGAGGGAACAGAGGGAATCCTTGCTTTATGGATGTAGCAGTGGTCTGGAAACTAAAGGTCTACCTTTTGAGCTTAATATTTCTCCCTAGTCAAGTGAGTGAACTTTTTCATGCTGCCTCCTACTTAGTTTCCAAGGTCCCAGAACCTGTCATGTTTGTGACTCCTGTTTTCCTACTTACACAAGACTTTGCTACCCATGCAATGATGGCACATTGTACTCTGAGTGCGAATTAATTCCCTTGCAGGGACACAGGCTCAAGAACTCTGAGAATCAGACTTATCAGGCCCTGGACAGCTTGAACACCAGCCGGCGGGTGCTCATCTCCGGGACCCCCATCCAGAATGATCTGCTTGAGTATTTCAGCTTGGTACATTTTGTTAATTCAGGCATCCTAGGTAAGAATTTGTCTGCCACATTGGAGAGGAGCCTTGCCTTGTCCTTGGGAGTATAAAGGAGAGAATGCTAGTTATGTGTGGGTCACTAAATACTCTTGAAAGACTGTTTCTCTTGTCTGGGAATAGCAAAGCCATTGGGGAGGTCTTGGCTCTGCTGAGCAGAAAGGCCCAGTTTGGCCATTTTTCCTTTGCAGAGGTGGCAGGGGCTATACAGAATGTGTCCTCATGAGCTGTGTTACCCCGAAGTAAATATTTTTGCTCCTCATATCCTGGCTCCCTTACAAGAGCTTTGGCCTCAGAGGAGACTGTCTTGGGCAGTTTGTTTTTTTTCTTAAATCATTTTAACCTTTTTTTTTTTCTTGAGACAGGGTCTTTCTCTCTTGCTTGGGCTAGAGTGCGGTGGTGTCATCATAGCTCACTGCAACCTCAAACTCCTGAGTACAAGTGATCTTCCTCCTGCCTCAGCCTCTCAAGTAGCTAGGACTACAGGTGTGTGCCACCATGCCTGGCTAATTTTCCTATTTTTTTGTAGAGATGAGGTTTCACTATTTTGCTCAGGTTGATCTCCAACTCCTGGACTAAGCAATCCTCCTGCCTCAGCCTCCCAAAGTGTTAGGATTATAGGCATGAGCTACCAGGCCCAGTCCGTTTTATCCATTTCTGAGTATTTCAGTTCAGTGGTAGTAAGTACCTTCACATTGTGCAACCGTCACCACCATACATCCTCTGAATTTTTTCTTTTTGCAAAGCTGAAGCTCTGCCTATTAAATAATAAAGCCCCATTCCTCCCTTACCTCAGCCCCTGGCAACCACCATTTGAGCAGTTCTTGCACACAGATATTTGTGGAAGGGTTTGTTCAGTGCCACTGCAACCCCAGTGCTCAGGAGAATCCCTTTAGGCAGAGAACCTACTGAGTGGCAAGATTATCACAAAGTGAACACATTTGTGTACCTACCACCAGATCAGTTACTACCATCCTCTCAGCAGCTGCTCCTCTAATCACTACCCTGTCCTTCACCCCAGAAGTGAACACTCTGCTGACACTATAGATTGGTTTTGTCTATTTTTGAACTTTATGTAAATGAAATTATACAGTATATATTCCTTTGCATCTGATTTCTTTCGTTCAACATCATTTTTAAAATTCATCCACGTCATGTGTAACAGTAGTTTGTTCATTTTCATTGTTGTATACTGTTCAATTTTATGAATATATTAGAATTTATCCATTCTGTTGAGTACTTTCCAGTTTTTAATTTTTTTGAATAATGATGCCGTGAACATTTTTGTGCATGTTTTTACATGAGCATAGTATACATTTTTGTCCTAAGAGTGGAAGTGCTGGGTCATATGTTTGTTATGTATGTGCTCTGGTCTAGTAGATATTCCAGTTTTCCAAAATGATGATTTTGCCAGGAGTACATGAGAATTCCAGTGTCTCTACATTAGGGATCAACAAACCTTTTCTAATAGGGCTAGAGAGCAAGCATTTTAGGCTCACAGGCCATATTGTCTCTACCACAACTATTCAACTTTGCTATTGTACCATGAAACAGCCAGAAATAATATGTAAATGAAAGGGTATGGCTGTGTTCTAATAAAACTTTATTTATAAAAGCAAGTGGCTAGCCGTGGCTGTAGTTTGCCAACTCTTGCTCTATATTATCACCAATATTTGTCTTTTGGGTTTTTAAAAAGTTTTAGTCATTCTGAAATGGGTGGGTGTTTAGTGCTATCTCATTGCATTTGTCTAATGATGGATAAAGTCAAACATCTTTTATTACATTCATTGGCCATTTGGAGATCCTCTTTCATGAAGTACCTGACTTTGTCTTTTGCCCATTTTTAAACATTTTTGTTTATCCATCGGTTAATAGACAATGGGGTTGTTTTTACCTTTTGGCTTTTAGGAATAATACTGCTATAAATTCATATTCAAGTTTCTATGTGGACATATGTTTTCATTTCTCTTGAATATATGTACCTAGGGTTAGAATTGCTGTGTCATATAACTATGTTTAATCAAAGATGTCCATTATTAGGTTAAGGAAGTTCACTTCTTTTTTTCCTATCCTCCCCAGTAGCTAGGACTGTAGAGGTACATGCCACCACACCTGGCTAATTTTTTTTTTTCTTAGAGACAGAATCTTGCTATGTTGCCCAGGCTGATCTCAAACTCCTGGCCTCAAGCAGTCCTCCCCCCTTGGCCTTCCAAAGTTCTGGGATTATAGGTGTGAGCTACCATGCCCAGCCAGAAGTTCACTTCTATTCCTAGTTTGTTGAGTGTTTTTCATGAAAATGTATTGGAAGAAGCTTTATTGTTTTACCTTTCATATTAAAATTTATAATCTGTAGCTGAGTGCAGTGGTGCATGCATGTAGTCTCAGCATCTCAAGAGGCTGAGGCAGGAGGATCGCTTGAGCCCAGGAATTTCCAGCTTGGACAAAATATTGAGACCTTGCCTGTTTAAAATAAAAGAGGTCGGGTGCAGTGCTCACCGCCTGTAATCCTAGTACTCTGGGAGGCTGAGGAGGGAGGATTGCTTGAGCTCAGGAGTTCGAGACCAGCCTGAGCAACAGCGAGACCCCGTCCCTATTAAAAATAGAAAAAATTAGCCGGGTGTGGTGGCATGCTACTTGGGAGGCTGAGGCAAGAGAATTGCTTGAGCCCAGAGTTTGAGGTTGCTGTGAGCTAGGCTCTCTAGCCTGCGTGACAGAGCAAGACTCTGTCTCAAAAAAAAAAAAAATAAAAAAAAAATCTATAATCCATCTTAAATTAATCTCTATGTATGGTATGAGGTGGGGATCAAGATTCATCTTTTTCCTTATGATGGATGTCTGGTTCACCTAGTACCAATAGACTTTTTTCCCCTTACTTTGCAGTGCTACCTTCATAAATCAAAAATCCATATATATGTTGCTCTATGTGGATTCTTTTCTGTTCCACTGGTCTGTCTGTCTCCAGTACTTCTCTGCTTTAATTACTGTAGCTTAGTATAAGTCTTGATATGTATTAGTGTGAGCCTTTTAACTATATTCTATTCCTCTACATTGTTCTAGATATTCTTGGCCCTCTGCATTCCCATGTCAATTTTAGAATCACCTCATCATTTTGCACCCCCTTACCCCCCCAGAAAAAATCCTTATTGGACTCTTTAAATCCATAGATCAATGCTGAAAGATATGATATTTTTATAGTATGAAATCTTCCAGTTTATTAATATGGCCTGTTCCTCTATTTGTTTAGATCATCTTTAATTTCTTTCAGTGATCTTTTATGGCTTTTTGCAGAGAAATATTATACATCTTCAGTTAGATTTATTTCTAGGTTTGTAATGTTTTCTTAATGCAATTATATGATATCTTTCCAAGTTTTTATTATTTATAATTACTTTTTGTTGGTAAATAGAAATTCAGTTGATTTTTGGTACATCTACTGGACCTGGACTAATAGTCTTGGTATCTGGAAACCTTGCTAATTTTTTTTTCTAATAGTTTCTGTAAATTCTTTTGGAGTTTTCTACATATATAATCATGTCATCTGCAAATAACGATAATTTATGTCTTCCATTTTAATTTGTATGATTTACATTTCTTTTTTGTCTTATGCACTGGTTAGAGCCTTTATCACAGTGCTGAATAGAGGAGTTGACAATGGGTCTCATTGCTGATCCTGGGAAAAGGAAATCTTTCAATATTTAACCATTGAATAAAATGTTTGCTTTTTTGTTTATAGATATTCTTATCAGATTAAGGACTTTTATTAGTTTCCTAGGTGTTTTTATCATGAATGGGTATTAAATTTTATCAAATAATTGCTTTTTCTAAAAATTGAAGTGAAATTCACATCATGTAACCTTTTTTAAAGTGTACATTTCAGTGGCATTTAGTATATTCACACTGTTGTGCAACAAGCACCCCTGTCTAGTTCCAAAACATTTTCATCATCCCTAAAGAAAACCTTAAACCCACTAAGCAATCACTCCCTATTTACCCCTACTCCCAAACCTTGGTAACCACAATCTGCTTTCTGTCTTTATGAATTTGCCTATTCTGGATATTTTACATGAATGGAATCATACAATATGTGACCTTTTGTGTTTGGCTTCTTTCACTTAGCACAATGTTTTCAAGGTTCATCCACATTGTTGCATATACTTCTGTACCAATGCATGCTACTTAATCTTTTATAAACAACATGTAGTTGGGCTTTTAAAAAAAATCTACCCTGACCATCTTTGTTTTTTAATTGGACTTTTTAATTCATTTATATTTACTGTAATTAATCTTTGGGTTTTAATCTACCATCTTTCTATTTGGCCTTTCAGATGTTCACTGTTTTAGTATCTCTTTGATCTGTTAAACAGGAATTGGCCTATATCTTCAGTTTTGTTGTTCTTGATAGGAAGGTTGGTCTGTGACAAGGTAGTCTTCCATTACTAGCAGTGGGAAAATTATTCCTTTTCCACATTCTTTAATTTTCCCTTCTGTGTTTAGGGACTGCCCATGAGTTCAAGAAGCACTTTGAGCTGCCAATTTTGAAGGGTCGAGATGCAGCCGCCAGTGAGGCAGACAGGAAGCTAGGAGAGGAGAGACTTCGGGAGCTCACCAGCATTGTGAATGGGTAATGACCCCAAGGGAGGTCATCAAAATTTCTTCCCAAGCCATTCAAGGCCAATCCTTTAGGGGACTTGACCTGTCTGGAGCCCTTAAAGGCTGGCATTCTAGGAAGTAGGTGGGATCTGGGCCCTGTGGTCTGGTTTTGGTCTGTTTACAAACCTGCAAGGAAGCTCTTTGAAGCTGCTGGACTTCCTAGGCACAATATACCTTGGAGTATCAGTAGTACTTCAGAAGCTTCTTGTCAGTCAGTCTCAGACTTAAAGAACCAGGCTTCTCTCCCCAGGCCCCATGGTTCTGTGACAAGTAGAAGACAATCTGAAAGATGGGTGTGGCTCCCAGGCTAAGAGGACTTATTTTTTTCATGGGAGTTGCATAGCCCAGCGGCCAGATACATATATACATTCTGGACTCCTCTTTCCAGAGGAGGTATGCATACTTGATGGGTTATATCGTAAGAGTCCTCCTGCCCTTCCCAACTGCCTGGCTACCTCTCTCTACCAATTTTAAATGATGGGAAGGAGAATCAGTGTTTTTAAGAGATACTTCTTAAGTGCTTGGATCTTTATCCTTCCTGGTCTGCCCAGGAGATGTGGGCTTAATTTTATTGAGCCTAGGCCCATGTGGCAGCAGGCATTTGGCAGAAACTCCCCTGAGAGCTTAGTGGTTTGCAGTTTGCTTTTCCTGTCAGAGCTCCAGGCTCACTGGGAGACCTCAGCTTTGTCTTAAGATCAGCCAGCCGGTTGAAGGGGAAGAGAAAGAGCTGTTAGTCTACATTAGGCTGTTTCAAAGGTCTGTGTTCCCATGACTGAGACCCTGATACAGATATCTTTGCCATAGGGCTGATGGGTGTCTGACAGTTGATACTACAAAAGAGAGCCAGTCTTGGTCCTTTGGGTGGTAGCTTTTCTTTTTTAAGGGTGGTAGCTTTTATTCCAGTAGTTAGCACAGTAGTTTTACGAGCCCCTTGCCTTTTTATCTTATTTTCCCTAGGTGCCTGATACGGAGAACATCTGATATCCTTTCTAAATACCTGCCTGTGAAGATTGAGCAGGTGGTTTGTTGTAGGTACTGAACTCAACTGAAGGGTATGGAATTAGTGGATCAAAGCTTAGCTTCTGAAGTATGGCTGGGCTTTCAAGATGTCTTCAGAGGGCAGAGTGTTGTTCAGCTTTTCCCACTGACCTGGCTGCCTTTTTTCAGGCTAACACCCCTTCAGATTGAGTTATACAAGAGGTTTCTGAGACAGGCCAAGCCAGCAGAAGAATTGCTTGAGGGCAAGATGACTGTGTCTTCCCTTTCCTCCATTACCTCGCTAAAGAAGCTTTGTAATCGTGAGTTGGGCTCTTGTCCTGGTGTCCTTTGTGAGAGTGAGCAATGGAGGGTAGGCTCTTGTCGTGGCCCAGCAACCTTCACTAAAACTTGTCCAGAGCCCTCACAGAGGCCACATGTGATTCCGACCCTACCCAAGGCATGAACTCTGCATTGTAGACTCTGTAAACTAGACCCTTTGCTTTGGAAAATTTAGCATATCCTCTGTCCAGTCCATGCTTGATGCTTGAGATGTATAGGACTGTGTGTGTGTGAGTGCCTACACATACACAAGCTCAGTAAAATGTTGGGCAGGAAGAAAAATAATGAAGAAACCTTGCCTTCCTCGTTATAAGTCCCTTCTTCTTGAGAGAACACACCTGTGAGCAAGATCGTCCATCCATGGTCCCAGATGACACTGACTACACCCTGAATTTGGGAGGGTGAATACCAAGCAAATGTGGTACTGAGGAAGGCCTTCTGGGCTAGGCTTCTAGGGGGAGTTCTAGTGAGCATTGAAATATAAACTTCAGAAAGCAAAGTAGTTGGCATTTTTTTTTTTTTTTTCCCAGATCCAGCTCTGATCTATGACAAGTGTGTGGAAGAGGAGGCTGGCTTTGAGGGCACCTTGGACATCTTCCCCCCTGGGTCTAGCTCTAAGGCTCTAGAGCCCCAGCTGTCAGGTGAGCCCTTTCCCACCTATATGTGGGCTCCTCTAGGAGTGGGAATAGGGTGTCTCTTTGTGCTAAAGCTGTCCTGTTTCAAGACAGGATATCAAAAGTAAGAATCCTAGGCCATTGGGATAGCCATTTGGAGACTGATGGTTGCTACTCTTCCCAGGTAAGATGCTGGTCCTTGATTATATTCTGGCGGTGACACGAAGCCGCAGCAGTGACAAAGTTGTGTTGGTCTCCAATTATACCCAGACATTGGATCTCTTTGAGAAGCTCTGCCGGGCCCGAAGGTAGAGAAGAGCCTAACGAGATTGCCAAATGGGTGTGCCTCCCCTACTGCCCCTCTAGTAAGATTAGGGGTTCTGATTGGTGTATGTGGGCTAAGATGCAGGTACATGAAGGATTTCCCTGGAGATGTCTGTTCCCTTATTGCTGATATGGCCCTAGGTCCATCTCTAAGCAGAATATCCCCTAGTCCCTCATGTACTCCCATAGAACAGAGTCCTGGCCCCTAGGTCCCTCCTTGTCCCTCCCTGTGGGAGTTTAGGACCTCAGGCGTGGTTAGTTCATTTCCTTCAGTAGCTCTGACTCCCCAAGGGACTCTGCTTTCTTCTTGGGTCTTAATCTTGGATCCCCTTTCAGGTACTTATATGTCCGCCTGGATGGCACGATGTCCATTAAGAAGCGAGCCAAGGTTGTAGAACGCTTCAATAGTCCATCGGTAAATACACAGCCCTTGTCCCCACACCACCAGTACAGTAACATCAGAATTAAAGGGCTCCCTGATTTTTTTTTTTTTTCCCTGGTGGTTGTGCTAGGGTTAGCCTGGTTGGTGATGGCTGGGCTAGAAACTGACTTTGTGGGTTGGGAAATTGGCTGCTGGGCAGACAAACTGGTGGTCTTCACAATTGGTCTGAGTATAAGAATACAGAAGCGTGAGAGAGGAGTTGGCTGGGCTGAGCAGGATCCTAGTTTAGGCTGTAAGAGGTTCTTTTTCTCCTACGTCCTCTCTTCCCAGAGCCCTGACTTCGTCTTCATGCTGAGCAGCAAAGCTGGAGGCTGTGGCCTCAATCTCATTGGGGCTAACCGGCTAGTCATGTTTGACCCTGACTGGAACCCAGCCAATGATGAACAAGCCATGGCCCGGGTCTGGCGTGATGGTCAAAAGAAGACCTGCTATATCTACCGCCTGCTGTCTGTAAGGATGGTGACAGTAGACACAGTAGGGGTGGGTCATGGAACAAGACCTTGAGGACCATCTTGACTTGTTTCTCGGTGCCTCTCTTTGGCCCCTCTGCCTCTAGCAGTAGCCAGGCTGTAGGGCTACCCTGAGAGCCCTTTATTCTGTTCCCCCTCCCCTTCTCTCCATTCCTTCAAACACTTCTTACTGTGTTATCTGGACACTTTTTCAGTGCATCCTTTTCACAGGACACCTGCTTTCACTCATACCGGATTTCTCCTGTGCCACTTGCCTCCCAGTCTTCTCACACCGTGTGTCCCACTGGCATTCTCCAAGTTCTCACTTACCACTTTGAGACTGTCCATCCCATAGTTCCTTTGCAGCTCACGTTGTCTGACTTGATTACCCTCTTTCCTTCTTTGATGCAGTCATCTGTCCTCTGCTATGTTCCTAATTCATTGATGGCTTTGGACACCAGCTTGGCCTTCATTTCTTTCTCAAATCCAATAATTATCCTGGCTAATTTCAAGGACTATGCAGTTACCCAACACATTGGCCTTCATGTTTCCTTGACCTCATCTCTAATGACCTTGCTCCCCTTCATTTAATTACTCCTAAGGTCATACTATGGAACTTGTTAGTACCCAGAATTTAATAAGTCATTCTGCTCTCACTTCTTATCCTTCCAGCTTTCTCTGTTTCAACCTAGTGTCCCCAGAACCTGTCCCCTGCCTGTACCCCACCCCCTCTACTCTGGCTTGACTTTTTTTTTTTTAAAGACAGGGTCTCGCTCTTTCTCCCAGGCTGGAGTGCAGTGACATGATCATACTTCCTGTAACCTCAAACTCCTGGCCTCAAGTGATCCTTCTGCCTTGGCCTCCCAAAGTGGTGGGATTATAGGAGTGAGCCACTGCACCTGGCCAATGTATTTATTTATTTGTTTGTTTTAGTTTTTTTTTAGTGACAGGGTCTCACTCTGTTGCCCAGGCTAGAGTGCAGTGGTACAATCATAACCCACTGCAGCCTGGAACTCCTAGGCTTGTGATCTTCCCACCTCAGCCTCTCAAGTAGCTGGGACTATAGGTACACTTCACTGTGCCTGGCCAACACTCTTAAACAGTTTTTTTGTAGAGGTGCGGGTCTTGCTTTGTTGCCCAGGTTGGTCTCGAACTCCTGGCCTCAGGTGATCCTGTCTCCCAAAGCACTGGGATTATAGGCTTGAGCCACTGTGCTGGCCCTTGACTTCCTTTTTATCCAGCCCAATCCTCATCGTGCATTCTTTCAGCTGCTCTTTTCCCAATACCCATTCTACTTGGATCATTCTAGCTGTTTTCAACTTCTACACCAGCTAAATTTTGCATGTACAAATTGGTACCACTGCAAATTTATGGTCTCCTTTTTGGGCTGAGCGATATCTCATTTCCTTCAATAATCACTTTAAGCCTTCACTGCTTCCCTTAAGTTTCCTACCCAACCCAGTCTCTCTTACTTTCTGCACAAACTTTGCCTTCTCCTTCAGAGAGAAAATGTAGGATGCCAGGCACGAATTCTCTCACTTCCCTTCTTCCTCTCTTCTGTAAATCTCTACACCTGATATTCCCTTCCCATCTCAGGGGAACAGGATTCCATTCCTCTCTATTTGAGGCTCATCCTTCTAGCTCTGCTTTAAACTCCATTCCCATCCAGTGCTTTCTTAGTTAACAACTACTTTATTTTCCTGAAATCTATAATCGTGCTCAGGTAGCTCTCACCTTAAAAACAAAGTAATTTTTCAACCCTGTCCTAGTCTAACCACTGCTTTTATTTCCCATTCATTTACTGTTAAAGTTTTCCAAAGCCTACAGATTAATTTCTTAAGCTTCTCATCTTCTACTCAGACCCTTATGCCACCAAACCTGCTTTTGAAATATAGTACTGACTTCCTAAGTGCCAAAGTAGGAGACTCTCCATTTTCCTTTTTGTATACTTGACACTGTTGACTACTAATCCCTTAAAATTGTCTTATTTTTGGAAACTCTTCTCTGGTTCTCCTACTTCTCTGATTATATACAGTCATATTGACAAATCTCTAACTCAATTTTTAACCCAGATCTCTTACTTGAGCTCTAGATCCATATTTCCATTACTTAATCTACATTTCCGCTTAGATTTCTTATGGGCACTTTTGCTGCATCATGACTGAACTTGTTCTCCTTCTGAATTTTGTCATTTAATGGTTCTTTAATCCACCCAACCCAAATCTAGGAATCATATTATTGGACTATTCTTTGTCTTCCTATCAACCAGATTCCCACCAGTTTTCGCTGATTTTACCTTTTTGAAATTTCTTTAACATAACCCTCCTCTCCATCCCCTGCCAAGGTCACAGTCCTCTCTCACTTGGATATTGCAGCAGCTTCCTAATTTTTTACCTTTTGTCTTATCCTAACCTATTCTTCACATACTGTTTCCAGAATAAGCTTTAAAAAAATTCTGATTTTGCTTTTTATCACTTCCAGGACAAGACCAAACCCTTCAGCATCCAGGGTCTTCCCATATGGCCTCTGCTGACTTCCCTAGTTCTAGCTTTTACTACACTCCCACCATCCTATAGTTAGCCTGGGCTCTTCACAGTCCCCCAATAGGCCAGGTGTATTTCTTTGTTTTATCCTGGGAATGCTTTCCTTTCTCTCTTTTCTTGTAAAAATCTATTTATTTTTCAAGATTCTGCTCAAGGATAGTCTCTACTTTCAAGTTTTTCAACACTATTCTCTTCTGCCATCCTTATGCTACAGGTTTCTATCATTGTACCAATTTGTTTATATGTGTGTCTTTCCTACCAGTCTAGGAGCTCAAGTATAGATAGGGGTCATATTTGATTCTTCTTTGTATCCTAATGTTAGCACAGGGCCTGGCAAAGAAAAGATACCCAAATGATGTTTACTGAATGAATGAGAGTTGGGCTTGGTGTAGAGATCTGAAGCTGCTGCAGACAAACCTCAATTCACCCTGGAGGGATTTAGCTAGGCCCTGAGAATCTTCATTAGTACAGAAAATAGTCTGGGTGGGCATACATGCAGTTATGTTCCCAGGAGATAGACTGGGAAAATAGGGCTCAGCTGAGCAGAGCTATTGCTCCAGGACCCTTAACTTTCCATTCATCTTCCCTTCTCTTGGGTGGCTGTAGTTTCAACCCCTGGGTTTCCTTGTTCCCTCTGCATGGGGATGACTAAGCTCTGCATCCCTCAACACTCCCTCCCACTCCCCGCTATCCTCCCACCTCCCTCCCCCAGGCAGGAACCATTGAGGAGAAGATCTTCCAGCGTCAGAGCCACAAGAAGGCACTGAGCAGCTGTGTGGTGGATGAGGAGCAGGATGTAGAGCGGCACTTTTCTCTGGGTGAGCTGAAGGAGCTGTTTATCCTGGATGAGGCTAGCCTCAGTGACACACACGATAGGTAAGTGGACGGTCCCTGCCATTATTCCTGAGCTACCTGCCCAGCATGGAGATGGGATCTGTAGTGACCACAGCTCTGTCCTCTGCGCCTAGGTTGCACTGCCGCCGTTGTGTCAACAGCCGCCAGGTCTTTCCACCCCCTGATGGTTCTGACTGCACTTCAGACCTGGCTCAGTGGAACCACTGCACTGATAAGCGTGGGCTCCAGGATGAGGTACTCCAGGCTGCCTGGGACGCTACCTCCACTGCCATCACCTTCGTCTTCCACCAGCGTTCTCATGAGGAGCAGCGGGGGCTCCGCTGATAACCAGCTGGTCTGGGTGTAGCTGTTAGAGGAAGGAAATAGGGAAAGTGGGCTCCTTACCTCACAAGACCCTACTGAATTTTGTTCTCTGAGAGAAAATCATCAAGAAGGGCTGCATGATGTTTGCCCAAAATTTATTTTATAAGAAAAACTTTTTTGGTTAAAAAAAAGAAAGGAATAAAGGTATGAAAGGGACTGAGGCCTGGGAACAGCATGGTAAGCCCAGCAGGGAAAAGGCCTGGTAGTGGGCACTCCTACACTTCTCTAAAGCCTGGGTACCTGCTTAAGGTGGGAAGGCAGGAACCCCAGGGCAGGGGGAGGGGAACTGTCTTCAGTGATGGTGATGAAAACTGTAATCCTGGCCCAGGGTTCGCAGGATACTGAGTAAGGGGCCCAAAGGCTCTAAACCCAGCTGTGGGAATGCCTTTGTTGGGCTCCATCAAGGCCTCCAGGACCTCAGTGCAAGGGAAGAAGGGAAAAAGAGAAAAAGGGTGATAGAGAAGGACAGAACTGGTGGTTGGGGTTTCTGGGCAGCCCATGCCTCAGCCCCTGCAAGCTGATGGTACTGAACATGGGTCTGTGAGGTATGGGCCCCATCACATGGTGCTGACATAATCTGCAAAGGCCTGGGATGAGTCCCACGAATCGCTAACCACATGGCAAGTGGCCCGGAGTCGCCGGATGGCTTCCCTGGCTGTGACTGCATCCTGGTCCAGCCAGTTCTGGAAGAGGCGCAGGTGACCAAAGGCTCCACGGCCCCAGCGCTCCAGCCGCTTGGCGAACTCCAGAAGCCCATCTGGCTTGATACAGTTGGAACTGGTGGGGGTGAGATGGATTAGATATCCAGGAAGCGACTATTTCCTGGTCTCTTATCTCTGCAGCCCATCCCTTGCATCCCACCCCCTCCATGTACCTGATATCCAGCTGACAGAGAGAAGAGGATGAATCCTCTGAGAAAACATCTGCCAGGGCCAACAGGCCAGCATTCCCTGGAGAGAAGGGGAGAAGTACCTGTCACCTCCACCCAGGAACAGGGAACAAGGGTATCCCAACACAACTCTGACTAGGGAGAAGCCCAGCCCTGCCAGTTCTTGAAACCCCAGGACATAAATATCTATGTTCCAACCTCAGTGTTCCCAGTGGAGAGGTCTGTGCCTTCACCCAGTGAGTTTTTAGGTCAAAAGCTTGGCTCCTTCCCCCTCTCCCTCCCCAAGGTCCGGCCCCCACCCAGGCGGTTCCCTGGCAGCCGAAGGCCCTTCAGTGTGGAGTTGCCCTTCATAGCAGCAACCATCTCAGGCAGAAATTGGGCTGGGCGCTTCTCGAACAGACGGCAGAAGGAGAAGGTAATCTCTGTCAAGAGAAATTAGAGCAAATTCTGATGGCTGCATTTAGGACTGCTGCCCCTCTTGCCCCAGTTGGCCCAGGCAAGGTGTGTTAACCATATTATAGAGGCCCAGAAAGGAAGGAATTTATCTGAGACCCCAAGCAAGGCTTGAACTAAATCAGAATTCAAACCAGAGACTGAGCCTAAATGTTTGCTGTAAGGAGGTTCTCTGCATGGAAAATTCTCCATTCACTTCCTCTTTCCCTCTCTATTCACTGACCACCCTCTATGCAGGGGTGGAGATTAGAGACAAGTCTATGAGGGGAGCTTGGCACAGCACATTTTTTCTTCCCCACCATCACCATTTCTGTCAGCCCCTGAAAGGTAAGAAAAACTTTTGGATGAGGTACTCTAAAAGTGAGTAATTTCTCATGTTTAATAGAGGAGCAGGTGAGGTTCGGACTTTTAAAAGGAAGGCCATACAGGTTCTATATCCGTCTTATAGGACACATGAGAAAGAAACAGTGGTTTGCTCACTCGGCGAGACAGTGCAAGAGCCACAGTGAGGACCCAGGAATGCCCGGGTTCTGGATGAAGAACTTACCTTGAAGAGTCAGATTCTGTAGCAAAAAGAGCACCTCACTCTGACAGTCAGCCAGATTCATGTCATGGAAACTCAGTCTCTTCAGGGCTAGGTTGTACTCTGGATAGGAAGCAGAGACCAGGAGCCATGGGCCTTAGCTTTCCCAGACAATACGAGGTCCCCACACACCCTCCTCCCTTCATTATTCTGGCTGGGTCCTACCTTTGAGTGTTTGCAACACAAGCCCAAAGTCCTGGGGGGAGGCAAAGGTGGCACTATCCAGGGACAGCTGCTGCAGAGAACCTGAGGCCTTCAGTACGGAGCAGAGCAGTGGGGCTGGCTGGGCTCCCCGTGGAAATCCCATCTCCAACTGCTCCAGGCAGTTTTCTGGATATGATGAGGAGAGAAGATTGCAGCTGGCCATCTCTGCCTCACTCCTATAGTAAGTAGGTCCCATGCTGTCCTTAAGGGATTCACTCAATCATTCATCCACTTGCCTATTGTTATGTCAGGCACTCTATTAGGTTCTGGGAATCCACTAAATATGAGATTTGGTCCTCACCCTCATGGAGCTTTTAGTCCAGGAACATTAGATTACTTGGACAGAAGCAAACTTCATAAAGTATGCAGAGTGGTGGGATAGGAGATATACAGGAACTATGGGAACATACAGCAAAGGGACCTAATCCAGTCTAAAGGTCAGTTCTGTTCTTTTTGTGGAGACTAAGCTGTCATGAACATTCTCCTGGGCTTATAGTGGTCTAGGCCCTGTCCTGCCCAAGGTTATCTTAAGGGGGAATAGATTCCAGATAGGCTAGGAATGGGTGGTAGCAGACCTGGATTGGAGGTCCTCTCCCCTTCCCCCCACACAAATGCACCTACACATTTGTGTGGAGATACACGCCCATGTGCACACACAGACAATGCTTCACCTGGTATCTCCTCATCCCCAACTATGTGGCTAGGGGGCCCTGCATTCCCTGGCACAGCAGGGTTGTCCCGCTGGCTTGGGTGGTCGACACGAATAGAAAGGACTCGTAGCAGGGGCAGGGCTCGCACGATGGCACGTGTCAGCTCCAGGATGGGTAGTGGTGAGAACAGGTCACTGAGATGCAGGGCACGGAGGCGGCATCCAGCCTGACCTGACAGGGCCCGCAGGCTGTCCAGTAGGCGGAAGATGTTAGAACCTAGGCCTATGATAGGAAAGAGAGATTATTAAGTCAGAGTCATGTGGGAGCGTCAGCAGGGGTGACATATTCAGAGACAACTCCAAATATTTCTTTTGATTACCACCAAACATCGGGCTTTGGATCAGATTTTTTAAAACCATTTTGTCCCTCAACTACTCATCTGTGTCTTGCTTTTTCCTCAGGTAACCAGCAAACCCTGATGCCTACTGTACTGGGCCATGCCCTTGAGAAGCATCAGTCAGGGCAGTCACAAAATAGAAGATAGATGTGGTGGGGCAGCATGTGGCTACCAGCTGAATGACAGGCCCACACAGCAGCAGTCTCTGGACTTCTGTGTTTTGAGTATTTTCCTGAAGAAGCTGGCCTTGAAGGAAGGACGTTTTGGACAGAGGGAGAAGACACAGTCAGGGGTCACAGCAGAGTGCAGGACATGCATAGGCTTGTCTGGCTAGATAGGGCTCAGGAAACTGAGCTCTAGAGCGTGGGGCAGCAGAGCCCACACTGTGGAAGGTTCTGGAAGATGAAAAGATGGTCTAATCTCCTATAGGTCATGGAGAGCACCTGAAAACTGAGGAGGAGAGTGACAAACCCAATAGGGAATACTTTAGAAGATTTGTCACATGGGAATGGGGCAGAAAAAGATAATTCCATCTTACAGAATGAAGTAGGTTCCAGAGAGGGTAGGGCAGCTGCTTAATGCCACAAGCAAATAATTCCTTGAATCCCACCCCCTCTCTCATCCTCCCCACCTTGGGGGGGGGGACCATATAGGTTCCTGTTGATTCATTCAACTAAACTTTATCTAGCACCTACTAAATATCAAGATATTTTGCTAGACATTAGTGCAGCACATTGTTTTTGCCTATACAGCCTGATTAAAAAAAATGTGAGGCAAATTGGGGCAACAGAATGCTATGAAAGTACAAAAAATGAGTATCGAACACCTAGACCAACTTATATCAGTAAAGGTATTCTAGCTGCGTCTTAAAGGACCTAAAAACAGATAAGCGATTCATAAAAGAGGGAATGATTGTGGCAGAGGGAACTCAGCATATATACAGGCCTGAAGGAGAAAGTAGCAATGCAAGAACTGGAAAACATTTAGTATGGCTGGAGTGTAAAATATGAGCAGGGGAAGCATTTAAGATACCGCTATAGAGGTAAGCAGGGACAAGAACACGAACAACTCTGTAAAATTGTGTTGACAGGAAGCCATTGAAGGATGTTTGAATGACAGGGTTAGAGGTATGCTTTTGAAAGAATGTTTGGGCTATAGTGGAAACAATGGATTGTATGACAAGAGTATGGAGTTAGGAGGAACTGTTGAAATGAGGCCACATGAGCAATACGGGTAGCCTGAATTAAGGATGTGGAGACGGAGAAATGGATTTGAGAGACTAAAGATAGGACCTGGTGACTAGATATATGTGAAGTAAGAGAGACAGAATCCAGGTATCTTTGGACAACTGACTCAACTGTGATATTGAGAACAGGAGGGTCAGTATAGAGTGAAAAGGGCTCATTCAGGTTGGATATAATGAGTTTTGGGGAGTTTGGGGATTACAAAGTGATGTCTAGTGGACAGCTGAATAAATGGGCCCAGAAGTCCAGGAGAAAGGTCTGGGCTAATGTCATAGAATGGGGAATCTTTAGCATAGGTTGCCTTTGAAGCCACAAGAATGGATGAAATTGTCCAAGAAGGATGTATAAAGTGGGAGAGCTCTGAACAATAAGAAGTAAATGTCTAGGAAAGGGAAGAGAAAAAAAGATTTTTGATGTAGTGGAAACAGGTATTTCATGAAGAAGATAATGATTAATAGCAAATGCTGCTGAGAGTTAACGGAAGAGGACTGAAAAGTATACACTGGATCTAGTAACAAGGAGGACCTTGTTGACAGGTCCTCAATGTAGTGGTAGAGGTGTAAGTGAGGCTTGAGTGGGCTGTCAGTGAGAGAAGTGGAGACAGTACAGATGACTGAACAGGAGAATAGAACAGTAGTTAGTAAAAATTAGAGATTGAGGGAGGAGGTGGTAGCAGGTTTTGTTGGAGATCTGATTTTATTTATTTATTTATTTATTTTGAGACAGAGTCTCACTTTGTTGCCGGGGCTAGAGTGAGTGCCGTGGCATCAGCCTAGCTCACAGCAACCTCAAACTCCTGGGCTTAAGCGATCCTACTGCCTCAGCCTCCCGAGTAGCTGGGACTACAGGCATGCGCCACCATGCCCGGCTAATTTTTTCTATATATATTTTTAGTTGTCCAGATAATTTCTTTCTATTTTTAGTAGAGACGGGGTCTCGCTCAGGCTAGTCTCGAACTCCTGACCTCAAGCGATCCACCCACCTCGGCCTCCCAGAGGGTTAGGATTACAGGCGTGAGCCACTGCGCCCGGCTGAGACCTGATTTAATGTTTAAATGTTGGTGGGAGAGACAGAAGGGAGGCAACATAGTGGTTTAAAAGCATGGATTCTGCCTGTAATCAATCCTAGCACTCTGGGAGGCCAAGGCAAAGAGGATCGCTTGAGGTCAGGAGTTCAAGACCAGCCTGAGCAAGAGTGAGACCCCCATCTCTACTAAAAATAGAAAAAATTAGCCGGGCATGGTGGTGTGCACCTGTAATCCCGGCTACTGGGGAAGCTGAGGCAGGAGGATCGTCTGAGCCCAGAAATTTTGAAGTTGCCGTGAGCTAGGCTGATGCCACAGCACTCTAGCCCAGGTGACAGAGCAAGACTCTGTCTCAAAAAAAACAACATGGATTCTGGAGTTAGGTTGCCTGAGTTTGAATCCTGGCTTTATAATTTACTAGCTAGATTATCCTGGGCAAGTCAATTGACCTCTAGGGGTTGTCGTAAGAATTAAATAATATATCCAGGCTGGGCATGGTGGCTCATGCCTGTAATCCTAGCACTCTGGAAGGCTAAGGCGGGAGGATCGCTTGAGGTCAGGAGTATGAGACCAACCTGAGCAAGAGCGAGACCCCGTCTCTACTAAAAATAGAAAGAGCCGGGCTCGGTGGCTCACGCCTGTAATCCTAGCCCTCTGGGAGGCTGAGGCCGGTGGATCGCTCGAGGTCAGGAGTTTGAGACCAGCCTGAGTGAGACCCCGTTTCTACTAAAAATAGAAAGAAATTATCTGGCCAACTAAAAATATATATAGCAAAAAAAAAATTAGCCGGGCATGGTGGCGCATGCCTGTAGTCCCAGCTACTCGGGAGGCTGAGGCAGTAGGATCGCTTAAGCTCAGGAGTGTGAGGTTGCTGTGAGCTAGGCTGACGCCACGGTACTCACTCTAGCCTGGGCAACAAAGTGAGACTCTGTCTCAAAAAAAACAAAAACAAAAACAAAAAATAAATAAGAAAGAAAGAAAGAAAGAAAGAGAGAGAGAGAGAAAGAAAGAAAGAAAGAAGAGAGAGAGAAAGAGAGAAAGAAAGAAAGAAAGAAAGAAATTAGCTTGACAACTAAAAAAATATATACATAGAAAAAATTAGCCAGGCATAGTGGCACATGCCTGTAGTCCCAGCTACTCAGGAGGCTGAGGCAGGAGGATTGCTTGAGCCCAGGAGTTTGAGGTTGCTGTGAGCTAGGGTGACGCCACGGCACTCTAGCCCAGGCAATAGAGCAAGACTCTGTCTCAAAAAATAAAATAAATAAATAATATATCAAGAGTAGTTCAAAGATCAGACACATACTAAGCAGTATATGAAAATTATTACTACGGCATGTAAGAAACAAGCTTCCCTAAGAAAGTGGGAGATAGGCATCTGGAGCACAGGTGGAAGAATTAGCCTTAGATAGGATGGTGATCTCTTCCATTGTGGTGAAAGAGGAAAGGATAAATGCAGATGCAGGAGAGTTTATAGGTTGATAAACAAGTTGAAGGAACTTGTGTGATGGCTTTTATTTTCTCTGTGAAGCCGGAGGTGAGGTCATCTGAGAAAGGAAAAGGAGGAAGAGTTTGGAAGTAGAAGAGTAGGAATGGGAGCTGATGTTGCAAACACAGTGAAGGTTCTTATGAAGCTGATGACTGTGAATGTATAGTAGCACCAATTTGCATAGTTGTATGATTTTTCTCTAGGTTGCTCAGCAACCTAGGCAGATTGCTGGATTCGGCCAAAACTGAAGTTTTGCTAGGTGGGCATAAACAGATGGGAAAGGACTGAGGATTGCCTTGGAGGTTGCTGGTCTGATAAAAAATTGTCCCACACCTTGTCTGGACAATTGCTTTGATATTACTGGTGGGCTCCAACCCCAACCCTGGCTGTGTATGCATACCCTATACTACCCCCACCTGCCCTTGGGTTGCCTCCCATATCTTAAATGTGCTCATTCTTCAGAGTCCAGCTAGCTGACTTATCTCATTGCTCCTCAGGAACACCTGCTTCCAACAATAAATCAAGCCTTATAGAGCTCATGTTCCTCTCTTCTAGCACTGAGTCTGCTCCTCTGTGAGGCACACACAGCTACATCTTCAGCTTCCTGATCATACTCCTAATTGAACCCCCCTCAGAATTAGGCACACAGCTGGTGCTGCTGGGAGTCCAAGCCCAACCCTTGCCCCTCCAGGGTGCTCACCATTGTAGGAGAGTGTGAGGCTCTCCAGAGACACCCAGGAGCTCAGCAGGTGGCATAGTGTCAGGGCTGCCTCCGTGGAGAGAGGAACTGTGAATAGCTCTAAGGTGGAGATGCTGCGGAATCGCTGGGAGGCCTCCAGTGCTGGAAGCCCCAGGCAGCTGGGATCTGATCCATCCAAAGCTCCACAGGCCACTTCCCCGATCTCCATCTCTTCACCATCCTCCTTCTCACCAGCCACAATAAAAACAAAGTCATACAGGTCTTCAGACTCTGCTCCAGACCCCTGACGGGTGCGAGCACCCTTCTTCCCTGCAGCTCGCTTGAAACGCTTTAGAGGCTTAGGCTGTGGGGCTGAGCTAGCTGGAGCTCGTTTGGATGAGGATGTGGAAGAGGAGGCAGAGGCAGAGGCAGAGGAAGTGGCGGCTGGAGCAGAGGGTGGCCGCTTGGTGCCAGGAGCCTCATGGGAGGTGGCTGGAGGGTACAGCTCCCTCTTAGGGTCTGTCCCGCCTGATGTCAGGCTCTCTTGTGTGCTCCGGCGTGTTACCCGAGTGGAAGGTGCAGCTCTGGGCATCTGCTTGGCTTCACTCTTCCGCCGGGTGGCCATCAGGGCTGCAGCACATCGCTCAGCAGCATCTCGGCGAGGCCGGCGTGAGCCTAGCAAGAGGGACCCTTCCTCTCGGGATGGGGCCCGGCCTCGGGAGGCTTCTCCACAGAGGCGGCAGGGTGGGCCACCAGGGCCCGGCTGCCAGAAGCCAGCACTCATGGTGAGGATAAGGATGAAAAGGGCTGACTCTGGCACAGGCCAGGAGTACAGCGACACTTGGTTGACAGCCCCATGATGAATGAGCTGATGCAACAGCTGGCGAAGTGACTGCTGAGCAGCCACATCAGAGAACAGCAGGTGGCGGAACTTGAGGGTGTGCAGGGAACTGGCCAGGGTCTCCAGAACCCGGCGGTTGGGCTCAGCCACCAGCTCGGTTGCACCCTGCAGCATGTTGCAGATGGTGAGCTGTCGGACATGGCGGGAGCTGTGCAGAAGAGGCGAGAAGCGCTGGTCACACAGTCGCCTGTCAGAAGACACATCAATGGTCCCACGTAGAACATGGGAAAAAAAAGCCTCCATAAACTTGGCTCGCCAGCAGGTCACACTCTGAAAGCAGAGAACATTCCAGAGATTCATGAAACTGTTATCCCAATTACCCCTCTTCCAACAGCAAACTATTGAGCCAGGCAACATTCTAAATAATTTATACAAGTTCATTTAATCCTCACATCTCTGAGGTATATATTACTATTAGCCCCATTTCACAGGTAGGAAAACCGAGGCACAAAGAGGTGGTTATCACCTGTGATCACACAGGTAAGTAGCAGAAACAAGATTGGAAACCAAGGAAATCTGGTTCTAGACCATTCTTTTGCTACAGTGTCTCTCACAACTGAAACAATCACTCCCATGAATTCTTCCATACTTGTTTCTAGAACCTGATCCCAACTTATCATTCTTACCACCACTACCTTTGTTCAGCTCCTATCACCTCACACCTGACCATTTCATCAGCTTCCTGATTGCTCTCCCTGTCCCCTTTTCCCCTTTACAAGCTACTTTGCATAGGCCCATTCATCTTTGTAAAACACTGCCTTGGTTACATTATTCTGCTTTAAAACAGCCATTGTCTCCCCACTGGACAGAGTTAATTTGAAGTTCTTCAGCCTGGCAGCAAGGCCCTTCCACACTACAGCTCTGCCTACCTAAGTTTTATTTCCCACATCTTGCATAAGAGTGAATGCTTTGCACTGGCAAAAATCAGTCACCTCGCTAACCCAAACCTACCTTCTATGTCCTTTCTTACACCTACCAGAAATTTTCTCCATTGCCAGACTAAACAGACTTCCTGAAAAGACCTACTAACATGTCACTTTTTGAGGCTGTTTCTTTTTGGGACTCTGACTACTCAAGTCTAAGATGCTGGTGCACTGTATCATGATATTGAGCCTCTTTGTGTACATGTCCCAACCAGCTTAGAAATTCTGGGGAGCAGGAACCAACTCTTAGATTTGTTTCCTCCAGGCAAGAGTTATTTGCTTTGATGGGTATGGGACTTCATCATATTATTCTGATAAACTTAGTAGTTTAAATTTATCAGGTGATTTTCATTTAACCTTTGGTGCACATCAGAATATACTGTGGAGTTTTTTTTTCAAAGTTCATATGCCAGGTACCCAGATTTGGTGATTCTGTATGTTACACCTGAGGTAAGGTCCAGGCATTTTTTTTTTTTAAACCACCCCCAGATGATTCCGATGTATGTCAGAGGTTAGGAATTACTGCTACCTAGGCGGGGCGTGGTTGCTCACGCCTATAATCCTAGCACTCGGGGAGGCCGAGGTGGGAAGATTGCTTGAGCTCAGGAGTTTGAGACCAGTCTGAGCAAGAGCAAGACCCTGTCACTACTAAAAATAGAAAAATTAGCCAGGCGCCATAGTGTGCGCCTGTAGTCCCAGCTACTCGGGAGGCTGTGGCATGAGGATCACTTGAGCCCACGAGTTTGAGGTTATGTGAGCTAGGCCGATGCCACAGCACTCTACTCAGGGCGACGGAGACTGTCTCACACACACACACACACACACACACACACACACACACACACACACACAATACTGCTACCTAATCCCAAAGGCACACTGAGACAAAGAAAGGTACCAGGCCTCAGAGATTATAATTTAAGACCATCCTAAATCCTTGCCTTCTCCTAAGGTCAATATAGCTCTGCCACTATACTCTGGACCTCTCTGAACCTTTTTCCTCATCTGCAAAATGTGAATAACATCACCTGCTTGAGAGGATTGTTTTGAAGATCCAATGAGACAGTACAAGTTAAAGCGCTTTGTAAACTAAAATACAAAGCAGATGTTACTGCTGCTGCTGTTAGCCCTGATGGGCAATGTGAAATGGAGGTAGAGCCTGTTAAGTAGGCTGCTTCTTTGGCCTGAAGTAAAGGTAGTGGGGGCCTGAGGTTCACCAAGACTAAAAGTAGAACACTTCTCTTTGGTCCTTACCCTGCCTCCATGCATTCCTCGGTACCAGAGTGACTCTCAACTAATATCCAAGGTTCTTTTTTTTTTTTGAGACAGAGTGTCGCTTTGTTGCCCTGGCTAGAGTGAGTGCCGTGGCGTCAGCCTAGCTCACAGCAACCTCAAACTCCTGGGCTTAAGCAATCCTACTGCCTCAGCCTCCCGAGTAGCTGGGACTACAGGCATGCGCCACCATGCCCGGCTAATTTTTCTCTCTATATTTTTAGTTGGCCAGATAATTTCTTTCTATTTTTTTTTTTTCTAGTAGAGACGGGGGTCTCGCTCTTGGTCAGGCTGGTCTCGAACTCCTGACCTCGAGGATCCACCCGCCTCGGCCTCCCAGAGTGCTAGGATTACAGGCGTGAGCCACCACGCCCGGCTCATATCCAAGGTTCTTAACATCTTAGCAGGAGCTTGGCCTCTACTGTCCCCAGGCAAAAGTGTAATTCCCTTTGCCCTAGCTATTTCCCCAAACTCTGCCTGTTGTGGTAACAATTAGGAATGACTTCTTTATGCTCGAATTAACTGTGTAGCAGCAACAGAGAAAGGCCTTACTCACCAGCAGCAGGGCACTAGGGGAGCAGGAATAAATACCTAGCAACCAAGTCTCCGCTCAGCTTTGAGTAGATGCAAAGAGGGATCGCTGAGTCCTTCATGTCCTGCCTCACTCTAGTATTTGCTGGCCCACACCCATAGTCTTGAAAAACACTTGCAGGTATCCCTAGCAAGGCCTTCCAATTTTATAAGTGAGATAGTCAGGTGGTTATAAGATTTGGGCCTAAAATATTGACAAAGATGTGAACCAAGATATTATGACTGTTTCTCGTCATAAAGGGCATGTGGGAGATGTAGGTTAGATAACTACATATTGGACTTTTTCAGACATGTTAATGGTTGAAGACAATGAGAGAGAATATTTGAAATTGGACCACCTCAGACACGTGGTAACTGCAGTGGGCAGCATGGCGTAGTGATCAGGAACATGCAATCCAGAGCTAGACTGCTTCAACTTGAATCCTCGGTCTGCCATTCACTAACTGTAACCTTAGGCAAGTCATTTCATCTCTTTCTGCCTCAGTTTCATCATCTATAAAGTGCTAGATAACTACAGCAATATTATAGCATTGAGGGTTAAATAAGTATGTAAAGTTAGTTTTGACAGCTATCTCAATGGCTTCTTTCTCACAAATTAATGCACGAGCAGACAGCAGTTCACTGCATTTTATTCCATCATCACCTTTTAGAAGAATCTATGCTAAAACATCAAAGCTAAAAAAATGCCTGAGAGATCTGGTCCAAGCCACTCATTTTGTGGACTTGTATACTATAGCCCAGACAAGTGATTTAAATTCTTTTGGGTGAGGGTAAGGGAAATGAGGCATGGCCAGTGAGGTGAAGTGACATTTGCCCACCAACACCATCCTTGCCCCATCCTCAATAGGCTGCCAGCTCAGGCACTGGTGAGGGAAGAGGAAGTGTGTGTACAAACTAAGGAAGGCTAAATATCTTCTTGTACTAAGTTGTTAGAGCTAGCAATGTTCACAAACTATATACTGTCCATTCTTTTTCTAACAGAAATATTGTTTGTGGAAAGATAATGAAGCAATGATAAATCACATGTAAACCAACTCTGGAGTATTTTTATATATGTGAATAGCTATGTATATTTGTTTTTACAATATTGAAACAATTCTGAACACTTTCAAATGCTGAGCTTTTAAAACATTATACTACGATGTATTTAAATGTTTTTAGAATGTGATTTTCTTTTTTTTTTCCTTTTTACTGGACCATTAGATCTAGAAAATTGTGATTATTTTCAAAATATGTACATGTGATATTTAGTAATTACTGTATTATTGAATACTTAAATTGTTTCTAGCCTTTTGATATTAAACTTTGCTGTAATAAACATCTGGAAATAATCTTCATGAGTATCTCTATTTTATATACCATAAATTCTAAGAAGAATTTCTAGTGAAAGAATTTATTTTAAAACCTCTTAGTATCAACAGATTGCCCCCCAAGAAAGTTATAACAATTTCTGAATTTCACCCACCCCTGGCCAATCCTAGGCATTACCTTTCAAAACAAAAAACAAATCCAAACAAGACTTTACTAATTTAAGAAGTGAAATTTTACTTTCCCATTTTTTACCATGAGGTTAACATTTTTCACTTTATTGGAGATTTTTTTATATTGTGTGACTTGTCCAAATCTTTACTTGTTTTACTCTACTGGGATGTTTGTCTTTTTCTTATTCTGTGTATCCCTCTGTTTTTTAAATATTGTTGCAAATGTTCTCCCCCACCTTATTTACCTTTTAAAATTTGTTTATGATGTTAGTATTTTATGTGGTTAAATATGTCTGTATTTTCTTTTTTAGATTGCCCATTTAATAATTAGCACTCTCTCCATCCTGAGTTTTGATAGCCAGTCACCTTTATTCTTTTTTAGTTGTTTTGTGCTTCTATATTATTTTATTTTTATTTTGTCTTCTTTGTTGCCCAGACATGAGGGCAGTGGCATGATCATAGCTCACTGCAACCTCAAACTCCTAGGCTCAGGCGATCCTCCTGTACTTAGCCTCCCAAGTAGCTGGGACTACAGGTGTGTGCTACCACGCCCAGCTAATTTTTCTATTTTTTGTAGAGACAGGGTCTCACTATGTTGCTCAGGCTGGTCTTGAACTTCTGACCTCAAGTGATCCTCCCTCCTTGGCCTCCCAAAGTGCTGAGATTATAGGCATGGGCCACCATGCCTGGTGTGCTTTTACTTTCTACAATTTTTAATCTATACAGAAATAATTTGAGTATATTGTTAAGTGAGGCTCTATTTTTTCCAAATGGTTAACAAACTGCTAGAGACGCATTTATTGAGTAACCCTTCATTTCTCCATTGCTTTGTCTCCAGAGTATCTATTCTATTCTACAGATCTTTGTATGCACTAGTACTACACAGTTTCAAATACTATTGCTTTTTAAGCAGTTATAGGCTATAACTATCTTGTTCACCATTGTATCCCTAGAATCTATAATAGAATAGTACATGGAACTGAGCAGGCACTCAGTTAAATGTTTTTGAGTTATGAGTGAGGTGAAGGCTACTGTTGTGCAAAAGTGGGAAGCATAAGACTCCCTTTGGAATGGATAAGCTCCAAGTCAGGACCTCTGCCTAAGTGACTGCTGGGCCACCAAACCTGGGGCCTTCTAAATGTTCTGAAATGCTTTCAGCCAAGATAACAGGATAACATTCTTTTCCAGGAAGCTTGAGATAATGTTGGAAGAAGAAAGCTTTCTCCAAGAGAAAGATATTATTACAATCTTCATCATCTGCTGGACAACCATACATACTGCTTGTGAAATACTGGGACAAAATGAATCTGATGTTTCCTTAGAGATGGCAGAAAGCCGTTACTGTTTTCTAACACTCTTGCATCCACTTCTCTTCCTCATAAGGCCTAGAGTCTGAGGATTTTGTTGGTCCTCAAGTGTCCTCATTCTGAACTCCAAGGGTTGCAATCCAGATCTGAAAGTGGAAAAGCTGAAGGACATGGGACTGAATGTTACTGAACTCAGTGCATCCCCAGAATTAAATCTCCAATTCTTGATTCTAGCTTTTTTTTTTTTTTGTCATTTGGCCTCATTCATTATATTAAACCCAGTTCAAATACCACTTCCTCAGAAAGACTTTCTTGCTCCCTTCTCCCTCAACCTCCTTACTACCCTCAATCATGTCACTTATCCTATCATATGTGATCTATTTGTAGATTTCCCTATTAAACTGCTAGGTCCTCAAGATTAGGGACTGTGTTTATACTTCCAATATCTAGTATAAGATCTGGTATGTGGTCAGCTTTTTTTTTTTGAGGTAGTGGTCTTGTTATGTTGCCCAGGCTGCTCTTGAACTCCTGTGCTCAAGCAATCCTTCTGCCTCAGCCTTCCAAGTAGTAGTAAGTTTTAATAAACGTTTATTGAACTAAATCTGTCCCATCATCTAATTATGGAGCAGCAAAAGAAATTCTGCTTAAATGAGAACTCCAGTGATTTATATCTTAATCAGCCAATAATAGAATCTCAGGGCTAAAAGAGCCCTAAAAGTCATCTTGTTCAATCCTGTCTACAATGCTGAATTCCCATGACAACCTTGTGTCAAGGAGTTATCCAGCCTCTATTTGAACACATAGTTATGGGAAGCTTATTACCTCTAGAATTAGCTTGTTTCATCACTGATGAGCTCAGAGTTTAAGTTTTACCTTCAATTTAGCAAACATATATCCTCCTTTATCTTCCACCCAGAAAAAAATCTATTAATCCCTTTTATGTGACAACCATTCATATATTTCAAGATGATTCAGGTTTCCTTCCCTTGTCTTCTCTTTTTCAGGAAAAACATCTCCAGTCTTCCAAATGTGCTCATACAATGTGGCTTTGGCTTCTTTCTCCATACTCCAGGGGTAGCCTGACCACTGCAGAGCAAGGCAGGACTATCGTCCCCCTTGTCCTTCACTCTATATTATATTTACATTAGTTCACACAGCTCAGGGTCTAGTCATTATAAGTGGCTTTAACACATTGTTGACTAAACTTTCCTAATCTTTTTTATACAAGCTGCTGCTAAGCCAGACCCATCTACTCTACCCTGAGGCCCTGTAATGGGAATTTTTTAGACTTAGTAAAGCGTTGGTTTATTCTGTTAAATTACGTTTTGTTAGATTTGACCATTGCACCAACCCTGTCAAGAACTCTAGGAATCCTGACTCTGCCATCCCTTTTGAGCACTACCCTTCCCTGTTTTGTGTCCCCTGCAAAAATGGTGAGGAAGAAAGTTAGTGACAAATGCCAAATGGGGCAGAACCTTGTGACAAACCATCAGAGCTCTCCTCCCAAATCGATTGTATCCCTGCCCCTGCACTTTACCAGTACCCAGCTTGTGTCTGTGTGCTATTCCTGCTTTCACTGTGCAAAATCAGTCCAGAGTTCTACCTGATACCTTAACTTACTTCCAAACTAGAAGGCCTTGTCTTCATCAGCTCATCCCAGAGTCGGCGCCAGATGGCCTGAGTAGAGAGGCCTGTAAGGAGAAATACCACACTTGCTTGGCTGCTTCCTGGCCACCATGAGTGAAGTATATCAGCCTTTCATGTTGTCGTTTGGGTTTACAGGAGCAATATGGCAGAGTGGTTAAGAACACTGGCTCTACAGACAGACTGCTTGGGTTTAATTATCAGCAAACTACACTATAGCTATGTGACTTTGGGCAAGTTACTTAGTTTCTCTGTACTTCAGTTTCCTCATCTCTAAAATGTAGTTAATAGTTAATAATAAATAATAATAGGATTGTTGAAAAGATTAAATGAGTTTCTCTGGGTAAAGTGCCTAGGAGAGTGCTTGGCACATCAGGGTTAAATGTTAGCTGTTAACGGATGTGTCCAACGAGGGGAGGCAGCTTGGTTAAACAGAAAAACTAAAATTCAGAAGATCTGGGTTCTAGTTCTGGCCTTTTGCTTTTAATTGTGGTGTGCCTGTGTCTTACTTTTGTTAGTATAATAAGGATCATATACTCGCTTTGTGTTTCACAGGACACTGAGGAATCAGAAAGAAAGTAGGTATGAAAGTACTTTTTGAAAAGCATGAAGTTTGATGCTGGTATAATATTTACCTGAAAAACATCATGATGCCTTGTTCACAATCACTGACTGAGAAAGAGACAGAAAGATACTCACCTTTCTTGAGGGCAGTTTCCTCAATCCTCTCCAAGTAATATATATTCAGCAGAGGTAAGATGCTTTGAAGTATTGGGCCTGGGAGGGCTACAAAAACCAAAACACAAAGTTTACTTCCCCCCCACCCCCACAGGGTTCCAAGCATTATTTATCCTATTGGAAAGGAAAATGCAAGGGCAGACTTATTTGATAAATGGAACCTACAGAAGCTAATCTAAGTCTATTCCAAACTCTGGCCCACTTATCTTCAGCCACTCAGTTGGGAGCTGGAATTTCAGGGGCAAGGGTGAGATAATCCCACAAAACAAGCTGACATGCTAAATGAGCTTGACATGCTCTTTTAGGAGCTGGTCAGTTCACTTCTTCCCAAACATAATGAACCATTCTGCATTGAAAAGGTCCTAGTCCTACTACTGAATATGTGTTATAAAAAGTTCTTCATAATCTACCCTACTAACTTCAGCTCCCTGCTTTGCCTCCTACATCCCAGCCCCACTAAACTACTTTTTTCATTTACCTAACATATTATGCTGCTTTCTGTCTCTGTACCTTCGCCATGCTGTTCTCTCCAAGACGAATGTCCTTGCCACTTTGAGTACATCAACTACTCATCTTTCAAGTGTCACATGCCCTTTATTAAGTCTTTCCTGAATTCCTTTCCCATTCTTCCAGATTAACCACTTCCATCCTTTGGGAAACTGCTATACCCTGAACTAGCACTGTTCTATGAAGAATAGAGACAATTAACCTCTGTAATCTATTCAATATATCTTAAAAACAAAACCTGCTCTTGCCAACTACTCTAGTTCTGAGAGGCCTTATAGTATGGTGACAAAGGGCTTAATCTCTAGAGTTGGACAAATCTAGGTGAAACCCTGACTGTAACACTTAGTTAAAATGAACCCTTGGACAAATTATTTAAGCCTCATTAAGCCTCAGTTTCCTCAATTTTAAAATGGAGATAATAATAACTACCTCACATTGTCATGAAGATTAAAGGAGATCATGCTTATAATCTGTTTAAAACAATGCCTGGCCATAATAAGCTCACTAAATGTTGTTGGCTATTACTATTTTTATCCTGTCAATAGTATCTCTGTCCTATCAAGAAGAAGTCTAATATCTCGGAGTATACCAAAACTTCCATTCCAGGATCTCCTCTTATCTTTACTTGTGGCATAAGTGAATCTTGAAATCCAAGCATCTAGTATAATTCTTAGTACATAGTAGGTACTCAACGTACCTGCTGAATGAAACTGTTAATTTCCTATGCAATTACACTAATGTAGGCATCATCATTATTCAGGTGGACTATTGCAACAGCCTAACTGCTCTCCTTGACCTCGGTTTCTCTCTAGTCTCTCTTCATCCTGCTCTTGCTGATGACATTCCTCTCTTCAAAACCTTTCAAAGGCTCTCTACTGCATTCAAGATAAAGTCCAGGGCCAGGCATGGGGGGTCATGCCTGCAATCCCAGCACTCTGGGAGGCCAAGGCAGGAGGATCATTTGAGGTCAGGAGTTTGAGACCAGCCTGAGCAAGAGCAAGACCCCGACCCCATCTCTATAAAAAAATAAATAAACAAATAAAGTCCAAACTCCATATTCTGGCATGAAAGGTATAATGTACCTTATTCTACTTAAGTTTCCTCATTGTATCCACTCCTGCTGCCTGTATTCACTCACCTACCCCCATTCGTTACACAAAGCAATGCTAGTCCACAAACTCTGGGAAGCTTTTTGTGGCTGTTAGCCCACACTGAGACTTTCCTCCAAAATAGCAATGCTTAGTGGGTCTCTTACTTGGCCCTTCTTCTAAAAGGCCTTACTTGATTCACTTTTTCTGTGTGACTTTTTCCTGGTCTAGGCCCACAGGAGCTCTTCCTCCCCTGTCTCCTCTCAACCTGGCTTGGGGCTCAAACAGTAATAATGGTGGTAGTATGTACAGCAGTGGTGGGGGAAGGGAGGAGGAAAAGGAGATTCAGTAAACTGTCACTTGTTTGTTTTGGGGGGAAGAGGCAATAGAGAAAGAAGTTCCTCCAGAGCCTTACGCTCTTTTTTTTTTTTTTTTTTTGAGACAAAGTCTCACTCTGTTGCCTGGGCTAGAGTGCCATGGCATCAGCCTAGCTCACAGCAACCTGAAACTCCTGGGCTTAAGCAACCCTACTGCCTCAGCCTCCCGAGTAGCTGGGACTACAGGCATGTGCTACCATGCCCGGCTAATTTATATATATATATATATTTTTTTAGTTGTCCAGCTAATTTCTTTCTATTGTTTTTTTTTAGTAGAGATGGGGTCTCGCTCTTGCTCAGGCTGGTCTCGAACTCCTGAGCTCAAATGATCCACCCGCCTCGGCCTCCCAGAGTGCTAGGATTACGGCTCCCAGTGTGAGCCACCTGGGCCCGGCCACAGCCTTACTCCCTTTCCCTCCAACCTGCTCCTCTCTATTTAGCCATCGCCTCTCACAGCCACAGGAATTCTCATCCCCTTTTACCCAAATTCCTCTCTTCCTTTCTCCAATCTTCTTAAGCCAGGCTCCTCCTTGCCTCCTTCTGGCCTATGCCTTTAATGCCTCCTCTTCCCAACTTGTGGCCTCTACACAAAGTCATCTCCCCTTCTAGCCAGGTTTAGCATCCCCGAAGATCCAGGCTGACACAGCCAGACCCTCTCTGCCTTCTTCCACATTCCCTAGGATTTCTCTGAGCCCCCTGCTCAGTTCCACTGAGAGTTTTCTCCCATTCCCCAAGGGTCCAGCCTGACCCTTCTCTCCTCGGCAGTTGGCTGGCACAGGGCCTCCACAATCCCTACCCACAGGCCCTGAGGCCTTCTAGCAGTCTCTCCCCACCCCCTACTACAGGAAGGCACTTGGGCCTCATCAGTATTGGTGCCCCGTTCCCACCACCAAGGGCCTCCACAGCTTTAGGGCTTATTCTGGAGCCCCAACTCCCCAAACTCCAAGGCCTTTTCGCTACACCCACCCTCTCAGGATGTAACCCACGCCCCCAATCCCCTCCCAGGCCTCAACCCCACTCCTGACCTGACCAGGGCCTTCCTCTTGGCAAAGACACCACTGCCACCACCCCTAAGGCCTCCTCGTGGAACACCCCCGTCCCCCAAGGCCCAGGGCCGCCTCTCCTGCCGCCCTCAACCCCGGGCCCTCCGCCTGGCCTGCGATCTGATCTCCTTACCCAACTTCAGCCCCCCTCACACCACCAGTCTGCCGGGCCCAAGGCCTCCCTAGTCCCCTGGGCAGCCAAGCCTGCCTCGCAGAGCCTTCTCTTTCCCCTCTTTTATTCTCCTCTTCCCCTCTTTTATTCTCTTCAGGTCGCAGGCCTCAGTTTCCCTCATCAGCTGCCAGGCCGTGGCCGTGGTACCCACCCACAGCCTGGCCTCCCCGCGGCAGCAGGCCTCTGCTCCTCCGTTACCCGGCCCGGACTCCCGGCCCCGCCAGCACAACTGGTCGGTTCACCCTTCCCGGCGGCTCATCCCTGTGCCCCAGGCCGCCCGCCTTCGCTGTTCAGCCTGGGCGCCCTCCACCGAGGGCCCGGCACTTCGGTCCCGGCCGCTCTCAGGCCTCCGTTCACTCCCATTCGGACTAAGGCCTCTTAGCCGCGACGCGCCCCCTCCCATTCCAGCCCGTCGGCCCGGGGATCCCGGACCGTCGCCCCGCCTGGGGCCTCCTTGGCCCTTCCCGCCTGTCCGTCATTCAAGCCTCCCCCGTCTGCTAAGGCGCTCCCGGCCCCCACTACTTGCTCTCAGGCCCTTCTCGCCGCTTGAGCCCATCCGAGTGGCCTCTGGCGCTCCCTGCCCCGCCGGTCGGTCAGTCGCTCAGTTTGGTACCCGAGGCCTCGGTCGTCAGTTCGCTCCCGTCAGCCCTGGGCCGTCTGAAAGGCCGCGGCGCCCAGAGTCGCTCGGCCTCTCCCCCAGCCCCATTCCCCTGCACTCCAATCCGCTGTCCTGCCCCCGCCCATCGGCCTGGCCTCCCGAGTCTCGGTACCCCTGGTGTGTCAGGCAGATACCCGAGGCCCTCGGCCGTCGGTCAGGTTAGGTGGCCCCGGGCCTGGCCTTCTTGCCCTAGGCCGGGCCTCCCAACCTCGGCCCCTGCCCCCGGGCAGGTGGGCCATCCCTGCCCACCCGTTCAACATCCGAGACTCCTCAGCCCGGCCCAGCCTACTGTCAGTTCGGAGCCCACAGCTCCAGCACGCCAGTCCAGCCTCTGTCGCCCGGGCCCTGCCTGCTTCGCCTCAGACCCGGCCTCCTGGCCTCGCCCCCCGCGCCCCTCAGCCAGGCCGCGGTGCGGGTCCACCTGCCCATTTGGTCTCCGTCTTTACTGCCCAGCCCTGTCAGTCACGAAATTCATGCTCTGACATAACGATCTGGCTTCCAGTGCCCCAGGCAGGGCCTTGCCCCGGGCCTCCCGGCCTCGCCCCCCGCGCCCCCCGGCCGCCGGGCCGCCCCCGCTCGTTGCCAGAGGTAGCCCCTCACCCCACGACTTACCCCACACCCCGCTCTCCAGAACCCCCATATGGGCGCTCACCGCCCGCCCGCACAGCTCGAACAGGGCGGGGGGAGCGTTGGGGCCCGAGGCCGAGCTCTTCGCTGGCGCCGCCTCCCGGGACGTGGCCTCCATGGTCGTTGCCGCCGCTACCTCACAGAACCAGCAACTCCGGGCGCGCCAGGCCTCGGGCGCCGCCATCTTGGGGAGGTGCGCGAGCCCGAGAGTGGCGTCCTCGGACCGCCATCTTGAAAAGGTCAGCAGTTAGGACGGCTCCATAAGCGATATGGGTAAGAATGTGAACTACGCTAAACAAATGTCAAATAAATTAGGATATTTCCCAAATATCTTAGGAGCTACTATTTTAAGTATACTCCTAGATCGATATATTTGGGTCAGGCGTGACTAAGGGGATGTTTCTTAGCAAAGTCTCCTCAGGTGTAAATACGAGCTACCCCTAACCCCTGCCCGAGGCTAGTAGTACATGCCAATCTGAGCGTGTGTTCGCGACTACGATTGAGTATGCCGCACTTCCGGCCAGATCGCCGGATATCCGCTGAGTGACCCTTACGAGTCCTTTTTGATCCTGAAGTGTATTAGGTGCCGCTGTTGCTGCTCGTGTTGAGTCCAGAACCGTAGGTGGACATGGGTCTGGAGGACGAACAAAAGATGCTGACCGGATCCGGAGATCCCGAGGAGGTAAGGCAAGGTGATCGACTCGACCCTCTTTTCTAAGGCCCAGGACTCAACCCGCCCACACATGCCTCGGGCTCTCCTAGCCCTGGTTTCCCCTCTTGGATTTGCAGGGTCGGGAGAGCTGGTTCCCTCGACCCTTCCCCAGAATTAGTCGAGTGACTTTGGGCTAGTAGTCTTTCTCTGAGCTTCGGCTTCCCCATTCTATAAATGTGAAGGTTTAACGAGAGCGAAAATTCCGTATCGACTAAACTTTTGTCAAAATATTTTCAGTCATTCAGGTGTTCTGAGGGCCTAGTTTGGGAGCAAACAGACCAACTTTACCCTAGCTCAGGTCAGAAATCCCTGCCACATCTTCTTTGGAGGGTAGGAGATCTGGCCTTACAAGAGTTCTGTGAAAAAGTGGTTTCTTTTTCTTTGAGGGCGAAGGGAGGTTTATCTTTGGGGACAATGTAGGAATGTGTAGTATAATTCTGTGATGAAAGAAGGAGCGCTTTCCCAGAGTAAGAGTGCCTGTATAATAAGTATGTATTGACTGCTTGCTATTCCAAGTGCTTTCTATGTACTAATTCATTTAATGTACACAATATTCCTATGAGGTATTAGGTGGTATTATTATTGCCATTTTTACAGACGAGGAAACAAGCATGGATGTTAAATATCTCGTCTAAGGACACAGCTAACAAATTGGCGCTTGGGTTGAATCCAAGCAGTGTGGTTCTAGAGCCAGGACTCTCAACCCACAGTGCTTTAGAAAAGCTACTAGCTTTTGGTTTCCAATTTCATTTCCTGTCTGTTCATTTGTTCTCTGGTCACTTCAAGGTGGCCATTCTGGGCTTATGGATTCAGAATAGTTGTTAACTCACTTGTCCCTTAATTTTTCCTAGCCTTATTATTTTCAGAAGGAAGTGGAGCCAGCCTCACAAAATTCAGCCCACCACAGCAGTAGATGAGAAAAAGAAAGTAAATAAGCAGTCAATTTTAAAATTAAGAAAATGGGAGTATTGGCTGGGCGCGGTGGCTCACACCTGTAATCCTAGCACTCTGGGAGGCCGAGGTGGGAGAATCGCTCGAGGTCAGGAGTTCAAGACCAGCCTGAGCAAGAGCGAGACCCCATCTCTACTAAAAATAGAAAGAAAATTAGCTGGACAACTAAAAAATATATAGAAGAAATTAGTCGGGCATGGTGGCGCATACCTGTAGTCCCAGCTACTCAGGAGGCTGAGGCAGGAGGATTGCTTGAGTCCAGGAGTCTGAGGTTGCTGTGAGCTAGGCTGATGCCATGGCACTCTAGCCCAGGCAACACAGTGAGACTCTGTCTCAAAAAAAAAAAAAAAAAAAAAAAAACTGAACAGAAAATGGGAGTATTTTATGAAGAACCCATAATTCTAGAGGATTAAATATTTTTATTTAGTATGACATTGGTTTTTCGCATTGACTAGAATTTTTACATGAAGCAGTTCATATTCAGACTTATATTTGGATGTTTTTCTAAAATGTGCCATGATATTTTTGATACAAAATTATCAGTGTTGTACCATTGCTAATAGGGAAATGATATAAAGGTCTTGCTTCTAGTGTACTAATTTCTGGTTTCTGACTCGGGCAGAATGTAATTTTAGTTCTTTTGGAAAACTTTTTCAGTATAATTTTTTTAAAAAGAGCAAGATTAAGAAATCTTGTTTAATGAAAAACTAGAATTTACATCCTAAATAGAATCTTCATGTTTAGAAGAAACCTTTGCCAATTGTGAGAATAAGTAGCCTGGGTTACAGTTGAACCTGCCCTACCCCTCATTCCCAGCCTATATGAGCTTTGGTCTCTTCCCTGAATGGCATGGTAGAGAATAAAACAGATTGTATTGGGATATTGAACTTGTTCTTTTTATTTCTGTATATACCTTTTCTTTTCTTTCCCCGAAACGTGGACACTTGCATGCACCAGCAGGCAAACACCTTATTTCTGACAGGCATTGAGACACTGATCAGACTCGGCTATGCCCCAGATTTAGGTCTATGCTGATGCATGGGGAATTTTTTACACTGCTCCCCTTGGAAGAAGGGAAACTAAGTTTGAGATTATCCACTTGAATCAGAAGTAAATAGGTAGGGCCTGTGTTTCCAAGCTCATGGGTGGACTTGTGTAGACCTTTGGTGCACTTATATTAATGGTTAGTCTTAGGGTTCTGGGAGTTCAGCAAGCCAAAAAACAGTGACCGTAACCATCTTCAGTCAGGCTCTGGCTAGAGAAGAGTTTAGTTTGTCCATTTTCATATTCCAAATTGAAGTTCAGAATCTAGAAAAAATGGCTTTCCTCCTTACTTGATTTAAGATGTAAGAACTAAACTTAGCTGTTAATATTTCTAGCACTACTAGGACTTACCAGAATCGAGAACAAAATACTTCGTTTTGTAGGTCCCATATGAACATCTGACAGCTTGAATCTGTATCAGAAAATGTCTGATTACTGTTTCTTATCTCTAAACTGGGACTACTTCCTTAAGGAACTAATGTGATCAAATCATAACACATAAGAAGTTGCTTTACAAACTGTAGAGTGTTAAGCATACTTAGGTTCCTGCTAATGAAAGTAGGATGGTATCTCCGTCTTGAATTGAAATGTACCTGGGATTTGTTTTAATCAGGTACAGTAATGTGACAGACATGGAGACAACTGCTTTTGAAAAAAGAGTTTATTACTTATAGTTCCCAAGAGAAGGGGGCATACCATACTATGCAGGGCTACATAGAGAAGTGTCAAGGCTGGTCAGGAGGCAGAAGAAGTGAGTGGGATAGAAAGCATGGCTCAGAGTCTTGGTTTCTGTGAGAAGAAATGGGTAAGGCAGGGTAGGCAAGCTTAATTAAATTTAGGATTGGATAGTTTGAATAATTTCACTGGGCTCTGGGCTATAGGGCTGGTCCCTAGTTGTTCTGTATTTGACCCAATGGTGATTTAGACAAAGGGAAATATGAGGTTGGTGTATAAGACTCAGATGAAGATGGTTGGCTACAAGGGTTTTGGATTGATTGGGCTGCATATGGGAGATATGCTACCAGGCAAGTTGTTTGCTATCTAAAACTTAGCTAGCCCTGGGAGGGCAGGATTAGCAAGGCCCCTAAGATATCAAAATGTCATAAAACTTAGAAAATAACATGATTAATACAATATTTATCTTCAGTAATTACATCATCAATATTATTGGGAATAATCATGCCATAAAATTGCTGCTGACATTAATTTTGTTTTCATTTTGTAGGAGGAAGAGGAAGAGGAGGAATTAGTGGTAAGAGCTGTCTCAGGTTTGGAACTGTCTCAGTAAAAGCAAGAAGTTTGAGCATCATGAAACTTAAGGCATTTGAAGGACACCTTGGAGAGAATAGGGGTGGAATAAGCTTTAATACTTTCCATGTAATGGAGTATTTGGGGGTATGGTCTGGGAATCTGTGTCTATTCTTGGTTTGGGGCTTCTTCAGTTGTGATGTCAGGGAGCAGACAGCATCTTGAGGGCCTGGCACTCAGTCATCTGCTATTTATGGTTTGATAAAGAAGGAACCTTTATATTCAGGTTCCTCCAAAGGAACCTTTCTGAGGTGGTCCTTTTCTGTGTTAGCACTGCCTTTCTAGCTGGACAGCTCGGGTGCATAGGCCTGGTTCTCAGACAGGGGGAATTGAAATTTTAGACATGCCATATCCCAAAATGCTGTGTTAACAAGTAAGGCCTCCTATAGGTCTACTTAGTTTGGCCAGGTTTCCTTTACCACCTTGTTTTTCAGATAGGACTGAGGCTTTCAGTGCATACTGGCAACCTTGGAAGGCAGGAATGTGAAACTTTTCCCTACTACTTAGCATCAGAATTGAATGGGAGACCCCATTCTGCCATGTCTGGTGGCAGTGTGGCTCTGCTAGCTGGCCTTCTGCACGGTAATTCAGAGGCAGCACCTTGGTTTGCTGGTTGTATTAATCAAAGCATATGTGTTTGGTGGGTCTCCCCTAAAATCGCCATTTTGTTCTTTTTCTGTTTCTCCATCAGGATCCCCTAACAACAGTGAGAGAACAATGCGAGCAGCTAGAGAAATGTGTAAAGGCCCGGGAGCGGCTAGAACTGTGTGATGAGCGTGTCTCCTCCCGATCACATACAGAAGAGGATTGCACAGAGGAGCTCTTTGACTTCTTGCATGCAAGGGACCACTGCGTAAGTCAATCTGAAGTCAGGAAGGGGAAAGCTCACAGTGGCCAGGGAAGACTTGGTGTTGACAACCTTTCCATGCTAGGGGCAGGCCCATCAATGAGTATTTACTGTGACTCAACATATGTCAAGTACAGTGCCGAGCATTTTACATAAAAAATCTTACCTAAGGCCGGGCGCAGTGGCTCATGCCTGTAATCCTAGCACTCTGGGAGGCCGAGGCGGGTGGATTGCTCGAGGTCAGGAGTTCGAGACCAGCCTGAGCAAGAGCAAGACCCCGTCTCTACTAAAAATAGAAAGAAATTATCTGGCCAACTAAAATATATGTAGAAAAAATTAGCTGGGCATGGTGGCGCATGCCTGTAGTCTCAGCTACTTGGGAGGCTGAGGCAGTAGGATTGCTTAAGCCCAGGAGTTTGAGGTTGCTGTGAGCTAGGCTGACGCCATGGCACTCACTCTAGCCAGGGCAACAAAGCAATACTCTGTCTCAAAAAAAAAAAAAAAAAAAAATCTTACCTAATCCTTACCACTTCCACTGGAGATAGGTATCATCATCCCCATTTTACAGATAGAAACTAAGGCTCAGAGAAGAAGAATGAACCTCCCAACTTGCATTGCTAAACAGTGGGGAAGCTGGATTTTGTACTCTTAAGTAACAGACTCTTTAAAATAATTTATATCCTCCAGTGTGTCTTATACACAGTAGTTGGTATAGAAAGTTGTTTTTTTTTTTTTGAAGTATACTTGTTCTTGACTCATATAACACAGCAAGGTATTATATAAATTACATGTAGGCAGAATTTGATATGGCTGCTTCTATTAAAACTCAGTGGCCAATAAAAATATGAAAAGATGCTCAACATCATTAGCCATTAGGGAAATACAAATCAAATGTACCATGAGATGCCATTTTATACCCACTAGGATGGCTATAATAAAAAAAAAAAACAGATAACAGACCTTGGACAGGATATGGAAAAATTGGAAATCTCATACACTGCTGGTGGGAATGTAAGTTGGTACAGCCGCTGCGGAGAATAGCCTGGCAGTTTCTCAGAGGATTAAACATAGAGTTAACATATAACCCAGCAGTTCCACTCCTAGGTGTATACCCAAGAGAAATGAAAATGTGTCCACACAAAAACTTGTACACAAATGTTCATAGAAGCATTATTCATAATAGCCAAAAAGTAGAAACATAGATGTCTGTCAACTGACAAATGGATAAACAAAATGTGGTATATCCATAAAATGGTATATCAGCAATAATGAAAAGTACTGTTTTGTTTGTTTGTTTGTTTGTTTGTTTGTTTTGAGACAGAGTCTCACTCTGTTGCCCGGGCTAGAGTGCTGTGGCATCAGCCTAGCTCACAGCAACCTCAAACTCCCCGGCTCAAGCGATCCGCCTGCCTCAGCCTCCCGAGTAGCTGGGACTACAGGCATGCGCCACCATGCCCGGCTAATTTTTCTATATATATTTTAGCTGTCCATATAATTTCTTTCTATTTTTAGTAGAGACGGGGTCTCGCTCTTGCTCAGGCTGGTCTTGAACTCCTGAGCTCAAACGATCCACCCGCCTCGGCCTCCCAGAGTGCTAGGATTACAGGCATGAGCCACCGTGCCCGACCTGTTTTGTTTGTTTTTGAGACAGGGTCTTCCTCTGTTGTCTAGGCTAGCATACAGTGGTGTCATCATAGTTCATTGCAACCTCAAATTCCTGAACTCAAATTATCCTCCTGCCTCAGTCTCCTGGGTAGCTGGGACTACAGGTGCATGCCACCATGCCCAGCTAATTTTTTATTTTTTGTGGAGATGGGGTCTTGGTGTGTTGCTGAGGCTGCTGTCAAACTCCTGGGCTCAAGCGATCCTCCCACCTCGGCCTCCCAAAGTGCTAGGATTCCAGGTGTAAGCCACTGCCTGGCCAAAAATCAAGTACTTTTCTCAAACAAAGTAAACGTAGAGTGCTCAAGTCTATAATCCTAGCACTTTGAGAGGCTGAGGTGGGAGAATCATTTAAGCCTGGGAGTGCAAGACCCCATCTCTACAAAAAATAGAAGAATTAGCTAGGCACGGTCCCAGTTACTTGGGAGGGTGAGGCAGGAGGATTGCTTAAACCCAGGAGTTTGAGGTTGCCATGAGCTATGATGACGCCACTGCACTCTAGCCTGGATAACAGAGTGAGACACCGTCCCCCCCCCAAAAAAATGAAACGTAGAATTACCATATGATCTAACAATTCCAATTCTGGGTATATGCCCAAAAGAATTGAGGGTAGAGACTCAAACAGATACTTACACATCTATGTTAATAGTAGCATTATTTACAATATCCAAAAGGTAGAAACAACCCAAGTATCCACTGGTGGATGAATGGTTAAACAAAATGTGCTATATACATACAATGGGGTATTATTCAGCCTTAAAAGTAAAGGAAACTGACACATGCTACAACATTGATGAACCTTTTGGACATTATGCTAAATGAAATAATCCAGTCATAAACGACAAATATATCATTCTACCCATATGGGATACCTAGAGTAGTCATATTCAGAGACAGAGAGTAGAATGGTGGTAGCCAGGAGATGTGGAGAGGGGAAATGGAGAATTACTGTTTTGTGGGTACAGAGTTTCAGTTTAAGGAAGATGACAAAGTTCCTGAGATTGATGGTTATAGAACAATGTGAATATACTTAATGCCAGAGAAATGTACAGTTAAAAATGATTAAAATGGCAGATTTTAAGTTACATGTATTTTACCAAAATTTTTTAAATAATGAAGTGCTGAATTTGCCATAACATGGATAAACCTTGCAAACATTATGCTACATGCTAAGGGAAAGAAGCTAGTCACAAAGTCACACATATCGTATGATAGCGTTTATATGAAATGTCCAAAATAGGCAAATCATGATCTGTTCCCTTATTACATGCCCTCTTGGTGATTTTTTTCCTCCCACTTTGTAGTCATTCAACAAATATTTATGTTTATAAAGCAAGCACTGGGTTAGAATCTGGGAGTGACACAGACACAGTCCCTTCCTTCACTGAATTTATGAGCCAGCATAACAGACAGAAGCAGAACAATTACTAAACTATGGTAAGTCCCTCCGGTGTAACCTCCTCAAGCTGGCATTCACTGAACTTCCCTATTTAAAGCCACTAAGGTTTATCCTCCCGTATTTTATTTTCCTCATAGCATTTATTACTATCAGAAGGTACTTTATTTATGAGTTTATATTTCCCTTATTACTCTGTAAGTTCCATAAGTGACAGAGATGTTGTTTACAGCTATAACTGACTCAGCACTTAGAACATGAGCTGGCATATGGTAGGTGTTCTGCAAATACCTGTTGAATTAATATGTAATATTAACATCACTGTGATGGGAGGTATGTTTGTGTGGGAAGACAGAGTAGAGACAGATTTGTGTAGGGATAGTGGCTTGTTTAAACTTAAGATCTAAAGGAAGAATAAAGATGAACAAAGTTGAGTTCCAGATAGAAGAGAGTTCAGTAGGACTCAGGTGTGGTGTGGATGTGTGAGAAGAGGAGTGGTAACAAAAGAGGCAGTACTGTTTCAGGTCATGAAGGACCTTGTAAGCTATGACATTAAAGCTGCCAGTTGATGACATCCTTTTCTTTTCCCTATCTAGGTGGCCCACAAACTCTTCAACAGCTTGAAATGAATGTGCAGACTCATTTACCTCAGCCTTCATCACCTGGGCATCTGGATACTTCCTTGTGGATTTGAATATGTCATTTGTTTTTAATTTGTGTAAAAGTTCATATGAACCTCATGGATTTTGGCTTAGGCAAGTAGCTTCTATGTAATTAGCAGTGATTCCATCTAAATAAAATTTTGGGAACTGCTTCCTGTCTTTTTTTAAAATTTGGAATTTTTTTTAATCTGAAAATTTCAAGCACATATGAGAATAGATGGAATAATAATCAACCCCCTTGTAGCCATCACCTAGCAAGTACATATGTCTTAATGATAAGGACTTTAATTTTATTTATTTATTTTTTTGAGGCAGGGACTTGCTCTGTCGCCCAGACTGGAGTGTATTGGTGTCATAATAGCTCACTGTAACCTCAAACTCCTGAGCTCAAATGATCCTCCTGTCTCAGCCTCCAGAGTAGCTGGGACTACAGGCATGCACTACCATCCCCAGCTAATTTTTCTATTGTTTTGTAGAGACAGGGTCTCACCTTTGATCAGGCTGGTCTCAAACTGCTGGCCTCAAGCAATCTTCCCGCCTTGGCCTCCCAGAGTGCTAGGATTACAGATGTAAGCCACTGTGCCTGGTCTAGGACTTTATTTTTTACATACCATGATGCCATTATTACACTTAATAGTAATTGCTTAATACTAAATACCTGGTCCATACAAAAGTTTCTCATCTCAAAAGCATCTTTTGAGTTTTTTGGTTTCAGTGTCCAACAAGGTTCATTTTTTTTAAAATATATTTTTTAAAAAGGGGGGAGTGAAGAGGGTATGGGGTTGTGGAAGGAGGGGTACTGGAGTCTAAACAGGATGAGAGTGGTGCTGGCAATGAGAGATTGGTTACATATAGGGAGGATTGATCCAGTAAGTATATTGTAGTTAGTCGAAGCTAGCAATCAGAGAATGCAGTTATAAATATGGAAAAGGAAAAAACCAGAATGAATCCTGTGGTGTTTAGGTGTTGGTATGAACTATATAAATACAGATCTATTTAGTAAACAGATACACATGCCAGTATGTGTACATGTAGGGAATACATATATTCCCTAGCTCTGTCCACGAAGGGGCTTGATTGTCCAATAAAGGGATCCAGGGCTCCTTGGAGAAATGAGTGATTCCAGGGCTGAGGCGGAAAGTACAAATAAGCCTGGAACAAAATGTACTGTAAAGAAGGAACTGCTCAAAGAATGACAGGGACGTGTCAAAAGTACACAAAAACCATTAGCCAGATCTGAGAGGATTATACCCCACTGAGTAAGATAGGAATTCATTAATCCATACTAAATAAGTAAATGAATTAGTTGAAAGTTTGGTGTGGAAGGGGATAGTTTATAACTAAATTTTAAAATTAAAAGGATAAAGTACACTGGAGAAGCCTGGCAGATAGCTTAGACAAAAGGTCCATCACCAAGAATGGGACAAATAACTACCATCCAAGGGCAGCAATGAGGACACAGCATCACTATGATTCCTGCTAAAGATACATAAGCTGAATCTAACCAGACAAATCAAATTAAGGGACAGAATACAAAATTGGACACAGTACAAAATAGTCCTCACTGTGTCAAGGTTGTGAAAGTCAAGGAAAGACTGAAAAACTTTCAGGTTGAAGGAGACTAAAGAGACAAGACAGGTGAATGCAACATGTGATTCTGAACTGGATCCTTTTGTTCTAATATTAAGGACATTATTGGGACAACTTGTGAAATTTAAATGGAATCTAAATATTAGATGGCAGTGACGTATCACTGCTAGTTTGAAATTATTAAAAACAAAAAATCCCAGTAAATCCCAAATGTGTATAATAGAAGCTGACTTGAGAGCAACAGTTAAGAGCTATGAGCTGTCCACATTCCTATGTCTAGTGTTAGAATCAGCCATATTTCCCCATAAAAACAGTAAATAGGAGGCTCTACAGTATTGCTAGTAATGCATGTTGCTCAAGGGATAGGGAAAATATTTCCTCTTCCAACTGGGAGGACATCCTAGGTCATCCAGTAGAATTGCAATGATGGCAATGTTCTATTCTGTACTGTCCAATATGCTAGCTACTAGCCACATATGGCTCTTGAGCACTTGGAAATGTGGCTAATGTGACTGAGGTGCTGAGTTTTACATTTTATTTTAATTAATTTACATTCAAATAGCCATGTGTGCCTTGTGATTATGATATTGGAGAATGGAGATCTAGCAGTTGTAAACTCAACCACCTGAGTGGTACGTGAGGGAAGCAGGCCCTGTAGGCATTGGAAAACTGCTCCTCCACTGCAACCAGCTGTAGCTCTTGGGAATGCAACCTGGTGTTGCCAGATCTGGTAAGAAGTCAGACATCCAAGTTTTATGTGAAATATCTCAATTTTTAAATGTGGGCAACTAACATTTTGAAAGATGCAGGCCAAATAAAACACAACTATGGGCTGGATTTGGCTTACTAGTTTGTACCCCTCATTGCATATGAAAAAGACCTATATGTTTAATACAAATGGTTATATGCAGTAGAAAGTGAACCATGCCAAAAATGAGTGCCTGTACTTCAGAAATAATCAGCAGACCAAAAAAAAAAAAAAAAAAAAAAAAAAATCAGCAGACTGATAATTCAGTAAAGCCAGCAAGACTGACTGAGAAAAGCTTCATAGATGAACATGTGGCAATGGAGCTTCTGAGAATCTGAAGGATTATGTTTACAAAAATAGGACAAAGGGCTAAACTGTTTCAATCTATTGTCCCAGCTACAAGGATGGCTAGCATTTCCCATTCATTTCTGACTTAGGACCCATTTCATGGAGATGTATTAATATCTCACAAATATCTTTATAAATGTTGGCACTGTATTTGTTGTGTGTAACATGATTATTTTCCAACACCAGGTTGAGCATCACTAATCTGAAAACCTAAAATCCAAAATGGCCCAAAATTCAAAACTTCTTGAGTGCCAACATGACCCCGTAAGTGGAAAATTCCACACTTTAACTCATGTGACAGGGTTGCAGTCAAAATGCGGGCACACAATGCACAATTTATTCCATGTCCACAAGGGGAAAAAGGATCCTTTTAGCCCCTTTCAGCTGTGATAAATTTTTTCCACGCACACCCACAAAGTGTAATAAAATGGCACATGTACAGGCCAAACATGCCAATGTCAGGGTTCCCAGGATGTGGGCCAAGACCTATGTACAAACACTAACTGTATTTTTTTTTGCTTATTCTCTATTCTGTGGTGTAAAGATACTGTTGAAAATGTCAAAAAAGGCCTGCAGACACCCCTATGGGTAACAGAGATAAGAAAAAGAGGGAGCATTTATGTTTATCTATAGCACAGAAAGTCAAGTTGTTGGAGAAACTAGATAGTGGTTAAAGTGTGAAGCATCTTACAGAATGGTATGTTGTTGGAATGACCACCAGATATGACCTGAAGAGACAGAAGAATAAACTATTGAGCTCTATGCTGAAAGGGAAGAACAGACAGTAATGAAAAATAGAAAAATACTTCGTAAAGCTAAAAATGAAGTTTAAAAAAATTTTTTTTTCTTTTTTGGTAGAGATGAAGTCTCACTATGTTGCTCAGGCTGGTCTCGAACTCCTGACCTCAAGCCACCCTCCTACCTCAGCCTCCCAAAGTGCTAGGATTACAGGTGTGAGCCACCACACCTGGCCTTGAAGGAAGTTTTTAACATCAATAACGAGGCTCCAGTGGTTCATTCATTGACCGATGGTGAAATAGCCAAAATGGTTCTGAATCAAGGTAATCATGCTAACAGTGATGATGATGACATTATCTTCAGAAAAAGTAACTATTGACAACATTGTGAAAATGTATGATGGGCTTATTGAAGGACTATAGAAGCAAACATTCATAACAAGAAATCATGTCAGTTTATAAAATCAAAGAGAGACTTCTAAGACAAAAACCATTGTTTTTTCTCTTTACTATACTTCTTTTCTATTGAACAAAAAAATTATTAATGAGGCAGATGATTCTGGAAGAAACATTTTTAAAAGTGACCCAGCACAATGCTCCCTTATTCCTCAAGGACCCACTTTCTGGTCCTTCAACTGCTTCTGATGATTCTTCTCACCTAAAAAAATAAAATACAGTGTGTAGTATCTTTTTTTTTTAAGAGACAGAGTCTCACTAGGTCACCCAGGCTGGAGTGCTGTGGCATCATCAAAGTTCACTGTAATCTCAAACTACTAGGTTCAAAGGATCCTCCCACCTCTGCCTCCTGAGTAGCTGGGATTACAGGCATGCGCTGCCCTGCCCAGCTAATTTTTAAATTTTTTGTAGAGACAGGGTCTCATTATCTTGCCCAGGCTGGTCTCAAACTCCTGGCCTCAAGCAATCCTCCCATGAAGGCCTCCTGAAGTGCTGGGATTATAGGCATAAACCACAGCGCCTGGCCAGTGTACAGTAACCTTTCAATCAAAACACGGCATTGTAGGTGGAGACTGCAAGCCTGCCATTGTTTGTTGCCGTTGTTTAACAGCTGATATAGGTATTCTGGTGATGGTACTGTGCTGCTTAGTTACTCTGAACACATTATTTTTCGCTATATTAATGATCATATTTTTTATTGGTAAATACTTACATGTGAATACGTCTAAGAAAATGACTGTTTATCATATAAATTCAGAGTTAGGAACGATGTTGATGCCAAACAACCACATATTGTCCTCATGGGTGGTTGAGATAGTGACACCTTTGTGATCTATTTTTTTTATTCTTTTTTTCCTATTTCCTCTCTTTTTACAGCCTGCTTGTAGAGATAACCATGACATTTTTGTTTTCTCATGGTTTGATATACACAGACGTTGTTTCATGTACAAAATTATTAAAAATATTATATAAACTTACCTTTAGGGTATATGTATAAGGTGTACAGGAAACATAAGTAAATTAATTTATTTTTTCTTTTGCTTACCTTCTCTCCCCCAAGTTCCTGATCTCAATAAGCAAATTTCATGCTTCAACTTGGGTCCCATCCCCAAGATAGCTCATTAGGTATATGAGGAAAAAAAAAAAAAAAAAAAAAAAAACCCTGAAAATATCCAAAGTCTGAAACACTTCTGGTCCCAAGCATTTCAGATAAGGAATACTCAACTGTATTAAATTTTCAAATGTGCAGCAAAGCTGAAATTTTATGGTAAACATCCCTAAACACATCACTCATTTTCAGTAAATGTTTAGTAAAATGTTATTATGCCTGTTTTATCATAGGAAGGAGGGAATTCCCCAGAGACATAGCTCCAGAATTCTGCTTAGAGGATGCTTGAGTCTGTTGCTAAACAGTAAGCTGCAAATGAATAGGGTGAAACTCCATGAAGTCAGGCAAAGAACTACTGCATAGCTAGAAAGTTAACATTCCCAAAGTTAACAGAAGGTTGGGAGATGTTTCATTTTGACCGGCTAATGTGGGAAGCTCTTGTTTTGGTTTTTTTTGTTGTCGTTGTTTGTTTTTTTTGAGACAGGGTCTCACTCTATTGCACTGGGTAGACTGCAGGTCACAGCTCACTGCAATCTCCAACTCCCAGGCTCAAGCGATCCTCCTGCCTCAGCCCCTCTAGTAGCTGGGACTACAGGCACATGATGCCTGGCTAATTTTTCTACTTTTAGTAGAGACGAAGTCTTCCTCTTGCTCAGGCTGGTCTTGAACTCCTCAGCTCAAGCAATACTCCTGACTTGGCCTCCCAGAGTGCTAGGATTATAGGCATGAGCCACTGTGCCCAGCCTGGAGCTCTTGTTGAACTTGAACAACTGAAGCACTGAGTAGCACCTCCAGAAGAGTACACCTCAGCAGTAGGGCTAAACTAGCCTAGAGAGAGGCTACTCAATACATACCATAACAAATCTTAAAAAAGAGCCTTGAAAGGATCAAACTGCTTAACAAAAAACCTGACTGCCTGCCAGAACAAAGTCTAAAACATTTTAAAGGAAGGTAATAAAATCTAACATTCAATAATGTAGATTTTCACAGTAGTACCAAATGTTGAATAAAAAATTGCTGAGCATGCAAAGAAGCAGGTATAGATGACCAGGAGAAAAACAGACAATAGAAACAAACCCAGCATAGCAGAGATAATAAAATACCAGTCAAGGATTCTGAAACTATCATTACAACTATGCTCAAGGATGTAGAGGAAATCATGAACATAATGAGGAGAGAGAAGTGAAGAGTATGAAAATGAATGAAATGGAAATTCTCAAACTTAAAAATATAGTATCTGAAATAAAAAATTCACTGTACAGGATTAACAGATGATTAGACACTACAGAAGGAAAAAAATTAGTGTACTAGAATGTACTTGGAGACATAGCAACAGCAACTAAAAAATGAAGCATACAGAGAAAATGAAAACACCAAAAATAAATGAACAAAGCCAAAGTAAGCTGAAAAACAATTTTAATGGGCTAAGGGGGGAACAGAGAAAAATGTTTGAATAGTAATGGCTGAAATTTTCCAAATTTGATGAAAATTAGGAAATTGTAAATCCCAAAAGCTCAACAGGCCTGGACCAGAATAAAAACCGAAAACCAGTGATTAAAAAGAAAAAAAAGGCATAAAGATAAGAATTACTACACTTTTCTCATAAACAATTCTTGCTTTTTTCTTTTCTTTTTTAAGATAGTGCCTCACTTGGCTGCACAGACTGGAGTCCAATGGCGCGATCACAGCTTACTGCAACCTGTAACTCCTAGGCTCAAACAATCCTCTTGTGCAGTCTCCTGAGTAGCTAGAATTACAGGTGTGTGCCACCACGCTCAGCTAATTAAAAAAAAATTTTTTTTTTTTTTTTTTTGAGGCAGAGTCCCGCTCTGTTACCCTGGCTAGAGTGCCATGGCATCAGCCTAGCTCACAGCAACCTCAAACTCCTGGGCTCAAGCAATCCTTCTGCCTCAGCCTCCCAAGAAGCTGGGACTACAGGCATGTGCCACCATGCCCGGCTAATTTTTTCTATATATTTTTAGCTGCCCAGCTAATTTCTATTTTTTTTTTAGTGGAGATGGGGTCTCGCTCTTGCTCAGGCTGGTCTCCAACTCCTGAGTTCAATCGATCCACCTGCCTTGGCCTCCCAGAGTGCTAGGATTACAGGTGTGAGCCACTGCGCCCGGGCAAAAAAAAAAAATTTTTTTTTATAGAGACAGGGCCTTGCTATGTTGCCCACACTGGTCTTAAACTCCTGGCTTCAAGTGATCCCCCTGCTTAGGCCTCCCAAAGTGCTAGAATTATAGGCATGAGCCACCACGCCCAGCCACAATTCATTTATAAAGTGTTGAAAGAAAATTTTGACCCTAGAATTCTGTGTCTAATCAAAATATCCTTAAATGAAAGCAAAATAAAGATGTTTTCAAACAAACAAAAGGTAATTTATCTTCAATAGATTTGGACTACAAGAAATGTTAAAGGAAATTTAACAAAAAAAAAATATATACCAAATGGAAACTGTGATCTACCCAAAAGAATAAACAATCCCAGAATTATAAATATATGGGTAAATGTAACAGGTATTATATCTTATTTTAAAAATTTATTTAAAAGATACCTAACAATAAAAAGAACAAGTTAAGGCCAGGCATGGTGGCTCATATCTGTAATCCTAGCACTCTGAGAAGCTGAAGTGGGAGGACTGCTTGAGTTCAGAAGTTAGAGACCAGCCTGAGCAAGAGTGAGACCCCACCTCTACTAAAAATAGAAAAATTAGCTGGGCATTGTGGTGCCCGCCTGTAGTCCCAGCTACTTGGGAGGCTGAGGCAGGAGGATCTCTTGAGCCCAGGAGTTTGAGGTTGCAGTGAGCTGTGGTAACTCCACTGTACTCTACCTGGAGCAATCAAGTGAGACTCTCAAAAATAAATACATAAATAAAAATAAATTAAAAAACAGTATTTTTTTGAGAGAGGGTTGAGCTCTGTCACCAAGGCAGGACAGTGGAGTGATCACAGCCTCGAACTCCTGGGCTCAAGTAGTCCTCCCACCTCGGCCTTCCAGAGTGCTGGGATTATAGGCTAAAACAGTATTTCAAAAAAAGGCTGCAAGCTGAATTTGGCTTGTGGCTGTAGTTTGCCGCCCCCAGCAATAGATATTAAAAGAATAATAATGAAATATTCTAAACAAATTTATGTGAAGACAGTGAACAACTTAGATGAAATAGCCAAATTCTTTTCTTTTTTTTCTTTGCTTAATTCTAATCCTATGACAGATTAGACATTGTTTAAAAGATGCAAATTGTCAAAACTGATAAAAGAGGAATTAGAAAATTCAAATAGCCCTTTATCAGTTTCTCAACCTCTGCACTATTGACATTTTGGGTTGGATAATTCTTTGTTGTGGGGGTGCAATGTCCTCCTGTTTAGCAGTATCCCAGGCCTCTACTTACTAGATGCCAGAAGTACCACCAGTTATAACAACCCAAAATGTCCGCTGGGGGAGGGGCAAAATTGCAAAATTACCTCTGGCTGAGAACCACTGTCCTATATCAATTAAAGAAATTGAGAAGAGAAGTTGGTTAATGGGGTTAAAAATACAGTCAGATAGGAGGAATAAGTTCTAGTATTTGATAGTACAGTAGGGAAATTTTAGTGAACAATAATTTACTGTATATTTCAAAATAGCTAGAAGAATTATAATGTTCCTAACACAAAGAAAACATAAATGTTTGAAGTGATGCATATCCCAATGCCCTGATTTGATCATTATACACTGTATACATGGATCAAAATATCACATGTACCCCCAACATACGTACAACTATTATACATCAATAAAAAATACAAAAAAGAAAAAAGGAGGCCAGATACTGTACTCATGCCAGCACCTTAGGAGACTGAGACGGGAGGATTGCTTGAGCCCAGGAGTTTGAAAGCAGCCTGGGCAACATAAACACAAAATAAAAATAAAAATAGCTGGTGTGGTGGCCTGCACCTGCAGTCCCAGTTACTCAGGACATCGAGGCAGGAAGATCACTTGAACTCAGGAGTTCAAGTCTGCAGTAAGCTATGATCATGCCACTGCACTCCAGCTTGGGCTACAGAGTAAGATCCTGTCTCAAAAAAACAAAACAAAACCTTTCCTTCCTTCTCACCCCATCCCCCTTACCCCTATAAAAGAAAGAGAAAAGAAACACCTAACTCCAAGCCCAGATGGCTTTACTGCTGACTTCTATCAATCATTTAAGGAAGAAATAATACCAATCCTATACAAATTCTTTCATAAAATAGAAGTGAAGGGACATTTCCCAAATTCATTTTATGAAGCCAGCATTACCCTGATATTAAAATCAAAGACATTACAAGAAGAAAAAACTGCATGCCAAGATCCCTTATGAACTCAAATGCAAGAACCCAATGATATATAAAAAGAATACTATATCAGAACTAATGTGTGTTTTTTTTTAACAAGAATGCAAAGTTTTTTCAGATTAAAAAGTCAGCCAATATGATTCAGCATAGTATCAGAATAAAAAAGAAAAACTGGCTGGGTGCAGTGGCTCATGCCTGTAATTCTAGCACTTTGGAAGACCAAGGCGGGAGGATTGCTTGAGGTCAGGAGTACAAGACCAGCTTGAGCAAGAGCGAGACCCCATTTCTACAAAAAATAGAAAAATTAGCCAGGTGTGGTGGCACACACCTATAGTCCCAGCTACTGAGGAGGCTGAGGCAGGAGGATCGCTTGAGCTGAAGAGGTTAAAGTTACAGTAAGCCATGACTGCACCACTGCACTCTAGCCCAAGTGACAGAGCGAGACTATGTCTCAGAGAAAAAAAAAAAAGGAAAGAAAACAAAAGAAAAACTACATGATCATCTCAATAGATGCAGGAAAAAAAATTCTGAACAAAATCAACTACCATGCATGATGTTAAAAATTTCAGCAAACTAGGAATAGAAGGAAACTTCTTAAACCCAGTAAAGGACATCTATTAACACACACACACACACACACACACACACACACACAATGCTACAGCTAACATCACATATAACAGTGAAATACTGAATGTTTTCCCCTTAAGGATGAGAACAAGGCAAGGATGTCCACTGCTACCACTTGAATTCAACAGTGTACTGCAAGTCTTAGCCAGTAGAATAAAGCAAAGAAAAAAAAACTCAGACATAAGTAAAAGAAAGAAGTAAAAGTGTCTTTATTTATAAAAGATAAGAATCATATGCAAAGAAAATGTGAAGATATTTCTGAAAAAAGTTACCAAAAGTAATAATTGAATTTAGCAAGGTCTCAGGGTACAAGATCAATAGAGAAAAATCAATTGTATTTTAATATATTAGCATTTTCTTGAAAAATGAACAAAGTGAGCCTGTTACTTCAAGGAAAATAATTGATAGTATTTGTTGCCAATGAGAAAATTCAAGCTTTTGAGCAAAAATTAGGATTTTGAAAAACTTGTACTCACCATTGTGAGCTTGAAAGCTTCCTAACATTAAGACTTTCGTGATGAGATCAGTAGTGATATTAACAAATGTGATTTTTTGATATTGTATAGTGAATGTGAAACATCTATTAATAGAAGATCTGTATAACTCAGTGTACAAATAATTTCCAGATAACTGTATAATGTTATGAACTCATGCATGGGCAAAAGAGTCACTCAAAGTTCAGCACAGATCAAAGGATTTTAATGTAACAGAGTATGAAAAGTTCTGAATGTGCTTTCAGATTCCACACTGCCACTAACCTTTAAGGAAACTACACTTGTCAAATTTTGGTGTAGTATCAAAGAATATTCATAGTTATCTATGAAGACTCTTAAAATACTCCTCCCTTTTCCAATTACATATCTGAGGCTGGATTTTCGTCATCTGCTTCACCTAGAACCACCTACTGCAACAGACTGAGAAAGCAGATATGAGAATTTAGCTGTCTTCTATTAAGCCACACATCAATTTGCAAGAAATCTGTAAAACAATGCCATTCTCTAAATTTCTTTTTGGAAATACAATTATTTTTCATAACGATATTTATGTTAACATGTTATGGTTTATTATTGCTATTTTAATGAATATTTAAAAATTTTTTCATTTTAATTTCTAATCTAGCAAATATTAATAGATATTAATAGATGACAAATAGATAAACAGAAGCTTTTTCAGTTTCTCAATAATTTTTAAGAGTGTAATGGGGCTTCATACCAAAAAGTTTGAAAACCACTGATCTAGTCCAACCCGGCTCTCTCGCTCTCGCATTTTATAGATGGGTAAACTAAGGCTGGGCCGGGAAAGAGCCCTTCACAGCTAGGTTTTGGCTCCTACATTCAGTATAGGCCTTTGTAACAGGTGTGTTTGGGATACCCCCTCTCTAGGGTATTCAATCTCTCTTCAGTGGATCCTCATCTGGATTTAAATGTCTATGAGCTTAAAAAAAATAAAAAAGAAAGAAAGGCTTTCTCTACACACATATCTCCCTCTACCTTACAGCTGCTACGTCCCTGTAAAAATCTTGAAAAAATTGTTTACACTCACATCTCTATTTTCTCATCTTTCATTCATTTAATAAATATTAGCTGAGAGCCAACTATGTACCACATATAGTTCTAGGTGCTAGTTCCTCAATGAATTAAAGAAAAACCTTGCTCTTTCAAATCTTAAATTCTAGTGAGGGGAGATATGTCCAAAAGAATTGTCCAGAACTTGTAAGTGGGCACAAGATTACTTACTGGGTGTTCTTTCATTGTAGTGTTGTGATACACCTTTGATTGACTTTTTGTTGAGTAGGCTATTTTACACCTTTGTAGGGATAGAGATTAACTGGTAAAAACTGTTGGCAATGCAAATAATTCTTGACTGAAAGCAATGCAGATGATTCCTATCCATAGTAATATAAACGAATTTTGTCCAGTAAAGACAGAATTGATTTCCATCTGATAGAAAAGATAATCCCAAACATTAGCTTATTATTTAGTACAATATTAATGTTTTTGCAATTATGAGCAAATTCATTTCAGCATTCCTTTGGCTGATTATCTAAATTTCTGAAACTTATATTATCACTTGAACAAGTCTTACCATCTTACTAGTTCCCTCATTATTTAGGATAATAATGGATGAGTAGTTTATGATGATGAATAAAATCTTTGGCGTATGTTCATTTTATATTTACATGAGAGTAATGTTTTTAACCTCTCCGAAATTATAATTTAGCAGACTGTGAAGTAATATATATCAGGTGGTAATGAATTATAAGAATAAAAGCAGGATAAGAAAAAAGCTATTGGTGGGGTGTAGTATATACTATTCTGGATAGGGCCAATCAGTCCTGTAATTCTATCTCTTACATAGAAGTGGAATCCCTCCTTTTCTCTCCATTCTCATTGCCATAACACCAATCTCTCATCTGATCTCCTTGCCTTACTCCTGCCTACTTAGATTATCGACTGTCAGACGATCGTTTTTAAAAAACACTTACCTGATCATGCCCTTCCTCTCCACTGGATCCCTAATGGTGGAGAGTCAAGTGTTTTGGGCCTAAAGCTTATACAATTTAGAAGGCTCTCTTTAAGAAAAGTAATAACAAAATTAGATACAAGGCCTTGAAAGGGGCCGTGCAAATGACAGGTCCTAAAACTTAAGCTTCATTATCTTCACTGCAAATCCACTTCTGCCTAAAAGTCTGGTCTCTTTTTCCTCTACCTCAGCATCTTCCTCTGTGCAATTTCTGCCTAGAAGGTCCTTTCCGTCCCTTTTTGCCTAGATAACTCTTTTAGTACTCAACCACTAGCTCATTTTTCTCTCTGATCCCCCAACTGGGTTAGGGGCCTCTTCAGAATACCTCTCACTTTTCCAAGCATTCCGGGCGCTAGGTTGCTCTTTCTCCAGCACCCTCAAGTGATCACGGGCCGGGGGAGGGGGTGGTGGTGGTATATGCCGGTGGGTGGAGCCCCGGGAGAGTGTCCGTTATAATTCACTCCCTTCCACCTGCTCTTGTCCTCCAGGGCGGCGCTCACCACCTCCCCGGAACCCGCGGGTCTCCCCCTGCGGTTCCGGTCGGAATTACCTAGCAGCGCACGCTGACATGGCCGCGCCGATACTAAGAGGCGTTCGGAAGCTGCTGAAGCATGTGGAATTCGCAACGGTCCCGCGGAGACATCGACATAAGAAGAAATGGGTAAGGTCCGACTCGGGGAGCAGAGGGAACAGTAACTGCAGTCTCTGGCCGCCGCCTCTCTGGAAACTTCTCCAACCCTTCTATTTTCCGCCCCCTTCGCTTACGTTCGCTACTCCCGCTCCTGTAGAACCCGTAAGCCTCTTTCCCACGCCACTCAGGGAGCGTCACTAGGCTCCTCCCTCTCGTGTCTGTTACGTCACCGCCTCTGCCCGCCCTTTTATTTTGTCACAAGTCTTCCACTTGTTACGTCTGTAGCTTCGTGACTCCGCCCCTCTAAGTTATGTCACACCTCAGGTCCTCGTCCTCATTCGTTTGGTTACGTCACCTCCTCTTGTTTCCCTGCTGAGCTTAGCTTGGGCCCCCACTACCCCTTCCACTTCCTTCCCTTTCCCCCTCCCTCCCTTTTCCCCCCAACCAATGACCTCTTCTCCTCCTTTCCTCATTGAACTTCCCTCACCCCTCGGAAAACATAGAGACCTTCCCTTCCCTCCTTCTCCAGCGCCCTGCAGGAAAGGATTCAGCCCCTTCCTCACCCTCCAGCTGCCTCTGGCGTCCAGAAAAGGTTACAGCGACCACCCTGCCCATACTGCAGACCTTTCCCCAAATGCAGGCAAAAGGTGCAACGACTCCTCTCACCCCCCGGACACTCCCCACTTCTCCAGGGATCCTTTCTCTTGCCTCACTGGTAGCCCTGGAATTTCTTCCATAACTGGCATGCCTCCCTGCCTACCCCAACCAATGCCCTCTCCGCCCCCACCCCCGCCATCTCCACCCCCCCCACCTCCCATACGCCCAGTGAGATGTTCTTTTGAACCCTCTTCTCCCCAACTCCCTGAAAGGGCCTACTGCCATGGGCCCAACCTCCCGGGTTCTGCCCCTCTGAGCCCTTATTTTGACCGGTCTAGCCGCCTGGGGTCACCACCTCTCCGTCAGCGGAGCCCTCATTGCAGCTGGATTAGTCCCCCAAGAATCCCGCGCCCCTGTCCTCGCGGCCCTTACGTTGACCAGCATACTTACATCTGTTACTGTAATGGATACCCTTCAGTTTTGGGAACCAGCCTGGTGACTTCCCCTACCCTCACTCATCAGCCCCCAGGAACCAGCCCGGTGACCTCCCCTCAGCTCACTCACGTACCCTTGGAAACTGGCCCCGTGGTTTTGCCTCCCCTCACTCAAAAGTCCCAGGGAACTTGCCCCATGATTTCGCCTCCTCCTACCCATAGGACCCTGGCAACTTGCCTCACAATGTCACCTCCTCTTGCTCACCAGCCAGTGGAAACTAGACCTATAGTCTCCCCAACCCTATCTCACAGAGTTGTGGAAACTGAGCTGATGATGTCACCTGTGATCTCTCACTGGTCCAAAGGGAGAAGTTATAATGACCCTCCTCTTTCCACAACATGTTCCCCACCTACTGACAGCCTTTACCATGGCTGTCTTAAGCCTGCAGACTCTGGTGAACCTAAACCACAGCTTGACCTGCCCCTTGAGAAAAGTTGTGGCCTCCCTTCGCAGGCAGGCATGTCTGGCTCTCCCAGCTTACCTCAGGAGAGCACTTATCATTACTCTCATCTTTCCTCAGATTCCTACATATCTGCCCCTGGAAGTCCTCACTGTGCCATCCGACTGCCCCCTGGGAGTACTGGTTCTCCTTGCTCACGCCATTCCCAGGCTTCTGAAAAGCCTTGCTTTGAGTCTCTTTTCTCCTGGGAGGCTGGTGGGAACTCTTATGTCCTCCTAACCCCAGGCACCACAATTTCTGGCCCCCACTGTCCCCAGGACTGTCCTTATTCTGCCCTCTCCTTCCCTTCACCCCTGGGCAACCAGTTTATATCTTTACTCCAGTCACCCCCAACCAGAAGCTACAATGAACCCCCTCTCCCCACTCCAGTTTCCCCTCAAGTGAAGTCCCCTAAATCTTCAGAGTTAAGAGAGTCATGTACTCTCCACAAGTGTCACTCCCTAGGCAATACTCCCCAGCACACCCCTCCTGGCCAGCCCAAGTGCCCTAAGGCCAGCACCTCTCCTCCACCTCCCTCTCGCCGCTCTGTCCTTTCTGGTCCTTCTTGTGTGGAGCCATCCATTATAATTCCTTCAAATTGCTGCCCCAAAGAATTTCCCCCAGGGCCTCCCTTACCCACTGTGGTCCCTAGAGCCCTCAAAACCATTCTCCCTACTTGCCTTCCTCTCCGCCTTCCTTGTGATCCTGTCTTTCCAAATAGTTATGCTCAGAGCAGCCCCCGTGGGCCCCTCATAAGATCCCCCTGCAATACCCATGTATATTCTGTGGTTCCCTCCACCCCCCATCACTGCCCAGTCTCTGATTCCCTCAATCACTCCACAGGCCCCACTCAGTGTCATAACCATCCCATAGTGCCCCCCTGTGGCACCTGTAGCACTCCCAGGGGCCCACCCCAATCTTACTGCCAGCCTGTGGTGCCTCCTTGTTCTACCCACATCTATTCTTTTATACCTTTGAGAACACCCTTTGACCCCCAAAATTTACCCATTGGCCCCCGAGCCCGCACTTGCCCTGACACTATCCCCTGTGGCTTCCATACCTACTCTGTGGTCTGTCCTGACTCTTGCAAAGAGCTCCCCCGGATTCCCTACAGCTGCCCTTTGCCTTCATGCAAGGATTCCACGTGTAGTCCTGATCCCAGCTGTAGTTTGACTATTATTCGTGAATGCCGGAGTAGTGACAGCCAGAGTAAGATTATCCATCGAAGCCAGAGTCCTCATCTGAACAGAAGTCAGAGCCAGAGCAGTAGTCTTCACCGACACACAAGTCAGGGCGAGATTTTCCAAATTGGCAGAAGTCGGAGCAAGAGCAAGAGTCCCCACCATGGCAAAAATCGCAAATGGAGCAAGAGTCCCCAAAATGGCAGAAGACAAAGCCAAAACAACAGTCCTCATCACGGCAGGAGCCAGAGTAAGAGTCCCCATCGTCACCACCATGACAGAAGTCATCAGAGCAAGAGTCCTCGCCATAAGAAGAAATGAGGGCCAGAGCAAAAGTTATGACCTGACCAAAAATTCAGGCCAGAGCAAAAGTCAAAGTAACAAGACTGTCAGCCCTAGCAAGCATCCCAGCTGCAGCAACCAGGACCAACTTGTGGATTCCTCATCTGAAGTCTTCATTTCCTTTTACTCTATCTACCCGTATGCCCTTCAAACCTAACTCATGTCCTTCTCTGCTACCCCCATAGCAGTCATCCTACAAGTCCCTGTTTTGGTTCATACCTCAAGATTGTGTGAGCTCTCCTTATCCCATCTTACTGGGGTCTGGGAACTCCCAAAACAACCCTCAGCCCTATGATTCTGAGCATTATGGTGCCAGTCACTCCCTTAGGTAAGTTACCCACATCTCTTCATCAAATGTGGAAGGTTGTTGTTATTATTTTTTAATCTACTGAGCTGCCTGTTGTACTCACATAAGCTAGTACACATGAAAGTCCTTTGCAAAATAGAAAGACTGTTTGGAGGAAAAAGATCTTTTGTTTTTAAGCTTGAAGCTTCCTCATGGGCTTCATAGTCTCTTCCAGCCTTCTGCAGGCTCTCCTCAAGAGTCTTCTGCTGCCGGACACAGTGGCACGCGCTTGTAGTCCCAGCTACTCAGGAGGCTTGAGGTGGAAGGATCGCTTGAGCCCAGGAGTTCTGGGCTGTAGTGTGCTATGCCGATTGGGTGTCTGCACTAAGTTTGGCATCAATATGGTGACCTCCTGGGAGCAGGGGACCACCAGGTTGCCCAAGGAGGGGCAAACCGGCCGAGCTCAGAAACAGAGCAGGTCAAAACTCCCGTGCTCATCAGTAGTGAGATCACACCTGTGAATAGCCACGGCACTCCAGCCTGGGCAACATAGCGAGACCCTGTTTCTTTAAAAAGAATAAGAGTCTTCTGAGCTCCCTTTCTCTTTAAGTTCCTCCTGCTCCAAGGTCCCCCTTCTTGATGATCTTCATATGGTATTGTGAGAGCTACAGCTTCCTTTCTTTCACAACTCTGAGATTGGAAGGCCACTCCCCACTATTTTTCTCTCCCAGAGTTCTTCTCTGGCAGGCAAGAGGCAGGATGCAAAAGCAGGAATGGGCATTAGCTGGATCCACGTTTGCCTCTGGGCTCCAAGGTAGGGTCAGGGAGTAGGGGATAGAGGCAAGACGGGAAAAACCAATAAGCTTGTCCTTTCTATTTTAGGCTGCCACAGAGCCCAAATTCCCTGCTGTTCGACTGGCTCTGCAGAATTTTGACATGACCTACAGTATGCAGTTTGGGGATCTTTGGCCATCAATCCGTGTTAGTCTTCTCTCAGAGCAGAAGTATGGTGCACTGGTCAATAACTTTGCTGCTTGTGATCATGTGAGTGCTAAGCTTAAGCAGCTGAATGCCAGGGACTTTGTGAATGAAGCCATCTCCCACTGGGAACTGGAGCCTGAGAGTGGCCAATCTGGAGCCCCATCCCCAGCCTCCTGGGCCTGCAGTCCGAACCTACGCTGCTTCACTTTTGCCAGAGGGGATGTCAGCCGCTTCCCTCCTGCCAGGTAGGATTGGGAGCCATGTCTGGGGCTATCCTTAGTGCTTGCTGGAAGTAGACATGAAGAGACCCAGCTTCTGCCCTCTGTAATAAGTATCATAATATTGCTAATATTTGTGGCATCCTTATAGGCTAGGCATTTTTCTAAGTGCTGTACATGTGTTATCTCCTTCTGTTAACGGCCCTGTGAGGTAGGTGATGTTATTCCTTCTCTTACATTTTGGGAAACTGAGGTGCAGAGATAGTAAGGTACTCACTTACTTTAGGTCCCTCAGATAGTAAGTGGTGCAGCTAGTATTTAGATCCAGATGGTCTGACCCCAGAACCTGCACTTTGAACTTGCTCTGCTCTACTGCCTCCTGTAGAAAACAGCCACCTCTTACATGAGCACTCGCTGTACTCTTTTGTGTTAAAATGTGTGTTATTCATAGCAGTTTTCTCATTTTGCCCTCACAGCCACCCATCAAAGTGAGAAGGAGCCAGGTGTGGTGGTGTGCGCCTATATTTGCAGCTACTCGGGAGGCTAAGGAGGGAAGATCGCTTAAGCCCAGGAGTTTGAGGTTGTAGTGAGCTACGATTACACCACTGTACTCCAGCCTCGGCAACAGAGTGAGACTCTTTTGGTTTTTTTTGTTTTTTTTTTTGAGACAGGGTCTTGCTCTGATGTGATCCTCCTGCCTCAGCCTTTCAAGTAGCTGGAAATACAGGCATGTGCCACCATGCCCGGCTAATTTTCCTATTTTTTATAGAGATGGGGTCTTGTTCTTGCTGGGGCTGGTCTCAAACTCCTGGCCGACAAATATTTATTGTCTACCAAATTCTAGACATTTAAGTACTTTGGTGCACAAGTCCTCATGGAGCTTCTTGTCTAGTGAGAAAACTATTAAAATATTATTTATAATTGTGATAAGTACTACAAAGGAAAAGTATAAGATGCTTAGGAGATTTAACCCAGCCTTTTCTGGGGAAGTGATATTTAAGCTAAGACCTGAAAACTGAGTAGGAATTAAAGCTGGTGGCATGGGGGTGGGGATCAGGGTGAGAGGCTAAATATGAGGCTTCAGAAGCAGGTAGGAGACATATTACGAAGGTCTTACAGGTCCTGTGGAATTTTGGACATTTTCCTCTTAGAGGAAGAGGAAGCCATGAAAGGTTTTAGGCTAGGGAATGACATGACCAGATTTGAATTTTAAAAATATGACTCTGGGCTGGGCGCTCACGCCTGTAATCCTAGCACTCTGGGAGGCCAAGGCAGGTGGATCACTCAAGGTCAGGAGTTTGAGACCAGCCTGAGCAAGAGTGAGACCCCGTCTCTACTAAAGATGGAAAGAAATTATCTGGCCAACTAAAAATATATAGAAAAAATTAGCCAGGCATGGTGGCGCATGCCTGTAGTCCCAGCTACTCGGGAGGCTGAGACAGAAGAATTGCTTAAGCCCAGGAGTTTGAGGTTCCTGTGAGCTAGGCTGACGCCATGGCACTCACTCTAGCCCGGGCAACAGAGCGAGACTCTGTCTCAAAAAAAAAAAAAAAAATGACTCTGGCTACTGTGTGGAAAACAGATTAGAGAAGGTCAAGGCTAGAAATGGGTTTGTAAGGTAGGAAGCTTTTGCAGTAGTCCTAGCTACTGTCTTGAGAGAAGGCTGTATGCTTACGAGGAATGAGAGATGAGGCTGTAAAAGCATGTGTGGGTCCATATGTGAGAACCTTAAATGCCAGGAACTTGCAAGTTGGGGTGAGGGGATTTTTCTGGTGGCACAGGATTGCTTGCAGGTGGCTGGGATTGCCAGGGCTGGTTGGCTTTGGGTCATGTCCCCTTTAGTATATATTGCTATGAATTGCCAAGATCTGTTGCAGAGAACTGCTGAAAAGAGTTTCTGAGCAGGTGAAAGGCAGTAATGCATAGTGATTGTAAGCATGGACTTTGGAGTCAGGCAAACCCAGATTTTGCTCCTGCCCTTACCACTTATTAGACATGTGGCATTGGATAACTGAGCCTTCGGGTCCTTATCTGGAAAATAATCTGGAAAATAATAATAGTAATAGCTAACTCTGTAGCTCATTATGTGCAAATTACTGTTTTAAGCAGTTGACTTATGTTAATTCCTTCAGTCCTCACAGTAACTCTTATCTGGTAAGTACTCTTATTGCAGATGAAGAAACTGAGGCATGGAGAAGTTGAGTAATTTGCTGAAAGTCACACAACTAAAGATCAGTTGTGCTAGGTGAGATCTAAGTAGTCTGGCTCTGGAATTTGGGTTCACCTGCCTCATAGAGTTATAGTGAGGATGAAATGAAATTATGCACATTAAACACCTAGCAATACAGCACTCGTCAATAGTACTTGTCTGTATTGATGGTATTCTCATCAAAGTTATGCTCAGGAAGATCATTTTAGTCACTGTGTAGGGGGATGATAGATTGGGCCAGGTTGGAGACCAATTCAGCGGCATTGGTTATAGGCAGAACCATGAAGTGAGAACCCATGTGGTCTCCTAAGTTGATTGAAGTACTTGGCAGCTACTCTGGGGACTTCTCCTCAGGGAGGACACTCTGAGAGTAATGAGGGAAGCAGCCACAGCACAGATTTCTGGAGGTTTTTTTTGTCCTTCCACCAAAACCCCTATATGTTTGGGTTTTTTGCCGCCTTATTCTGATGGGCTCCCTATGAAATTAAGGGGATCTCAACCTCTCAGGAGTTTAAGGATGTGTTCAGGGAGTACAAGCAGCCCCTGAAATTGTCTGCAAAATTGCATATGCTTTTTCAGAAAGAGGGACTATAGCTTTTAGCAGATTCTCAAAACTGTGAACCAAAAAAAGGTTAAAGAGTGATACATACAAAAGGAAGGAATTTGATGAGGATGAATTTTACGGGCCAGTGCTGGTGTGATAGCAGTTTGTGCCTTTCTCAGATTTCTCAGTCTTTTTGTCACTCTCCTTTGTGAGGCATGAGGCACATAGTTTCACACACAATCCAAGCATAGTTTGACTTTGAAAATATCCTATCACAGCCTGAGCATATTTGTGAATGGTGGAAGTGTTACAGTCTCAGGACTGGGGATTGTAGCTCTTGCACCTGTCCCTCAGTGGTGCTGTGTCTTATGTCTTGTCTCCCAGACCCTGCCTGTCAAAGTTTCTGTCTCCTTGAGTTTGTCCCAAAGCTTTCCACGCTGAACTGCATCTAAGGCAGGGGAATGGCTGCTCACTACCGATTGCCCTTATGACAGCTAGCTTGGGAGTAGAGAGTCCTCCTGTGACAGTCTGCTGTTGATCATCCCTCTCCCTGTGCCCATACTATTGCTGCTGCTCTATCTCTGATTTGTTCCGTCTAGCCCACCTAGCTTTCTAAAACTAGATCTGTCTGATCATGTTTTCCTTAAAAATTTTTGGTAACGGCTTTTAGGTTATAGTCTAACTCCTTAGCATAGGTTTTAAGACCTTTTATAATCTGGCATCAGTCTGCTTTCCAACCTCAATCTCATGCATCTTGTATTTCTACTCACACCCAGCTTGCTCACTGTTTCTGAAAGAAGCTAGGAGTTGCTATGCTTCTATGCCTTTGTTCGTTCTTTTTCTTCTCCTTGGAGTGCTCCTCTTACTTTATGACCTAATGAAGACCTTCTGTTCTTCATCAGGCCTAACTCAGGTAACTCTGACAAACACAATTGGGGGCACTTCTCTCTGAATCCTTGAAGCGCTTTGTATCTTAATATGTAACCCAATAAAACTGAGTTCCTCCTATGTGCCAGGTACTGTTTCAGGTGTCGGGGATATTATAATGAACAAAGGAGAAAAAAATCTCTAAATCCCTGCCCTCATGGAGCTAATATTATTATTATTGTTGTTATTATTTTTTGAGTCAGTCTCACTCCATCATCCAGGGTAGAGTGCAGTGGTGTCATCACAGCTCGCTACAGCCTCCAACTCCTGGGCTCAAGCAATCCTCCTGCCTTAGACTCCTGAGTAGCTGGGACTACAGGTGCATGCCACCATGCCCAGCTAATTTTTCTATTTTGGATAGAGATGAGGTCTTGTTCTTGCTCGGGCTGGTCTTGAACTGCTGATCTCAAGTGATCCTCCTGCCTCAGCCTCCCATAGTGCTAGGTTTACAGGCGTGAGCCACTGCGCCCAGCCTAGAGCTAATATTCTAACAGGGAGATAGAAAGGGAGAAAATACATAACACACACACATACACATACACACATCTATATGTTTAAAGTGAATAATAAGTGCTTTAAAGAAAAATAATGCAGGGTAGAGAGGTAGAAGGTGATGGGAATTGGGGGCTGTTATTTTAGATAGTCAGGCAATGCCAGTGCCTCTGATGAGGGAACTTTTGAGGAGAGACCTGGAAGAAGTGAGGAAGCAAATCAGGGATATTTAAGGGAAGAGTGTTGCAGGCAGAAGGCACAGCAACTGAAAAAGCCTGAGACAGGAGCATGCATGGCTTAATTAAGGAATAGCAAGGTGGCTAGCATGACTAGAGTGGAGTAAATTGATCTATGTTTTAAAAGGATCACTCTGGCTTCCATGTAGATGAACAAGTGAGTGTGGGTCTGAGAAATGAGTTTTTGCTGAATGGAGCTCAGTGGCCTCTGAGGGCATGGACTTGGTGGCCTTGACTCCCAATAGGTGCCCTAACCTGGAATTTGATAATAAGGTGATCTCTTCTCTTTCAGACTTGGCAGCCTGGGTGTCATGGACTACTACCTGATGGATGCTGCTTCCTTGCTGCCTGTCCTGGCCCTTGGCCTGCAGCCTGGGGACATTGTGCTTGACCTATGTGCGGCCCCTGGGGGAAAGACACTAGCACTGCTTCAGACTGGCTGTTGCCGTAAGTCGGGGTGCTGGTGTCTTGGGCAGAGAGGGCTCCTCATCTCACCTAGCCAAGGGCATACTGAATACGGTAGGCTGTCTGGTCCCTAGGTCAGAGGAGGAAATAATGCTTGCTTGCTAAGCTTGTGTATTTTTTCTGTTTGCAATTATTTCCTCCCTTTTTCTGTCAGCTTGTCAAAGAAGATTGCTGAGCAAGGTCTGTGAAGGCAGATTAAAGCAGGGCTCTGGCCAGGCACAGTGGCTCACATCTGTAATCCTAGCACTTTGGGAGGCTGAGGTGAGATGATTGCTTTAGCCCAGGAGTTTGAGATCAGCGTGGGTGACATAGTGAGATCCTGTCTCTACAAAAAATAAAAAAAGTAAGCAGGTGTAGTGGCACACACTTGTAGTCCTCTGCATCTGTTTACTTTGTCTCTAAGATTAAGCCCCATCTCTTTAGCCTGCCTGCTGAAATGATAAGCTCTGGCTGCAGCCACCATTTATATGCTTTATATGTTACTCTTCCCCAGGCTTTATGTACTTCAGCCACACTGTACTACTCTGTTGCCCAAATAAGCCTTTACTCCTGTTAAGTTTTCTGCTAGAATTCCCCTACCCCATGTTAGCTGGGCTGTCTAAAGCCTTTTGACTTTCAAGCATCAGCTCAAGTGTGCCACCTTCTGGAAGTCTTCCCTCATGACTTCTGGTAGCCGGTTCAGAAACAATACCTCTCTCCCCTGTGCTCCCACTCCGTGAGCAACTATTAGCACAATAGCCTTGCCTCAGAGTTTTACTGTATATGTATCTTCTCCCTCTTAAAGATTGTGAATTCCTTGGGGATAGGCCCAGGTCTTATTTATCTCAGTAGTGTAGCGTAGCCCGGGTCTTGTGCACTGTAAGTGTCACTTCAGCCATCCACTGGCCAACACCTTGCCTTAAAATAGATAGTATTTTTCCTTGAGACCCTGAGAAATATCCACAGAGGGCTGTGATTTCCACATCCACTTGGAGCTCAGCCCAGGATTCTCTTTCCATGTGCCTGAGCCTTTCTGTAGGCTCGGACCCTTCTTTTCCAGTTTTTAGCAGTTTGAGTTAGTCTCCAGCCTCATGGTAGGCCCATGGGTGATTCAGAGAGGTATCACATTTGGTCTTAGCCTTCTGGACGTCCAGAGGGAGCGGAGAAAAGATGGTGACATGGGCTTAATGAGTCCAATGCAAGAGAGCCCAGCCTGTGGACTGGGCTGTGCTGATCTGACTGAATGATGTAGGAATCCATCAGAAGGGAGATGAATAAGGGTAGGATTACTTGGAAGAAGAAGAACTTTGAACTAAGAGGAGAAAGAAGGGCAAAGGAGAAGTAATTGAGAGTTGCTCTTCTATAAAGTATGCTAAACTATCAGCACCTCACCTTCATCCCAGCTTCTCACCCAAATAGCTGACTCTTTGATCCCAGGAAGATAGGATCCCAGCATTTCAGTGCAAGAAGGGAACTGAGAGTTTACTTGGTCTAGCTCTCATATTTTATGGAGGAGGAAACTGAGCTCTAGAGAGATTAAATAACTTAAATCTTGCAAGACTTGGAGGTAAAGCCAGAACTGGAACCCATCTTTCCTTTTCTCAGTTTATATCCTCCTGCAAATTCCTCTAGAGTATTTTTTGTCCTCAAAATTTGTAGGTTCACAGTAGTAACCACACTCGTTAGATAAGATATATACTCTTCAGTTCTCCACAGTTCCGACCCTTCCCTGTTGCTCCTTGACTCTGAGGCCAGATATCAGCTGTGATTTATCATCAAGCTTGCATTAATATTTTCCTTTATAGTAGAGCTAAGAGCAAAGTGACATGTTTCTTGAACTCATGTCTATCAAAAAAGAGAACATTAAAAGGTAGATGGTAAATCAGAATTAGGTTTGGTTGCATACAATAGAAAACCTAACTAATTGCCTTAAAGAAGACACATTTATTTCTCTCTTATGTAAGAGAAGCTAGGATAGAGGCTGTACAAGGCTGGTATGAAAGCTCCATAATCATCAGGGACTTAGAGCTCCCTTTTCCTTTTTGCAACTTATTTTATTGCTAGTGTCATCCTCAGGATTGCCTCATGGTTCGATATGGCTGCTGGAACTCCAGCCATCATATTCAAATTCAAAGCAGGAGAAAAGGATTGGGCAAAAGAGGCTCATTTCGGCCGGGCGCGGTGGCTCACGCCTGTAATCCTAGCACTCTGGGAGGCTGAGGCGGGTGGATCGTTTGAGCTCAGGAGTTCGAGACCAGCCTGAGCAAGAGCAAGACCCTGTCTCTACTAAAAATAGAAAGAAATTATATGGACAACTAAAAATATATATAGAAAAAATTAGCCAGGCATGGTGGCGCATGCCTGTAGTCCCAGCTACTCAGGAGGCTGAGGCAGAAGGATTGCTTGAGCCCGGGAGTTTGAGGTTGCTGTGAGCTAGGCTGACACCATGGCACTCTAGCCTGGGCAACAGAGTGAGAGTCTGTCTCAAAAAAAGAAAAAAAAAAAAAAAAGAGGCTCATCTCATCTCCTAATTGTACAGCTTTTTTTTTTTTTTTAGGAGACAAGATCTTGCTCTGTTGCCCAGGCTGGAGTGGTCTGATCATAGCTCACTGCAACACAGCAACCTCAAACTCTTAGGCTCAAGTGATTCTCTTGCCTCAGCCTCCTGAGTAGCTGGGACTACAGGCATACACGGCCACGACCAGCTAATTTTTTTTAATTTTTTTTTTTATTTTTAGAGATGGGGGTCTCACTGTGTTTCCCAGGCTGGTTTTGAATTCCTGGACTCAAGCAATCCTCCTACCTTGGCCTCCCAAAGTGCTGGAATTACAGACATAAGCCACTGCGTCTGGCCTGTGTCAGCTTTTAAAAAGCATTTCCCCAGAATTCCCACGTGATCCTTCTGCCTATAACTATTTGACCAAAACTTAGTCATACAGTCGTACTTGTAAAAGAAAAGCTGGGAAAGGGACATTGCCCCCTTCCAAAAACTAGGGGTTCTATTACTAAGGAACAAGAGGAGAATAAATTTTGGGCCAGTAACCTCTAGTATGTACCAAAGATGAAGAGAGCCATATATTTTAAAAATAGTAGGACAGAGCATATTTCTTTAAAAATAAATATTCTTACCTGGTCTGCTTTATTTACTTAACCTTTCCAGATCATATAGTTGTTTGCCTTTGTAAGCATACTCCCGAGTGACTGATGTTGAGCCACGCATATAATAAACGTCCCTGTTGCTGGGGTCTGCATTAATTGGGATTGCCTGAGAATTGGTCTGACTCTTCCATCAGTGCTGTTGTAAGTGGGATGTTTCGTTGGGCCATGGCCTCTGAGGTGTCTTTATTTCCACAGGCAATCTTGCTGCCAATGATCTCTCCACTTCCCGAACAGGCAGACTACAGAAGGTCCTTCACAGCTATGTGCCTCAAGAGATTAGGGATGGGAATCAAGTTCGAGTCACTTCATGGGATGGCAGGAAGTGGGGAGAACTGGAGGGGGACACCTATGACCGGGTGAGTGATTCTTGACTTAGGACATCCATCCAGCTAAATGTGGCCTCCTCATCCTGGTCCCAGGCCCTGGAGGGGTAGGATCCGCCCCTGTGTTTGAGCATGCAAGGCTCTTTCTGGACCTGGTGAGCTCTCCTTGGGTGATTTGGCAAAAAAAAAAAAAAAAAAGCCACCTACAGAATTATCAATTCAGCTTAGATGACTGGTTTACTATATTCATTAAAGATAGTTGGCTGCAAAAAAAGAATTTGAACCTGAGTCGGGGAAAAATTTTATTAGGCTTTTTTATTTCTCAAGTCACTTGGTTGCTCAGAAAGCCTCAAGAAGGCAAATGTGAATAAGCTCATTTATTTATTTTTGAATATATGGTACCATATGCACATGGTACAAAATTCAGAAAGCACAAAAGGGCATCCAGTGAAAAGTGAGTTTCCCACTTACTTCTGTCCTATAGCTATCTACTTCCCCACCCTACTAATAACCCTTGTTTCTATTTTTTTCTGTATCTTTTAAAATATATTAATTTGCATATATAAGTATGTATTTTTTAAAAAAATAGGAACGGTAGTATATTATATTCAGTATTCTGAACTTTGTGGTTTTTTTGCATTTAATAATGTATCCTAGGTTTCAGTCCTTTTTAGTTTTATGTTTTTGAAGTATAATTGCTGGATAACAGTTTATATCCATTTAAGATTTTAATAAAGATTGCTAAATTGCTCTGTGGAGGTTAAACCAGTTTCACTCCTACTGGTAATAAATGAGTACCATTTTCTCACAGCCTGTCAACGTTGGTGCCATCAAACTTCATTTTTTTTCCCCAAAATGATAGTATCTAATTTACGTTCTCTTATTGTGAATAATGTTGAAAATCTTTTTGTGTTTTTAAATTATTTATTTTCTTTTATTTGGCATACTCAGAATATTTATTTAAAACATATACTTGTAAAAATATAAAGAATATATAGCTGTTGTTGTTGTCTCTGTGTTGTCATCTGACTTATCTAATCTGTCTAGTTCTCACCATTCTGCCTCAACCACTCTTAAGAAATTAAAAGATTTACAGATTTGGGCCTTAAAAAATTAGAAAAGAGTAAATAGAAATAAAATTAAAAAAAAGAAAAAGAAAAAAAAGAAATTAAAAGAAAGACCAAGGGTTATATAGACTCTTAGATGGGCTTGAGAGACTTGTTTCCTGTCTGTATAGGAATCCTCTATTCAGCTTTCTTGATGTTGGGGCAGCATAACAGAGTGAAGAGAACATGACCTCTAACCAGTTTCTTTTTTTTTTTTTCTTTGTTTTAGACACAGGGTCTCACTCTGTTGCCCAGGCTGGAGTGCAGTGGCATGATCATAGCTCACTGTAGCCTCCAACTCCTGGGCTCAAGCAGTTCTCCCACTCCAGTCTCCTGGGACTGTAGGCATGTTCCACCACGCCTATGATATTTTTTTTTTTTTTGTGAGACAGAGTCTCGCTCTGTTGCCCGGGCTAGAGTGCCGTGGTGTCGGCCTCGCTCACAGCAACCTCAAACTCCTGGGCTCAAGCAATCCTCCTGCCTCAGCCTCCCGAGTAGCTGGGACTACAGGCATGCGCCACCATGCCCGGCTAATTTTTCTATATATATTTTTAACTGTCCATATAATTTCTTTCTACTTTTAGTAGAGACGGGGTCTCACTCTTGCTCAGGCTGGTCTCGAACTCCTGAGCTCAAACGATCCGCCCGCCTCGGCCTCCCAGAGTGCTAGGATTATAGGCGTGAGCCACTGCGCCCGGCCTATATTTTTAAATTGTCTGTAGAGATGGGGTCTTGCTATGTATGGGCTGGTCTGGAATTCCTGGGCTCAAGCAATCCTTGTTCTTTGGCCTCCCAAAGTGCTGGGATTACAGGCATGGGCCACTATACCCAGCCCCTACCTAGTTTCTATATTATAGGGCTGCCCCTTATTGACCTTGGGCAGTCTTCTTGATGTTGCTGAACTTGAGTCTCTTCATTTTTGAAGTAGAGTAATTGTACCACAGAGGATTATTGTGAGGATTCAATGAGAGTATCCAGGGAAAGCACTTGGTACAATACCCGGTGGTGAAGATTAGGCAGGGAGTAGCCATCAATGATTCAGCCTATGCTTGCACACTTCATTGATGGGGGTTCACTGAGGTTCTGTTGCTGAACACCTCTGATGTTAGAAAGTTCTTCCTCTTATTGAATTAAAATGTGTAGATTGCATGGTATATGGGTGAGTGCAAGAATTCTGGAGTCAGACTGCTTGGATTGGAGTCCTGATAAGTCCACTTACCAGCCAGAAAAGTTTGGGTGAGTTACTTAACCTTTCAATTAAACTCAGCTTCTTCATCTGTAAAGTGAGGATAATACTAGTACTTATCCAGGCCGAGTGCAGTGGCTCACGCCTGTAATCCTAGCACTTTGGGAGGCCAAGGTTTGCTTGAGGCCAGGAGTTTAAGACCAGCCTGAGCAATATATTGAGACCCCCATCTCTACAAAAACATATAAAACTTATCCAGGCATGGTGGTGCATGCCTATATTCCCAGCTATTCGGGAGGCTGAGGCCGGAAGATCACTTGAGCCCAGAAGTTTGAGGTCGCAGTGGGCTATGATGATGCTACTGTACTCTAGCTCAGGTAATAGAGTGAGACTTTGCCTAAAAAAAAAAAAAATTAGTAGTACGTATCCCATAGGTGAAGATTAAATAAGAATGCTTTTAGCACAGTGACTGGACTATAGAAAGCATTCAATATCATCACAATACTTATTATTTCCATTCATGGATCCTAGCTCTTGCCTTTTGGAACAATATAGAATGAGTTACCTCCTGTTTCACTTGACAGTGCTTCAGATATTTGAAAACAGCTTTAATGTTTGAAGATGTCTCTGTTAATTCGTTTGTTGAAGAAATAGTTATGTACATTCTACTCTGGTAGGCAAGTGTTAAGCAAAGAAGAATGTTCTACACATTATTGGTAACTGCATCCTTCCTTCAGCTCCACTTGTCCAGGAACTGGAAAGGATAGGACCTCAGAGCTCTGCATATGCACGGAAGACACCAACCCTTTCCCCCAACTCACAGCTTGTTTTCTTTTTTTTTTTTTAAACCTTTTTTTTTTTTTTTCTGGAGACAGAGTCTTGCTCTGTTGCCCAGGCTAGAGTGCCATGGCATCAGCCTAGCTCACAGCAACCTCAAACTCCTGGGCTCAAGCAATCCTTCTGCCTCAGCCTCCCGAGTAGCTGGGACTACAGGCATGCACCACCATGCCTGGCTAATTTTTTCTATATATTTTTAGTTGTGCAGTTAATTTCTTTCTATTTTTAGTAGAGACGGGGTCTCTCTGTTGCTCAGGCTGGTCTCAAACTCCTGACCTCGAGAGATTTTCCTGCCTCAGCCTCCCAGAGTGCTAAGATTACAGGCATGAGCCACCATGCCTAGCCTTGTTTTCATTTTTTTGAGAGTTAAAGTTTATTTCAAATAATAAAGTGTTTCTTTAAACACATTATATCTTCCCACATAATAAAAGAAAGTGTGTATTTGTAGGACACATGCCCAGGGCTGAGATTCAGCTGGAGCACCATCCTGGCAGGACTGTTTATTTGTGACTGATATCCATGCTTATTGGGCAGGGCCAGTGCCTCATGTGGAGATCCCTGTGCCATATCTGATGTTGAATAATTTGACTACTCTCCCCAAATGTTTGCTTAATGCAACAATACAACTTCTTTTCCTTTCTGAATGAATGAGGTCAATATATTCCACAGTTGACACTACTGAATCAATATTTGGAGTATATTAGAATGAAGATATTCAGATATATTGCCATTAATTTATAGTCCTCTTGAAATCCCATAGCTCTGCTGTTTCCATGCACCAGCTCTCAGGAATCCCTAGGTACCTTACCGCCATTTTCCCAAGAGTTCCAGCCACCTCCTCAGGATACTGAAAGGAGTAGAGAAAGAATCTGTAGACATTTCCTCCATTTGGGGTTGTGGAAACTCCCACAGCTTTCTTTTTATACCTTTGCTCATCTTTTTAAACTTAATCTTGTTGAATCACTTCCTTTTAGGTGTGTCTCTTATATACTGCATAGACTTAGGTTTTGCTTTGTGAGCCAACCTGTCAATTTTATTCCTGTAATTACTGACTTAACAATGGATGCCACTGATTATTTTGGTCTCAACTCTTGTCAAATTATTTTACTGTGTTTATTTCATTTACCACGTTTCTTTTATTATGTGGTTTCTCTCCTTTGCTCTTTTGTTTTTCTTTTTTTTCATGACGGGGTCTTGCTTTGTTGCCCGAGCTGGGGTTCTTTGGCATGATCATAACTTACTGTAACCTTGAACTCCTGGACTCAAGTGATCCTCCCACCTCAGTCTCTTTAGTAGCTAGGAGCCAGGTGCCTCGCTAATTTTTTTTTCTTTTTCTGGCAGAGACAGCGTTTGGCTATGTTGCCCAGGCAACTCCTGTTCTTAAGTTATCCTCCTGCCTCAGCCTCCCAATGTGCTGAGATTACAAGCATTAGCCACCACACCTGGCCTGTTTTTCTTCTAATTTCTTTCTTTCTTTTTTTTTTGAGACAGAATTTTACTCTGTCCCTGGGCTAGAGTACAGTAGCATCATCATAGCTCACTGCAGCCTCAAACTCCTAGGCTCAAGTGATCCTCCTGCTTTCAGTCTCCAGAGTTGCTGGGACTACAGGCGCATGCCACCACACCTGGCTAATTTTTCTATTTTTTATAAGAGATGGGCTCTCGCTTTTGCTCAGGCTGGTCTCCAACTCCTGGCTTCAAGCAGTCCTCCTGCCTCACCCTTCCAAAGTGGTAGGATTACAGGTGTGAGCACCTGGCCTGTTTTTTTAAATTTCTCTTGTTATTTAGGAAGGTTTCTATTTTTTTTTTTTTTTTTTTTTGAGACAGAGTCTCACTCTGTTGCCAGGACTAGAGTGCCGTGGCATCAGCCTAGCTCACAGCAACCTCAAACTTCTGGGCTCGAACAATCCTCCTGCCTCAGTCTCCCAAGTAGCTGGGACTACAGGCATGTACCACCATGACTGGCTAATTTTTTCTATATATATATGTGTTTTTAGCTGTCCGTATAATTTCTTTTTTATTTTTAGTAGAGACAGGGTCTCGCTCTTGCTCAGGCTACGTTGGATAATTCCTATATCAAAACTGTTGTTCAAGTCAGTTACACATCAAACTCCTTGTTTTAATCTTTCCTCCCTGTTCTCTACTGCACCACCAGTTCTAGGGAAAAAAAACCTGTTTGGGGGGTTTAAGTCTTTTTTTTTTTTTTTTAATATGCTGCTTACCTCTGAAGAGAGGGGATTTAATTCTCCTGGTCACTGTTTCCGCTGATTGCTCAAGGAAGCTTTTTTCCTTATAAATTTTGTGGTTATTTTTGTTACTTGTCATAATTTTCTAATAACTTTTCTATTGGAGTATAACCCCAAAGTGATCAAATCATAAGTGTACTGCTTAAAGAATTATCTTATAGTCAAATACACTTGTCTTATTACTACCATTTCAAGAAATACAGCAATACCAGCATGCCCCTTTTTACCCTCCTAAGGGTACTTACTGCCTCACTTCTAAAACCGTGAATGTTTTGGATTTTAATTTTTTTTTCTTTTTAAAAAATTGTTTTTTCATATTTAACACTGAAATGTTTTAGATTTTATGTAAATGTAATCATATAGTTTGTACTCTTTTGTGTCTGACTTTTTTTCTCACTATTATGTTTGTGAAATTTATCCATGTTAAAACCATGGGTGTTTTGAACTTTATATTAACGTAATCATACAGTGTGTGCTCTTTTGTGTCTGACTTTTTCTTTCACCATTATGTTTGTAAGATTTATCCATGTTGTTGCCGGTAGCAGTGTTTGTTCATTGTTGTTGCTGTGTTGTATCCCATGGTATGCATATGAAATAATTTATTTGTTCATTCTACCCATGATAGACAATTGGGTTATTTCCATTTGGGGCTATTACAATACTGCTATAAACATTCTTGTAAGTGTTTTTTGTTTTTTTGGTGCACTTACATATACATTTCTGTTCAATTGCTGGGTTACAAAATATGTATATGTTCAGCTTTAGTCAGAATCAGTTTTCCAAGAGATTGAGTCAGTTTATATTCCAACTGGTATGTATGAAAATAGTAGTTGTTCCACAACCTCATCAATATATACTATTTTTCCCCAATTTAGCCATACTGATGGGTATATCATGGTATTACATTATGGTTTTAATGTTCATTTCACTGTTGGTTAATAAGTTTAGATGCCTTTTCATGTGTTTATTGACCATTCATTTTGTAGTGAGAATTCAAGTCTTTTGCCCATTTTTTGCTATTGGGTTGTCTGTTTTTTTCTTATTGGTATGTAAAAAGTTTTTTATGTATTCTGGAAATGAGTCCTTTATGAATGTATTTATTGCAAATACATATTGCAAGTATAAAACATAAGTTCTTAATTTTACTGTAGTCCAGTTTATCACTGGTTAGTGCTTTGGGGCTTGTTTGAGATACCTTTGTCTATCCTAAGGCAATGAAGATACTATTCTATGTTATCCTCTAGAAATATTTTTGTTTTACCTTTCCCATTTAGATCTTCAATCCATTTGAAATTGATTTTTATGTATAGTAAAAGAATTAAGGATACAAAAAATGATATCTAGTTGACCCTGTACCAGTTATTGAAGATTATTCATTTCCCATTGCTCTACAGTGTCACCTTTGTCATAAATCAAGTATCTATGTATGTTGGGTCTATTTCTGGACTCTGTTCTATTGGCCTATTTGTCTTTCTTTTCAAGAAACTATACTGTCTTTGTTGCTGTAGCCATGTAATAAAGCTTATTATCTGTTATAGTAAATCCTTCAACTTTGTTTTTCTTCAGATTTCACTTGGGGCCAGGCATGTTGGCTCACACCTATGATCTCAGCATTTTGGGCCGGGTGTGGTCGCTCATGCCTGTAATCCTAGCACTCTGGGAGGCCGAGGTGGGAGGATCACTTGAGCTCAGGAGTTTGACACCAGCCTCTGCAAGAGCGAGACCCTGTCTCTAATAAAAATAGAAAAATTAGCCGGGCATTGTGGCGTGTATCTGTAGTCCCAGCTACTCGGGAGGCTGAGGCAGAAGGATCGCTTGAGCCCAGGAGTTTGAGGTTGCTACGACGCCACAGCACTCTACCCAGGGCAACGGAATGGGACTCTGTCTCAAAAGAAAAAAAAAAAAAATGCAACCCCCCCCCCCCCCAAAATACTCTCAAGGAGACTTTTCTTGTTTTCCTTTTCTTGCCCAGAGTTAAAACCAGAACAGACACATTCTTTTGTGGGCTGGATTTTTTTTCCTAGTTTACTCTAATTGAGCGTGTAGCCCTTTCAGAATTTGGCTTTGCTATACATTTCCGTTCCAGTTATCCTCCACAAATGAGCCCAATGCCCTGTTTTCTGTTCTCCTAGGCTTTTGGTTACTAGGGATTGGTAAAAGATGGAAGCCGTTGGCTTCAGCTCCTGCATGCCTTCCTGGGTTTGTTTTTCAGTCTTGTCTTTGGCTTCTGAGGATTTCTCTAATTCTGCGTGAGCTCTACATTTAAAAGTATTTTTAAAATTATATCCAGCCTTTTTAGGTATTTTGTATTATAATGGCTTTCAGGATATGTAGTTGCTGGAGTTGCTGGAAACAGAAGGTATTAATTTCTTATATTTTGTGGTTTCTAGAACATCCCCGTGGCGCTTTTCTGGGGATTCCTATTTAGTTAATGTCCCTTTTTCCTGTGAATGCCAGCCCTATCACAGTTCTCGAGATATGACCTGACTAGAATACAGGGTGATTGTTATTTTTCTTACTCTGTATGCACTATGTCAATTCATGCAGCCTAGGAATACATCAGAATATTGACTATTGGGTCATTATTAATTTACTTGGAGTTTCTGCCTGACTAAACATTTATAGATCTTTTCCATAGATGATTTTACTTGTTTTAAATAATAAATATATGACTGTTTTTAAAATTTTTGCCTTTTTGCACTGAGTAGGTGCCTAGTAAATGAATGAATAACTTTACATTTCTCACTTTAAAACATTTCCATATTAGATCTGACATTATTTCAACTTAGAATAATTTTGAATCCTGATTCTGTTAGTATATTAGCTATACTCTGGGCATTGTATCATCTGTAAATTGGATGTTTTCATTCAAATACCTAAGGACAGAGCTCTGAAGCACTAAGACATCTTTCTAGGTTAATATTGATTATTTAATGATAGTTGTTTGTTGGTTTTAGTTTTTTGACCATCCATGAATATTCCTAAATGTACTATTTTGCCACTCATTGTTTCATAATTGTCTACCAGGTTAAAATGAGCAGCTTTGTCAGGTACTCTGAAATAGAGGGATGGGCAGGGGGAGTACTCCATAAACTTCTCAGGCCAAGGGCCTAAAACAGCTCTGGGCTAAGGAGGAGGAGCCTGTAAGGAGCTTTACTACTTTACCCTTTAACACTCTGGGCAGGTGCTGGTGGATGTGCCCTGTACCACAGACCGTCACTCCCTTCATGAGGAAGAGAACAACATCTTTCAGCGGTCGAGGAAGAAGGAGCGACAGATGTTGCCTCTGCTGCAAGTGCAGCTTCTTGCGTGAGTAATAGATTTATGAAAACTTAGGAATTTGTGCCAGAGTACCCTAGTCTTCTGGTCACCTGGGAAACTGGGGAACTGGAGGCTCTTGCCAAGACTGTCACCCATAGAGGGGTATTCTGGCTGGGGATCTGTCTGGAGGAAACAGAAATCATGAGATCGTCCCTGGAACATAAAGACCCTATCTGGTAGGACATACATACCAGGGTGGGTGGCACAGATTCACTCATGCTACTTTAGTAAGTAGCACATGTTTGAAAAATAGATACTGAGCCCAAGGCTCTGTAGGGTTGGCATGAGGACTCAATCCATAGCCAGCATAACAGTTTGGTCCATAACCAGAGTCAGAGCTCAGGGCATCATTTTAAGACTTCCTAGCGAAGAGCTCATGGAGTAAGGTTGAGTTGCTCTCTGTCTTGAGAACGACTTTTCAGACAGTGTTGTTGTGAAAGGGACTTCAGAGCCTATGTATCCTAGCCACCTGTCCTGTGGTAGACCTCCCCTGTCCATCTTTTCAGCTCCTTATGTTGCCCTTTCACTACTGGGAAGCTTACTACACACTGCTTCTGTCTCTTTCTGGTTTCAGGGCTGGACTCCTTGCCACCAAATCAGGAGGCCACGTTGTCTATTCCACCTGCTCACTCTCACAGTTACAGAACGAGTATGTGGTGCAAGGCACCATTGAGCTCCTGGCCAATCAATACAGCATCGAGGTTCAGGTGGAAGACCTGGCTCATTTCCGAAGGCTTTTCATGGACACATTCTGTTTCTTCCCATCCTGTCAGGTTGGGGAGCTGGTAATACCAAACCTCATGGCCAATTTTGGGCCTATGTACTTCTGCAAAATGCGTAGGCTGACATAGTGTCACCTTTTCCCTGAAGTAGGAAGACAAAGGATATATACCGTGTTGGAGGCCCTGGAAACTGGAACCAATGGCAGAGATGTACTCTGGAACCTGTCTCCATCCTGTTTGAGTTTTTCTACTGACAGTTTTCAGCAGTAGAAAGTAGGAGTTTTACTATCCTGCTGTCCAATTGTGGAGCATCAGCAGGTTTCTAGTTCACTGATTACCACCCCCTCTCCCACAATCTCCAAGCCTCTGCTAAAGTTTGCTGTCCCCTTAGGGGCTTAGAAGGAGGAGCCAGTGAATAGGCTCACACTTTAAGCTGTAAACTTGGGAAGAAGCATTTAGCCAATAAAATTGTTGAAGCTCCATAGATTTGGGGCTATAGTGGGGGGCTTCATGTCAGTCCAAATGCCATTAGTTCTATTTGTACCAGCTGGTTACAGTTGAAGTGAGCGTCACCTGATCAGTCTGGAGCAGCCAACAGGCCCAAACAAGCCTACCTAGTTTCTCCATATGGCCCATGATCTAATTTAAGGAACAAGTAACTAAAAATGTTAAGCCAATGCAAAATAATCTGCTTACTTACATTGAGAAAGCTCTCCTGAGCTGAATAATTCCAGTTATTCTTCCTGCTGTCAACAGCACTTCTGCTTAAATGTGGCTGGGGAAGCTGCATCTGCCACAGAGCTGTCATACTCTTTTGTGTGTTTCATCCTTTGTTCCTTCATCTAGCAAGTATTCCCTGAGCTCCTGTGTGACAAGGAGCTCTTGGAGATGTAGCAGTTGGGATTGTGGGAGATAATCAGGCTGCCTCATCCTTTGGAATGGCAACTCTACCCCTTTTGCTTTCTGAACACCTAGGAATCTCCTGATATTTTGTTTTGTTATATTCCAGATTTTTGTTCTTGTTTCTAGTCTGTGGCTGAGCTCTGTGCCTGTTCTTTGGCCTACCCCCAATCTCTCAGAACTCTTCTCTTGGCATCAAAGGGCTTCTCTGCACACAGTGTGTGTTCAGGGGCAGCATTGCATCACTTACTGACTGCATATTAATTATGTTGTTTTTGTAACTTTAGTCAAAAGAAGGTAACCTTTGGTGTCAGGGATATTAAAAATTGTTCATGGTCATTTGCAGAGATTTTTTTAATTAAAAAGAATTTTTTTCCTGAAAAACTGGTCCTTGTACAGAAAAGGGTGTGTAACTTTAGAATACCTGAAGGCTTCTTGGCTCTTCTCACTTTCCTTATTCCCTCTTTTCATCTTCCTGCCACTCCTTTTGTCCTTTGTGCCTTTCCTGCTGATCCTTATTTGGATATTAGAGGTGTTAGTTGAGAAGGACTTTAGCTGAGATTAAGCCTTCTCTTGGGATTTGCATGGTAATTGAGGGCCTTGGAATACCTTCCAGACTCAAAATCAAGTGAACTGAGGAAGATGGAGCTCCCAGGAGCTTGGCTGGTGCTCTCAGTAGGACCCTAACCAGCCTCCATGTGTGGCACATAGTCCCTGCATGCTGTTTACTCTGCACAGTAGTTAGTATTTGCTGAGGCAGAGAGGCCCCAGGTGCCTAGGTTTCTGCCCTTGTACTCCTGGATATCCAGCCTGGTGCTCATTGAATGCTAAGCAGCGGTAATTCAAGAGGAGAGGGCCTTCTGTCCCCAGAGTCATAGTCTAACTGGGGACAGACCGACCCAGGGAAGAAAAGCAGAGAACTATTTTGGAAAATAATTTATCTCCTGTAATTGAACATTCACCTATCCTATAACCCAGTTATTCCAGTACTGGGGATAAATCTTAGAGAAACTCATACATGTATACCAGGAGACACATTCAAGAATGTTCATAGCAGCCCTGTTCACAAAAGCAAAAGCCTAGAAACAACCCAAACGCCTATGAGCAAGAGAGTGGATAAACAAATTGGAATGTTCACACAATGGAATATTATATAATTGTCAGAACAAATGAACTATAATGATACCTAACAATATGGATAAATCTTAGCAATAAAATATTGAGTGAAAAAAGTTTAATTCCCAAAGTGTAGCATGATGTCCTTTTTAAAAGAAAGTTTTTCGTAAGTTATCATTTTTATATAATATAATTCATCAATTTTAAATGTACTGTTTAATGAATTTTGATAATTATAGATAATAGTATAGCCACCATCACCATCAAGATGTAGAAAATAATTCTATCTCCTGAAAAGTTTCCTTGTGCTCCTTTGCACTCAATCTCCTTCCCCCATTCCTGGTCCCAGATAACCACTGATCTACTTTCTGTCACTATAGTTTTGCCTATTTTAGAATTTCATATTGTGAAAGATAGAGTTGGTTTACAGCTGGATTACAAAAGCTCTGTCTTTATCTCTGAGGACACCTGGATGTCTGGTTTTCACTCTTGGTCAAGATAAGAGCATTGGGATTTATAATTGCTGTTTAAAGTCTGAAGCTCCTCTGGTTACCCCCAGGGTCACTCACTTTACTGAGGATTTGCAACTGGTCTACTAGTTGCAACTAGTATCTGGCTTGATTACATAGCCAGAGTAGTGTAAAAACCCTGCTGGGAACTTCTGATTTGAGCTCTTCCAAAGCCAGGATTCCTCACACAGATGATGGTGATTCAATCCAAAGACACCAGGCAGTGCAGTTCACGTATGAATAAGGACGGTGGGGAGCTTATACTTGGGATGTTTTTCAGATTCCTGTTATTTACATGCGCAGTCTTTCTTTTGCTGCCCTGTGTCCTTTGCCTTTAAATAAAAATCTTAGATGATTATGCTCTGTGAAGTCTGGTGAATCCTTTCAAATGTCTGATCTTGGGAAATTTTGCACATATAAATGGAATCATACAGTATGTAGTCTTGTGTTTGACTTCTTTCAATGGCTTCTCTCAATATTTTTGAGATTCATTTTGTTCGTTTTTATTGCTGAATTATATTCCATGGTAGATATACCATAATTTGTTTATCTACTCACCAGCTGATGGACATTTAAGTTGCTTCCAATTTTTGGCTATTATCAGTAATGCTGCTAACAACATTTGTGTACATGATTTTGTGTATTCATCTTTTCTTTTGAGTAAATACTTACGGGTGGTTGCTAGGTCTTATGGTAAATGTATGTTTAACTTTATAAGATACTCCCATATTGTCTTCCAAAGTGGCTTTACCATTTTGCATTCCCATCAGCAATGTATTTGAGGCTTCCAGTTGCTTCACATCCTTGCTAACACTTGGTATTGTCAATTTTAAAGTTTATTCTAGCAGGTATGTCTTAGTATTTCATTGTGGTTTTAATTTGCATTTCTTTGATGACTAGTGATACTACAGAGTCAAATACAACTAAGAATTTAAAAACATTTAGAAGATGGTGAAGGTTTCAGAGCTTTACAATGTCACTTGGGAAGAAATGTGAGATAAAATGAGAAAATGGAGAGAAAAAAACTCATGAAATAGTGAGCAAATTGTGGAAGTTGGAGAAGTAATTAAGCTTGGAGATGATATTTGGATCATATATGAACAGGTAGTGATTGCAGCCCTAGACTATGGTCGGGATGACTTGGCATTGTTTTGTCTTTAAGAGTTAAGAAGACAATTCTTTGGCAGTCACAGAGTCAAGCGATTAACGGGCATGGGATTTGAAGCCATGGAAAGATACGATGATGCTATACAGCTATATAATAGAATTTTACAAGAAAATCCAATGAACGCGAGTGCAAGAAAGCATAAGATTGCCATTCAAAAAGTCCAGGAGAAAAATATAGAGGCCATTCAGAAACTGAATGAGTATCTGGAACAATTTGTTGGAGACCAAGAAGCCTGGCATGAACTTGCAGAACTTTCTATCAATGAACATGACTGCAAAAACAGCCTTTTGTTTAGAGGAGCTTATGATGAGTACTCCCACAACCACTTATCCTGTCAACAGTATGCTGAAGTTAAATATACCCAAGGTGGACTTGAAAACCTTGAACTTCCAAGAAAGTATTTTGTACAAGCATTGAAACTGAACAACAGAAATATGAGAGCTTTGTTTGGGCTTTACATGTTGGCAAGTCATGTTGCTTCTAATCCAAAAGCAAGTGCAAACACGAAAAAGGACAACATGAGCTATGCTAGTTGGGCAGCTAGTGAAATAAACAGATCTTATCAGTTTGCAGGTCAAAGTAAGAAGGAAACCAAATACTCTCTTAAGGCAGTGGAAGACATGTTGGAAACATTGCAGATCACCTAGTCTTAAGGTTTCAAAAACTTTGATGTTAGATTTCACAACTGCACAATTGAACTTAATGGCCAGTGACTTATTTAATAAATGCCCAGTGCTATTTCTATACTGCAGTAATTTTCTGTTAAGATAGTTGTAAAGAATGTGTTTATATAAAGCTAAAAATGCCTTTTACTGCTAAGCAAAAAGAGGAAATCCATGGAAAAGAGATTTAAGACTTATTGATTATACATCAGTCTCTTCATATCACAAATACATGATAAAATATAATAACTGTAGAAATAACCTTGTTAAATAAACCATGATATATTAAACTTGCAAAAAAACATTTAAAAAGAACATATATGCAGTGAAACTATGTAAAAAGGAAAGGATGGTTATCACTATGGGATTCAGGACAATGGTTCCCACAGGTAGGGGGATTAGGGGCTGGAGGGAACTTAAAGCCAGATTATTGTTAAGGTTCTGGCTTCCTTTTTTTTTTTTTTTTTTTTGAGACAGAGTCTCGCTCTGTTGCCTGGGCTAGAGTGAGTGCCGTGGCGTCAGCCTAGCTCACAGCAACCTCAAACTCCTGGGCTTAAGCGATCCTACTGCCTCAGCCTCCCGAGTAGCTGGGACTACAGGCATGCGCCACCATGCCTGGCTAATTTTTTCTATATATATTTTTAGTTGTCCAGATAATTTCTTTCTATTTTTAGTAGAGACGGGGTCTCGCTCAGGTGGTCTTGAATTCCTGACCTCAAGCGATCCACCCGCCTCGGCCTCCCAGAATGCTAGGATTACAGGCGTGAGCCACCGCGCCCAGCCAAGGTTCTGGCTTTCATATTTGGTGCTTATGATGTATTAAAAGCACTTAAATTTAGAAAAAGCTATGGAGGGTAGAGAACCAAGCCCACAGAGTACCAAATATGGCTTGATATGGGCTGTGGGAGGGGTCATATCAAGAGATCTGGAAGTTTAGCAATGTTGCCTCGGTCTTGTTCATGAGTTCCTCTTTCCTTGTGACATACAACAGCTCATCTGTAGCAGAGGATCAGATGTTGGGGCAACCACGGGTCATGGGAGAGTGATAGCTTGGATCTGTGGTTTTCACCTCTTTGGGGTCACAAATCTGTTTGAGAGACTGATAAAAGCTTTGGCCCTCAGAAAAAAAAGACCACCACAGCATTTTACATATAATTTCTGGGGTTTGGGCTCTCCCTAAAGCCCATCTGAAAACCCTAAATTAAGAACCTTTGGATTAGAAGGTCTCAGGATTTGCGAACTTTTAGTGGAAGGCAAGGCAGACAAGCAGAGCCCTGTGGCCAACTCAGATCACCACTCTCTCCCCTGCAAATCTGTTCTTCCTATCTGCATTCCTCATCTCTAAACACAGTACCTGCCCCCATACGTCTGTGTCATGACACATTGTCTCCTCTGTCTAAATGCCCTCTTCCCTCTGCACTTTTTTGCTAGCCCAAATTTCCACCCCCTCTGAAAGCTTTCCCTAATCCCTCTAAAGCAGACTGGGTGGTTCCTCTTCTGTGCTCCCCGACCCTCTGTATATGCCATGAACATAGCACTTCCCATGGTTGCTTTTTCTCCTTTACCTCATCCCCAGACTAGGAATTATTCACAGCCGGAAGCTAGTATTTATTTTTGCATTCCTAACCCCCAGCCACCAACACACATGATACATATTTAGTGGTTAATACGTATTTGGATAACTCCTATGTGCTAGGCCTAATCCTAGATGTTAGAGATAGTGGTGAACAGAATAGACACAGTTCTTATTCTTATGGGTCATACAATCTAGTGGGCAAGATGGACAAATAATGACAAATTACAAGTATTTACAATTAATTACAAGTAAATTAGGAGTGAGCTGAGTACTGAGAGAAGTGTAGAGTGCATATACCTGAGGGACCTAACCTAGCCTGGAGAAAGATGTTCAAGCAGACCTGAAATTGAAGAGGAGTTAGTGAGGCAGAGGAGGGTGTTGAAAACTCTAGCAGAGGTTTCAGGTTGTGTCAATGTGAAGCTCCTAAGGCAGGAGAGAGTACATTCTGGGACCTGAAAGAGGTCCAGTACCATGCCACATAGAGAGAAGGGAATGGTTGTGAAATAAAAGGCTGGGGAAGCAGGCAGAAGCAACTACATAGGGCTTTGCAGGCCACTTGAAGGAATGGATATTATTCCAATGAACAAATGGAAGCCATTGCAGGAGTTTTAAGCCTGAAAATGATCTAATCAGATTTCACGGACCTCCCACTGGGCATATGATTATCAATGTCATTTACTGAATGAGGAAATTAAATAACTGACTCTACAGAAAATGCTCCTAAGGGTCAGTCCTATCCTTAAGCTTAGGCAGCCCTTATCTCTCTGAGTAAATGGAAACTGTTGAACTCCAAGCTGCTCAGATCATGTTTGGAGGCGACACTTTAGGAGCTACATTGGCAAAACCAGTTGTACCTTAAAGAGGGTGACCAGGATGAAGAGGAAGCTGCAAATCCCATTCTAGGGAGAAGAACTGGGGGACTTGGAACTATTGCACCAGGAGAAGGGCAGACTTAGAGAAGAGAAATATTGTCTCCAAATAGGCAGGGGGAGCAGATGTGTTTTGAGTTGGGGCCAGCAGAAGGAAGTTGTAGTGAGCCAGATTTCAGGTTAACATAAGAAACCTTTAAATCAGTGTTTTCTGAACTCTAGTTCACAACCACAATTCATTAGCTGTCATGAAATCAATTTTGTGGGTAGACAATAGGACTTTTCACAAATACCCAGTTCTCCTCCTCCTAGGCGCGTGGTAGGGTTGCCTTCCCCATTCTTTCTGCAGGTAGGCATGGCCATGTGACTTGCTTTAGCCAATGAAATGTGGAAGTGGTGTCTGTCATTTCTGACGAAAGCTTTGAAAGCCAATGCCAGATTTGCCATGTATCCCTGTCACAATGATCAAGGAAACATCTGTAGAGGTGAAGCCTACATCTGCATGAGTACCTAATGTGTTGAGCAGAGCCTCCTCTGGTTACTGCATTAGACAAGTGGCAAGTGTGAAAAATAACTGTTGTGTTAAGCCACTGAGAGTTTATGTTGTCTGTTACTGAAGTATAATATTAGTCTATCTTGACAGATACAGTAGTTCTAGACCAGCTGTTTATTTTTAATGAAAGAATAGAATAGAACAATTTTTTTTTGGATATGAACCCAAAAGCACAGGCAACAAAGGCAAAAATAGACAGGTGGGATTACTTAAAACTAAAAAGCTTCTGCACAGCCAGGGAAACAATCAACAGAATAAATAATCTACTCAATGGAAGAAAGTATTTGCAAACTGTCCATCTGATAAGAGGACATCCAAAATATATAAGGAACACAACTCAATAGTGAAAAAATAACATGATTAAAAAATGGGCAAATAACCTGAATAGACATTTCTCAAAAGAAGACATCCAAATAGCCAACGGGTATATGAACAAAATGCTCAAAACCACTAATCATCAGAGACATAACAAATTAAAATCACAATGAGATGTCACGTCATACCTGTTAGAATTATCAAAAAGACAAAAGATAAGTGTTGGAGAGGATGTGGAGAAAAGGGAATCCTGTTGATGGGAATGTAAATCAGTACAACCATTATGGAAAACAGTATGGAGATTCCTCAAAAAATTAAAAATAGAACTATCATATGATCCAACAATCCCACTTATGGGTATATATCCAAAGGAAATGAAATCAGTCTGTTGAAGAGATATCTACATTCCCATGCTTATATTATAGCATTATTCACAATAGTCAAGATATGAAATCAACCCAAGTGTCCATCAATAGAATAACAGATAAAGAAAATGTGATATATATATATACAGTGGAATACTACTCAGTCTTAAAAAAGAAGGAAATCCTATCATTTGTGACAACATGGATGAACCTGGAGGACATTATGCTAAGTGAAATAAGCCAGGCACAGACAGACAAATACTGCGTAGTCTTACTTATATGTGTCTTAGTAGTCTATTTTCTGTTGCTATAATGGAATACCTGAGACTGGGCTATTTATTTATATAGAAAAGAAATCTATTTCTTCTAGTTCTGGAGGCTGAGAAGTCCAAGATCAAGGGCCACATCTAGTGGGAATCTTGTTGTTGGTGGTGACTTTCTTTAGAGTCCTGAGATAGCACAGGACATTATGTGGTGAGGGGGCTAGAGCATAAGCCAAACTGGCTTTTATAACAGACCCACTCTTGTGATAACTAAACTGCTGTCATGATAACCCATTAATTAATCCATCAGAACTGCTGCCTAGGCTGAACCCAGCAAAGACCTCATGACCTAATCACCTCTTAAAGGCCCCACCTCTTAATACCGTTACATTGGGGATTAAGTTTTAACATGTGTTTCAGAGGAGATAAACATTCAAACCATAGCTTTCTGCCCCTGCCCCCCACAAACTCATGTCCTCTGTCTTCTAATAGCCCCAGAGTCTTTTTATTTTTTTATTATAGAGACGGGGATCTTACTATGTTGCCTAAGCTGCTCTTGAACTCCTGGCCTTAAGCAGACCTCCTCCCTTAGCCTACTAAAGTGCTGGGATTGCAGATACGAGCCACTGCACCTGGCCTAGCCTCAAAGTCTTAATTCATTCCAGCATCAACTCAAAAGTCCAAAATTCCTAGTCTAATCTGAATCAGATATGAGTGAGTCTCAAGGCAGGATTCACCTTGAGGCAAATTCCTTCCAGCTGTGATCCTATGATAACAAGTTTTCTTCTTCCAAAATACAATGGTAGGACAGACATATAACAGACATTCTGCTGGGAGGGTACAGTGGATCACACCTGTAATCCCAGCACCTTTGGCAGTCCAAGGCAGGAGGATGGCTTGAGCTCAGGTGTTCAAGACCAGCCTGGGCAACACAGTGTGATCCCCATCTCTAAAAAAATAAAAAAATAAAAATAAAAAAAATAGCCAGGTGTGGTGGTGCTTTGCATACCTGTAGTCTTAGCTACTTGGGAGGCTGAGGCAGGAGGATCATTTGAGACCAGGAGTTCAAGGTTGTGGTGAACTATGATCATATCATTGCACTACAGCCTCGGCAACAGAGTGAGAGTCCTGCAGCTCTCCCAGGCTGGAGTTGCACACTGGTGGCCCTACAGTTTCTGGTAGCTGCCCTGCTCCCATGGCTCCACTAGGCATTGCCCTGGTGGGAACTCTCTGTAGCAGCTCTGACCCCACACTTCTGCTCAGAGTTGCCCTAGTGGGGTTTCTTTGCAGTGGCCCCACCCCTGCAGCAGGTTTCTGCCTGGGCCCCCAGGCTGTCCCATACGTCCTTTGAAATCTAGGTGAAGGTTGATGTGGTCCCACATCTGCATTCTGCATGCCTGGAGAGTCAGCACCACATGGAAGCAGCCATAGCTTAAGGCTCATACCTTCTGGAACAACAGGTTGAGCTGCACCTGGGCCCACTTGAACCATAGCTGGGGCAGCTGAGAAGTGTTGTGCTGGAGTGCAGGGTGCAGAGACCCAAGGGGACCCTGGGCGGTAAGCCAATGGAGGGCACTGGGGCTGGGCTGGTCCTCCAAAACCATTCTGCCCTCCTAGGCCTCCGGGCCTGTGATGGGAGGGACAACCTCTAAGATCTCTGAAATGCCTTTGGAGTCTTTCTTCCATTCTCTTGAGAATCGCTTCTATCTGTAGTAATCTCTAGCAAACTGGTTTCCTCTCCCAAACATGCTTTTTCACTGTACGTGGACAGCCTGAGAGTTTTCCAGATCTTCTTTTTTGATTATAAACTCCATCTTTCAGTCATTTTTCCTCTCACCCAGCTTAATGTAAGCAGTTAAAAAGTAGCTATGTAGCGGGCTGAATGCTTTGCTGCTTAGATATTTCTCCTGCTAGATATTCTAATTCATTGTTCTTAAATTCTGCATTCCATAAAGCCCTCTTGGACATGGACATAATCCAGCCAAGTTCTTTGCCAGTTTATAACAAGGATGGCCTTTACTCCAGTTTCCAATACCTTGTTCTTCAGTTTCATCTGTGACCTCATCAGAATGGCCTTTAATGTTGTCCATATTTCTATCAGCATTCTGGTCATGACCACTTAAATAATGTCTAAGAAAGTCCTTCCTTCCTTCCTTCTTTCCTTCCTTCCTTCTTTCCTTCTTCCTTCCTCCTTCCTTCCTATTCTTTCCTTCTTTCTTTCAACAGGATCTCACTCTGTTGCCTAGGCTACAGTGCAGTGGCATCATCACTGCAACCAAAAATCCCGGGCTTAAACGATCCCCCTCTTCCTCAGCCTCCTCAGTAGCTGGGACTACAGGCGCATGCCACCACACCTGGATAATTTTTCTATTTTTTGTAGAGACAGGTCTTGCTGGTCTCGAACTGGCTGGCTTCAAGTGGTCCTTCTGTCTAAGCCTCCCAAAGTGCTAGGATTACCGGCATGAGCCACCATGTGCGGCTGTCTTCTTGTTTTCTGAGCCCTCACCAGGAGCACCCTTAATGCTCCATTCATGGCAATATGGGCTTTTTCTAGCCTGCTTCTTCAAATTCTTCCAGCCTGTGTCCATTATCTAGTACGAAAGCTGCTTCCACATTTTCAGGTGTTCATTATTAGCAGCAACTCCACTTCTCAGTACCAGTTTTCTGCCTTAGTCCATTTTCTGTTGCTATAACTGTGTTACCACCCAGCTGAGTTGTATTGCTTGCTGCTCAAAGGTAAATCAATACACTGAGACAGCAGGAATTGCAGCAGAGAAAGACTTTAATACGGCAGGGCACTGAGTGAGGAGATGGGAGAAATTTCTCACATCTGTCTCCCCAAGAATTTGGGGGCTAAGGTTTTTAAAGGTAGGTTGGTGGACAAAGGGATAGGGAATTGGGTCTGCCCATTGGCTGGGGATGTCCTCATAGGGTTGGGAAGCAGAAATTGTCTTCTTGAGCTGAGACAGGTCCTGTGTAGAGGGTCGCAGGACCTGTTGAGTCAGTTCCCACATATGGCCACTGGTCCGGTTGGCATCAGTTGGCCCCCTGAATGCAGTATGGAATATATGTCAAAGACCAGTCTGAGGCTTTATAATGGTGATGTTATTTATAGAAGCAATTGGGGAAGTCACAAATCTTATGCTATCAAGGATACATGACCCTTAAGCAGTAAGCAATTACAGGAAGGCAAGCTAGGGAACAATGGCTGGTTATTTTTTTAACTATGTTTATACATTTGTAGAGTTCAAGCCCCTATGATAAAGGGCAGTTTCAACTGAGTACCTGTGACTGGGTAATTTATAAAGAAAAGAAATTTCTTTCTTTCTTTTTTTTTTTTTAAGACAAGAGTCTCACTCTGTTGCCTGGGCTAGAGTGCCATGGCGTCAGCCTAGCTCACAGCAACCTCAAACTCCTGGGCTCAAGCAATCCTTCTGCCTCAGCCTCCACTACAGGCATGTGCCACCATGCCCGGCTAATTTTTTCTATATATATTTTTAGTTGTCCATATAATTTCTTTCTATTTTTAGTAGAGACGAGGTCTCGCTCTTGCTCAGGCTGGTCTCGAACTCCTGAGCTCAAACAATCCGCCCGTCTTGGCCTCCCAGAGTGCTAGGATTACAGGCATGAGCCACTGTGCCCGGCCAGAAATTTATTTCTTATAGTTATGGAGGCTGAGAAGTCCAAGGTTGAGGAGCCCCATCTGTTGAGGGCCTTCTTGTTGGTGGGGACCCTATGCAGAGTCCCAAGTCTGCACAGGACATCACATGGTGAGGGCTAGAGCACGAGCCAACCCGGCTTTTATAACAGACGCACACTCCTGATAACCAACCCATTCCTGTGACAACCCATTAGTCCATTAATCCATTCATAAGGACAGAGCCCTCATGACTCAATTACCTCTTTAAGGTCCCACTTCTTAATAAACTGAACACATTGGTCATTAAATTTCAACATGAGTTTTGGAGAGCACAAACATGTAAGCCACACCAATGTGGAATCTAAAAAAGTTGAACCCATAGAAGTAGAGAGTAGAATGGTGGTTACCAGAGCTGTAGGGTAGGGGGTTAGGGGCTAGGGGGACAGGAGACAAGGAGATGTTGGTCAAAGGGTACAAAATTTCAGTTAGAAGAAATAAATTCAAGAGATCTATTGCATAGCCTGGTGACTGTAGTTAATAAGAATGTATTGCATTATTGAAAATTGCTAAGACATATTTGAAGTATTCCTACCACACACAAAAAAATAAGTATACAAATAATACATGTTAATGTTAATTAGCTCAATTTAGCCATTCCACTATATATACATATTTTAAAACATATTGTAAAGGCTGGGTGCTGTGGCTCATGCCTGTAATACTAGCACTGTAGGAGGCCAAGGCAGGAAGATTGCTTGAGGTCAGGAGTTCGAGACCAGCCTGAGCCAGAGCGAGAACCCGTCTCTACTAAAAATAGAAAAAATTAGCTGGGTGTGGTGGTGTGCACCTATAGTCCCATCTCCTCAGGAGGCTGAGGCAGGAGGATCACTTGAGCCCGGGAGTTTGAGGTTGCTGTGAGCTAGGCTGACGCCACAGCACTCTAGCCCAGGTAACAGAGTGCGACTCCATTTCAAAAAAAAATATTGTATACAATAAATATATGCATATTTATGTCAGTTATAAAAAATTAAAAAAAATTGTTTTTAAAAATTTTTTGTAGTGGCTGGGCGAGGTGGCTCATGCCTGTAATCCTAGCACTCTGGGAGACCGAGGCGGGAGGATAGATTAAGCTCAGGAATTCAAGACCAGCCTGAGCAAGAGCAAGACCCCGTCTCTACCAAAAACAGAAAAATTAGCTGGGCGGGGTGGCACATGCCTGTAGTCCCAGCTACTTGGGAGGCTGAGGCAGGAGGATTGCTTGAGTCCAGGAGTTTGAGGTTGCTGTGAGCTAGGCTGATGCCACAGCACTGTAGCTCAGGTGACAGAGCAAGACTCTGTCTCTAAATAAATAAACAAAAAATAAAAATAGATAAAATAAATAAATTTTTTTTTGTAGAGGCAGGCTCTCACTATGTTGCCCAGGCTGGTCTCAAACTCCTGACCTCAAGCATTCTTCCCACCTCAGCCTTCCAAAGTGCTGGGATTACAGGTGTGAGCCACCAAGCCCAGACAAAAATAAATTTTTGCAAAGGAAAAAATAGGTTCTTTGAACAATCAACAAAAGTGATAAACACTTAACTAAACTGATCAAGAAAAGAGAGAACACAAATTAATGATATCACGGATAAAACAATGGTATTCACTACATGTCTAACCGATATTAAAAGAATAGTAAAAAAATATTATGAATAGGCCAGGCATGGTAGCTCACACCTGTAATCCTAGCACTTTGGGAGGCCAAGGTGGGAGGATCGCTTGAGGCCAGGAGTTTGGGACCAGCCTGAGCAAGAATGAGACCCCTTCTCTACACAAAATAGAAAAATTGGCCAGGCTTGATGGTATGCACCTGTAGTTCCGGCTACTCAGGAAGCTGAGGCAGGATGATCACTTGAGCCCAGGATTTTGAGGTTGCAATGAGCTTTGATGAGGCCACTGCACTCTAGCCTGGGTGACAGAGCAAGACCTTGTCTCAAAGGAAAAAAAAAAAAGAGATATTATGAATAATACTTTTCCCAGTGAATTTATAATTTAGATGAAATGGATGAATTACTTGAAACTTACTGACTCACGATATAAAAGAAAATTTAATAGCACCTCCTAATTGAGATAATAAGTTAGCCACCTTAAAAAATAGAATAGAAAATATATATGCATCACACATAGTAAAGATAAGTATTATTTTGTGAAACATTTGTTTCAGAGTGTGTGTGTATAAACCCACATTTATTACTAGCTCTTGATTTAAAATATATTTTTACTGTGAAACATGGTGAACAAAGTGTAAAAACCACCTCTTTAAACAATTAAAATGGTCCCACAATAGACAGCGCTACTTTGTGAGTGTGGTAGACAGACTGACATGGCTCCCAGAGATCACTGCCTCCTAGTATTCCTGCCCTTGTGTAATTCCCTCCCTTTGAGTGTGGGCTGGTGACTTGCTTCTACAAACAGAATACAGTACAGCAAAAATGATGGGATATCACTTCCATGATTAGGTTGCAGAAGACTGTGGCTTCCATCTTCCTGGTATTTTCTTTCTGACTCTTGGGTGCTTGCCCTAATGGAGAGGGCCGCCTACGCCTGAGCTGAGGGGAGCCTCCAGCTGGCATTGAGGAACTAGGCCCTCAATCCAAACACCTTCAAGGAACTGAATCCTGCCAGCAGCCATGTAAGCATGGAAGTAGATCTTTCCCCAGTCAAGCTTTGAGATGACGATAGCCTGGTTGTCATCTTGATTGGAGCCTTGCGAGAGATTCTAAAGCAGATGCCCAAATTCCCAATCCACAGAAACTATGAGATAATAAGCCTTACGTCTTGTTTTTTCTTTTCTTTCTTTTTTTTTTTTTTTGGAGATAGAGTCTTGCTCTGTTGTCCAGGCTAGAGTGCCCATGGCATCAGCCTATCTCATAGCAACCTCAAACTCCCAGGCTCAAGCGATCCTCCTGCCTCAGCCTCCCAAGTAGCTGGGACTACAGGTGTGTACCACCATGCCCAACTAATTTTTTCTATTTTTAGTAGAGATGGGGTCGTGCTCTTGCTCAGGCTGGTCTTGAACTCCTGAGCTAAAGCCATCCTCCCGCCCCGGCCTCCCAGAGTGCTAGGATTGTTTTAAGCTGCAAAGTTTTAGGGTAATTTGTTACAAACAATAGGTAACCAATATAGTGATGTATTACGCGCCGATATTTTCTAGTCATAGTCTCATAATATTTAACAATCTTGTGGTTTGGGCAGTAGTGACTCTACCCTTTGCCCAGGCATGGGCTCTCAATGGTCTGACCGTGACAAGGTAAACCTATCCCTCTTGCCATGGTAATTGATTCAGTGGACCAGAGTACAACTTAGGACTTCTGTTCAAGTGTCGTGGGAAGTAGTGCTTTCTTCCTGGCTGAGAGTGAGGAAGTACACATGAAGCAGGGCTGCCTGGCAGCCATCTTGGGACTACGAGAAAAACTGAGGGTGAAGCTGCCACACATGAAGGAAGACAAAAACAAGAGTATTGCAGAAAATCAGTGCCACTGCCCTAGTCAAACTCTGAAGCTCACCCTCATACCGGTTTTTTCCATGTTTTAGCCAATTAATTCTTTATTGTTTCAGCCATTTGGGTTTTTTTTTTTTATTTGCAACTGAAAACAACCTTGCTGATAGGGAAGTATAGATATGAGACCCAGAAGTCAATGTTCTTCAAAGTGTGGAGAATAGAATCACCTTGAGTGATTGTTAAAAATATTGATATCTTGGCCCCATATCTACCGACAGGGGCTTTCTTCAGAAATCTGCATTTTTAAAAGTCTCTTCAGATGATTTAAAAGTATATTAGAAATTGAGAGTAGTCCTCAGACAAGGATGTCACTGATAAGATTTGTGTGCTATTGGGAGACTGGACCAAATGACCTCTGAGATCTCTTTTGATGGTGACACAAGCCCAAAGTCATTGGCATCTCTCCCATTCGCTCTCTCCTCTTCACCAGCCCTCTCCTACCCACATTTCAGGGCCCAGTGGAAGCTTATCTCTGTTTGAAGCATTCCTAATCACCCTGCGCTCCGCGAGCTGCCCTGCCAGCAGCACTTACCCGTGGTACCACTCCTAATTTCTTCAAAGTGCCTGTGGCATGCAAGCAAGGGGTGCTGACGTTTGGGCTCAGATGGCTCTTTGGCATTCAGACCCACAGATAACCATCCTGTCTGAGCCCTAGGTAAGGCAGATGCCCTCACCAGTCACCCCAGAGCTGGCTGTGGCTGTGGAGGAGAGGAGGTGTCTGGTTTCAGAATCACATGACCTGACATCTATTTCCTGACCTGCTGCTTTTCAGCTGGACGCCACAGGGGCAAGTCACTTCCTTTTTCTGAGCCACAGTATTCTCGGGATTAAAGGGTAGAACATTCCTAAAAGTATAGTATAAACAACAGAACTCTGTAGGGAGATAAAGTATTAATAAAAATGGATGGTCAGTTAGGTGTTTCAATCTCTTAACCTTAGTTTTCTCATCTGTAAAATGGAAATAAACATAGTTCCTACCTCACAGGACTGATAGGGTGAAATGAGAAAATGTCTGACATGTTTAACACATAAAAGTGCTAAGTGCTGGCTGTTACCTCTGAGCCCACAGACAGGACACAGAGGAGGCATCGGTGGTTGCTGGCGCCTGGGCGAGGGTCTGAGCATGCGGGGGCTGCCTGAAGGAGAGGGGAGGGTAATAATCAGAGTAGACAACTGTGCAGTAGGCTTGGCTGTGGTCTTCTGTGGGATCCTGGGGACTTCATAAGACAGGCAGGAGGGACATAGGTTGCCTGTGGTGCTGAGGACGGCCCAGTGACCTTGGGGCCACCATCTCATTCTGAGTCTTAGGTGCCAGCTGTTGCTGAGAAGCCTGCCAGATGTCTGAAGCTACAGGTGATGGGCAGCGGGAAGGAGCCAGAGATGCACATTCTCAGGGCCTTGGAGCCACCTCTTTGGTCCGAGGATGGGACCTTCCTGCATCTGCCCTTCCTTTCCCTTCCTCTAGTTGAGGCTTCTCAGGTGAACCTCAGCTGACTTCAGTCAGTCCACAACCCCACAGGGCAGCGGTCCCCAACCTTTTTGGCACCAGGGACCGTTTTCATGGAAAACAACTTTTCCATGAACTGGGGAGCAGGGAGGTGGTTTTGGGATGATTCAGGCACATCACCTTTATTGTGCACTTTATTTTTATTATTATTACATTGTACTATATAATGAAATAATTATACAACTCACCACAGGTTGGGGAACCCTGCCACAGGGCATGTGGGTCTGAGTGCACCCAAATAGATGTGCCTGCAGTTTATCAGGACCCTTGGGGTTTTCTGCAATGACAAAGGCAGGGTAGTCTGAGGAGGCTCAGTTTGACCATGTCCATCCTCCTCCTTTAGAGGAAGAAGAAACTGTGCCTACTTTGGGGGACTCTGCTCCTGATCTGGTGGCTTGTGGGTTGCTGGCACTTAACACAGGGGAAGGGTTTTTGGAAAGTTACCAACTCTAAGGTTCAACGAGTGAGCACTGGTAGTTTATTCTTAGCTGTGTTAAGGAAGCAGCCACCAATTTAACACACTGGCCACTGGGATGTAAACAGAGGTATTATCGATACATTACAATACAATTGCATTGGTTCATACAATCCATTCAACAAACGTTCACTAAATGTGCACGGTGCTAGGAATGCGATGGTATAGGACAGAGTCCTTGCCCTAAGGAGAGGCCAGACAGTCATGTAAACAGAGGATTTCAACACTGTGTGATAAACTCTTGTGCTAGGGAAGCACAGGGAGCTTTGGGAGCATAGTGACCCTGACCCAGACTAGGGAATTCTGGGAAGTCCTCCCAGAGGAGAGGATACTTCAGCCGAGATAGGAAGGACAAGTTAACCAGATGCACGACAATGAAATAGCTGAAAGGCAAAAACCAAAACAAAACAACCACACTCTTTTGAACGCTATGGATCCAACTGTACATTTAAAGTTCTGTTCTACTTCCAGGTCTCAAAAGTTCTGTTTTAATTTGCAATTTCTATTTTAACTGCTGCTGACGGTTATCATTATAACTTCAGATAATCAATTTAAAATCTTTATTTCTTTGTCAGCTTTAGCCAGTGTCCAATGACTTCTATGAAAGATAAAAATTTCATGCACATATATCACCTTCTGCCTTTTCTCCTCCCTCCCCTTCCTAATGTTTTGTGAGTTATACTACTATTATTTTATTTTTCTAGAGAATGACCTGTAAAATGGAGATAGCAATAGCATTTACCTTGTGGGATTAAAAGTTTATATATGTGAAGCTTTTACAATAGTGCCTGGCATATATTATAAACTCCAAAAATAATACCTATTAAGACTTTCAGTAATGTTCTTTAATCTCTGTTTCTTGATATATCAACTTGAGATGGTGTCAACTCTCCTCTTCAAAAATTAGTGAACATATTCTCCCTTCTCCCTTCATACTTTCCACTTTTTACTTGTTTTATCCTTATTTTTACATTAATTTGTATGTATCCATATTTCTTCTGTGCTTGTTTATATATTGATTCTGAAAATTAAAAGCCAATAAACAGCCATCACAGTATGCAAATATTTATAATAGTTTATAATAAAAATATCTACAAGTAGCATTTATTGAGGATTTGCTATGTTCTAAGGGATTTACATAGATAAAATAATTTAATCACCCTAACAATCCTTTGAGGTAGATGCTGTTATGCTTATTTTTCAGGAGAAGAAAAAGACTGAATAATTAGTCCAAGTTTAGACAGCTTGTGAGTGGTGGCACCAGTAATACCAATACTGAGGAACCAAGTACCATGACTAGACCGGCAGAGTTGTAAATGTAATCCTATGTTCCCCAAAATTTGAAGTTCAAAGGAGAATTTTCCAAGTGTCAGGATATAAGGGGACTCTTTTTGATTTATTTTTCACTTTCTTTCCTTCTTCTGGATCATTCTCAGGTACTACTCTGTCTTGTATCCCAAATTGAGATATTTTTTTCATTTTGCTAGAGTACTTCCTCGAATAACTTTTCATATGAAGTGCATGGGTGGTGAACTTTTAAGTTCTTGTACATTTGGTGAAGTGTTTATTTGGCCCTAACACCTTTAGGTTCAAAATATTTTATTGAGAAATTTAAAGGACGATTTCATAATTTTTTAGAATTTAGTGTTTTGCTGATGAGAAGTCTAATATCAACCATATTTTCATTCCTTTGTGAGTGATCACTTTTACTTTTTGGAAGCTTTTAGGCTTTTCTCTTTAGCCTTGAAGTTCTAAAATTTCACCACGATGTAGTTGATGTGGATTTTTTTTTTCATCTGTCCTGCTGAACACTGAATGAATCCTTTAAAAAGTGGTAACTTCTTGGGCTGTGTGCAGTGGCTCACGCCTATAATCCTAGCACGTTGAGGGGCCAAGGCAGGAGGATTGCTTGAGGCCAGGAGTTAGAGATCAGCCTGGGCAACATAGCAAGACCTTGTCTTTACAAAAAATAGAAAAATTAGCCGGGCATGGTAGTATGCACCTGGAGTCCCAGCTACTTGGGAGGCTGAGGCAGGAGGATCACTTGAGCCCAGGAACTTGATGTTGTAGTGAGCTATGATGATGTCACTGCACTCTAGCCCGGGAAACAGAATGAGACCTTGTCTCAAAAAAAAAAAAATCTTTATTTTTCTCTGGGACAATGGTTCTGTTTGTGCAGCTTGGTTCTTACCTTTCATGTTATTGGTTTTCTTCAAGTGTCTGGTGATCTGTACATGTCTGTATTTATTAAATAAATATTTATTTATTTAAAGACAGGGTGTTGCTCTAATCTTGACCAGTCTCAGCTGCTTAATCACAAGCATCCTCATCATTTCATCCAATTGGTTGCAGTAGACATCCTCTGTCGTGGATTGACAAGGTTTCATGAGGCTGTACTGGCGAATACCAGCGCTGGACCACCAAACAGACACTATTAGCTTTTTTTGATGATTATTCAGTTTTGGACCGTGTTTCAGCACTTCATCTTTCTCCAACCATTGTGCCGAACGCTTGCTAGACCACATGTTGCAAAAAACAATGCTGCTCAAACTACAGAGGCTGGACTTGGAAACTCTCTGTCATCCACTGTATTCGCCAGACCTTGCACCAACTGACTACCACTTCTTCTAGGCTTCGGACCACTTCTTGCCAGGAAACATTCAATTCTCAACAAGCTGTGGAAAATGCCTTTTGAGATTTCATTGCTCCTCACTCTCCAGGCTTCTTTGCTGCTCGCATTAACAAGCTACTATTAAGATGGCAAAACTGTGTTGATACTTTAGGCACATACTTTGATTAATTGTACTGCTTCTTGTTTGAAATATAATAAATTATGCTTTTGATTTGAAATCAGATATTTCATATTTAATGACCTAATGCATACAATGGAACATAATAGAATACTACTCAGCAACAACATGAATGAATTTTAAAATAATCATGCTGAATGAAAGAAATCAGACCAAAAAAAGACTATATACTAAATGATTCCATTCGTATGACATTCTAGAAATTGCAAACCAATATATGGTGACAGCAGATCAGTGGTTGCCTGGGGAGGGGAACGATAAGAAAGGAATGTATTACACAGAGGTCGTGAGGAAAGTTTTGGGGAAGATGGATATTGTATACTTTAAATTTGTGCAGTTTATTGTGCACTAATTATATCTTAAGAAAACTGTAAAATACATTTATACAAAACAACAACACATTTTGCAAGAAAATACACAAACAAAAAGGCGTTAAACAAGTTATAAGAATTGCTTTGGTTGGAGAGAGAATAAGACTGAGGAGAAAAGATAAGAGAATAAGTAGATAAAATGAGAGAGGGGCTTGGATGGATCAATTATGATAATGTTCCATGAACCGAGGCATATGATGAACTCAACCCTCTGCATCTGAGAGAATGAATGAATGATGAATGAACAAACCATTGACCAGGCTGGGCATGGTGGCTCATGCCTGTAATCCTAGCACTCTGGGAGGCCAAGGCAGATGGATCGTTTGAGCTCAGGAGTTCGAGACCAGCCTGAGCAAGAGTGAGACGCTGTCTCTACTAAAAATAGAAAGAAATTATATGGACAACTAAAAATATACAGAAAAAATTAGCCAGGCATGGTGACACATGCCTGTAGTCCCAGCTACTCGGGAGGCTGAGGCAGGAGGATTGCTTGAGCCCAGGAGTTTGAGGTTGCTGTGAGCTAGGCTGACGCCACGGCCCCCCTAGCCTGGGTAACAGAGTGACACTGTGTCTCAAAAAAACAAAACAAAAAAACAAAACCAAAACAAACCATCAGCCAGTAAAGGATCGGCCAGAAAAGAACTTTTCTTTTGAGAATTGGAAGTAGAACAGAACTTTAAATGTACAGTTGGATCCATAATGTTCAAAGATTGTGGTTGTTTTGTTTTAGTTTTTGCCTTTCAGCTATTTCATTGTCGTGCATCTGGTTAACTTGTCCTTCCTATCTCAGCTGAAGTATCTTCTCCTCTGGGAGGACTTCCCAGAATTCCCTAGGTGTGTATTTCTTCCTGAGTTGGGGCGGAGGCTGCCTCCCAAGAGCCCTTTCCTCTGACCCAAAAGTCTGACTGGTCAGGAGACGGCATGTGACCAAGAAATGTGCATGAAGGCAGTGACTCCTACAATGTCACTGTCTCTTGTCTTTTTTCTCTTCATCTGTCCTAGGGGACCAGACTCACTCAGCTCCTCTCTGTTCTGCTCCTGTCAAGCCCTCATGCCCTCAGTGATTGCACTTCCCAGACTGGGGTACTTTATTTAGAGAGTATTTCTCCAGATTTGGACCCGGACTTGTTACTTTATTTATTGAAGGTGGCAGTGAGTGGCCCCAAAGTTGCAGTTCCAAGTTGTACTCTGTATAATCCCATGATGGTCCTAATGGTTCATTCCTGCTTGGACCCTCTCTAAGGCTCCCTTGAGGAACACACTGCTTCCTTCTGGTATCATGGACTGCTTCTCTTTTTCCTCCAGTTTGATATCATTTGCTTTCTATCTTCTAGGAATTAAAAATTTTCTATCTTCTGTTTTGTTTCTTTTTTTTTTTCGGTTTACCAATAACTCTTTCTCCAGTTTTCTTTTTCTTTGAATAAACTTTCTATCCCAATCTCTCTCTCTACCTCCCCTTTAAGGCCAGTAACTCTTAGATTTGCCCTTTTGAGGCTATTTTCTAGACCTTGTAGGCATGCTTCATTCTTTTTTCTTTTTTGGCTGTATTTTCAAATAGCCTATCTTCAAGCTCACTAATTCTTTCCTCTGCTTGGTCAATTCCTCTGTTGAGACACTCTGATGCAAGTCTCAGTTTGTCAATTGAATGCTTCAGCTCCAGAATTTCTGCTTGATTTTTTTTAATTATTTCAATCTCTTTGCTAAATTTCTCTGATAGGGTTCTGAATTCCTTCTCTGTATTGTGTTGAAGTTCATTGAGCTTCTTCAGGATAGCTATTTTGAATTCTTTGTCTGAAAGGTCACATATCTCCCTCACTCCAGGATTGGTCACTGGTACTTTATTTAGTTCTTTTGGTGTGGCCATGTCTTCCTGGATGTTCCTGATGCTTGCGGGTGTTTGTTGATGTCTGAGCATTGAAGAGTTAGGTATTTATTTTAATCTTCACAGTCTGGGCTTGCTTAAACCCATCCTTCTTGGGAAGGCTTTCCAGATATTCAAACGGAATTGAGTATTGTGATCTAAGTCTGGTCACTGCAGCTGTATCAGCACTGGAGGTGCCCCAAGCCCAGTAATTCTGTGACTCTTGCAGACTGCAGGTGGTACCGCCTTGGTGGAGTTGGGTAAGATACCAGAATTCCCTGGATTACCAGGCACAGACTGTCACTCTCTTCCTTGACTCTGCACTGGGCTGCTGTAGTTGGGGGAGGAGTGATGTGGGCATTCCCTTGTGGCCACCAGTGCCAGGTCACACCTGAAGCCAGCCCAATCTCACCGGAAGCCCTTGGTGATTGCTGCCTGGCTATCTCTCATGTTTGTCAAAGCCTAAGGGCTCTTTAGTCAGCAGGTGGTGAATTCTGCCAGGACTGGGTATTTCCCTTCAGGGCAGCATGTTTCCTTGTGGCCCAGGCTGGGTCCAGAAATGCCTTCTAGGAACTAAGGCCGGATTCAGGGGCTTCAAGAGTCTGCTTGGCACTTTATTTTACTGTGGCTGAGCTGGTAACCAAGTTGCAAAACAAAGTCCTCTGAATTCTTCTCTTTCCTTTCCCCAAGTGGAAGAAGCCTCTCCCTGAGAGGTGCTGCCTGTGGTTGGGGAGGGGTGACACAGGCACTGGCTTGGGCACAGCTGCTGGTGTCTCACTGGGTCATGTGCACCCCAAGTCTGCTGGCTCCAAGCCAGCTTAGCTGCAGGAATTGCCCAAGAACTGCAGCCCTTGTGGCCCATCTGCCTTATGAATTTAGTCCAGGCCCCAGGTGTTTTTTGTCTGTCAGTGTTGGGGCTAGCAGGAACTTGGGTTTCAGGGCAGAGGATTTCCTCTCTCAGGGCTGGTCTTAAGGCTCTGGCACAATTGTGCACTGTGCTGTGTTCCACTGTGACAGGGCGGCCCTGAGTTCCAATGCAAAGTCCCACAGTCACTTCACTCTCCCTTCTCTGGGCACATAGATTCTCTCTCCCCTCCGTGTGCTGGTGTGGCACTGCCAGGGAATGGGGACGGGTGGCGTAGGCAATGCAAGACTGTCTTTTCTGCCCTCTTCCTTGCCTCTTTCCCTGCTATAATGTTAAAACCAGGTGGTATGGTTGCTCCTTTGATTTTTGGTTCTTCTGAAGGTGCTTGCTTGCGTGTATAGTTGTTGAATTTGGTGTTCATGCGGGGTTGGGGGACAATCACTAGAGGTTTCTATTTGGCCATCTTGCTCCTTCCCCAAATCTGGAATCATCCTGTTTTTTTTTTAAATATGCTTTTTATCGTTGTTATTATTTTAATGGGGATAGCAAATGTATGTGCTTCATCTGTCATCTGGAACCTGAGACCTCTGAATTGGGTTTTGAAGCACTGAGCCAGCGACAGGCAATGGAGGGAACAGAAAACGCCACAGGTATCCCTTGATGTCACTTTTAGGAGGCCCTCAGCCGACAGCCAGCACCAGGACAGCACCCTCTTTACCACATACTGAGCTTGTAAGCCTAGACTTATGTCCCCCAACTCACAGAACCAGATGTGGGCTGTGTCTCTCTTAGGTGCTCCTGTTGCAAGGAAGTTGCAAGTCAGGGCAGAATCCAGACAGCCTGGAGGCCTGGTAGCTGAATATCCAAACTGTCAGTGGAATGACATCAGAGTCACCAAGGACAGCTCCCTTTCTGTTTTCCAAGGAACTCACCTGGGTAGAGCCAGGAATTGCACCAGTCCTAGCCCTAAAGAGCCAAGGACAAGAGGCCAAATGAAAGGAGGCAGGGGTACTTCCTCTGGGGTACTTTGAGTGTCCCGAGTTTTAGTGGCAGGTAGCCCTGCAACCTGTGGGGGATCCTGGAAAGGGAGAGAAGGACCAGAGTCCCCTGAGGGAATCCTGGGTGTAGAGATTTGTTAATATTTAGACACAAAGAAATTCAATGCATCTCTAGTCAATATTTTGAATGTCCCTTAAGGGATCCTGATTTGCTTCAGGAAAGCAGTCTTCATTTTGCAGAATGATTCCTCAGATGAGTTCTTTAAATGACACATATTTATGTTAGGACTTGATTTACACACAACCTACCAAGAATATGTTCTCTGTGATATATGAAATAAATGTGAAATAATGTCGCACCCATGTTCCTAAAGAAGGGAGGCGTGTGCTTTTTCTGCATGTCTGGTTTGCCACCCACAAGATGTTGTCTCCCACAGCATCCGGGATAGAAGAGCTTATGGCACACAAGCTGACTCAACACTCACACTGATGTCACCAGATCAAAGGAAAAATATGTAGCTCTCACGATCAAAATAAAAATGTTTCCCTAATAAAATTGCCATTGCTATGGCTCATTTTTAGTCACACGATTTAATGATACAGTCCTTGCTGTATGTCAGGCACTGTTCCAAGCACTTTACTAACATTTAATTCTCATGGCAATCAATGAGGTAGAACAATATCCCCATTTTACAGATGAGGAAACCAAGGTACAGAATGGTAAAGAAACTAACCCCACAGTTTGAAATATAGGATAGAGCAAGCATAGCATTTCACATATATCCAAAGAGGGCATAGGTTAAAACAGGTTGAGAAAAACAGATTTAAGGTGAAGTGTGGTTGGCTGATGACTTGGAACTTTTAACAGCAGTTCTAAAGTCTAGCTGTCTATGTCTATGTTACAGAGGCAGCAGGGATTTTGAGTCTTGAAGACCCAGGTCTGATTCACCTGGGTGGAGTTGGGCCCTCCACTGGCTACATAGCACTGAGCAAGTCACTGGTTGTCTGTGGGCCTCAGTTACTCATCTGGGGATGGGGAGGTAGATCAGTTAGCTATTGCTTTGTAATGAACCAATCCCCTAAATAGTGGTATAAACAACCATCTATTACTCTCTGACTCTATGGGTTGGCTTGTGGTTCTGCTGAGCTAAGCTCTCGCATGTATCTGCAGTCAGGTGGGTCTGCTTGTCTTGGCTTTCCCACCTGTGTAAGGGCCTGAGCGGGGCTGGGAGGGCAATGGGGCTGAGCGGGCTCTACTCCACATGGTTTCTAATCCTCTGGCAGGCTAGCTGGGGCCTGTTCTCACGGCAGTGACAGGGTTCCAAGACATAGAGACAAAACAGTTTCTTGAAGCCTAGGCTAAGAATTAGCACAACATTCCTTCCACTACTTTCCATTAGTTAAAGCAAGGCACCAGTATTTAAAGGGGTGGGGAAGTAGATTCCACCTCTTGGGGAGAGGAGATACAAAATGACTTTGCAAAGAGCACATGTACCAGGAGGGGTGGACTGTCAGGGTCATTTATCAATCTACCACAGGAGACAAACTCTTCCCAGACTCACAGGCGTGTGGGGGTAGTAGGGGAACTCAGACAACTGCACTCAAAGACTTGACTGCTTTTAAAAACTGGCAGCACCCCACAGATGGCAGTGCTTCTGAGTATGGTACCCTACCTCCCATGGAGGGCCGTGGGTTCCTGTCTTAGTCTGTGAGGCTAGGGCATTTATGAAGATCAGAAAGTTTATTTCTTACAGTGCAAGATCAAGGCTCTGGCAGATTTGGTGTCTGGAAAGGCTTGCTCTCTGCTTCATAGACGGTGCCTTGTTGCTGCATCCTCACGTGGTACAAGGGCAGAAGGGCAAAAGGTGCTGTGAACAGCTCCCTTGCAGCTCTTTCATAAAGCCAGTCCCATTCATGACAGCAGAGCTCTCATGAACTAATCACCTCCCCCAAAAGTTCCACCTTTCTAATACCATGATAAGAAGTTTGGAGGGACACATACGCTCAAACCAGAGCAGTTCCTAGAACAGGCCTGTGTCCTCCCCTTTAGTAGGCCCTGGGAAAGGCTCACAGAAGTGAAAGGAAACCAAGAAACAGAGCAGTTATTGCTTCCAGCCCCCGAACAAAGACAGACTACAAGTTCTCTGGAATCCGAGAAGCTCCCTTCCCTTCTGCAAGCTCTCCTCCCTCTCCGGGCAGCCCCACCTCCTCCTCAAGAGCTGGGAAGCTATTATCTGTCTTTCCATTCAACAGCTGAAGACACATAAGGATGATTCGCTCAAGGTCACCAGCTAACTGGGGAGAACCCCGAGCCTGGTCAGGGAATTTACCAGGCCTGCTTGACAGGCTTTAAGAGTAATTAACTGTCTCTTGCATGACTCACCTGAGTACAGGTGCGTGGTGTTGCCTTACCTCACTGATGCCTTTTATATAACACAGGTGGAACCCTGGAAACCCACCCCCACCAGATCTTCACATCCACCTGCTCTTCCATTCCACGACCTCAGCTTCTAGCTTGCCTCTCCCAACCCTCCTCCACACTGCCTTCCCAAAACACTGGTAGGATTGCATATATCTCTGCTTAAAATAAAGTGAGCTAACATTTACTGAGCTCTTACAGTGGGTGAGGAGCTGTTCCAAGCTCTTTCCTTGAATTAACTTGTTTAACGTTGACAACAATTCTGTGAGGTAGTCACTGGTGTTATCTCCATTTTACAGATAAGGAAACTGAGGCACAAGAAGTTAAGGTAGCGGACTCAAGGTTAGGATTTGAACTCAGGCAGTCTGGCTCCTGAGCCTGGGCTTCTCAGGCCAGAAAACCCTTCTCTGTAGGTCTCTATTTTTCTAATATGTAGTAACAACAACAACAACGACAATGTTTAAATTACATGGATTGCTTACTATATGTTAGGCCCTGTTGTGGCTATGTTACATGCATGAGCTCATTTGATTCTTAACCATAGTACTAGAGCATTAGGGGATACTATTATTATCTTTATTTTATACATAAGGAAACTGAGGCATAGAGTCCCACAACAAGGTTGGGTTGCTAGACAGTCTGGCTCCAGAGCCAAGCTCTAAACCACTGTGCCATTGTACTAAGGGCTGCTCTTCAGCCCATGGGTCTGGAATCCAAGGCTCTTTGGGTTCATGCAACATGATCTCTGCATATCCTCCAAAGCCTGTTGTTTATTTTGTGTCTTGGTCTACACACACCATATTCCTTCCCAATAAGACTGAAGCTCCACAGGGTATATATATATTTTATCCACTGCTAATAGTTGTAATTTTTTTTTTTTTTTTGAAACAAAGTCCCACTCTGTTGCCTGGGCTAGAGTGCAGTGGCATCATGGTAACTCACTGCAACCTCAGGACAGATTTTAAATCTAGTATTTGCCTCAATTTCCCAGATCACCAAGGGGACCATCACAGGGCTCATGTCTGTTGAACTGAAGCACAGGACTTCAGAAAGGTCTCCAGATCCTCTCTTACAGGAATGAAGTCGTCACCCACCAGGATGGGAACATTAGATTCCTTCCTGGACTTGCTGTCTTGGCCTCCAAACCCACGCTAAACCCTGGATGCTTTTTGTGAATTCAATCCTATTTAATATGCCCCCAGGGAGCTTTCTGCTTAGAGAAGGTGTCATTATAGCAAACACAAGTGAATGCTCTGTAAATGGAATCCCTAAAGTAGCAAATCTTTGGCCTACTCACAACAGATTATGAACTCACTGGTTAAGCCTCAGGAATGGCCAGTGTTTCCTTATGACTATAACATTATTTCCCCCTTGAGAGGGAGAGAGGGTCTGCAAGAATGCTTCTCATTTTACAAGAGGAAAAATTGAGTTACTCAAGGTCCGCCAGCAAGCGAAGGGTGAATTGAGGGCTAGAATCCCGTTCTTTTAATCAGGAGATGGGGTGAAGTGACCCCACAAAACCCACTTCAGATTGGGGTCTCCATCTTCTGTACCTGTCAGCTCCCCTCTTCTAGGGAAACAGGTCTAGGGATTTACAACTTGCGAAGGCCAATGAAGGCTTGGAGGCACAAGGCTTTGGGGCCCTCCTGAATGTACTCAAGAGCCTGACTCGAGGCCCTCAGGCCGGGATTCTTCCAATAACGCCCAAGGTAGGCCTTGCACTCGGTTCATAATTGTTTAGGGAGGGCCTACTATGTGCCAGGCCCCATTGTTAAAGACCTCACTGACTCCCTCTAACAATCCTGTACATAACATCCCCCTTTTACAGATAAAGGCCCAGATTCAGAGACGTAAAGACAGCCAGGAGCCACCCTCCCACCCAGTGTTTTCAGCCACAAAGCACTCTCCTGTCCCGCGCCCGCAGCGCCTCACTTCCAGGGGCCGTGAGGTGTACTGCTGGAGGGTTAGGACCACCTGAGCTTGAATCCCCACCCACTGAACACCTGTGACCCACAGAAGTTATTTACGCTTTTCCTTCATTACCTCATAAATAAAATGAGCTTAAAAATGCCTTTCTCATCGGGCTGTTGGGAGAACAGAGGAGAAAAAGCACACAAAGTTCTGTGAGAGAAGCCTAGACGGCGGTAGAGGGGGGTGTGTGCGTTTGTATGTGAGATTTATCTCCCCCATGAAGGGCGCCAGGTCCCCAGACTCTTCCTGGTTCTGCGTTCCTTCTGCTTCCTGAGTGTGAAATCCAGGATGGCCCAGGACCGGGACGGGGTGACCCTGGGGAGGCTAGTCTGCGGGAAGTGGCCGAGCCAAAGGACAAGTGATGGGCGGTTTGGGCCATGAAGGAGAGCCCAGGGCGGGAGACACGGAGTCCTGGAGTTAGGGAAAGAGGAGGGGACAGCGGGTGGGCGCCCCAGAGGAACTTCCTGTTTCTGTCACCCGGCTGGCGCCCCAGAAGTCCCGAGCTGGGGAGAGATGGGCGCCCTGAGGTGCACGACCCCGGATGCTGCTAAACAGTTTGCTGAGGTTAATAAGGTCCCTGACCCCAAGCTGTAGCTGCTCTCCGTCCTCTTGGCTGACCTGCTCCGCTAGCGGAAGGACGAGGGAGCAGTTCGTTCGGGCCGGGCCGTCGGGCTTGACTTTGCAGTGCGCCGCTGGCCTTGGGTTCGCTGCCCGGCAACCGCGCGCCACCCCCGCGGGCCTGGCTCCTTCCGCGCAGGCGAGCGCGTGATCCCGGGCCAATCCAGGCCGGGTTTTGCGGCGGAGCGGTCCGGCCGCGAGGGCTGATTCTCAATCAGTCGCTGTCGGCAGCAATTGGCGGCGGGAGATCATGGTGCTGGACGAACTGTGGGACACGCTGTCTGGAGCCTCCGGGGCTGCCCTGGCCTGCTGCTTCGTGGTGGCGGCCGTGGCCCTGCGCTGGTCCGGGCGCTGGAGCGCGCAGGGCGCGGCGGCCCGGACGCGGCAGAGGCAGCGAGCCGGCCTGGAGAGCATGAACGAGGCGGCGCGGCGCTTCAGGCTCCAGGTGACGGCCGGGGCGGGCCGGGCGGTGGGCACGCGTGGGCGGGCAGCGCAGGTGTGTTACTTTCCAGATCCTCTCCTCGCCTTAATGCCGTAATGCATGCTGCACCCTTTGTGAGTCAGGTGGGGCGGGGAGGAAGGGAAACGAAAGGTCGCGGAAGGCCATTGCTGCACTGGGTCAAAGAGGGGCTTTGCTCCGTGCTAAAGAACGCTGAAACGCTAGCGAGACAACCAATCGGGTGCTAGGGTTTAGGACTTGGAATCACGGAGTGATGGTTCAGGGAATCCAGAGAACTTCGGAGTTCAAGCTTCTTGATTTGTGCGTGAGGATCCTGAGGGAGCCAGAAAGGAGACTTGCCAAGTGCACAGGGAGTTATTGGCAAAGCCAGGCTAACGGGGAAGTCTCCCCACCTCCTGCGCCCAGGCTGTCGCTTGTAAGCCCAGGGGTGATCTGTCAACAGGCTTCGCTTCTCTCTCAGCTGCCCCTGGATTATCTCAGTGTGTGTGTTGGGGGGCGGGGGGAGTGCAGGGCCGGGCTGTGGTGGGGAGAGACAGCTTGTAGTTCCCGGCTTTCCTTCCTGGTGCAGGAAACCCTGGCCCCAGTTAGAAGCCCAAAAGCTGAACTCTGGGAGATGTTCTTACGTGCCTAGGAAGGGTAGACTTGCTGAGTGTTTGTGGGAGCTGACAGGTGGGAAGGCTTTGCAGGTGATGGGGGCAGCAGGATTCAGGAGGGCATGCCTAGGTGGGAAGCAGAGAGGAAGTCACAGCAAATTGCATTTAGCAGATGCTCAGCAAGTGATTTTTGAGTTGGGGCAAAACAAAAACCTAGATGCCCAGCAGGACTCCCCAGGCTTCCTCTTGTGGAGAGGAAGGAGCAGGGGAGAGATATTAGGAAGGAAGACTGGGCTTTGGATGCCATACCCAGGGTGTGGCCTTGAATGTGTTGAGATTTTTGGCTGGCTGTAATCGTATGAATTTACTCTGTGCCATCCCTGGGCCCAGGAAGTGTCCTATTTAATTATTTATTGAAATTAAAATATATCTGGTTCCAGCCTCCACTTATCAAGCTGGCTGAAAAGTCCACCATCAGTCAATTTTTAGAATTTCCTCCTCCCAGGTAGGGAGGGTGTTCAACGCAAACTGGCTGCCTCCCTGTGTGAGCACAGACTTCACTGCCTAGCCCCCTTCTCTGGCTGGGCTCTGCAGGTGCCCCTCTCAGGGGTCCTCGTATTTATCGCCAGCTCAGCCTGGATGCCCTTGGCTGCTCCTGAGGCCCCAAGTCCTTCTGTGCAGCCAGCTGAATTCTGCCAGCTCCCAGAGCTGTGTGGGGAGCAGGTGCAGACATCTTGCTGCCTGCAGAACTCCTCTCCCAGTCACAAAGAACCCACCTGGCTGGCAGGGGCGTGGGATGGTTGAAGGATCAGTCTGTCTTCCTGCACTTCAACTCCAAGCAACAGCATCTACATGGTTTCCTTCTGGAGTAACTGCCCTTCATTATTTTTAAGAACCAAATCTTCCAGGATAGAAGTTTTGGCTCTGAAGTACAAAAAGCTGTTTACACACCCTCCCTGGGGCAGAAAAGCCTGGCCTCCATCACCAAAACTTAGTCCTTTTAGGAGAAGCAGGAAATTACTTTTTGGGTTCCCAAAGACTGGAAGAGAGTGAGAGAACTATCTCTGGAGCCTCTGTGGTTTTGAGCAATTAGCAAAGGGCTGGGGTCTTGATGAAAATAGCTTTGTGGGCCTTGGGGGCAGGTAGGAGGTGGCAGTTTTAGCTGAACTCCGCCCAGCCTTGGGACCAGCTCCTCTCCCCACTCCCAACCCCTAAGCCACCCTTGTGCTTGGCCCCGGAGTCCCTGGATGGCGGGGAGGTGGGATCTGAGACAGGCTTAGCAGCCTTTCTTCCGGGGCTCTCTCAGCCCAGCCCTGAGTAGCCAAGGGTGCCTGAGGCGAGCAGGACCCCGAGGGCCCTGTGAGAATGCAGCAGTGTGTTGTAAAGCTCTGGTCTGAAAGATTCTGGACAATCCCAGTTGGGAGCCCAGATACCTAGGTGTGTTCCAAGGAGGACACAGGCTGGACAGGCAGGGACCTGAGCACCTTCTGAATCTTCGCAAACTAGTTTACTCTCTCTAGACTCTCCAGCAACTCTGGAGAAAGGTGTGTTTCTGGCAACTCTCTGTTGGCCATGTGAGGCTTACCTGTAATAACCCTTCGCCCATTCTTTCCCCACCCCAACCTCTGACTGGTTTCTAGACTGAGGAGAAGGGACCACCACTGATAGAATATTATGGCTGGGAGAGACACCACAGAACACCCACTCATGCCTCTGTGCCTTTGCACATGTTGTTTTACCCTGAATGGCTTTTTCCGCATCTCTGACAACCTGCTCATCACAGACCCACTGGTCTTACAAAATACCACTTCCTTCTTTCAACTTTCTGCTGGATCTGACCTGTAGTTCTGTCTCCTGGCCTTCTTCAAACCTACCTGGCACATTCTTTTAAAACAAAATGATTCAGTAGATGAATTGAAAGGGGAGCATAGTTATTGTGGTATGCATGATCAAATATCTGAAATAGAACTAAAGTGATAAAAACTGTGAAGGAAAGAAAAGAGGACAATCTAGGAGACCTGGAACTGGGACAGTAGGTGGTTCGGGAGACACGGAAACAGATGGAGGAGGGGCAATACTCAGGTGATGGGTGTAGTATCCCTCTCTTGAAAAATTAACATGTGGCCACATGGTTAGATATTATCTGTGTACTTCCCTGCATTCTCCAGACAATCGCAGTCTCCCTCACCTCCCCATATTGGCTTCCTGGAGGTACAGACGTACTTTGGTATCTTGTGAAAAGCGAAAATGTCTCAGCTGCTTGATACTAGTTGAAGTCTTAAAAATAGCTATTAACAGCCATGTCATCAACTGTCAACAGGGAAGAACACAGGAAAGAATTAAAATTTGTGCAGAGAATGGAGGGGAGCACGCTGATGGCTTTTAGCTGACAGGGATTTTAGTGCACAGGGATTTTGTGGGCACCTCATGGTGGGGTTGGAGGAGATGGTGCCCAGACTGTTGGTGGTAATTATCCAGCGTGGTGGGCTCTCTGCTGATTTTGACTTTCTTTTCCATACTGTAGGTATTTTTTTTTTTACAATGAACCCATATTTATATAATCAGAAAAAAACCCCAAATTTTTATTTTAATTGTGAGATGGGAAAGGCAAGATGCAGTACTGTGTGTATAATATGATTCCTTTGTGCAAAAAGAATATATGTAAATGGCTGTATACATTGTGGGTTTTTCATATAGTTTCTTTTCCTGCAAGAGTGCATCAGAAACCGCTAAACTCTGGTTTCCTTTTTAGAGGAGGGACTGTGCAGGAGGAACCAGGGGCGGAGGGCATGCTCGCTTTTCATTTTGCAAACCTTGAAAAAAATATGTCAACAGGGATTATCTGGTGTGTTTGGGGAGAAATCATGGGTCCATTTTTGTCTTCTTTGTAGCTCCCTATATTAAAAAAAAAATCCCAAGTGTTGTATCAGTTTAGCAAATTCAGAGAGGTGCTCCGAATATTGAGGGTCTCAGGTAGAGAGGCTGTGGGGTATGTGGACAGGTTGCTCTGCTCTGGGACTGTGGTGGGTGCGAGGGGGCAGTGGAGCCTTGGGAAGGGGTGCAGAAGGAGTCTGACCAGACTGTGGCCTGGAAGCACCTCCTGGCACATGCTCTGGAGCTTGTGCAGCGTGATAGGGATTTCAAGGGGAGAGGCAAGGCCACGCTGGACTTTGCACTGTCTGGCCCTATTGGGAAATGTGAGTTGGAGGGGCGGGCTTGGGCAGGGCAGCAGTTAGGTGGCCCCTGTGTGACCCAGGAGAAAAGGATGAGCCCCAATGAGGGCCTTGGTAGAGGGAATGGAGAGGTGACCATTTATTAATATTTTCCAGAGCTCCTTAGAGGGCTTGGTGACTAATTGGATGCATGTGGGAGGGAGAGGGAGGAGCTACAAGACATCTGTTTTCTTTCCTTAATGCCTGAATGTGGAACCCTCCCCTGAGTACAGCACACAGTACACAGAGCACTGTAGTGCTGTAGTTTACCTTTATGGTCCTGGGCGGGGCACTTCCTGTCTTTGAGCCTCAGTTTCTTTATCTGTGCAGTGAGAATGGTAGGATGGTAGGAGAATTTAATCAAAATGCGGAGCGGCATCAGCACGGTGCCTGGCACGCAGAAGGCAGCTGTTGCTAGGGGTTGTTGTAATGGTTTAATGGTCAGCCGGGGCATGGCCTCTGGATGGGCACTCCCCAGCAGGCTTCTGGAGGAGACATATCTGCACTCTCCAGGGATGGCAAGGGCCTGCCCAGCCCGGGCTGTTTCTGGTGTCAGAGCTGCGGGTGGGCATGTCTGCATGGATCAGCATCTGCTTGGGTATGCGTGGGGATGAGGGGCGTGGGCCAGACATGTCTGCTGCAGGCACTTGAGGCCTTCGGGGTTGGGGGGTGAGGGAGTGATCGGAGTATGTCTCCCACAGAACCCAGACCTGGACTCAGAGGCGCTGCTGGCCCTGTCCCTGCCTCAACTGGTGCAGAAGTTACACGGTGGGGAAGTGTCCCCTGAGGCTGCCCTCTTCACCTATGTGGGAAAGGTAAGGCCAGCACAGGCCAGCCAGGGATCCTCCCTGCTCCCTCCCTCCCCCCACCACCCCCTGCACAGGCAGTGGGAAAACTTGGCCTGGACTTTGTCCCACTGAGGGCCATGGGGAGGCCACAGTGCCAGGGGCTGCCAGGGAGGGAAGGAGCCAGAGCACTCTGTGTGTGTGTTTGTGTCACTGAGCACGTTGTCTTAGCTGGAAACTTGGAATTCAGCCCAGACTTCCCTCTCCCTCCTGCCTCTACTCCAGTGGTCACTGTGTGGTCTGTTCCCTTCTGATATGTCTCTCCTGTCCCTCCCCTTGTGTTATCCCCCTTTAGCCACCCTGGCCCTCCGCTGCCATCTCCCTCCATGCCCAAGCACCAGCTTCCTGGCCAGATGCTCTCTCGGGTCCCCAGCTCTTCAAGCCTTGCTCTTGTGCTCCTCCTCTGTCCCCAGCATCTCCTCTGGCCAAGGCCTCCTGGAGCTGGGGGCACCAGCAGCTCAGCTCTGCTCTGCACTGGCTTGAGTGGGGCTCCTTTGCCTGGAAGTCTCTTTCCCTCTTCTCTGCCCCTCTCGGTGCCACGGATTCCCCTGGCTGTGCCTTCAGGGCCCAGAGCAGGAGGCATCCCTGACCTCTTCCCCTCCCAGTCTGGGTTAGTGTTGCCTTTTTGGTGCTCACTGTGGCTGTCTAACAGTCTAACAGCAAGCACAGTTCTCATCGCCATATGGGGCCCACTTTCCCTTTCTCTTTTCCCATCTCTACTGTGAGCTCTTTTTAGACAGAGCTTGTCTTATCTGTCTCTGACCCTTAGTGCTGAACACGTTGTCTTCCACATAGTAAATGCTCAAGAGACGGAAGGAAGGGAGGGAGGACAAATTCTGCTTTATGAGTTGGCTCATATGATTTCTCGAAAAAGCATTTGATAGTGAGTGTGACCCCCAGGCAGGTGAAAGAGTCTGGGTGAGGGTTGCGTGACAACGTGTGAGGGACCGCAGCTGAGCGAGCGAGGCAGTGTTGCTTCTTCCCATGAAGTCCTCGAAAGGTCCTTGCTCTTCTTAGTCAATCACAGAGAACATTTTATTTACAGAGTGGCCTCCCTTCCTGCCTTGGGTAGCCTGGGGACAGATTTTGCATAAGCCTGAGTGTGGCAACATAACCTGCCTGGTTTTCCTTGGGTGTCTCACAGGTGTAGGAGTATTTGCTACTCATTCTAGCCTGGACTTCCCCTCTGTATCACCCAGTGGGGTGTGGTTTGAGTGCTCTGGGCAGATATCCACTATTATTGTGACACTCCTTTTAGTCAAGCTCCTGCCCCCTTTACCACAATCAGTCCATTGCTCTCTGTGACTTGACTGACAGATTCCAGCGTTTCCGGGCCAGGTGTGGGGCAGAGGAGGGAGTGCCAGGCTCTGGAAGGCCAGGATCTGGGTCTAGCCCTGCTCTGTGGCTGCTCCCAGTGTGACCTGAGACAGGTCTGTCCCTATCTAGTTCCTGTCTGCCTCAGTGGGCACAGGTGTGGCTTGGAGGAGGTGGGGGAGTGGTCAGTGGTCATCTTCCTCCTTGCTCGTCCCCTGCTGGGGGTCATCTGAAGCCAGTATCTTGGTCCCTTGAGTGCCCTGGTTTGCCCTGGCCCTAGAAGACCCTCTCTGTCTTGGGGTCGAAGGCTAGAAAGAGCCAGGCTGAGGCTGGGACCAGATGTCCCCATGAGGTGGGCACTGGGCCCTAGGTTGTCCTCTGGACCACATTGCCGGTTACTCTTTCCCTGGGTATACTTTAAAAGGCCAATTGTATACAATGTATATTTTTACCACAATTTTTTTTAAAGGCCAGCTTGACTCTACCTTGAATCTATTTTCCCCTCCCCCAGGCCTGGGAAGTGAACAAAGGGACCAACTGTGTGACCTCCTACCTGGCTGACTGTGAGACTTGGCTGTCCGAAGCCCCCAGGCAAGGCCTACTCTATGGGGTCCCTGTGAGCCTCAAGGAGTGCTTCACCTACAAGGTACGCCCTGCCTCAGTGTCAAGCCAGGTGTGTGTCCTGGGTCACTTTGGGCCCCCAGAGGAGGTATCAGGTCCAGAGGCCTTGAGAGGGGGATCCTGGGTGTGCCTTGCCTTGGCCTATTTGACAATGGCAGGAGTGGACCCTGGGCTGCCTGCCCTGATTCATCAGCCATGTCCTTCTTGGTGCTCATCCCTCCTTCCAGGGCCAGGACTCGACACTGGGCTTAACCCTGAACGAGGGGATGCCGTCGGAGTGCGACAGCGTGGTGGTGCGCGTGCTGAAGCTGCAGGGTGCCGTGCCTTTCGTGCACACCAACGTCCCCCAGTCCATGTTCAGGTTGGGTCTCAGGAGTGGGGAGTGGTGGTAGCACAGATGCCAGCATGACATGGCTGACCCGTCCCTGCTTCCTCCAGCTATGACTGCAGTAACCCCCTCTTCGGCCAGACCACAAACCCATGGAAATCCTCCAAGAGCCCAGGTGGCTCCTCAGGGGGCGAGGGGGCCCTCATTGGGTCTGGAGGCTCCCCCCTGGGCTTAGGCACTGACATCGGAGGCAGCATCCGCTTCCCCTCCTCCTTCTGTGGCATCTGTGGTCTCAAGCCCACATCAAACCGCCTCAGGTATGACGCATGGAGGGAGCTTCTGGGCCTCCTGCTGTGTGACCTTGGCCTAGCTTCCAGTCTCTCTGGGTTCCAGGCAGGGGTTTGCTCCCCAGGATTTTGCTGGGAGGGAGTGTTACAGCACTGCTGGCTGTGCGTGGTTCCTTGGTTTCCAAGGTGGGGAGAGTTCGGAGCTGCTGTGTGAGTGTGGGGATGGGCAGAGGGTGACCGTTTCCTGTTTCCAACATCTTGTGTTTCTTATCTAGCAAGAGTGGCCTGAAGGGCTGTGTCTATGGACAGACGGCAGGTGAGGTCTGTGGTCCCCTCAGTGCCCTGGAGGAGGGTGGGGTTGGTCTGGTTCACCTCTCCCCCTGCTTCTGTGGTGGGCAGTGTCCGGCCCCCAGGCCGCTCTGGGTCTGAGTTCCCACCTCCTCATCTTGCTCACGCCCTTCCCCTCCTGCCCCACAGTGCAGCTCTCCGTTGGCCCCATGGCCCGGGACGTGGAGAGCCTGGCCCTGTGCCTGCGAGCCCTGCTGTGTGAGGACATGTTCCGCTTGGACCCCACCGTGCCCCCGCTGCCCTTCAGGGAGGAGGTGAGCCGGGGTGGGGGTGGGCGTGGGGTGGACTCCTGCAAGGTGGGCAGGTCTGGAGGCCCTGTCTCCTGAAAACCTCCCACCCCGGCCTCGGAGGCCAAGGTCAGCCGCTACTCCACAGGCGGCCGCCAGATGGAGCCCTCGCCTGCATTTGGAAACCTCAGGCCTTCAAACCCGCCCCGCCTCTGCTGTGGGCCCTAGAAATGGGAGTCAGGAATCACTTCCCAGCGGGAGAACTGCTGTACCTCTGCTGTGCGTGGCCCTCCATAGATAGCACCCTTTCTTACAGAATTAATTCCCGTCTGTATCCGCAGCATCCAGAGGCTGAGTGAGCTGGGATGAGTGGGCAGTGTGGAGGGCTGGCTCCCCCAGTATCACCAAAACAGCCCATGGGTGAGAGAGAACTGAGCCTGTGGCTCTCCCATGAGGGACGGCAGCCCCAGAGTCTCCGGAGCAACTCAGAGGGCTGGGGCCTCTAAGATCTTGAAGCCTGGTTTAAGGCAGGGCTTTTGGCAAGGGGCTTGGTTAGGACTGGGTAAGGATCCTGATATAATATTAATACTGATGGATTGGTGGACACAGCAAGCTGAGGATTTAGAGGTGAGAGGTCCAAGGAGTCATGGGGTATAAACTGCCATGTGATGTTTCCTGTGGGAGAGTTGATGGGTCTTTCAAGAATGAACAGTAAGGTTTTTTGTACGTATGTACAAAGCGTTCAGGAGTGGTGAAGTTAGATGGATGCAGACAGAGGAACAGTAAACAGCAAGCTCCATTTCTTAGCATCCCAGAATTTCTCTTTCCTGCGCAGACCTCTTGTCCTCGCCCCAGCCCAGGTGGCCTTGGAGGGGCTATGGATCTATGGACAGGGGAGTAGCCTTGGTGTTTCCTGGGAGGGGGCAGGCTGGTGGATCTGGCTGGGGAGGGGTGAGCTCCCTCTCCTCAGCAGATGGGGGTGTTCTGACTGTACCCAGGGGTTCAGCCAGGCGGCCACGAGCCCCTTCCTGAGAGGGAGGAGAGGAGAAGATGAGGTCCCTGTCCAGAGGTCTGGAACAGTTTGTCCTGGGAGGCAGGACAGGTAGTGAGAGCCTCAGGAGACAGCATGCCTGGGTTTTTCAGACCTAACTTTGTCACTCCACATTGAGTGGCTTTGGGCAAGTGCCAGCCCCATTCTGAGCCTCAGTCTCCCTATTTAGACCTCAAGTCTCAGTTTCTTCACATGAGCAGTGGGAATCGTCGTCCTTGCTTTGTGAAGGTGTTTTATGAAAGGGTCAGACGCGGAGGGGCTGGCCTCCCTGATGATCAGTTTTCAGGGGAAACGTTGCCAGAGGGATCCAGGCTGCAGCTTTGCAGCTGAGTCTGGGGCTGAGGAGCTTCTCTGGGTGCAGAAGCCCTGCCTAGGGCCATTCTCTCCTGACCTGACCCTGTGTTTTGCCCGCAGGTCTACACAAGCTCTCGGCCCCTGCGTGTGGGGTACTATGAGACTGACAACTACACCATGCCCACCCCAGCCATGAGGCGGGCCCTGCTGGAGACCAAGCAGAGCCTTGAGGCTGCTGGCCACACGGTACGGCTGCAGGAACCTGGGCATCCTGGCATCTCTTCTTCTCCAGGGCAGTCCTCCTGGTACCCATGGCCACTCCCTTCCTGGCATCCTGGCACCCTGGCACCCCTATGGCTTTGTGGTTGGAGATAGGAACTGTGGTCCTGTAGGACCAGTATGTGGGGGGGATGATCAGGATGATTGGGATGAGTGATTGAGAACTAAAGCTCGTGCTGGGTAACATGTGAGCACTGCATTTGGGGCACTGCGTCCATGGGCAGGGGAGCACAGCTGTCCAGAGTTCCCACGGCCCTGCCATAGTGGGCCAGTGGGTTTTAGACTGGTCGTCTGAGACACCTTTGTGTGTGGCTCCAGGTTTCTGTCATGCTTGCATTTGCAGGGAGTTTTCGTGGGTCAGTAAGACTGCCTTTGTGGCTCTGGTGAGAGCTACTATGAGGCTTTGTCTGGTGCATCCTCAGAGCCGCCCAGGAGCGTGGGGTCATGGCAGCCAAGAGTTGTTAGGTCTGGAGGCCTTACACCCCTCCATCCCTGCAGCTGGTTCCCTTCTTGCCAAGCAACATACCCTACGCTCTGGAGACCCTGTCGACAGGTGGGCTGTTCAGTGATGGCGGCCACAGCTTCCTTCAGAACTTGTGAGTGATGCTGGGCTCCGGGGATTGTGGTGGGATCAGAGAAGTGGGCAGGCCCAGGGAGAGCAACTGGGTGCTCTGACCCCCAGGACAGGCCTCAGCTGAACACAAAGAAGGTCTGAGCATTCTGAGCAGGGACCCTGCTGTCCCTCCAGCTGTGCAGGTTGAGACTGGAGATCCTTTGCCGGGGAGACTTTGGGAAGGTGCCTGCCCTAGGGGGCGGGTTTGAGTATCCATGGCCTAACCCTGAGCTGAGCGTGTTGTGAGGTAGGAGGCAGGCAGGGGGTGTCTGCCCGCCTGTCTGAGAAGCGATTAGAGGCAAGGGCAGGGTCAAGGCAGGAGGGCAGCATGCTGCGACTCCAGGCTTTGTCAGTCTGACTTGAGCCAAGTCTTTCGTTTTGAGCAGAACCTCAGTTTTCTGTTCTGTAAAGTGGATGGGATGGACCAGACTCACTTTCAGGGACTTTGCAGAGATCATATTTAGAGAAGCTCATTCCTCTTGCTTCTTTTCCGTCCTTGAAGGTTGGCAGGGGCACAGGACGGGACTGTTAAGGTGCCTCCTGGTGATGTCCCTGGGCTGGCTGGACTGGTGCCCCTCAGAGCATAAACACACTTCCTGTGCCTCCCCTGTGGGGAGGTTGGTCCTGCAGCCTTCCTTGGTCAAGGGCCCCACTTGTCATATTCCTCTCCCTCCCCAGCAGCCGAGTATGATCCAGGCTTCACTGAAAGGGATTACCTCTCACTCTGGCCCTGGAAATGAAGCCCCAGGATCAGCTGCCTGAGACCTTTCCCCTGAGATCTTTCTTTTCTTGAGACAGAGTCTCACTCTGTTGCCCAGGCTAGGTGCCATGGTGTCAGCCTAGCTCACGGCAACCTCAAACTCCTGGGCTCAAGCAATCCTCCTGCCTCAGCCTCCTGAGTAGCTGGGACTACAGGCATGCGCCACGATACTCGGCTAAGTTTTACCATTTTTAGTAGAGACAGGGTCTCCCTTTTGCTCAGGCTGGTCTTGAATTCCTGAGCTTGAGCAATCCTCCCACCTCAGCCTCCCAGAGCGCTAGGATTACAGGCGTGAGCCACCGCGCCCGGCCTGCCCTGAGATCTTGAGCCAGAGACAGCCTCAGAGACATGCTTCACGGGGGACCCACCCTGCCCCGCCCTACTGAGCCTCCGGGCTGGCCTCAGTGCTGTTGTGGAGATGCCATCAGTGAGGCTGGTCAGGGAGATGTTGCCCTCAGTTCTTATTGCTCTGAGCTGGATTTGCTGGAAAGGGAGACACTGAGTCCTGCCTTGCAAAACTCTGTGGGTGTGGGGTGGAGCCCAGGTGTCTCGAAGGATCAGTAGGAGTAAACCACGTGTTTGAAAGGAGACAGATGACAGATCAGAGACCAGGAGTTGCTGGAGTCTGGAGAGGAGGGGGGCGGACAGAGTCACTGAGTGGAGAACATGGTCTGCAGTGGGTGGGAGTAAGCGAGCCGGGAGGGGTGCCAGGATGGGGTGCCTGGACTGGGCCTTTTGTCTCCCAGCAAAGGTGATCTCGTGGACCCCTGCTTGGGGGACCTGATCTCAATTCTGAGGCTGCCCAGCTGGCTTAAAGGACTGCTGGCTTTCCTGCTGAAGCCTCTGGTGAGGGCACGAGTGGAGGGAACAGGGGTGGGTTGGGAGGGTGCCTCTGGGGGCCCCCTGTCCCATGACACCCATGCCCCACCCCCTGAGCCCCTCCTGCTTTGGGCAGGCACAGCCTCTTCTCTCCAGCTCTGTCTAGACTGCTCTCCTTCCCCGTGCCCTGTGCATGCCAAAAGGGGTGCAGACCTGGGCCCTGGGGGGCGGCACGGTGGGGAGGAGGCCCCGGTGGCTTGGCCTGAAGAAGATTGTTGCCACCTCTGGTCCAAAGCTGAGTCACTGACTGTGCGTCTGTCCTCTGCAGATCCCAAGGCTGGCGGCCTTCCTCAGCAGCATGAAGCCTCGGTGAGGTTACGTCCTGTGCCCAGATGCCTGCCCCTGCCTTTCCCCGACCTGGGCTGGGTCCAGGTGGTTTCTGACGGGAAAAGACTCAAGGGAAGTAGCCTCTGAGGCTGGAAATGGTCCAGGCAGGGGGGCAACCTCTGTGGCCGTCAGGTGGGACCTTGTTGTCTTAGCTGGGTCCAGGTCTGGCTAGAGAACAAGGGCCTGAGGGGGAGAGGAGAAGGTCGACCTGGCTTGGGGGGGGACCAGGGAGGGGCTGGCCTGGGCTGGGGGAGGGGCGCTGGGCGCTGGGCGCTGGAGAACCCAGGAGAGATGCTGCTCTTAGAGATCTGAGCCCAACTGTGCCGTGCTGGGTCCTACCTGCCCATCAGTGGCTTGGGCTGGAAAAGCAGGGCCTGAACTGCCCAGTCCCAGGCCCTGACATCCTGTGGAATCATCCAGGACCTTTGACAGCTCTGGTCTCTCCTGTGTCCTGAGGGTAGGGAGGAACCAGGCCTGGTGTAGTCCTGGCTGTGCTTCGGAGTCACTAAATGATCCAGCCTAAGTCCTCCTGGGGCCTGATTTTCTCATCCGGAGAGTGGGGGTTTGAACCTCTGCCTTCTCAGAGCTCCCATAGGTTGAGGAGGGTCCATGGAGGAGTGAGATCTGGAGGGTTAGGAGTAGGGGTCTGACATTGCTGGTCTCCATGCCTGTGACTGTCACAGCTGGTGACCTCACTCTTTCTGCCCAGGTCTGCCGGAAAGCTCTGGGAACTGCAGCATGAGATCGAGGTGAGGCCAGAGCCCCTAGATTGGAGTAGGGTGGCAGGGGAGGGTGGTGTTGGACAGGGGATCTGCCACTGCCCCCACTGGCTCCCTGGAATGGCTTGTCATCCCCCCTGCTCCGTGCACTGCCCCATGGGCCCTGCTCTTTCACCCTCATTGGCCCAGATGCCCTCCTTGGGGGCTGGGACGGCCTGGGCTGTGCAGTGGCTCTGCCCCGGCAGGAAGAGTGGTGGCTACGGTTCGTGTGGGAGAAGCAGCGCTGCCTGCCCACCCGGAGACCTCTGACCCATTGTGCCTCGGTTCAGATCCAGGGGCAGGTGCTAGGGCCAGAGCCACCCCAGCCACAGTCCCTGTACTAGAGCTGGGGTGGGCCGGGTCTCAGTGCCTCGCTGGAGTGAGGGTGTCCTCCCCAGATGTACCGTAACACCGTGATTGCTCAGTGGAGAGCGCTAGACCTGGATGTGCTGCTGACCCCCATGCTGGGCCCTGCTCTGGACTTGAATGCCCCAGGCAAGGCCACAGGTGAGGCCTGCTGACCCACGCATGCCCCTGGCACCACCTGTCCCTTCTGTGAATTCAACCCTTTGCCCTGCTGGGCCTCCAGGAAATAGAAGCAGAGGCCTACGGGAGGTCTCCACCCCTGGGGGAGGACCCCGACCCGGGTCCTAGCTGGAGAGACAACTCATGTGGGAAGCCCTGGGAGGGAATGAACTCCCTGTCATCAGCACTATTCACGCCGGGGATCTTGAGTTACCGAGTCTGTAGTTTGGGGAGGTGGTGTTTGAAGTCCAGATGGGATTTGGACAAGTGGAAAAAATATGAACAACTTTCCAGGTAGGGGAAACTATGTGGGCAAAGGCATGGGGCAACCATCAGTGGGATGTCCAGCCCAGCCCTGAAATCTGGATTCCTGGGCTTTGTCACAATCTCGTCCTGGGAGGGAGATTTCCCTGGCCTTGGATTCAGGGTGCTATTTCACAGAGGGGTCGACTAAGGCCCAGAGAGAGTGGTTGGCACTGCAGGTCTTGGGGCCTGTGCCAGCCACTTGCGGTGTGTTCCAGGGGCCGTCAGCTACACTTTGCTCTACAACTGCCTGGACTTCCCCGCGGGGGTGGTGCCTGTCACCACTGTGACCGCCGAGGATGATGCCCAGATGGAACAGTACTCGGGCTACTTTGGGGATATCTGGGACAAGGTGCTGCGGAAGGTGAGGCCTGGGCTGTCCCCCTCCTCTGAACTCACACCCCTGCCCTGACTCTAGCTGTGGCAGGGGACCCAGGATCAGCGCTTGCCGTCCTCGCCGGCCTCTCTTAAACCTAGGCCCGAGAGGCTGCCTGGCTCTGCTTTGCTGCCTCTCCTCTCCAGCTGGGGGGCTTCCCGGGCCCCCGTCCTGATGCCGGTGTCCCCTGCAGGCCGTGAGGAAGAGCATGGGGCTGCCAGTGGCCGTGCAGTGCGTGGCTCTGCCCTGGCATGAAGAGTTGTGTCTGCGGTTCATGCGGGAGGTCGAGCGACTGATGACCCCTGAGAAGCGGCCATCCTGACAGCTCTGGCTCCGGAGGACCTGAGACCCTCACACTCTGCGGCCCGGCCTAGTCAGGGCACAGCCGCCATCCTGCGAGGAAACGTCCAGCATGGGGCAGAGACTCCCATGGCCTCTCCCTTGACCCTCTGCAAGAAGTGTAAACACCCCGAGTCTGGACCTTGCTCCCCCTCTGCTCCCCTCTCCCCACCCCATGTGGCAGCCAGTGGGTATGACACGGGCCAAGACCCAACTAATAGTCAAGAAACAGTGCCTCGTCTGTGTACTTTCTAGGCGTCATTGTTAGGATGCTGGGGGCTGCAGCCTGTTGAGGGCAGGGCTGGCCTGACCATCCAGAGCCGGGCTCCAGCCATGCTGGTCTCCCCCGCCACGGCTCCCCTGGTGCCCATCACCCACAGGAGGGACGCACTTTACCCTGCCCCCCCATCACTTAGCTAAGCCCTGCTCTGCTGGACACTGCCTTTTGTCATCTTCCTTTGTTCCTGTCCTCTGCCCAGAATACCCTGTCTGCCCCTCTACCACTCTGTGCACTGAGGCCTGGTTCACATCCTTCTTTCTCCAGGGGGCCTTCCTCCTCCCTCTGAGCCCTGGAGTGTGTGGGCTGTTTCCTCCCCGTCTGCCCCGTGTGGTGGGCATCTGTGGGTGGGCCAGCCTCTCTTAGCACGCTGGCTCTCCTCGACTGCAGGGACCCCATTGCTGCACCTTTGTCCTCCGTGGCCAGCACAGGGCCAGGTGCGGGGCAGCAGGGGAAGTGCCTGAGTTGGGCTGCAGGGAGTCTGGAGTGCTGGCCCTGAGCTGGTGCTGTTGGAGAGAAGAGCCCACAGGCCTGGGGAGGCGAGCACAAGACAAGCCTGGCAGAGTGCTCACCAGGCTGCCAAGGCCTAGATTGCTCTGGAAGGCTTCCTGAGGGGTGTGGACCTGTGTTGAGCCTAGAAGGTTCTCAGAGGCTGAGATAGGGGACATCCCAGGGAGAAGGGACAGTATGCCCAAAGACCAAGGTGAGTTTGGTAATTGGCAGGCCTGTTGAATGGGCACAGGAGAAGCAGAGAAGTGGGTGAGGCCAGATCAAGTTGGATGGACGTGGGAAGCCAGGTCAGGAAATTGAATTCCATCTCTGGGGCGATGGGAGCTCTTGGAAGATCATAGTTCACCACAGAGAGTGGACTGGAGGAGCAAAACCAGGAGGAGGAAGCTACTCCGTGAACCCTGATTTGAGGAAAGGGGCCTAAGGTCTGAGCTGTGGGCCAGGGGCGGAGAGGGGCCCTTTGGGAATTGACAGTTGGGATGGGGGCCAACCGTCTCAGCTCAGTCTCACCCATGCCCAGTCGGCCGGCTCTCCTCTTACTAGAACTGTGTCACTTGGCAGGTGGAAGGGCAGCTAGTCTGTAGCAGACTCCAGTGGTTTCTTGACCCCACTAGCAGAGTTCCCTCCCTCTTCCCTGGCCCCCACCCTAACTCTCTTGATGGCTGGAGAACTTTCAGAGCCTGAGCCCTCTTGGCAGGACAGGCCGCCAGCTTCCACCTGGCCTATTTCACTTTCTTTTCAGGGCAAATTGCCTTCCCAATGCTTCTCCACCCTGATTTTTCTACTTCAGGCTGTCACACCCACTGGCACTTGCTCTCTACCAATGCCATCCCTGCCTCAGTGGGGCCAGTTTCAGGGCAGGTGTGAGGTCCCACACCTTGGGGCTGACATGAGGGCCCAACCCACATGGGGACACCCAGACTGGGACAACCAGGTAGATGCTCTACTTTGCCTTGGTTTCTTGGCTGCTGTAATTTTGTCTCTTACTATTTTTTGGGGTTTCTTTTTTTGAGATAGAGTCTTGCTCTGTTGCCCTGGGTAGAGTGCAGTGGTGTCATCATAGCTCAGTATGACCTCAAACTCCTGGGCTCAATCAATCCTCCTGCCTCAGCCTCTTGAGTAGCTGGGACTGCAGGCGCACACCATGCCCAGATAATTTTTCTGTTTTTAGTGGAGACAGGTAGCTGGGACTACAGGCACACACCATGCCCAGATAATTTTTCTGTTTTTAGTGGAGATGGGGTCTTGCCATTGCTCAGACTGGTCTCCAACTCCTGAGTTCAAGCAATCCTCCCACCTTGGCCTCCCAGAGTGCTAGGATTACAGGCGTGAGCCACTGTGCCTGGCCTGCTTCTTACTGTTTCATAAAACCACCTGTCATCTTCCCCAGCTTCCTCCTTTTCCTGCCCCATTTCTCTTTCGATTACTGATGTCCTTGTGCTTCCAGACACGAGGCTGCAGAGTGGAGGCTCCACTCTTTCGCTCCTTCCCTGGTTCGCTGATGCAACCCTTGGAGCCTCAGATTGGCCATGTCCGGCCCTTTGCTGAGTAGTGCTGGGGACTACTGTGAGCCAGGCCTGGCTCCCATACTTGAGAAGCCCCCAGGATTTGGGGGGAGGTGGACTTTGACGCAATCACATCTCCTCCGGCCATCAGGGCTGGGGAAAATGACAGACAAGGGGGCAAATGCTGCTGAGGGGCGTGGGCGTCGTCGAGTGCTACTGTGTTTCATTTCCACCACCAAACTCTAGGCCAAGCCGCCTGCCTCTCATCCAGACCCTGATGCCACAGTAACTTCCCTGCTGGACTCCCTACTTCTGTTGCTGCCTGTCCCCCAATCCATTCTCCATACAGTAGCCAGTGATCCTTTAAAAGTGTACATCAGATTGAGTCACTTCTCTGCTTGAGACCATCCCATGGCTTCCTGTCCCACCTAGAATAAAATTCAGTCTCTTCCTGTGTCCTACAAAGCCCTGTGTGACGTGGCTCTTGCCCATGCTCCATCCTCATCTTGGGTGTCTCTTCCTTTCGTTGACTGTGCTCTGGCCACATAAGCACCTTTTGGTTTCTCGATCATCCCAAGCTGGTCCCTGCTTTGAAGCTTCGGTGTTAGCTGTTCCCTCTGCTTCGAGCACTCAGGTCCAATGTCACCCTCCCTGATCACTCGTAAAACAGCCTCCCCTGCCACTTTCTAACATGTCACCCTTTGTACTTCCTTAGAGCATTATTACTATCTGAAATCATTTATGTTTTTTGGTCTCCTTCATGAAAACATAAGCTTCCTGAGAGCCACACTTCGTCTTGTTTGTCACTATATTCCTGGCATGGAGAATGGTGCTCGTAGCTGCTCAGTTACTTCCAAGAGCATGGAGTGAGCCTCTTCCAGGGGTTAGGCACCATGCTGGGTGCTGGGTCTGCAGTGACAAGTGAAGGGTCCCTGTCCTCGTGAAGCTCACATTCTGGAGGGATTTGTGGGAGGCAGGGAGGCAGGCAGGTGTGCTAATGAAGACCCCTAAATATTTAGTGCATGGAGTGACAAGGTGACTTTCAGGTAAAAAGGGGAAGGGCATTCTGAACTACATTTACCGAGTGCCTACTAAGAGCCATTTACCTTCTGGGTACTTTATAGTCATGTCACTTAATCCCCCTGTTAAACTTAAAAAAAATTTTTTTGCCCCTAATTTACAGAAAGGTTACTTTTATTTTTATTACAATTTTTTCTTTTTAGAGACAGGGTCTCACTCTGTCATTCAGACTGGAGTGTAGTGGCCTGATCATAGCTCACTGCAGCCTCCCAAGTAGCTGGGGCCATAAGTGTGCGCTGCCATCCCTGGCAAATTTTTCTATTTTTTTGTAGAGACAGGGTCTCACTATTTTGCCCAGGCTGGTCTCAAATTCCAGGCCTTTAAGAGATCCTCCTGCCTCAGCCTCCCAAAGTTCTGGGATTACAGGTGTGAGCCACTGTGCCTGGCCTAGAAAGGTTACATGTCTAGCCCAAGGTCCCACAGCTAGAATTGGAGTTGAAATCTGGCCAGTCTCTGTCAGGGCCCACAGGAGCTCTTTCTGGTGTCCCGTAATGCTAAGGCACAGCAAGCACAACAGCTGGAGGGTGAGAGCTTAAGTTGGCCTCCTCTTTGCTTCCTGACCGGTGATCTCCTGGCCTCGAGACCTGCTAAGTCACATGGCTACTGCCTGTTCTCACAGCCTTTCCCTTCTCACCAGACCCACTGCCACAGCTCTCCGGGCTTCCCGGCCTCCAGCCTGGTCATCTCCAATTATCCTTCATGTGGCAGTTAGGCAACCTTTCTAAATGCAAATCTGGTCACACCCAAAATCTTTAGAATCACTTGTGCCGAGTCCAGGCACTAGGGCCTACAAGGCCACGCTGGACCTGCCTCTGCTGCTGATCACTCTGGCCTCACTTCCTCCCTTTCCTGGGTGCCCACACCCTGGCCACTTGGCCAGCAGGCAGTGCTCAGAGCACTGGGATTGTCCCCACCTCCGTGCGCTTTGCTCATTTGGTCATTGTGCCTGCTGTTCCTGGAATGTTCTTCCTCAGGTCTCCGACTAAAGACCGCCTACACATCCAAGGCGAGGTCAACTTTCCTTCTTTCTTTTTTTTTTTTTTGAGACAGAGTCTTGCTCTGTTGCCCTGGCTAGTGTGCAATGGTGTCGTCATAGCTCACTGCAACCCCAAACTCGTGGGCTCAAAGGATCCTCCCACCTCGGCCTCCCAGAGTGCTGGAATCATAGGCGTGAGCCACCCAGCCAACTGTCCTCCTCTTACAACTCCATCACGCTGTTTGAAAGAGCTTCTTTGTGCTCCTGCACATGCTAGAAAGTAGGAACTGTGCCTTAATGATAGAATCGCTTATCTGTTAGGCTGTGGAGTTGATAACCCATTATCTCATTTGAAAAATGGGCATTACTATTTCCATTTTATGCAAACAGAAACTGAAGTCCAGAGAGGGTTGCTCATTTGTCCAAGGCCAGTCAATGAGGGGTACAGAGAAGACTTGAAACCCACACACACAAACTCCAAACTAAGTGTGCTTTCCTTTCCTGATTTGTACGATCAGGAGAACATGCATTAGACATTCTCTGGGTAGCAGCCTCTGCACTAGGTGACCACAAACACTTTGAAGACTGAAGCAACATCCACATACGTGTGCTCCTCTGCTGATGTCTGTTTACAGGAGGTGTCTGTCGTGTCCTTGTCCACCCTCCCTTTCTTCTCCTGGGAGTTGTGACATTGGAGTTTATGACACAGCCAGGGCACCTGCCATTTGTCCCTATTAGACACCATTTTTTAAAGCCATCCCAAGGGCTCCAGCTCTTTCTCCTGTTCCCAACTTGTGCTTGTACATCCACAAGTGAGCACTAGACCTCTCCACATTCATCCAAGTCACCAGGAAAGCTACTGACCAGGCAAGGGCCAACGAAAGGGCCCTGGGATGTGTCACTCCTGATCTGTCACCCCGTTAAGAGACGGACACAAATCGTGAACTTCCCAATTAGATCTGTCTTCAGCTCACATTTCTCTGGCTGGATGGCCTTGGTGACCCTGGGCACCCTAGCTAGGCAGGTAAGGCCACTTGGGGTCAGGGCTGTGTGAGGCTTGCCCTTGTATGCTCAGCACCCAGCGTGGTGCCTGGTTCTCAGTGGGAGCCCAGCAAGGCTTGCTGGAAGGAGGGATGGCTTGTTATTAGTGAACCCATCTTGGCCCCTTCTCATTGCTTTCTCCTCTCACCTCCAATAGGGACTTTCCCAGTCAGTCCCCGATCGTTGGCTGTTTTCATGTTTATCTCATCTACTGCATGATCTTGATCAGAGCCCATAAGGACAAATAGCTCCCACTCTGTATTCAACCTATAGCTTTCTCCTGGTCTGCAGACCCTCATCCATCCAATTCCCCATCCTCCTAACCCCTGCGCATCCCTCCACCCTTCCTTCCACCCGTCCAACAAGTACAGTGAATTCCTTCCACGGTGTGCTCAGGGTGACCAATCCCTGCCTGAAGGGAGCTTTCATTCTAACTAGCAAACAGACATCAAACTTTTTTTTTTTTTGAGACAGAGTCTCGCTGTATTGCCTGGGCTAGAGTGAGTGCCGTGGCGTCAGCCTAGCTCATAGCAACCTCAAACTCCTGGGCTCAGGCAATCCTCCTGCCTCAGCCTCCTGAGTAGCTGGGACTACAGGCATGTGCCACCATGCCCGGCTAATTTTTTCTATATATATATATTTTAGTTGGCCAGATAATTTCTTTCTATTTTTAGTAGAGACGGGGTCTCGCTCTTGCTCAGGCTGGTCTCTAACTCCTGACCTCGAGCAATCCACCCACCTCAGCCTCCCAGAGTGCTAGGATTACAGGCGTGAGCCACCGCGCCCGGCCTCAAACTTCTAATTACACAAAAACACTTGTTAGAAGTGCAATTAAAGCAGAAGCCCTGGGTGCTATGAGGATAAGCCAAGTGGGCCCTGATCCAGCCTGGACAGAGAGAGAGAGAGAGAGAGAGAGAGAGAGAGAGAGAGAGAGAGAGAGAGAGAGAGTGTGTGTGTGTGTGTGTCTGGGAATGCTTCCTGGAGGAAATGACATTTAAGCTGAGAATATCTTGTCTCACAAGCCAAGGAACAAGTCTGTTTCAAGAAGGGTGGAGTTGTCGGCTTCAAATGCTGCTGATGTAACTTTGAGGAGCTGGTAGGGTGATCTGGGAACATGCCATACTGGATTGAGTGAGGACCAAAGGCAGCTGGTGGAGAGAACTGGAAAAGCTGGCTGGGAGGGGAGGAAAGGCGTGGAGGAAGTAGCCGGAGGATGTGGATCGGAGAGAGCCCTTGTTTTCCCCCTGAGACAGGAGAGGCTTAAGCATGTTAAATGCTGCTGGGAAAGGGCCAGCAGAGACAGAGGGGACAAGCGGAGGTAGGAACGGAGGCTCAACCCCGCCATCATTCCTCCACTAAAGAAGCATCAGTGAGCACCAGCCACGTGCCAGGCACTTTGACAAAGGCTGGCAAGGTCTGTGCTTTTATGGAACTTGTTTTCTAGGGAGGGAGGCAGGAAATAAGCAAACAAATCAACGAGATAGTGTCAGCTACTGGTGATTGCAATGAAGAGATAAAATGGGGTATGGGGTAATGGGGTGGTGCAACCCCAGGAAAGGTGAGGTTACAAGGCCCAGGGTGTCACAGGGTGTGTTGCAAGTGCCGCAAGGCCTGGGGGAGCTGAGGGCGGGGTTGGGGAGGGTGTGGAGGCTGCAGAAGGAAACAGGTCAGGACAACGAGGCGAGAGGGCAGAGGAGGGTCCAGAGGCCCGTTGGAGATGACAGAGTCGGAGTGTTACAGGCTGGACGACCCCGGTGTTGCCCATTAGGTCATGACCGACAAGCCAACTGCAGACATCACTTCTGATCCTGAGTGGCTCTGAGAGCGGAGTCACCATTCCCCTGGTCACAGTGACTAGAAGCCTCAGTTATGACTGTTGGCTCCTCTCTCCCTGGGACAGAGCCTGACGGGGGAGCCTCGGGGAAGAAGGGAAGGGGCCTCAAATCAAATCCCACTGCTCTTCCACTCTCCTTATGTCTTCCCGGCTCCTCCTCCAGCATGTGGCCTCCTCCCCGCCCCCCTAGACTCCTTCTCTCCACCAGAAGGGAGGACCAACAGGTGGGAGTGGGGGTGAGAACCCAGGGATCAGAATCATGGCCTTGCTGTGGGAGTCGGGGGCGGGGAAGCCCAGCTGGGGTGAGGCCAGGGCACTGCCTGCCACAGTCCTCACCTCCCCACGTCGTCTCCTGGGTGAGTGCCTTCTGAGCCCTGATGAGAGTGAAACCTCAGAGCCCTGCCTGCTCCCCAGGTGTCCATTCCTCTCGTCTCTGCCTGGGCCCAGAACACCTCCTGAGAACCTCCACTCTGGGCAAACGCCACCCATTCAGTCACCTCCAGGTGTTGCTTATGCTGAAACAAGGGGGTTGGATCATCTTGAAATCAACTAGAACCCGCAGGAGCAACCCCAGCCGTAACTCTGGAGGGTCAGACCAGGGTGCTGGGGGTGGCCTGAGGGGCAGGTGGGAGAAGGACATGCCACCTGCCCAGCTGCAGGCTTGAGCCCTTCCTCAGGCTTGTCTCTGCCAAAGCCTCTTCCTCTGCGTGGCCTGAGAGTCTTTGTCCCAGGAAGTGCAGGTAAGGGTGAGAACCAGCTAGGAGGAGTTTGGGATCTGCCACACCCAGAGCCATGGTCCCCACCTCCAGGGGCCCTAGATGTGGGTGGGTGCTCCTGGCAGTGTCGCTGACATGCAAGCAGGAGGTGCTCTTAAAGCGGCAGCTGATGCGTCCACACAGGTCGCATGATTCCTGGGGTGGCTTGGCTGTCTGACTCCCTGCTGATGCTGCTCCTGCTGACCCTGCTGGGGGCTGTCCTGCTGGGGGCTGCCCTGCTTTCCAGGCGACACCCTCCAGCGCGGGACAAGATCCCCAGGGCACAGAAGCAGAGGGAGGAGGCGCTGCAGCAGATGGAGGCCCTGGCCCAGCGGCTCAGGCAGCAGGTGCGCAGACATCGATGCCAGGGGGCCTCAGCCCTCAATCCCAATAGGTAGACCGCGCCTCGGGATGGGACCCTTCCCATGGCCCCGTCCCCTTCAGAGACAGGGAGCCGGTGGGCAGACCCCACCCCCTGCTCTCCCCACGATGGTTCTTTGTGTGGCTGTCAGTTCTCCTCCGTCCACATCCTTCGAGCCCCTGGAGGTGGGGGGCAGTGTGTTTTCTCTCTGTTCTCCCAGCGCACATGGCTCAGTAACATAGTGGGTGCTCACTTGGGGTACTTGAGATAAAATAAACTGATGGAGGCAATTGGAGGTGGGAGGCCAGGACTCCTTCAGCCCCTGAGCACCCCTAAACCCCACCGAGACAGGAACTCTCGTCTACATATTCCCCCTCCCACCCCCAACCTATTCAGTTCCGAAAACGTTTGCTGAGCACGTGACAGGTGCAGCGCAGAGGGTGCTGGAGACAGGGCCTCCCGGGAAGCTGTATGTCTTAAAGGTGGCTTTGACAGCTCAGGTGGGGGTATTTCAAGGCATCGAGGCAGTCACTGTAGCTGATCGGGCTGGGATTAGCCGGTGGAGTGGCTGGGCCGTGGGTGCATCAGCAAAGCCTGCAAAGGGTGGCGGAGAGATGGGTGTGAAGGAGGGGCACAGGGACAAATGTATACTGGGCCTGGGATTTGCTGTGTGGCCTGGGGGATGTGACAACCCCTCTCCGGGCCTTGGGCTCCCCAACTGCCTGAGGAGGGGTGGGCTCACGGTATCTTGGGCTCCCCAGCTTTGGTTGATGGTGGCAGCCCCACGCCCCCCGGGAGCCCTGGGGGTGGGGATTGGGGAGAGAGCCTGAGGTGCTGTCCCTGTGCTTTGGAGTTCCTGAGTGTCCTCTGCCGTCCCCTGGACGGTGATTGATGGCCCCATGGGCGGCTTCTCTGCTCGAGCTGCTGCAGTTGCTGAGGATGTGTATTAATATTAATTGAGGCTAATTAGTTGGATAAATCAATCTGCCCCCAGAGAGCAGCTGCCCCTCCCTGGTTGATGAGGAGGAAGTCTGGGCTAATGGGGTTGCTGCGGCGCCAGCGTGATGGAGAGGGTCCCCGTGTGCGTGCGGAGGCCACAGCTGCGCGCAGTGGTGGGGTCAGTTCCTTCACCGCAGACGAGGGCCTGCTGGCGTGTGCCTCCTGCTGGGGTCTTACCGTGCTGTGGGTGGGTGTGTCTGGCTGTGTGGATACACGCCTGGCTGCGTGTGTGTATGTGCTGTGTTACTGGTTGGAGTGCGCACACCTAGTGTGTTGATGTGTGGTTGTGTGTCTGAGATATGGGGACAGCTGGTTCCGTGTGTGTCTGGGCATCTGGTTGGTTTACCTGTGGACGTCTGGAGGAGGCAGCTATTGGGCTGGGGACCTGGTTGGCTGGAGGAGGGGAAGAGGTTAGATGTGAGGTCACCTGTGGTGTCTTCCGCCTCCCCTCACAGCTGCAGGCTTCTTGGCTCTCAGCACCGAGTTCCCCCCCAGCGAAGTTGTACAGGTCTGCCCTGGGCACCTTCCCAGGTGCGTCTCCCTCCGCCGGGGATACCCTTGAGACCTCAGGTGTCCAGCTTTATGTCACAGGGGAGACAGAAGACTGAGACATAGGTCAAACCCTCGCAGAGTTCAGTCAAACAAGTCCAGTTCAGTTCAGTTTAACAAAGTTTCACAGGGGGTTCCTCTGGGTCTTGCCTTGTGCTGGACTCTGGGACAGATTCATGGTAAAGATGAATCAGACATCTAATCTAGATTTGGTTTAAAGATGTTCCCGAGCTGGGTGGGGTGTGGCAGAAGCAGAGCTGTGCACACCGTGCTGGCAGGCAGCTCGGCGAGGGTGGCAAGGGCCCTTGGTGTCCCTGGTGGGACAACCAGGAGGGTGCGGCTTGTCTGTCTGGTCAAACTCATGCGGGGAAGTCGTCACCGAGAGGTGGCGTTTGAACTGAGCCTTGCCCGATGTGTAGGAATTCCCCAAAAGAAGGAAGGAACAAGAAAGGCAGTACCAGGGAGGGGAAAGCCTGGGACAAGGCAGTGTTTCCGTAGAACGCGTGGAAAATGCGATGGAGGCTGCTGGCCGGGAGGCTCTGGCCACCTCAGGCAGAACCTGGCCTTGACGCTTGAGGGTTTTATGCTACTAAACAGATTTAACAACCACGTTGGAAATATTAATACTGAATCAATTGATTAAAAACTTTTAAAATATATATTTTTTGTTTTTCAAACTGTGCTGGGAGGGAGCCCCTGAGAGGAGAGAAGGGCAGGCGTCCATGCGGCTGTGGGGAGGGCGGAGCAGGCAGGGCGGATGTGCTCTAAACTATATATTAAATGACATAAAAGAGATACAACTCGAAGCTCAATTTTTTCATCACATTATTCTAATTCTGAACAATGTGTCGATTTGTAGAATTTGTTGAGGGGTGTTTTGATATGGCTATCATGTTTTGAAGGACGCCCCTGTCCCTCAGAGCTCTCTTGATAAATTGAGAGTCATTAGGTGACTTGCAGTCTCATTAAGGAGAGTCTTTCTCTTAATGGCAATGACATCATTCCTTGGGTTGAGTCCTCTCTCAGCTTTTGTTGAACCAATGGCAATTACACCAACAATTTTCTAGCTCTTGTAACACCAGTTAAGATTTTATACAGTTAAGCATTTCTGTTATCAACTAGGTCATAAGCATTGTTATTAGAATGTCATAACAGATCATGTTGACCTTAATCGGAGGTTGTGTGACATGGCAGTTGAGCACGTGGTCTCCGATGCTGGGCTGCCTGTGTTTGAATCCTGACTTGGACACATTTTAAATACCTCTGCTGTTCCTTAACTCCCTCATCTCTATGATAGGGTAGTGATTGTAATTATAGTATTCTCATAGGTTAATACATGTTTACAGTGGTGCCTGGTACACAGCAAGCACTATGTAGATGCTCTTCGACCTACCATGGGGTTTCATCCCGATAAACTCATTGTAAGTTGAAAATATTGCAAATTGAAACTGCATTTAATGCACCTAACCTACTGAACATCAGAGCTTAGCCTAGCCAGACCACCTAAACGTGCTCAGAACACTGTGACATTAGCCTACGATTGGGCAGAATCTCCCGGCGACACAACAGTCTGTAGAGTATCAGTCGTTCACCCTTGTGATCATGCGGCTGACTGACAGCTGTGGCTTTGCTGCTGCCAGCATCACAAGAGGGCATCGCACCGTTTTCTACTGAATGCATATTGCTTTCACACCATCGCAAAGTCGAAACATTTTAAGTTGAACCACTGTAAGTCTGTATAAGTGATAATTCTCTGTATAAGTCTGTATAAGTGATAACTCTCACTTTAGTAATAAAGCTAATGTTGTCCATAATGAGTGGGCATTTGGGGTGAGTTTCAATGAATTTGATGGAAATGACACTCAACAGCATTGGTGAAAAGGCTTTTTTGGGCCTTTGAAAGCCACCCTCCCCCAGGTCACTGGAGTGCCTGCCATGCTGACAGACGGACAATCTCAGCAGACCCCTGCAGTGGCCCCCATTAGCACCCCCAGGCCTGCTCTCTCCACTTTTTCCCAGCTCCCTGAGAGCCAAAGTCTCCCAGAGGCTGCCATTCCCACAAGTGGCCATGCAAGGACAACTGCAGGGGAATCCTAGCGTCAGGAGTCCAGATGGACACACTAGACACTTGCCCTAGAGGGTGTCGTCTCCAGGTAGATACGTAGAAGTGGTAGCTGGCGTGCAGCACACCCTGTAGTTTCTGTGTGCACCTGTGGACCAGTGAGTGCTGGGATGGTCCCTGGAAGGGCCTGCTAGGGCTCCTTAGGGCTGGAGCGGGCAGGTAAGGGGTGAGCATAGGCTGGCCCTCCACAATCCCTGAGGGATTTGAAGGCCTGAGCATTAACTCTTTACTTGCTGGACTCTGCAGAGTCCAAGGGGAGGGGCTGGGACAGCTAGGGTGGTGGGGGTGCCCAATGGAGCAGCTTTTTGTCAAGGGACTCAGAAGCGTTTCATTATTTTTGCCACTGGTGTAGTTGTAGAGGGGCATCCTAGCCCTGTCCCAGGGAGTCTGGTCCCTCCTGAAAGTCCTGGTGGCACACGGGCTGGGGAGCTCTGAGCGCCTCTGAGGCACAGCAGGTAGAGGGATTGGGCAGTGTGGCTTGAGCAGCACGGACAGGAGGGGGTCCAGAAAGGCAGGCCTGCTGGGACCCGGGTAGGAGAAAAGCCTAGTGCAGTGCCTGGCTTCCTGCCCCGGGAGCCATCTGAGGGTAGTGGTTAAGATACAGATGACCAGGGTGTAAGCCCAGGCTCCCCCACCTTTATGGCCTTGCGTAACAGAGTTAACTCTCTGCGTCTCAGTCGCCTTCACTGGGGAAAGGGTAATAAGGGCACCAAGCCAGGGCTTTTCGTGAGGTTGATGAAACGGAGTAGTACGGGGCTTGCCAGGGCTCCCCATATGCCCCAATACCCTAGCACTCAGTCAACAGGGATTGTGAGCAGCTAACTATGGACTCATGTTCCGTGTTCACAAGCCGTGGTGATGAGAATGGTGTGGCAATGTTAGCCTGAGGGCAGTTGGGACCTAGTGTTAGACTGGTTTGTATAAGATCTCAAAAGGATCGCCCAGGCTGCAGTGAAGAGGTTGAGCTGGAGGGGTAGAGAGTGAGGCAGGAAGGCCAGTGAGGAGGCCATTGAGCTGACTGAGAGAAGGAGAAGGTCCCAGGCAGGCAGGGGGATGGAGGGCAGTGGTGCGAGATATGACAGAGCAGGGCCACCTGCAGGCAGAACGTGTGGCTAAGACAGGGTCACTGGAGCCAGACTGCCTGGGTTTGGATCCAGGCTCTGCCACTTACTGTTACAGTTATGTGTCCTTGGGCAAATGGCTCTCTGTGTCTCAGTGTCTTCCTCTGCTGTAAAATGAGAAAATAATACAACCTACATCCTAGGTTTGTCATAAGGAGTAATGTAAGTTCTTATGTGTAAATGCTTGGAGTGGGGCGTGCCACATATTAAGTGTTATAAAACGTCCCATGTGTGATTACATGTTAGTTATTATGACTGTTATCACAACTTGGATGTGAGGGAGGGGTCTAGGATGATGCTGAGGTTTGTTGCTTTGGTGACCTGAGTGTTGTCAACTGGGAATTTCAAGAAGAAGAACAGATTTGGCAGAAGAAGGATGAGTCCTGGGGAGTCCACGGATACGTGGGTGGGTAAACGGGTCTGAGGCCTGGCAGGAGAGAGGCCTGAGTTGGAGACACAGGTGACCTGCATGTCTTCGGGGCACATCTGGCTGCTGAGGCCCCCCGGGGAGGGTGGGCAGGCAAGGAGAGAAAAGACCAAGCCCCGAAGAACACCAACATTTTGAGAGACTGAGAAGGAGCCACCCGCAGGCGGGAGGAAGCCAGGAGGGTCGGGGGCATAGAGGTTTCTGGAAGGAGAGAGTCAGACGCTGCTGGGGAGAGTACTGTGAGGACTGACAGGAACCCGCAAGATTTAATAACTGGGAAGTCTTGGTGCCCTTAGGGGGAAGGAGCTCAGTGGAGTGGGGCGGACAGATGCCAGACTGGGCTTTCAGGAGTGAGTGAAAGAAGAAAGATAGGAGCCAGGGACCCCCCCAACCTCCCAGGGAAATTTCCTTGTCTCCCCACTTCTCTCCAGGACCAAGAAGGGCCCACCACGCCATCTTCCCACCCAGTCCTCACGCCAGCTTGGAGTAGTCAGGGTCTCAACCAGGGCTGGGGAGGACAGGAGGGAAGAGAACTTTGCCTTCCTGAGTGCCTGCTGGGTGCAGAGCCCTTGGCATGTCACGCTTGGAGGACGGCGGTCCCGAGGGCTGGTATCAGGCCTCCCCTGACACCCTGAAGGACGGGGCCCCAGGCAGCCGAAGGCCTTGTCAGCATGCCTGACTCCTGACTGCCTCCCGGTCTCCTCTCTGAGAGGCCTAGGCTGTGGGAGGGGCAGGGACCCGTCCCAGGTGCCCTGGCTGATCAGTGGTGTGGTCAGGGCTGGGTGCCAACTCTCCTGCCCCCGTGCTGGACTCTTGTCCTCCGCTAGGGTGGGATCAGCAGGGTGGGAGGACTGGAGAGGGGGAAGGGGGATGCCTAGGATGCCCCATGAGAGCAAGACACTCAGAGCTGAACTTCGCTTCCAAGATGTCACTTCCCCCGATCCCAAGATGTTGCATGTGGAGTCCCCCCACTCCAACTGTGACACTTATGAAGAGCTACGTGAAGGGCAGGCCCTTCTCTGTGCCAGGTCCTGGCTGGGCACTGGAGGGCAGAGACAGAACAGAACATCTGTACCCTTGAAGGGCTTTCACGCCCAGCTGAGATTAGACCAGGGGATGTTCTTAGCGCTGAGGATGAGCACAGGGACATGTGTGGGCCCACGGACGTGTGTGCAGCTGAGCATCCAGTGGAACATGGGCGTGTGACATGGAGTGTCTGGGAGTGGGCCTGAGTGGCTCAGTCTTTGATATCTGCCCGCCTTACCCCATCTCCGCAGGAGCCAGACCTGGACTCCCAGCCCATCCTGGAGCTGCCCCTGGCAAAGCTGGCCCAGAAGCTGCAGGCTGAGGAGCTGAGTCTGGAGGGCGTCCTCTGCAGCTACCTGGAGCAGGTGGGGGTCAGGGGTCAGCATCCCAGCCTGGGGCTCTGGGCTGGAGTGGGGGATGTCACCTGTCGTTGTTGTATTTTTTTTGAGACAGACTCTCGCTCTGTCATGGGGGCTAGAGTGCCGAGGCATCAGCCTAGCTCACAGCAACCTCAAACTCCTGGGCTCAAGCGATCTTCCTACCTCCCAAGAAGCTGGGACCAGAGGCATGTTCCACCATGCCCAGCTAATTTTTTGTTTCTATTTTTAGTTGCCTGGTTAAGTTTTTCTAGTTTTAGTAGAGACGGGATCTTGCTCTCACTCAAGCTGGTCTCGAACTCCTGAGCTCAAGTGATCCTCCTGCCTCGGCCTCCCAGGGTGCTTGGATTACAGGCGTGAGCCACTGCACCGGGTCCATTATTCTATTTAAGAGGAGTTTAGGGGCAGGTGCAACTCAGTGGTTCTGCCACTGACTTGGGAGGGGGCACATGCCAGAGCCTCTTCAGGGTGGTAGGCGGGGCTGGGCGACTGAGTGCCCTACCCCTGCCCTGGCCTCACTGGGGCCCTGGCCTGGTCTCTTCTATGTGGCTCAGGCACTGAAGGTGCACCAGGAGGTGAACTGCCTGACTGATTTCCTGGGGGAGTGTGAGGAGCAGCTGCAGGCACTGAAGAAGCTTAAGAAGAGTGAGCGAGGCCTTCTCTACGGGGTCCCTATGAGCCTCAAGGACACCTATGACTGCATGGTGAGCCCTGGGGTATATGTGCACATGTGTACATGGACGTGTGTGTGCATGCATGCGCCACCGAGCCTGTGAGCATCTAAGTGTGTGACACTGGGCAAGTTACCTAATCAAAGACGCACAGCTAGAAAGCAGCACACTGGGTCTTGAACCCAGCAGGTCAGACTTAACCACACGCTCTTATGCCACCTGAGCATCCTTGGAGGACAGCACTTGTGCGAGGGCGTGAGAGCGTATGTGAGTGAAGGCGGGCTGGGACTGGGAGTCCGCCAGCGGGGTGATTCCAGCCCGACTCCCACAGGCTGGAGGTACCTTTCCTTCCCTGCAGGGCCATGACTCAACGTGTGGCCTGGCGCAGTTCCTGGAGAAGCCTGCGGCCAAGGACGGGGTCGTTGTGAAAGTGCTCAAGGCCCAAGGAGCCATTCCCTTTGTTAAGACCAACATCTCGCAGACGCTGCTCAGGTCTCTGGAGCAGGCAGGCTGGGAGCTGGGGCTGGGCTGAACCGAGGGCTCAAGGAGCTCTTAAAAGTCCCGATCCAGGGCAGATGGTGAGGTGGGGGCTCGTCATGCAGACTTCAGGGGACGGAGTTCTTGGACAAGTCCTTTCTGCTCTGGACCTGCGTGTCCTCATCCTACAACGAGTGGATGGGCGGACTCCAGGGTCTCTAAGGGCCCTTTGTGCTCCAAGCTTCTGTAAAGTTACATTTCTGTTTCTCCCTGGCTTCTCTAACTGTTCTCCTCATCCTCTGTTCTCTCTCCTCCCTACTCAGCCTTTAGTTTGTCTGTTTTTGTGAGGAACCTGTTCTCAGTTCTGGCCGCAGAGCTGTGGGCTTGTTGGTCCTTATTTTAGGAGTCCTGGCTGGTGTCTGACCTCGGTCCTTCCAGCTGCAGCAGCAGCAGCAGCGGCAACAGCCCTCACCCCGCAGGGAAGGCGCTCACGGAGCCAAAGGCGCCCTGGAGTTGGTTGACTCTAGAGGGTGCTTGGCCCGTAAGTGGGGAGGGGAGGTCCACCCCAGTGAGGCTTTCACCTCCGGCTCCTTTTCTTCTCCTTCCCTTAGCTTTGACTGTAGCAACCCCATCTATGGCCAGACCCTGAACCCCTTGAACTTAAAGAAGACGCCTGGGGGTTCCTCAGGGGGTGAGGGAGCTATGCTGGCAGAGCGGGGATCCATCCTGGGCATGGGGACTGACACAGGTGGCAGCATCCGAATACCAGCCAGCTTTTGTGGTGTTTGTGGCCTCCGGACCACAGGAAACCGCCTCAGGTACTCATGGGTAGTGGTGCTGGGGTGGGCTCAGCCCAGCCTAGAGGAACTAGGGGCTGGGGGAGTGGACGGGCCTGCTCCTACCATCAGTTTCAGCCACTCAGCTCACTACCGGGGGAAGTGGGTGAAGGGAGGAGGGCTTCGAATAACTGCTGCTCCAACCACAGCTAAGCACACCGAGTTTTGTACAGGTGGCAGTGGAATGGACCTTCCACTTGCTCCTTAATTCAGCCTTCATTAATTCATTCATTTATTCAGCTATCTACCCACCCACTCTTGCCTTTATTCATTCATCAATCTGTCCATTTTTATCCATCCGTCCATCCTTCATCCATTCAACCACCCGTGCAGTCATCATCTCGGTCTCTATCAATCGATTTTACCATTGATCTACTATTTAATTTATTTAGCAAATTTTCATTGAGTGTTTACTCTGTGACAGACACACAGCTACCTGGGTACTAGCTACTTGGGATACAACAGTGAACAAAATGGACAAATATCTCAGCCTTTGACGAACTTACATCCCTCCTTCCATTCATTTATTCATTCATTCATCCATCATTCATTCATCCATTCATCTTTCTATCCATCCATCAATCCACATTTGCAGTTATCCATATATCTACCCATCTATCCATCCATATTTCCATTAATCTTTTTATCCATGCATGCATGCATCCATTCATCTTTCAACCCCTCTCTGAGTACTCACACTGAGGCCCCTATACTGGGACACAGATCACTTTCATACCCAGCTCCTGCCCTGCTGTGTTCTTAGACACCCAAATGGCTTAGTCAGAAAATGATCAGGGCTCCAAGAGGAGTCAAAGCTTGTGGGAATGCACAAGATGAAGCTGACATTTTCCTCAACAGAGATTTATTAAAAGCCTACACTCTCAACTTTCAGAAGCAGTGCAAGGGAAGGGAAGGATTCTTGGAGGAGGCAGCATTTGAGCTTAGTTTTGAAGGCTGAACACACAGAGGTGGTGTGGAGTCTAGAAGGCTGTGAGGCTGTAAGCAGCTTATGTTGCCTGCAGCAACATGCATGCATGGAAGGGCTAGAAGGGGAAGCTATGGAGAGTCGATCCTTTAGAGTCTTGAAGGACAGTCAAAGAGATCAACTTTATGCTGTGGGCAGGAGGGAGTCATGGAAGGTTGAAGTGGGCTGGGCCCTGCGGAGAGTGCATTGACTGGGTGCTCAAGCCTCCTGGCACCCAGGTGCTCTCTTCAGATGCTGAGCTGGGCTCTGGCTGGGTGGGGTTTTGCAGCTACTCTGGAATTGCCTCTGCTATCAAGGGCAAGAAATCAGGTAAGTCCCTGTCTGTGCCTGTGGCCACAGTCACTCAAAGACAAACCTGTCAGCCTTTCTCCCAAGGGTATTTCACCCAGCCCATATCTCCAGACAGACCAGCCCCAGAGGTAATGTCTGGGAGAGAGGACTGCATGGCTCCCACCTGGCTTCCCCTAGTCCAGTGGCCCTTGTCCCACTGAGCAGGGCTTCCTATTATCTAGCTTTAATCTCTCCTGCTGGTCTCCTGATGCTCTGTCCCAGGTGAGATTATCCCATCAGGCACCAAAGTTGCTGTGGTCCATCTACCAATGCAACCAGTCCTCAACCCCTGCCCAGGATGGCACCAGGACCTTTTCTTTTGGTCCTGGTTGTGGCCCTCGGCCCCACCCTCTGAGGCCAGGCAGTAGGGATCCCCAGAGCAGAAATAATGCGAGGTGTGTGCCTTCCGCTCCCCGTCCCCATGCAGTGACCACGGTGGCTGGCCCCATGGCCCGGGATGTAGAGAGCCTGGCGCTGTGCATGCGCGCCCTGCTGAGTGAAAACATGCACCAGCTGGACCCCACTGTGCCTCCCCTGCCCTTCAGGGAGGAGGTGAGCCGGTTGGGGGAGCAAACCTGCGGGGCTCCTTCCCCTCTCCTCCTATCATTTCTCACCTACCTGTCTGCGTCTTACCATCCCCTGCAAAGACCTCCTTTCTCACCCCAGTGCGCAGTGAGCTGAAAACCCGTATGCTCAGCCCTGTTTGTGTCCCACCTCTGCTGGATACCAGCTGCTTTGGCCTCTTGGCTATCTGGAGCCATAGCTGTAATTGCCCCCAAAGAGGGACATCATATACCCAACACACACAGGCAGAATACTCAGCAGGTGTGGTTCAGAGTCTGATATCTAATTAAGCTGGGCTCTTAACCCAGTAGGTAACCCTGGCCAAGTCATATCTCTTTGGTAGGCCTCAGCCTCCCCATGAGTACAATAAAGAGGTTAGACTGGAAGATTGGTCCAGGTCCTTCCAGCTCTGGCAGCCTTCAATTACTCATGAATTCACTCAACAACATTTATTTGTGCCAACTATGTGCCAGGCTCTTTGTATTTCATCCTAACGCTTGCTCTGTAGGATGAGCACTGCTCTTCTCATTTATAGGTGAGGACACTGAGGGGAAGTAAAATGACTCAATGACATGATCATATAGTTAGTAACTGGCAGAGCTGGCCTTGGGCCCAGCCTTATCTGAGTCTGGAACCCTCTCCATAGGGCAGAGTCTCTGTTTGCCACACAGCAGTGTCTGTTCATCTGATTCCTTACCCCCATCCTAGCATTCATCATCAACCTGGGATCATTGTCTGCTACCCATTATTTGCCCCCATTGATCTCTCCATCTTCATCCTTTTCTAACAGTTCTTTAGCTTAAAGATACTGGTCTAGTCATCTACTTGCTCACCTGCCCACTAAACTCCAACCATCCATTCATCCACCCACCCACTTATATATCCAACCCTCTGCCACCCACCCACCATCTCATACATGCATCCATTCACCCACCCATGAATCCATCTGCCATCTATCTACCCATCCACTCCAGCCATCCAATCACGCATCTCCTCATTCATTTCTCATTCTTCCAAAGGTTTCCCCAGAGCATCTAGACCTGCAGAGTATATAGGGAAGCTCCCAGGGTCTCTTGGGGAGTCCATGTAGATTGCCCCTGGGTGAGGACAGCTATGGCCCCAAGGCCCTGCCCTACCAATCTGGCTCCTGGAGAGAGTGAGGCCACCTTGTCCCCAGTCAAATCTCCCCTCTGAGCCCCTTGTTACCCCAGGTGTACTCCAGTAACCGGCCCCTTCGAATCGGCTACTGCAAATCAGACGGCTATACCCAGCCATCCCCTAGCATGGCCAGGGCTGTGCAGCTCACCTCCAGGCTGCTCCAAGATGCAGGACACCAGGTAGGCTCCACCTAGCCCGGTGGGGAGAGAGGTGGGACTGGTATGAGCACACTGGGCTGGGCCATCCCTGGAGATGAAGGAGGTTCTGTCTGAATTTGGGCTGCTTAGACAATTGTGTTTTTCTTGAGCTTCCTGGAGAAGACTGATGAAGTGGGGGCAGTGTGAGCCCTACTCTGTAAGGAAGACGTCAAGGTTTTGTGCCTTCTCCCCTCAGTGGTGGAGACTTAGGGACCCACTCCTATAATTCCTTTAGCCTGGGGTCTCTGTTGCCTCCATCAGATGGCTGTAAGGAGCTCTCTATCTCGAAAATCCCCACCCCCAGCCCAACCCCCACCTCCCCTTCCCCCAGTGGCTTGTCCTGGTCCCACCTCCTCTTTGAGAATGGCTAGTTGACCACACACTTACTATGTGATCTTGGGCCAGTCTCTCAATCTCCCTGAGTCTCAGTTTTCTACCACATGGGGTGGCTGTGAAGATTAAATGAGGTCCCACAGATCAAGCACTTGGCACACTGGCTGGATCCAGTTAAGCAGGCAGAAAATGAGGGCTGCTCTAATTCTGTTGCATCTGCTGGGTGGGGGTGAGGGTGTGGGTATGGCAGGAGAGGGGTCGGTCACATAGGCCTCCCATGCCATGCTGAGGAGCCAAGGTGGACGGAGATGAAGGAGTGGTGTGGCATCCCCCTTTAAATCCTGGGGGATGAAGAGGAGCTCCAGGCTCTGCCTCTGCCTCTCTTTCTCCAGATCATCCCCTTCTCCATCCCCCGCATAGAGTACGCCATTGAACACCTGTACATTGGGGGTCTATATGCGGATGGAGGGGCCACCCTGCTGCAGAAGCTGTACGTCATCTGTCGGGACTTGAACAGGGGTGGGGCAGGGGGGCTGAAGCCAATCCGAGTGCTAGAAGGGGAACTGTGGGCCTGCGCTGGAATGCCTCTGGCTAACAGTGTGACCTTATGCAGCAAGTCACCCACTCAGGCACCGTCTTTAGGATGCACAAGTCCCGGGGCAGGGCTGGAGCAGAAGTGTGTCTTTGGGTCTGACCTCCCTCTTGTCTATGGAGGGGAAGTTGGGTGGGTCCCACTGTGGGGGCGGGCCAGGACTGAAAGGCTCTAACGGATCCAATATGTGACTGGCTCCTCAGAGAAGGGGACATTGTGGACCCCAGCGTGAAGGGGATGGTCAGCCTGTGCCGCCTGCCAGACCCTGTCAAGCGTTTCTTGGTCCAGATCCTGAAGTACATAGTGAGTGCGAGCCATGCGGGGCCATGTGCAGGGAGGGATTCAGAGGGGCAGGGGGTGGGGCGAGAGGGAGGCCCGGGGAGGGGAAGGGGCTCAGGGAGGGTGGGGGGCTCCCAGAGGGAGAGGGTAGCTCAGACAGGGGTTCAAAAAGGGGAAGAAGAAATAAAGGAGAGGGTCCTCATGGGATGGGGGCTCCAGAGAGGGAGCTTAGGAGGGGAAGGGGTTTAGAGCAGGGGGCACTTAGGGGCTCAGGGCTGGTGAAGTGGTGGGGGCTTGTCGAGGAGCAGAGGGCTCCACGTCAGCGTGCTGAGCAGTGGTGCCCTTCCTGGATCCCCGACCTGAGCAGGCTGGCTGTTCCCCTGTGGATTCTGAAGGTGGTCTCCCCCTCTCATCCCACCTCTAGGATCCCCGAGCTAGCCAGGTTTTGGAAGAGGCTCGTGGTGTGGGGTGAGTCTCCTCAGGTCCAGCTCTGGCCCACAAAGGTTGTCCATAGGGTGGTGAGAACTGGGTGAGGGACATGTTGCTGGAGGTGGTGTCCACTTGCGGGGAGAACTATTTAGATTTTGGAATCTAGTTAGGGTTTTAGGATCATGTTTGACATTAGGGTTAGATCAAGACTTTTGATTGGCAGTGGGATTGGGGATGGTTGAGGGCTGGGATTTGATTTGGAGTAAAGATCTGAGTCAAGGCTAGAATTGGGGTCAGGTTGAGGTAAAGGTTGGGACTGAAGTTAAGCTTAGATTTTTTTCTGGGATTGGAATGGTCTGAGTTGGGGTTGGTGGTGAAGATAGACTTGGATTCAGGGTTGGGATTAAGGTCGGAACTGGAGTGGGGCTAGAGTTAGGGTTAGAGGTGAGGTTGGGAGGAGATTCTGGTTTGGGGTTGGGTTTGCTGTTGGGCTTGGCCTGATGGGGGTTGGAGTTGAAATACTGGGTATAACTGGGCTGGAGTGGCCTGAGGGCTAACCAGATGCCTCACAGTTTAGGGGAAGAAGCCTGTGGCCTTTGGTGGGGCCCATGAGTCCCTGTGGCTGGTGCTGTGGGGAGGTTGACCAGAGGAGATGTGCCCTTGGGGACCTTGGGCAGGCAAGGTATCTTGGACAGGGGACAAGACACAGGATCAGTCCCAGCCCTTCAGCTGATTTGTAGTCCACACTAAGGCCATGAGTGTCACGTTCCTATTTGTATAAAATGAGACTCTCCCATGCTGACCTTTGAACTTCTCAGAGTCTTCCTCATTTCCCCAGGACACCCAAGAAACTGTGGGAGCAGCACACAGCGGTGCAGGTGAAGTGTGCCTAGGAAGACCTTGAGGGGCTGCTGGAGCTGGGGCCACAAGGACCTGGGTGGTGACCCAAGTGGCCAGACAAGGGGCAGAGCTCTGGCCTGGCCTGCAGGGGAGGCCCAACTGGACCTGGATGGGGAGGCTTAGTGACCTCAGAAGTTATTCTAGTCCATCTCTGTGAAGCATTGTCCCCAAGTCATTGCAGCTTGAGATTCCCCTTCCCATCCCTTCACCTCAGTCCCTGGGAAGATCCTGACCCTCCCCAGCTATCTCAGTCTGAAGCTCATAGCCCAAGAGTGCTTCCTGGTGTGTGCCCCACTCTGCCTGGCAGCACCAGACCGTGTCTGACAGACAGTGAACCCTGGTGGTCCTCCCCTCTCACCCCTCACCATCGCTTAGGACTATCAGCAAGAGTTCATAGCCAAGTGGAAGTCCCTGGACCTGGACGTGCTGCTGACACCAGCGCTGGCCCCTGCTTTCCATATTGGCTATCCTGCCAAAGCCACGGGTGAGAGAGCACTGGGTCCCGTGGGATTGAGATTGGGAATCCAGGACTCCTAAATCCTGCCCCAGCTGCTGTGGCCTTGACTTTCATCTCCATTCGCTTTTTAAAAAAAATTTCTTAAATTGAGATAAAAGTCAGGTAACATAAAATCACCATTTTAAAGTGTACAATTCAATGGTTTTTAGTATTTCAGAGTGTCATGCAACCACCATCACTATTTAGTTCCAGAACATTTCCATCACCCCGAAAAGACACCTAGTACTTGTTAGCAGTCACTCTCAATTTCCACTCACTTTTTAAATGAACTTTTTATTGAAGTATAATTTACACACAATAAAATTCACTGATTTCAAGTGTGTGATTTGATGAATGTTGACAATTGTATACAGATGTACAATCACCACTATAATCAGAAATATAGAATATATCTTCAGAATTGATAGAATATATATTTTCATCACTCCTAAATTTCTCTCATGTCCCTTTGTGGTTCACTTTTCCCCTACCCCCAGCACCCACTGATTTGCTTTCTGTCACTACAGTTTTGCCTTTTCTAGAGTTTCATAGAAATGGAATCAAAGGGTGTGAGGCTTTTGTGTTTGGCTTTTTCCACTTCACACCTTCATTTACTCTTAGCAGGCTGTCTGCTGTCACCATATTAAAAGGTATCTTCAGCTCAGCCCACCTGAAATGCAGGCTCAAGACAGGACAGTATCTGGCCCCCCTGGGGCCCATGCACACGTTCTGGTCTCAGAGGTACTGCTCAAAGCAGATGAAACCCAATTCCAACCCCAGTCCTGGACTCTCTCTCCTTATCTTGTCCTCCTTAACATGTCCTCCTGAGTCCCCCACAGTGACAGGCTAAAGGCACATCCCATACCTGGCCCTGTCTGCACACTGGCAACTGCTGCAGAGAAACTGTCATTTCAACTCAGGGTGATACTGCATGACCCCCCTCTTGGAGTTCAGTACATAGGAGGGCTGAGTCCTCTGCCACTAGCTGGCCCTGTAGCCTTAGAAAAGCTACCTAACCTGTCTGCCTCCTGGATGTCCTCCTTTGTCCACAGGGAATAGTTATCCCCACCTCACAGGCGAGGAGGGTATTCAAGGGATCAGCAATGTGAGGAGGCCAGCACAGTGCCTGGCACTGAGTGAGGCTTCCGCAGTGCCAACTGCCCCCTTCCCTCCACCTGGGGGAGAGCGTATGACTCAGGCCCCCGCCGGCACGTCGGAGTCTGGAGGGCTGCAGTTCCGAGGAGGACCGGGAGGGGGCGCGCACCCGCGGTTTTCCCTGGCCGGCGCGAGTCTTCTCAGGGCTGATTTCCTGGCTTTATCTGATCTTCCCGCAGCAAGCACCTCCTACATGTTACTGTACAACACCCTGGACTTCCCCGTGGGCGTGCTGCCTGTCGCTACCGTCACGCCACAGGACGAGGAGGAACTGGCCTTCTACAAGGGGTACTACGGAGATAGCACTGACAAAAATTTCCAGGAGGTCAGTTTCCTTCTAGAAGCCTCTCCCTCAGGGGTACAAAAGGGGGTGATTCTTGGTCAATCGGAGTCGGGGCCTCCGTGGGGGTGGGGGCGGAGACCGTAGGTGGGGCTGGTCCTTGCTAGGGTTTACCCTTCATCACTTCCGCTGCAGTGTCACCCCATCCCCAAGGGCACGCCATTTGACGTCCATGTCAGCCCCATCCTTGTCAGGGGAGAAAACTTTGCAAGACCAGTGCTCTTCTCGGTACTTCTGCAGGGAAAATGGGTCCCAGAGGCTGGGAGGGTGGCGCCGGGCAAAAGCCTTGGTTAGGCGCTTACTGTGTACCTGAACTGGACATCGCCTCTCTCAGAGCCTCAGCTTTTTTTGGCCAGGAAAATGGGAACAAAAGTGTTGTGCTAAAGGTTCATTAAACCGAAAAAGGGAGTGAAGCACTTAGCATAAGGCCTTGTGTATAGGAAGTGTTCAATAAATGCTACTATTACTAGCTCAGCAGTGGTTTCATAAAAGGAAATATTACCCTGGGCCTATTTAACTGCAGGGTCTAAAATAACACCCCTGACTATGCTGAGCGGGAGAAGGGGAGAGAGGGAAAGAGACTCACTCTGAAAAGTATGCATGTGTCTGAGTCAGCCATTAAGTGACTTACTTTTTCTGGAAATTGATTTTAGTGCTAGAGTTACCCAGTGGAACTGCTGACCTGAATTCTGAGAAAATAACAATAATGACACTATCTCATGTGTCTTGCGCTCTTACTCTGTTCCAGGAGCTGTTTAAAGTGCTGTATATAAATATTAAATCATTAAATCCCATTACTCTCCTGTGAGGTTTTACAAATGAGGAAAATGGAGGCACACACAGACTAAGGAACTGGACCAAAGCCACATAGCCAGTTGAAGTGGAGGAGCCAGGACTTGAAGCCAGGAGATCTGGCTCCAGAGACCAAGGCAAATAGGGGCTTACATGATATCATCATCATAAAGCAACGAGAACATGTTTGATTTCTACAAGTATGTGTGGATTTCATGGTAGGGACTCAGGCTTAGCCCCCATATTCCTGGGCCTGTGTTTTGGGTCAAGGCAATGTTTTCATTGTAGAAATGTAACCAGGCTCTAGTCAGGTACTTGCACGTTCTTCTTTTCCTTGCTGTGAACGTTGGGTGGATGCTCGGCTTTCGGCTTTATAGTTCATCATTTTAGTCAGCACTCTGCACAGGGAGCAAGTTTTACATATTAACCCTGGATAACTATAGAAAAAATAAAATCACAACAGTCTTTTCAGGTTTCACCGAGAGCTGAGGAAGCCTGGAACTCTAAGATCCAGGACATCTTTGCCTTAAGATAGATTGGGGATGGGAAGTCTGGACTAAGGCATCACCTAGGCCAGCCCTTGGCACTGAGGCCCAGAACAGCACAGGTGATGAGGAGGGCAAGTGGCCTGTGAGCAGGAATCAGGCTCTGAGCTCCCAGACCTTCTCTCCTGGCAGGCGGTGAGAGGATCCGTGGGACTTCCGGTGGCTGTGCAGTGCATCGCTTTGCCCTGGGAAGATGAGCTGTGTCTCCGGTTCATGAAAGAGGTGGAGACCTTGGTCAAGAACCAGAGGGAACCAGAGGGGGCCTGAGTGACAGGCCACTCCTTCTCCTGGAGATCTTCCTAGATCCTCACTGAAATCCGCTCCCAATGCCCCTGCCTTCTCATGAATACCATATCCGCCTCATGTCTCCTCCTCTCAGAACCTACCACATTCCTTTTCTTTGTGGTCCCTCTGTGTGGTACTCAGTACATGGACTCCCCAGATCAGCCCAAGATGGGGAGCAGGGTGAGGGTCTCAATAAACACTTCTGACTGGCCGGCCTCGTGATCTCTGGTCTGGGTAGGGCTGTAGCCTCCTGGTGCCCTTCTGCCTTCAGCTGCTCTCCTCCAGTTCAGTTCCCCAGGTGCTACTCCAGATTGCAGTGGTGGTGGGGGAAACAGTCCCAGACTGAGAGGCCTGGAGCCCTGGGTCCAAATCCTAGCTCTGCCACTGGCTTGCTGTGTGATGCTGGGAAGTCACTTCCCCTCTGTGGACCTCAGTTTTCTCATCTGCAAATTGAGGAGTTTAGATTTGATAAGGTCCATGGTACCTGCCAGTTTCACTACTTGACCATTCTGCAAGCTGTGATTTCTAGACATCACCCTAAAGAAGAACTTGGCATGGCTCTCACTGATATCTGGACAAAGTTCCAGAGAGCAAGGCTGAGGGAGTGGAATCCAGTAGAAATGGACCTTGGGTTAGGACCCAGACCCTTGGCTCACAGTCCAGTGCTTATCCCACCAAGTGCTAATTCCTTGTCTTCACATTCAGCACCAACCCCAACCAGGACCCTCCACAGCTTCCTCTGCCATGACTCTACCACAGCACTGCCTCACTCCTTCCCTGAAACTGGAGCCCTCTTGCCAGCACAAGTGCACCTTATGCTTCTGCTTTTGGGCCTCTATTCATCCTTCAAGCCCTGTGTCAAATGCCACTTCCTCCAGGAAGCCTTCCTTGATCCCTCCAACCCCCCGCCACATGACTTTCCTTTCATCCGAACTCTCTTGAGATCTTCCCCCTATCAAATCTTCCCTTTCTCCTATCCCTTTCCTCTTTGTAGCTCAACTTCTGACCAACTAGGCAAACTAGTGAACTCACTCTCCCCTGTGTGTGATGGCACAGATCTCCTGAAGAAAATCTCTCAATACAAAGGAATGGAATTCATCCATCCACCCATCCATCTTACATTTGTTGAGTACCTCCTCTGAACACAAATGGTGGAATTTCAGGCAGGAAAAGGCCTGAGTTAAAAGAATTTAACTCAGACAGAGACCCCAGGAATCACACCAGAGGGTCAGGTCTGACTCTGCCTACCACAGAAAGAGCCACGTGGGTGTCCAGGTGCAGGCTGGACACGGCTGCTGCTTACCTCACCGTGGCTCCCCCCCTCTCTAGCTCTTCCACAGAGCCTGAGATCTCTGCTAGAAAGTCAGCCTCAGGGTTTCCCCTCAGACAGGGCTGAGCAGGGCTCCATCTCTGTCATCTCTCCCTGCTAAGATGGAGGTCTAAGGGGCTCGGAGAAGGCAGGAGGCAGAGTTCTCTGACCTCTTCTCCCTGCGTCCCCTGACTGCTGCAACAGTCTGGGCACCAGGGGGCAGCATTGAGCTTCACACAGCCCAGACAGCCCTTGCCTTCTGCTCTCCGGCCCACCCTCACCCGGACTTCCCCGGGCAGATCATTTGATCCAACTGCATTGCGCTGATGGGGAAACTGGCAGGTGGAGGAACAAGGATGGGGTGCGGGTTGGGGGGGGGGGAAATGCAGGAATTAACCAGGTGCTTTGGCTTTAGGTTAAACATTTGCAGATTTTAAAATGAAGGGGGTGGAATTCTATTTTTGGCTGAAATTAGCCTAGGGAAAAGGGGTGGCAGATACCAGCTCAAAGGGCTGAGTAAATGGGAAGCCCTATCTTGGGGCCAGACTTCAGGCTGGGATTTCTCTAGTATCTCTTGAGCTGATGTTTGGGGTCAACAACCTCCTTCCTCCCCAGTCCTAGCTCCATCTCCAGTGCTGATCTCTAACCTCTGACTCCTGCCAGCACCATCTTCATCTGAAACCACTGCCTGGCCTGTGACTGTGGGCAGGTCATTTGCATTCTCAGAGCTCCTTGCTGGGGGACCTCAGGTCCCTGTGTGGGTACATATGGGACCTCCTGGACCAGGGCATCTCCTCCTCCCTCCCTTCCACTCCTATTAGTTCCACCGTGCAGGGCTTGGTCTGGGCGCCCACACGTCCAGGTCAGGCTCTGCCTTCTCTGCGACCTTGTGCAAGTGTCCCAGCTTCTCTAAGCCTCTGAGATGGAGCTGAAGGTCACATCTTCCACAGCTTAGCGTGAGACTGACCGCAGAAGCTGAAGGAGCAGGTGGGAGGGGCTTGGGCTACCCCTCTCCAGCCTGGAAGTAGCTGTAGGTGAGGGGCTTAGCCAGGTTTGGGCGTTTACGCCCAGAATTCACAGGGTAGAGCCAGCCCCTGATGGGGGTGCCTGCGAGACAGCAACGGGCCAGAGCAACCAGCCTCCCCAGCCAGCGGAGGAGTTAGCTCAGAAACTAACTAGGTCCCTTTAGGAAGGAGAGGGCCTGGAGTTCTGGTCTTGTTTCTGCGCTGGGCGATGCCGGGTTAAGACCTCAGTTTCCCTTTGGATGCATGGGGAAGGAGTACCCTCGTGCCCTGCTTCCCCCCCTGGTTCAGTCGAAGCATCCATCAGTGGGCCTGTCGCCCGCCACCGGCCCAGGGACTGTCCGGGCCTTTCGGTCCCACCCAGCGCACCCCGCTTCTGCCACCCGCGCGGCCTGGGGAGGGCCAGGCAGACAGACCCGCGCGGGAGCGCCCGCTCCTCCCGCGGACACGCACGGCCCGACCGCGCGGACCAGGCCGAGTCGGGCTCCGCGCACCCGCCGCCCCGCCCGCCGCGCCTCCCCGGGCGCCCGCATTAAAGCGCATATGCAAGCCATGAATTATCAACTGAAAGGAGTCAATTACCGGCTCTAAAAACGAGTGTCTGCGCCCGGAGCGCCCGGGGCCATCCGCCTATTTACGGAGCGATTTCCCCCGCCCGGCTGGGGAGGGGGCCTCGGGAGGGAGAGAGACGCAGCAACAGAGCCCGAGACCCGGAGAGGAGAGCCGGAGCCGGGCGAGACCGAGAGACGCAGGAGGGAGACCGAGATCTAGCGAGAAGCGACGCGCGCACATCCGGCGAGGGGCACAGGCGGCTCTGCCTCTCTGCTCCCCAGAGCAGGCGCGGGGAAGTGGGGTCCTCGGACCGCAAAGGCCCTCCCCTTGGTGTCCGTGCCAGGACCCACGGCCTCTGAACTGCCGGCTGAGGCACTGGGAAGGGAGGCCCCTAGGCTGGGGCTTTGGAGATAGACATGGGGTTCAGGCAGGGATGGGGGTAGTTCGCAGGGGCAGCCATCCTGGCAGGAAGCTGGGGAGCAGGCAGCAGCACTGTCCATTGTGGAGGTGAGGAATGCGGCCGGACAGCGTGGCCATGAGTGAAGGGAGGAGGGGACGAGGAACTGGGACAAAGTGAGGATGGAGCCAGACCTGACTTCTCTACCAGACAGAGAGCACCATGGGGCAGCCATGTCCGTCTTGCTCAGTTTGTGCCCAGCAAGGGAAGGTCCCTAGTGTTTGCTGAATGAATGAATGAAGGAGTGAGCTGGATGGAGACCGGGTGGGTGGGCCCAGGGATGGGCCCCCAGAACGGATCGGATAGAAGGCTTCCAACAACTGCAGTGGGGTGGGGGAGGTCGCAGTAACTGAGTCCTGCGCTCGGGCTCCTGCTGTGCAGGAGTAAGGAGGGAAGGGACAGGTGGGGACGCAGAGGCCCAGCACCGTCAGCACCTGCAAGTCACTACCAGAGCCCCAGGGCTTTGACCTGAGTGCTTTAGGGCCCTGAAATCCTTGGCCTCTTCTGGAGGGAGGAGGGACAGGAAACCCCTAGAAACTTTGAGCAGGGCCTACATCAGGGCAACGGGAAGAGTCTGAACTTGGGAAGCAAACAGAGCCTTTCTCTTCTAGCTGTGTGACCTCAGGCAAGCTGCTTAACTCCTGAGCCTCAGGTTCCTTACCTATAGAATGGGGCCAGTGCTATCCACTTTTCTGTTAATGTTCTCACATCTGCACAGCACTTTCCCCAAGAGGGGAGGACCCTGTCTAATGTGAGAATAAGAATGGTTGCCATTTATCGAGGCTTACAAGGTGCCGAGCACTATGGTAGTAGACTATCGCTCTACTCCATCACGGCGTTCTGAGGTTGCTAAATCACTTTGCAGACAAGCAAACTCCAAGAGAGGAAGGGGTTAGGAGGTGGCAGCAGCCAGTTTTGAAGCCAGGTCTGACTCCAGAGCCTCTTTAACCCCTCTACCAGGGAGCCGCCTAGACCTGACCCATGTATGTACCCCTTTCCCTGTTCCCTCAGCAATTCTAGCCTGGCTGAGCCCAGACTGGGCAGGGGTTGTGGCCACGCAGTGGGCAGGTCAGCTCAAGTCCAGCAGGGGTGGCCCCTGGGGTCTTGTCCCTGCCACGGGCTGGGCGTCTGTCCGGCTTGACAAGTCTGCAGCCCCGCCACACCATTAGCGGGCAGCCAGAGGGGGGTGTCTGCAATTGCCAACACTGGGGTTCCAGCAGCCACTCGCCTATTAGTGGCTGGTGGCTTCACCATGATTTATTGGGGCTTCTTCATTTCCCCTTGGTCCGCTATAAACATATTTATACCACCGGAGTGACCGATAAATTTCCCTTATGAATCCTGTTATCTTCCCTATTAACCATCCGTCACCTTTTATGCGGCCACAATGGGCTAGGCCAGGGCACCAGGGCTGGGTGGGAGGCCTGCGGCCCACAGCCCCTGAGCCCGGTGAACTCTTCACCTCCCCCACTGCTCCCCAGACAGGGCAGCTGCTGCTGCCTCCAAGCTGCCTCTAGGAGGAGGACATGGGCGGTAGAACAGACTGGCCCAGGCGAGGCCTTTGAAATGTGGCTGCTCCAGGGTCTGTGGGTGGGAATCTCCTCTCAGGGTAACCCGAGTCTCCCCCGCTGTAGCTCTGGCTTCATCTCGCCTATGTGAGCAGGGCTCTCCTGAAGCTGCTGCTGCGCTTTTTCTCCTCTCCCCACCCTCAGCTCTCAGCCTCGTCCCTCTAAGTGCAGCAGAAAGCCAAGACACAGCTACATGTAGCACGGGGTTGGGGGACAGGTGCCAGCTGACATTTGCCAAGCACCTCCTCTGTGCCAGTCACTTTACATACATGACTTCATGTTATCTTCATCACAATCTATTTATAGCCCGATTTACCAGATGTGGATGAGGAAATAAGGCTCAGAGACATTACGTAACAAGCCCAAGGTCACTCAGCCAAGGGGCAGAGCTGTGATGTGGGGCTTTTCTGGCCTCAAAGCTGTGCTTTCAACCACTGCACTATATAGCTTCCTCAAATGCCCTGGGCTGGGAGAAGTTAATCTGATAAAGTTTTCCAGAGTGCTACAGAGCAGGAGAGGGAGGAGAAGAGAGGGGAGGGAGAGGGGGCCTCTGTGGAAGGCTGGTAGGGAGAAGGGGGCAGGGCTGTGGAGTGGGGAGTCACCTCTTTTGCTATCCAGTTGGGGAAACTTGGACACCTGTTCAGTCAGGAGCTGGGGGTCGGGGGTAAGGTCTCTAAGAGCCCTAAGGCACTGGCCTGCCCACATCTGGCAGGACAAGGGGCCTGGCTGGTACCTGGCCAGAGACTGGCAGGTAGACCAGGGCCTGGGTCAGCCCTCTTGGCTGTGTGCCACTCTGCCCTAGCCTTCTCCCGGACCTGGTCGTGGAGGCTTCTACCTTCCGAGTATCTGATATACCAGCTTCCTTGGGAGAAGGCTGAGTGTGGGGGTGTCCTGTTTCCTCCACTTTCACCACCCAGTCAGCCAGGCCTACTGAAAGCTCCTCTGGAGCTAAGATGACCCCCGGCCTCCAATGGAGAAGAATCTGGAGACTTAGGGAGACCAAGGTCTATCCCTGAGCCCTGGCATTGCTTCTCTAGCTCAAGAGGATGGGCATAGGTGGGTGTTATTACTCCTGTTTTACAGATGAGGAAACTGAAGCCCAGAGAGGGAGGGGATCCGAGCAAAGAACGGAGCCCTGGGTTAAGGGATGGTGCCTGGGAGGGGCCCAGCAGCATTAGAGCCCAGAGGTAGCAGAGTGGGGCGAGGGGGCGGAGTGTGGCCTGCTGAGTCTGGGGTGGCCACGCTGGAGGTGAGGGGCTCAGCTAATTACTCCTGTCCTCAGCAACAGCATCCCTGGGGTTGGGTCTGGGGGTGGCTGGGGCAGAGGGGATTATGGGCTTAGCACCCCAAGGAAACAGATTTTGTTCTGACCACAAAAAAATGTGGGAAGGTCATTCTTGCCATTCCCCTGCCTCCCATGGTCCAGAGGGAAGAGCTGTTCGGGGGTGGCTGCAAGATCTCATCCCTGTCCCTCTGTTTCCTGGCTGTCTACACCCCAGCTCCTGGGGGGCACGGAGCCCATGCTGGGAGGAATGAACCCTGGGTTCAGGGCCTGCTTGGCCACTAGCCTGCTGTGCAACCTGGAGCATGGCTGCCCCCAGACTCCAAGCTACCGTGTGCCAGGAGACACTCCTCCCCCCAGAGCAGAGCTCCCGGAGGGGCAGGGCCAGCACCAGACCAGGCACCCTGGCATCCCTCCCACGGTTGCTCTCCCCCTTGCTCTGTCTCCGGGTCTCACCTGCTCTGTCACTCACCTCCTTCCACCTGCTCTCTTGTCCTACCACCTGTCTGTCTGTCTGTCTGTCTGCCTTTGTCTCTGGTCTGGCCACCTCCTCCCCCTTCCCCATGTCCTCTCCTCTCCACAAGGTTGGTCTCCCTTGGAGGGATGGGTAGGGCTGTGAGTGTGTGTGAGAGAGCGCTTGCGGGCTCCCTCCCTCTCCCTCCCCCTGCCCTCGCTTTCTCCCACACTCACACACACACTCTCTCTCAGTCATTTTCAATGTCATAAATTTCCACGTCTCTCTCCTGCACTCGGCTATTACCTGCGCCTCCGTCACCGGGCTGCGCTCTCGCTCCCAGATGGGCTAGGCCATCTCCGCTCCGCAAATGACTCAGGGAGAGAGAGGCAGGGAAGGAGGGAGAGAAAGGAGCAGAGAGAGATGAAGAGAGATCGAGAGAGATTGCCAGAGAAAGCGAGCTAGCGAGCAGAAGAGAGACTGGAGCAGAGAGGGTGGAGAGAGAGAGAGAGGTAGCCCCAGCCCTTCCTCCTCCCTTCTCCAAATACAAAGGTCACTGGGAGCCTGCCTGCCAGGGGCTCCATGCCCCTGGGGAGGATTAGGGGGGTGTGGAGGCTGGGTCGGAGTCAGGTCACCAGCTCTGCCCCCACCCAGTGGGGACTTACTGCAGTCCTTCCCCTCCACTCACATTTCCCACTGGCCTCCCCTGTGCCAGCCGTGTGCTGGTGGTGACCTACTCCCTCCAGGAGGTGGCCCTCTGCTGTGCAGTGGGATAGGACCCTGTGGGGACACTGGCCAGTGTGTTCAGCAGTCCCACAATTGGGGCTGGGGCTGCCCTGGGAGCTGTGCTTCTTCCTTCAGAATTGGGGCTCTCTCCTCAGACCCGGGCTTCTCCCCACCAGTTTGAAGCGCCCTCCTTGTCTCCTATCTTTGTCGACACTATACCCTGACACCCTGACTTTCTCAGGACTGGTTCTTTGGATGAGAGCAGGGCTGGGGACACCCAGGTGGTCTTGGGAAGAGAGCATTTCCAGGCAATGCTGTGGGACAGAGAGTGAGGCAGAGGAAGGTCCAGGCAGGGGTAGAGTGGCAGGATGGGGGGCAGAGTGGGCTGGGAACCCAAGACCCCCAGGATGTGCTGGGAAGGACTCAGTGAAGTGGCAGCTGATGGGACTAGTGATGGCCATGGTGTGTGCAAGCCACTGCTGGTGCAGGGGGTGTGGCCCCCGGGCCTGGGGCTGATCTAGAGCTTCCTGAAAGGTTTCCAGCTTCTGCCCTCAACACCTCCAATTGTTCTTCCACCTAGCAGAGCGGGTCACTGAAAAATGCAAATACGATCATGTTGCTCTCTTGCCTAAACCCTCCAAGGGCTCCACATCCCACAGAGAACAAAACCTAAGTCCCTTCTGGCCCTCCCCTCCCCTCCCCTCCGCTCCCCTCCAGTCTTTCCTCTGACTTCTGTCTCCTGACAGGGACTAGAAGGTACCCAGGGCCTTGGCACTCTCTGTTCTCTGTTCACAGGGCTGGCTCCTCATCCCTTGGCTCAGATGTCACTGCACAGAAGAGCCAACCCTGAGCATCTCATCAAATGACAGGTCACCACATTAATGTCTACCATGGTCTTCTGCAGAGTTATTTTGTGGCACTTTTTAAACTCTGTCATTGTTTGTTTACTTATCTGTTTACTTATTTAGTGTCTAACTCCGCCGATGTGTTGTACCTTGCATGACGTCAGGAGCCACGTCTGTCCTGCTTCCAAAGACAGTGCCCGCCCTATCATGAGCCTTAAGGAATTGTGTGTTGATGTGGGCGCATCCTCTGACCTTGGTTTGGATGGGATTGACGTGGGGATGGACATTGAGGCCAGGCTGATGGTCCCACGGTTGCTGTCCATCTGGCAAACTTGTTGAAATTCCAGTGTGACAGATTCTGTTCCAACAGGGAAAGGCATCTTGCCCTGATGCCGGGAATTTAGCTTATGACCAGGGTCAGGCTTCATAAAACAGAGTTTTCCTTAACTAAAGCCCACACGCTGGAGTCCGTCCATCTGTGGGTAAACATACAGACACCGTCACAGACACACACTCACACACGTGTATACTCCCCACAGGGACACACACACACACACAGAGTCCCATAGGTGCTTACACACCAAGGCACACAAAGGGACAAACCTGCTTACCCACATTCCTGCACATGCCAGAAACAGCCCGGCACCCCCACAGGCATATTTGTGAACGGATGCACACATACACGCACACATGCCTACAAACATGTACTTAACGTGTGCAGACACAGTCATAAAAAGCAGCATGAACGCTTAGAACGACATCCATGGAGGAGCCACCTGTTCACTTGCTCATGAGCCCATATTACGGAGTAACAGACTGGGCTCTGAGCTGCCCTTCGGTGGTGGGATACGCTACACTGAGGGGTCTGCGCTCTCTGGCCTCTCCCCTGCACCCCCGTCCCCAGCCCCTCTGCCACTCCCCCAGCCCTCACGGTCTTGTGAGAGACTCAGGCTTCCCCAGACTCGACCTGCGGCCAGAGGCAGGGCTCAGCTGGAACTGGGGTCAGGGCTTGGTCTGTGGACAAGGCCAAGGTTCAGGGGGTGACTGGGGTCAGGCTCCTCGGGGACCAAGGTCAAAGGTGAGTCACGGGCTGAGGTTTTCTTGATGCACTGTCTCTGCTCACAGGTGTACCCACCCCCAGATGTGCCATCCCAAGGAGCTGCTGGCAGGGCCCCAAGACTCAGGGTCCTCACCGTGGGCCTCTGCAGCTGGTGGAAGGTGAGGGGGAGCAGGTGGGGGCCGGGCCTGGGCAGATAGCTGTGAGGTACGTTTCCATCTCTGCGGGTCGGGCGGGCGAAGCCATTTCCAATCTGCTCTCTATCATTTTCAATATCATTAATCCCAGACACTCTATTTTCCATGCCTGCGCAGCCAGGCCCCCGAGTGTGCGCCGTGTAAAGTGACACATATTCATCACCGGCTCGTGGCGCCGGCGCCGACGCTGATACAATATTAGTGTTGCCCCCCCGTTTGGGGCCCGCTCCGCCCGGCTCCCCGATGGCACGAATCCATCACCTGGAGCCCGTGTCACTTTCCCCAGCAGCCACATTTGTTTGGGCACTTAGGAGGTAATTGTGGCACATTAGCTGGGGTGGGGAAGGGCGCCAGGCCTCCAGGAGGAGGGGGAGGCCGAGGCATCTTCCTCCACGGCCCCAGCCCACGCTGGCCTGGTCAGCCCCTGGACTCTGGCTGGGGTCCCAGACAGCTGGATCCTGGCTCGGCCTTGGTGGGGAGAGTCTTGAGAAAGACCCTATGTGGGAGAGGTCAACTCTGGCCCCGTCAGGAAGTCTCAGACGGGTTGCCCCCAGCTCCCTTGTGAGCCCCAACATTGGGGCTTGGTCTAGATGGGCCCAGCTTGGAGGCGATGGCTTCAAAACTTTTTCTTGCCAACCAGTCCTATCCCAGCACTGAAACTCAGGATGTGGCAACACCAGCCCCACTGGCTCCATTCCAAGTCCCATATGAGACAGGGGAAGGGAGGAAGGCAGGAGGGAGGAGACATTGCCCAGCTCTTGGGAGCCCAACTCTGAGGGAAAATCTGGCTCTGCCCTAGAAGCCTGAGCCTGAGCCTGAGAGGGGGTGACGTGGCCCAGCTCAGGAACACTATCTGCATTCAGGTGGAGGAGGATGCCACCTAGCCTGACTAGTAGCGGTGGCCCAGGTCAGGGTGCTTTTGGGAAGACTGCCTGGAGGTGGTGAGCTAGACGCAGGGACAGCCTCTGGCCACGGGGCGGCCCAGACCGGCTGCAGTGGAAGGAGGAGCAGCCGGGGCCATTGATCAGAGCGAAGGCCAGAGCGTGCGGGGCGTAGGTCCTCCCTCCCCAGTCCACAAGGCTAACACCCATTAACCTCGTCAGCAGACAAATCGCCCGTCTTGTCAAATTCCCATTTAAAATGCAAACTCGATTTGACAGAGTAAACCGAGTGGAGGTGGGAGCGGATAATCCAGTGGAGGCTCATTAGCAAGGCCCGATGAGAGGGGCCTACCGGATGGGCGGTCTCACGGACCTGCTGTGATGAACTCCCACCCCGCTCAATACCTGACTCATCTGCCTCCTGCCCACCCCCTCAAGGAGTCTGGGGACCCCAGCTGCCTACCACCACCCCTGGGAGGGTGCATCTGACGGGGCTGGAAGCAGACAGAGCTGGGAACCAGTCCCTGCGCTTCTGCCTGTCCACTCAGTGGGCTCTGGGCAGCACCCATCCCTCTAGAGTTCCCACTGGATCACAGCATGTATATTCTCCTACAGGGCCCTCACTTAGGGGTCCTGTGAGCTGGCTTTATTAACTCATTTACAAATGAGGGGCTGGGGCTCAGAGTGGCCCAGCTGGGAAGAGGCAGGCAGGGTATGGATTTGAACCCCAATCCATCAGACGCCAACGGTCACACTTGCAACCATGACACTGCTCTGCCCTCCTGGATTGGAAATGCTTGTTCTTCCCTTTCTGCTTCCCCGGTTTCAGGGTTGTCACTAGCTGTGTGGGTCTAGGAAGTGACTTCCCCTTGAGCCTCATTTGTCTCATCTGTAAAAAATGGGTGAAAAGCAGCTGCCTAGCCCAAGGGTTAGGGTAAGGAGAATTTTAGTAAGTACCTGGTTTAACTAATACTAATAACCACCCCAGCAAAATCTGCAGACAACTTAGCCTGGGGGCCAGGGATGGGGAGGGATGGGTATAAAGGGGAGAGAAAGAAGCCAGATTTTCCCGGGGAGCAGCTCATGACACACCATGGGCCCATCCTGGCTTCCAGGACCTGGGCACCCCCGGACCTGTGCCCTGTCCTGCCTTCTCAGCTCCATGTCCGGGCCACTCTATTAGGAAAGAAGCCCATGGTCACTCTTAGGGCCTGAACGGGAAAGGGGCGTTCTGGGGCAGGTGAAGACCCTGACCACTTGACCACTCCTTCCTGTCCTGTACTGCAGCCAGGCTGCTGCTGCCTCATTAGGAGGCCCTAGAAGGCGACTGCTTTGAGATAATGGGCTGTCACTCTGCCTTGACTCTCCCAGGGTGTCCCCAGCTCTGCTCTCTCACAGGTGCATGTGGAGCCCCCAGCCAGGCTTGGGCTGTACCTGTCCCTGCCGCCACATAGGGCCTCTGTGCTGCCCAGCCACCTGGGAGCTAGTGCTGGGTGACCTTGTGCTGGTGTCCTCTCTGGGTCTCATCACTTTTCACTGGCATCACAGCAAGAGCCTCCTGAAGCCCAGAGTCTGCCTGCCATGCCCTAGTCCTTCACAGGCACCACAGCAATTGCTCTGAATCCCATCACTCTCCCACTCTGACTCCTCATCACCCCCAGAGTAGAGCCCAAATCCTCAGCTGGCATCCAAGGCCCTTTGCAATCTGGCCTCAGTTTACCTTCCAGTTTCTCTCCGATCTCCCCGCCTCTGCCAGTCTGTGAGTTACCCTCACATCCTTGCCTGGCACTCCCCTGGACTCAGCATTGACCTGCAGGGTGGGGATCCTCTTCCTCTTGAGCCCCTCTCTGCCCCTATCCTCACCTGGGTCTAGCAGTGAGTTGGGAGGACTCCATGAGACCATGGCCCCCGGCTGGGGTGGGGGTGGGCTGCAGAGGAGGAGAGGCTGAGGGGTGGGTGGCGTTCTCAGCCTCCCTGCAGCCGTCTGCCAAGCCGTCCTCTGAGGCTGGCCTAATTCCCTTCAGAGCCCGGCTCCCATCTTCAGGGTGGCGCTTAGGGAGCTGAGAGCCCAACGCTAATGCCTAAGAAAGTCGTGGGTGGATTAGAAAGCGAGGGGGATTAGGGCCAGAGCTGGTGGCTGATGCAGGAGCGGAGCCCCTCCTCCTGAGGAAGAGGAGGCTAATCCTGCTTAGCGACTGAGGAGACAGCCATCCTGAGGGGGGCCTTCTTCCCACCCACTCGGGCTGCCTGGGCCCAGCAGGAGCAGCACGAGGAAGGCCCAACTGCCCCCTCTGTCCTCCAAACTTTTGGTGCCCTGGTGTCTCCCCAAACCATCCTGCCCTGCCTTGTCCCCTACATTGCCCCAGCCCTCCATGTATCCCCGAACTCCCCATTCTGCTGTGCCCTCCCAAGCTGCCCTGTCTGCCCATGTCCCTCAACTTTCATAACTACCTACCTCTCCATGAACTGAGCTGTCCCCACTGCCCCATCCGTGCTGCCCTGAAGGTCTGCGGTGGATGAGGTGGCGCTTCCCAGATCACCCTGGAGGGCAGAGACATTCCTGCAGCACTGGGAGTGTTGGCCGCTGCCAACAGCTCACAGTTGAGTTCCTCCCCAGTAGGTGTCCTCAGCTGCCTCACCCAAGGTTGTGCCCCCCTTGGGGGCTGTCCACAAGTGACTGGCCAATGCAGGAGTGCAAAGGTCTGGCCTCTCTACCTCAGTTTGGGACAACTCTGAAAGCCAGTGCCACAGTGGGAGATGGGATTGCCAGCGACTGCCTCACAGCTAGGACGTTTCAGTCTGGCCAGTCTGGCTCCCACCACCTCACGGGCCCGTGCTCCCCCGAGCACACTCCTTCCTCAATGTCTGCAGGAAGTCTCACCCTTCACTTTCTTCTTTAAGTGCTAGGTTGGAGGGTGGAAGAAGATTAGGTTGGCCAGTGAAGGGCCGGGATTCAGGAGCTCCTGACCCGGATACTGTGTGAGGACGCGCAGTCCTTTCCCTGAGGATCCATCCTCCTTGGACCCCTTGGTTCCGACGGTGTAGGCAGTGGAACCAAATGGCCTGAGTGGGGAGGGAGGTCCTGCCCTGGACACCAGGCTGGGGTCCTGCCTGAAAGGAGAGGCAGGTTCAGTCTGAGGAGCTGACTGAAGGAGAAAGAGCCTGCTTAATCTGAGGGCCGAGGCAGGTCAGCCCCTGGGAATTTGATCTGAAGAAGAGAAGCCTCTGATGTGGGAACCTATTCTGAGTGGGGAGGAAGGACACGGGAGCTGAGTCTGAGGGGTAGATTGGCCTCCAGACCAAGAGAGGAGGCGGGCCCAACTCAGACTGCCTGTCCTACCGGGCTCCCACCCCGCCGTCGGGCCAGATCTTCCCTTGCCAGCCGTGGCTGGCTGTCCAAGAGGGCAGCCATGTCATGCCTGCATGTGGGAGGACTGGGTTTCTGAGTTAATAGTGTGTGTGTGTGTGTGTGTGTGTGTGTGTGTGTGTGTGTGTGAGACAGAGACAGAGAGAGAGAGAGAGAGAGTATAATGGGAAGAACACCCACTCGCTGGCTCCTTTGGCCCCATTAGGGTTGCAGCTCCGTGGGAGTAGAGAACTTCTTGGATGCAGGGCCTCTGAGAAATTCTGGTCCCAGGGTAACTAGAGCGCAGGGGCAGAGAACCAGATGGACTGACCTTTGAGAGTCAGTTTGGGATGTGGGGGTCAGTGGAAGGGGACCACTCCCCCTCTGTTCCCTACCTTTGATGGACAAATGCTAATGACATTACCAGCGATTGACTAGAAACGAATAAATAATTCAGTCTGGCCTGAAAATGGGAGAAAAGTACTTAAATGCTATTGACAAGCCAGTCCCTGGCCTCATTACCCATGCAGACTCAGGCCTCCACATCGACCACGGCCCCTGATTCCTTCAAACCCCACTGTGGGCAGCCTCAGGCCTCCCTCCACCAACCTGGTCCTCGTTGAGTGTGTGGAGGGTGACCTGAGGAGACCAGGTGGAGAGTGGAGGCTTGCGGCTCAGACCAGAGGTACCCCCATCTGCAAGGACAGCATCTCCCAGGTTCTTCTCCTTTCCCCAAATGCCGCAGCAGATTCTGTGCATGGGAAGGGTGCTGCCGGCACCCCCCTCCAGCCCTGCCTCAGGTGCAGGCGCACAGGGGCACAGGCGCGCACTCACTCCGACACGCACACAGCCAGCCCAGCAGCTGCTGCATCCTCTTCCAGGACACAAGAAGAGTGGTGACCCCCTGGGGCGGCTGTCAGTCACTGTGCTCTTGGGGAATACAAACTCATTAAATGTTTCCCTGCCTTGTCACAGGGGCCCCAAGTCAGGCCTGAGGAGGAGGAGGAGGAGGAGGAGGAGGAAACAAATGCGCAGCTGATCCTTTAAAAGCACATCCTGTATTTCCGACCCTGGAGAAGAGAGGACGGATTATCAGGGTGGAGATTACCCACCGAAGGCCCTTGCCGTGGGTTCCTAGGGAGTTGGGGTTTCTAGCCACCACGGCACATGCAGAGCTTCCCCAAGCAGCAACGCTGCCAAAAAAAACCTTTCCATTTTCCTCAGGAGTCTCCCCCTCTCATCCTTAGATGCTTGGGCCTGACTCCCCTGCTGGTGCCTCCTCTGGCATCATCTGGCCTCTTCAGGCAGAAGGAGAGAGGCCACAGTCCCTCTGGCCCTTTCCCTGCCACTGTCAAGGCTCAACAGTCAGAAGCTGGACAACATCCGCTGATCAGATCGGAGATAAGGGAGCCTCAGAACTCCTCCAGCCCAAGGCAGGGGCCAGGCGAGGACTCAGTGGAGGGGGACTTGGGAGGGAGGGCTGTGGCCTGTGCCTGGGAGGTGCAGGATGCTCCGGTGGGTGTGAAGGGGTCCACTTCAGCCCAGCCCAGGAAATCACCTAAAAGGGATCCCATCCCCCTGTGAGCCAAATAAGCTGCCATCTGGGTGAGGACAGAGGCCTCAGTGCCTGTCACTGGTAGCTGCACTTATCCCCTCACTCCCTTTGGAGATCAGATCCCCACCCTGAAGTCTGCAGGGTTCTGGCTGGGTCTCCTCACTGCTGCCTGCCAGGATCCTGCCCCGTCCAGGGCTGAGCCCTAGAAGTTCCCGGGACCAGCCCCTCCCCTCTTTTCCCCCACCCCATGGAAGTCCAAGGGCTCCTGAGCAATCCCAGGCACAGTACCCACCCCCCACCCCCACGTAGCCTCTGGAGCGGGCTGAAAAGCTTTGCTTTCCTGCTCATCAGCCATAAGGCCCTTCCTCCTCTGTGTTTCTTCCAACCATTGTGTCCCACGGGGAGTCATTTATCCGGATCGACTGGCTCTCCTCAGTGCAAACATTCACAGGAGCATTAACAAGCCTAAAACCCAATTAGCCTTCAATTACTCAGGCCTCAGCCAGATTTTCTGTGCTGGGGACAGGGGTAGGAAATGCGTTTGGGTACTGCCTGGCTGGTGTTCCTCTTTTGGGGCCCCCCAGCCCTCCTGTAGCAGACGGTGCCCCACCACTCTCCCTCCTGCCCGCACCACCTTCTTTCTCCCTTACTCTTCTCCCGGCCCCTTTCCTTCCTCATCTCTCTTTAAAAAAGTCATTGTTCTTAAGTGTACATACCCAATACATGGTTTGAAAAAAACTCTGTAACAATATAATGCAAAAGTATGCAAAATGGAAAGGTAAATTCCCTGCTCTACTCCCTGCCCCATAAATCCCATTGTCAATAATTTGGGGCTTCTCCTTCCTTTACCATGTTTCATTCTATATGTTCACACCCACATACACCCACATAGTTTTAAGTGTGTTTTTTAAAAAAATCTTCAAATTGGGACCATACTATTCATATTGTTTATGGGCCTATTAATCACTGGTCAATGACATCTTATTTAATTTGTACTTCTCTTTCCTCACCTGCTTTCCCTCCCCTGCATCTTTCCATGTCAGTGCATGCAGATCTATCTCCTCCTTCTTCTTGGATACATAGTATTCCATGGTCTGGGTACACTGTGATGTGTTTAATCAGCCCCAGTGTTTGGCAATGACAAGCATCATTGCAGTGACCACCTCTGTCCTTACATCACTGTGCAAAGAGGCCAGATGTCTAGAACAGGAATTGTTTGGCCGCAGGGGATGCATATGTAAAATTTTGATAATTACTGCCAAATTGCCCTCTACCTCCAGAACCTCCAAGGTTGTGCCAATTTGTATTCCCTGAGAGTCTCTGTTTCCCCTACTTTCATCAACACTGGGTTATCTTTTTAAAAATTATCATTTTTTCAACCAAATAGGAGAAAATGACATTTGATTTCTACTTCTCTTTTTCCTCTCGCCACCTCTCCTTTACTTTCAGGTCTCACTCCCTCCTCCTCCTCAGTTCTATCTCTCCTCCCCAGCTCCCCTCTCTACTTACCGCTTCTCCCCTGCCACACCTTCTTCCCCACATCTTCTCACCCTTCCCTTCCCCTCCCCTTCTCTTTCTTCCCCTGATACTGCAGTCCTGGGGGGAGGGCAGCCAGAAACGCTATTAGCTCTGCCCCCCTAATACTCTGAGTCCCACTCGCCTCTTAACACCTCCCTGAGCCCGGGCCTCTAAGCCCCATCTCACTCTCGTCTCCCTCTAATCACTAAGGCTTATTTCTGATTTTCTGAAGTGACAAGGAGCTGGGTTTGGGGGGAGGGAGGGCTGTCAGCCAGCATCTCCCAGGATTGAGGGAGGGAAGGATGCCTGGTAGGATGTAGGGGAGGGAGGCCTGACTGGTAGGATGTAGCGGTAGGGACTCCAGCCCTCCTCACTCTGAAGGAGTAGCCCAAATTCTCCAGCCCCTATATCTTGGCTTACAGTGCATATACTTCCAACCATAGGGCGTTCTTTTAGGTTAGATTCTGTTTTCTCTGGTTTCTTCTGTAAAAAGGAGAGTGACCCCCTCCCCTACCTTGACTCAAGGGAGCTCCTATGAACAGAGCCTCTAATGCCTCCCCTTCTCCCACCTCTGCCACCACCAGGCTGGGAGAATGCTCCCCCTATCTCCCTCTGCCCCACCCCTTTGGTCCTGGAGGTGGGAAAAGCCTGTGGGCTGCAAGGCCCGTGTCTTCTGCCTCCCACCTTAGAGAAATCTAGGTCTCCCCTCCCCTGGCCCACATGCATCCTCCCCAAATCTCAGTGAATTGGCATAAATCTAATTAAGGACAGCAACAAATCTCTTGTCGTTTTAAAGACATTTAAGGTTTCAAATATGTGCTGAGAGTAGAGGTCTCAAGAGAGGTGGGATGAAGAACTAATTCTGGGGAGGGACACTTGAGCCCCAGTTCTAGCCCTGCGGAGTGACCCTGGAAGCTCCCCTTGGTGTCTCTGAGCCTTGGTTTCCTCACCAGCCCCCCAGAACTTCTACCAGGCCCAGCAGGAGTCCCTTGCTCCTGCCTGGAAGTGCTCTTGCTGCGCTAATTTAATTACATGGCCTAACTGGGCCCAGGCTGGGGAGGTGGTTAATGGCAGCTGCAGAGACAGTGAGTAATCAAGAATTAATTAAGCGTTTCTGGGGATTCCCAAGTCTGGGCCAGGGATTCCTGGGAGCCTGGCTGTGGCTGCCCTGCTCCTGCCTCCTCAGGAGTCGGGGAAACAGCAGGCTGCAGGTCCAGAAGGGCTGGGTATGCAGCCACGCGGGGGCCAGCAGCGGGCGGTCTGTGTGGAGTTAGTTGCGCGGGTGCCTGCGCCAGTAGGCCCGGGCATTTCTGTTACAAGCCCAGGCTGCGTGGGGGCAGGGGCTCAGCCCCGGCGGGGCAGGGGAGAAATGAAACGTGTGGTTCAGCCCTGGGCTTTGGGGTCAGGCAGACCAGAGTTTCAGACTCAGCTTCCCTACCGGCCAGTGGGTGTGCCTTTGGCGGGGCCTTCTCGCCTGCCTCGCCCTCTGTCCAGTGCCATCCCCCAGACCTTCCCGCAGCTGGTTCCTTCAGGCCAGCACACCTCTTAGGAAGGTTCTTCCTCCCCCCACAGTCACTATCACACCCCCTGGGCTCGTTTTCTGCTCATTTGTCATTTGTTTCTCACGTTCCCAGTTCCCCGGAGCCAGAGTCAGGGTCAGGGGCTCTCAGCTGTATCTACGGGACCTGAAACAGCGCTGGGCGTACGGAAGGTGTTCGAAGAATGAAGAAACCTCTCTGAGCCAGTGTTGTCACCTGGAAAGTGGGGGCCATAGGCCCCTGCAGGCCCTAAGAGGGTGGCGAGGGGATGAAGAGTGGACTTGGGAAGCACCGAGCACCGCGCCCGGCCCACGCTTCGCCTCCGCGGCGGCGGCCATTACTCGGTCGCCGCGTTGTCACTCGCGCGCTGCGCGCTGCGGCCTCCCGGGCGGGCGACGCCGGCGACACTGCCGCGGGACAGCCCCAGGCCCCGCCCGCCCGGCCCCGCTCCTTCCCAGGCGCCCCCGCGCCGCCGGCGCTTTGAAGTCCCAATCCGGCAAATAGAGTCAATCAATTATGAAGGGAACAATCTGGCGGCCCCTCGGGGAGCGGCGGCCGAGCGATCCCGGGGGATTAGGCCGCAAATCGCGCTGAGCCTCCCTAAGTGACAGCGAGAGAATCGCGCGCGGCGGCGACGGCGGCGGCGGGAGCGGGAGGGAGCGCGGCCGCTAACCCGATTATGCAGATCCGCGGGGGGCGCGGATTAGTCGTCGGGGGCGGCTTCGCCCTAAGCGGCTCGCGGATTTGGGAAAAGTTTACTCGGGCGGAGAGGGCGGAGACTCCCCCGGGCGGGCGGCCGGACTCCTCCGCCGGGTGAACGGAGGGCCGGCGGCCGGGGACAGGACGCCAGGGTGGCATGGCACGCCTACTGAGTCCAGCCACCACCGCTTTTCCAGGCGCGCACACGCACTGCAGGCCCGCAACAGCCGTGTGTACACAGGCCACAGGCGCACGCGCGCACCGCCTCACAATCACCCTCCCAAGCCACAAAAAACGCTCTGAACACTCCGGGACGCATGCATGCGCACAGGCACACCAGGCTCAACGTCACACACAGCCAGGCCCAAGATGGCTCACACACGCAGCACTGGCTCGTGCTCACAGGAGCGTGCACATACTCACAGACACACAATTTGACATTCAGATGCCGTGCCTCCCTGTGGTCCCAGCAGAAACTCCCAGTGACACAAGGAGGCGTGTTGGCCACACAAGAGCCGATGCAGATATTTGGCCAGGTGCACAGCCCTGGCCCTGCACTCTCCCACAGACCTCCCCCTGCTCCTCTCCTCTGAGGCACCCTGAGGACAAGTGTGTTAGTGTGTGAGACCTGGTGTGTTTTTGAGTGTGGGCCCATATCTCTGGGGTCTGGGCCCGGTCTTCACTTCTGGGATGGGCCTTCCCAGGGTGGGTGGAAGGGACTGAGGCAAGACACTGGCATGGGAAACAGGCTGGCTGTGGCTAGGTGGGTGACTCTGGCTAGGGGGTCCTCTCTGCAGGGCTGGGGGTCTAAGACATTCACCCAGGCTCCTCTGGGCCTGCTGCTTCGTTGAGGTGCTGTCAGGGAGGAGACTGGGGAGGGAGATGGAGAGGCTTCCTTTTACCCATCTGGAAAAAGGACACAAACCAACCCAAGGCAAGATCTCAGGAAAGCCTCGGCCTCTTTTCATCTGCAAAACATCCATTGTGTGTGATCAGTATGTGGCCATGGTCCATACATGTGTTCATGCTCAGTGTATATCCACAGTCTTTGTGTATGTCCATGGCAATATGTATGTTTCTGGACAGTGTGTGTTTGTGGTCAGTGGTAGGTGTATCCCTAGCCTCACACCCCTCACACAAACATCCCAGCCACACACAATGACTGCGAACACGCACTGACCACAAATAGGCACTCATCCTGGACACACACAATGGCAATGGAGACACACACACACACACACACACACACCCTGAGCCCCTGAGAGAGGCCAGTCCTTTGTATGGACAGACAGCGGACACTGAATTGCTGCCAGGGTGGCAGAGGGCAATTGCTGTGGCATGGAAGGTACCCCACCTCATGCCATAGGCAGTGATGGAGTGGCCCTGTGGCAGAGCAGATCGATGAGGAAGAAGGGGTCGAGGTCAATGAGTCTTTAGCATGCAGGGCACTGGTTGCTGCCCCTAACCCTGTGCTGTGTGCGCGTGTACTCCTATGTGTCCATCACACTCACCATTGTCACTGGGAATAGGGTGTGTGTGACTTATCCCCAGAATCTGGGATCGACCTTGAGGTGGTCTGAGCTGACCCCTGGGACTCTGGTCACTGGGGCAGGGGGTGCTCTAGGACAGGGTGTAGATGTGTTCCGGGTGTTTTAGGTTGCTGGGGTCAGTGGGGGGGGGTGTTCCCCTCCCTGTGTAACCACAGCCAAGCCCTGGCCCTGTCTGGGCCTGGTTCCCTCATAGGCTTTTCCTGCTCTAACCTTTCTAGTTCGGAGTCCTGGGGAGGAGAAAACGGAGGAGTCAAACGCTTGAGGAGAAATCACACCAACCCCCCTTCTCCTGGGCATCCCTGACCACTGGACAGGGCCCACCAGGCCCTTGTGTCCCCCCCCAGGCCCATCTAGGTGCCTCGCCCCCTGTGGGGCAATCAGGCCAGATCGATTTCACGCTCAGGAAGGATTCCTCTGGCCTCCAATGGGGCAGATCTGATTAGGTGGCTGCAGGGAGTGCTCGGTCACAATTAATCAGCAGCAGGGCTGTGGGAGAGGCCTGCCCAGGCAGGAGCCTGCCCCAGGGGTGCACAGAGGGATTCTTCCAGGCCCCTGGGGCTAGAAGGAATGAGGATGGGAAAAAGCACCCAGCCACACACACCCAGGGAGCCTCCAGGTGGGGCTCAGTGGTTCTTAGCTGGGCTGTGGGCCTCGTCCCCAGCCCTGCCCTGGCCCAAATCCTGCTGGACCACTTAATAGATGCATGTTCTTGGTACTTAACCTCTCTGCCTCAGGCCTCATCTTTCAAATAAGGATTGAAATATCTCCCTCATAGGATCTCTGTAAGGAAATGTCAAGCATGCAGCAGGCTGGCTGGTACACAGTAGGTGCTCAAACTGTGGGAACTTCTATTATTGATACTATTATTTTTAGTTCAGAACAGGCAGATTGCAGAATGAATCCACCAGCCAATGAGATCTGGACACCCCCTCCCCCGAAGGAGGGAGGCTGGGGAGAAGGGAGACCCTTAGGATCCACAACAATTTTCCCCTCCCCATTTAGGCTTGTCACCTAGGAGAGCAGGGGGGGGGAGCCATTCTGGGGCCTCCTGCCCGGAGGGGAGGGAACTGAACTCCCTCCCCTCCCCTGCCTTCCGGCCCCCAAGTACGTGTGGTGGGGGGTGGGGGGAGAAGAGGCTGAATCTGAAGTGGCTCAGTTGTTTCAGGCCAGAAGCCATTACCTTCCTGGAGAGAGAAGCTGTGGCCCATCTGAGGCTGGGGCAGGGGCAAGGGAGGGTACAGATTGGAGTGAGACTCAGGTCTGCCCTGGGGCCTCCTTGCCTTTCCCCTTCCCCTCTCTGCCCAGGTGAAGAGGCAAAGTCCTTGCTTTTCTCAGGTTTGGGTTTGCTTCACTCCCGCCCTGGGGGTAGGCAAAGAGAGAGGAGTCTCTGCCCACGGTGCCTCCATAATTCATTGTGCCTACTACACACTAGGACCCATGCATCTCCTGTTTACTTTGTACCCTCCTCACACAGCTGGAAACCAGCAGGGACCTTTTCAAGAAAGTCATCCAATTATCTAGCCTGGGGGGCATGACTTGGCAGTGGGAAGGGGAGGATTTCCATATGAGGGAAGCAGGGGTGGCAGACTGGAGGGAAGGGGGGCTTGAGACCCTGCCTGCTGGCTTTGCATAGCAAGGGTGCTGTCTTATGAGGATCCCATACCTATTTGGGGTGGCTCAGGACTGCAGCAATTGAGGGGAGGGCTAAAGCCTGCCAGGCTCCCCCTTGATACCACCGACTGGGGTCAAGCCCAGGGGAAGCACTTGCCTATCAAATTCCAGGCCCAGAGCCCACCTGAGCTCAGGATGGCAGTCTCTTGAGTCATCCCCAAGGTGGGCAAAGGGAGTCACGGGTGGGCTGACACCCTGGGCTTGGGCTGTGTGTGCACATTCTTAGCTAGGAATGGGACTGTGTTCAGTAAATTGTTTTACAGCCTGCGTGCACAGCATCCTGGCAAGGGCTGCTTCTGCCTCTTCAGTAAGAGCTTCCCCAACCCGTGCAGGTGCTGTGGACCCTTCGAGTGTGGCTGAACAGGGGCTCCTCCCGACACTGCCCCTGTGTCCTCTTCCAGCTCATACCCCCCTGGCTCCTGTCCCCTTGGCCTCTGCTGCTCATGGTCTCTCTGTGTCTCTGTTTCTCTCAGTGTCTGCTCATGCACCTGTGAATCCGAATGTATCTCTGTCTGACTCTTTCTCTCCCTGCATCTGTCTCTATGTCTCTGTGGCTCTATCTCTGCCTCTTCCTTGTCTCTTTCTTTGCATCTTGGTGTCTCTCCATCTCTCTCTCTGTCTCTGTCTGGAGGCCTGTCTGTCCCCTTGGCGAGCCTGTGTGTGGCTCTGTGTGGTCTTCACCCTCAGGTTCCAAGGCTGTGTCAGCGTGAGAGCTGAGTGGAGAGGGCAGCTGGGAGTCAGGCGTCCTGGAGGCTCAGCGTCCCCTCTGAGAGCTTTTACCCTCCAGAGCCTGAGCTTGGGCTCAGTCTGGGTCCAGCCAGGGACACCTTGGTGGTTTCACAAGCTCAGGTTCCCCCTTTATATTGTGTTTCAAGGGCAGAGCCTTGCCTCCATTCCGACAGGCAGCCAGTTTCTCTATACTATCCCTCCTCCCTTTTCCTCCATTTTTTCCCCATGAGAAGCAGTAGAAATGGTTTTTGGAGTCAAACAGAATCAAGTTTAAGTTCTGGACTTGCTGTGAATAAGCTCTGTGGTATTGAGTAAGTTATTTGATCTCTCCCAGCCATGGATAGCCTCCTCATCTATAAAGCAGGGACAGGAACAGTCCCTGTCTCTCTGGATTGTGGTGAAGATAAACTGAGGCAATGAATGTAAAGCACTTAACACAGATCCTGACTCAAGAACGGGGAGTATTACATTGCATTTCCCCATCTCTTTGTTCACAGAGCCCAATGCAGGCCTACGCCCATACGAGTCTTGTTGAATGAATGTAGATCTCTCTGTTGTTCATTTTCTTTCTTTCCTCCTGCCTCCCTTTTCTTCTGTCTTTCTCTATCCCTGTCTTGGATGGAGTGGGTCATCAGAACCTTTTGAGTACCCCCTATGTACCTAGCCTTGAGCCAGGCTCTGCAAATGGAGACAGCTCTATAAACAATAATGAGATCTAAATATGGGGTTTGGCTCTGCAAACAAGGTCTTTGTAAAGTCTAGGATTCGGAAAATGGTAACATGTTCTACAAATTATTATGGGATCTTTGACAGTGACCGACTCAGAAATCAGTGATGGGACGTGCTCTGCAGATGGTAATAGGCTCTGCAAACACTGATGAGCTTTGTGTATGATTTCACATTCTGCAAACGACAGGCTCTGCAAACTCTAAGGCTCTGCAAATAATGATGGGCCTTGTAAATAGGGACGGACTCTGTAAATGGTAACGAGCTTTGCAAATAGTGATGGCAAGTTGTGATGGGCTCTGAAAAACTGAATAATATAATAGTTCATGTCTCTAAAGGACAAGAGGTCCCCCTGTGGGTCCCCAAAGAACAAAGCTCTGTCCCAGTACCATGGACAGCAAGACTCCCTTACCCCATTTCCTTCCAGACCCAACTAGAGCTCCTGTCAGCTTATTCATTGGTGTTTGTGTGTGTTGAGGGGTAGAAGGTGTAGTGGAGAAGTGGGACAAGGATAGGAATGCAGCTGTGTCCCCATTCTCAAGGCTTTCAGTTGGTTGAGAAGACAGACTTCTAAGTAGCCAAATGGGAGGATTGTGTCTGTTGACAAATCTGTTCTCAGCCCAGCTATTTGTGAGGTAGAAGGTGTCTTTCCACATCAGAAGCTCTCAGAATGCTAAAAGGGTGTTTAAACCACACTGGGCCTCCTGGGGGAACTGAGAAGTCAGCTTTGCAAAGCACGTCTTACAGGCTCTAGCCGACCTTAAATTCTAGCTGGCACCTGAATAGCTTTGTAGCAGTTTAAATTTCTCTGCCTGTCCTTTCCAGGTCTGGCTACATTAACAGGTCTGTATCACAGGGAACACACACACCTCCCAGAATGCAAGGCTTAGGGAGGGCAGAAGCAAGAATCTGTTCTAGACGGGGCCGTGAGTAGCAGTGTGAGGATCTGGTGGTGGTTGAGATTGGGATGGGGATGATGATCGTGGACATGGAGGTCGTCATGGAGGTGAGGACAGACCTGAGGTATTGATATTGGTGTTGATGGGGAAGTGATGGCAATAGTCACAAGGTGGCAATACTGTGAGCAAAACAGGCCCTAATGGGAGATAGCTTGGCATGGTGGCTAAGAACACAGACTGGGTTCAACTTCTGGTTCTGACATTTGCTGTGTGACTTTAGGCAAGTCTGCACACTCCCTGCCAGGGCCTGGTTGGCGCTAATGGAGCAGACAACCGCAGAGGTAAGCGGCCCATCCCATCTCAGAGCTCTCCCGCTTCGCCCGCCCAAGCACCGGCTCTGGCCCGGCCTGCCTCTCGCTCGCTGCTGCGCTGAGGGGAAGCCTTAATAGAGAATCCGCCTCTGTGCCGCCGCTCCCCGCCCGCCAGCCCGTCCCTATTATCAGCACCATCAACGGCGGCAAATGACACTCTCGGAATCTTGACTCCAATCTGATGCCTGGTCCCCGGGGCCGCGGAGAGGCGCGGGCCAGCCAGGCTGGGGGCTGGGGAGGGTGTGTGCAGTAATAGGATGTGGCCGAGGAAGGTCTATTAGCAGCGCTGCAACTGCTGATGAGCCTCCTCCCCGGCCCCTGGGCGTCCGCAGCCCGGGGCCGTCCCCAGCCCGGCTCAGCCAGGCACAGCGAGAGGCCTGGGTGGGATGGGGAGGGGTGCAGCTGCAGGGGTGGGGCTAGGCTAAGCCATCTCAGAGTCCAGACACTAGGCTCCCTTGGGGAACATGGGGTGGGAGGTAGAATTGGGAGAAATAAGGCTACTCAGACACTTCCTCTGACTCCATGTCTGGGGAGGAAAGGAGTAGGGGAACAAGTCTTTCTGAGGGTGGGTGATCTTCCCCAGTGCCACTCTGGAATGTCCTGGGGCTGCAGTCCTGGAAGGAGCCTCAAGGAGCATCCCACACAGCCTTCATTCTCCAGCCTCACCTTGAACTCACGTCCCTGGCCACCTGTCTCACTGCTAAGTGCTTCCTCATGTGGAGTCCTGACTGGTCTTTCTTGGTGCCTTAGACCAAAACCCTTAGAGGCACTTAGCCCGCACCAAGACAGCCTCGCAAGGTGCAAAGCCAGAAGGAGGTCTCAAGTCTGCTTACCCAGGCCCTCACCCCTCCTCGTGGCCGTGGACCTTCTGGCCTATGTGTAACGTGTGTGGAAAGGTTATGAGAGGCTGGGGGTAGATGGCTGGACCCAACACAAGGCAGGGGAGATGGTGGGCAGAGCCTGAGTGCAGGACACTTGGTTCCAACCTAGTTCATCTGCTGGGTGACAATGGGAGAGTTACACACTGTCCCCCTCCAGCTGGCCTCCTTGTGCTGCTCCCCCCGCCAGGGCCCTTGCTGAGAAAAGGAGATGATAAAGTCAGCTTTTCTCCCTCAGGGGCTTGGGCAGGTCAATGCTTTGGGGGGTAGAAGTCACGAGTTTGGGGCTGGACACTCTGTGGGTACAGTCTGAGTAACACCCCCTCTACCTACGCACACACAGCACCGATGGGATGGAGAAGAATGGGGCGAAGAGTAGAAAGTGGACTTGGGCCTGGCTGTGTGTGCTGGGGCACAGTAGGAGGAGACAGAAAGCAGGGCTCTGTCCTGTCCTGAGGGGTACCTGGCAAGTTAGGAGCCTGAGTACTCAGGCCAGCTAGACAGGATCCCTCCTAGGCTTTGCAACAGGAGACAGGGCTGGGCCTAAAAGAGGACCCCTGGGCCAGGCAGGCGTGGTAGAGAGAGAGGAGCCAGGCCCGGCTCACACACCTCCCCTGCCCCCGCCCGCCAGGTCTGGGCCTCTGGCCATGGCACTGAACTCAATCTGTTCTGCCCACTGCCCCCACCATGCCCCATAGTCCAGAGGCCACAGATGTCCAAGCTGTTTGCCTCTGCTGAGTGGCCAACTTCAGTGTCCCCAGCAGGGGCCTGGCCATCAGTCACAGGGCTGGCAGTCCTCAGGACTGGACATGCAGGGCTGGATGTGGACCAGTGGATAGCAGGCAGCAGGGGGCACTGACTTCTGCTTGTGGGCCCCCTTGGTGGCCTCTGTTCACTCTGTGCCTTCCCTGTCCCCTTCCTGCTTCCCCAGCTCACCTGCGTCCTCACTGCTGTCCATCTCTTCTTTGCCCCATCATCTGTATCCACCTTACCTGTCTTGTTCACTGGGCCCTTCTCACCTGTGCCCCTCTGGTCTGTCTCCTCTGTCTTCCTTCCTCAGACCCCTCTCCCCTGCCCCCTGCTCCCCGTCTCTGGGTCACTTTGGCCCAGACTTACTTCCCGTTTCCTGTGTTAGTCTCTCCTCCCACTCTGCCTGCTAGGGCCTGAGAAGCCAAGACTCAGCCTTGGAAACTCCATCTCCCCTACCTCATAGCCCCTACCTCAGCCCGGCCATCTCCTTTTCCAGTCAGCTGCCAGTGGGGGAATTGGGACCCCAAGGAAGGGCAGGTTTTGTGATCCAACTAAGGGCACGTGGAGGCGAGAGGAGAAGGCTTGTGTGATTGGGGGCCGGTACATGACCCTAGTTGGGGCACCTTGGGGAGAGAGTGCAGTTCCAAGAGTCAGACAGCAGGGGGCGCCCGACCCTTGTTGACATCCGGTTGGTCGCTAGTCTTCAACCCCTGGGCAGCAATCTCCCGAAGGGGTAAGGGCTGAGTACACTGTTTGTGTGTGTGTGTGTGGGGGGGGTAGCCTAGATAGGGGCAAGTTTTGTCCCAGTCTGAAGTCCTCTCTGGACTGTTAGCTTTTTAAAGAAACTCTTACCTGTTACCCCAAAAAACTTCTCTATTTGAAATCCTGCAAAGGATGAATGAGCTTGGGGCTTTAGACCCCTGGAGGAGAGGGAGGAGGAAGAGGCATAGCAGTTCCTCTGGGGAACACCTCCAGTGTCCCTGACCCTCAGGGAGGCTGGCTCCTTGCCTTTTAAAGGGTCCCATTGTGGGGAGATAAGGAGTAAGTCTCCCAGCCCCTTTAGAGAGCTCCCCTCGCTAGTGTCTTCCTTCCACAGAACTGCCACGCCCACACCAGCTTGGGACGGGCAAGCCAAGGAGAGCCAAGCCCCAGGTGTCCCCTGCAGACTGCCTGTCCGCTGGTGTGGGTGGGGTGGAGTGTGGGGGGCTGGTGCATTCATAAATAGTGTGTGTGTGCACAGGTGTGTGCATGAGAGCGACAGACACCAAGCTTTGTGCTGTTCTCTCAGTGAATCCCGACACAGGTGCTGCAGTGCCTGCCCCCCCCACACACATGCCAGGAAGGGGTGACTGGGGTGTGAGGTCAAAGCCACCGTGAGACACCGATGACACTGGGTGGGGCAGTACCTTGGGGCCTACACCACCACCTTCTTTATCCTCAGCGCCTGAAAGCTCGACATTAAAGTTCTGATCCTCAGTAAGGACAGCACTGCCACAGATTTGAATAATATAATTACTATATTATATTAATAATGTGATGGGACAGCATAGGGGTCCAGAAATGGCTTGGAGAGGACCCAGGCACCTGGACACAGAGGGTGGCAGGGGAGACTTCCTGAAGAGGAGGCTAGACTTGATGGCGATGGGTCCTTCAGATAGCCCTGTGGCTGCAGGCAGGAGGGATGGCCTGGTACAGTCATTTCAGGGCCCATAAACACCTTTCTGGGCCTCGCAGTATGCTGGGAACTGGAACTGAGATCCTCAGCGTAACACACCACCCCCTCCCCAAAGCAGGCCATGGGAGGTTGGTAAATATCGTAATCAGATTAGCGGAGTGGAAACGGCAGAGGCTACGGTGGGAAAATGCTCTGGGCTTGCCTGGCCCCCACCCCTCTCCTGGGAACCCAGCCCTATTGCCCTGCTGGACCCCTCCCCTGTGGGCCCCAAGGCCATCCTGGCTCCTCAGTAGCCCCTGCCGGCCTCGGTGACCCTGCTGGTACCTGGCCCTGTCTGGGGCTGATGGAGCTTTCTGTCCTGTGTCTCCTCAGCTTAGGGGAGGATGGGGTGGCAGAAAGCCCAGCCCTGTTAACAATCCCTTCCCCTTCCCCTCTGGGCTGTTTTGCTCAGACTGTGGAGCCTGGCAGAAACTCCCGCCCCTTCCTCTGGTCATGATGCAGCTCACCTGTGAGACTAGAATGAAGTGTCAGGATTCCAGGGTGGTCCTGGGTGGAGGAGTGTGTGGTGGGAGGCATGGATTTAATGAGGGTGGAGTCAGAGTCACTGCCCTCCTCTGTCTTCTCATGGCCAAGCCAAGTACGGGTGCTGGGAAGCCCGGTCGGGTGGAATGGGCTGGGGCACAGTGAGCCAGGCGCGTCCTGTGGAGAGGCAGGGCCAGGGCCAGCCCGGGAGGGGAAGGGCTGGGAGAACAGGGCTGGTGTTCTGTGGAGGACGTTGGGAGGGCTGGGGGAAGCTGGAGAGCTAAGGATTGGGGGCCAAGAATCAGGAGAAGTGGAGACCAGGTGGCCGAGGGCTTGGGATTCTGGGGGTTGGGGACAAGCCTGAGAAAGTAGGGCTCAGGAGATTGGGGACCAAAGGTTTGGGTCTGGGGCACTAAGGAAGGGAATGATACTGGGGGGGGGGGGGTGCTGAGGATTTAGGATATTGGGGAACTTACGGACTGAGAGTTAAGAGCCGGGGTGCTGGGGGGACTAGGGTGGCAGGGCCTGAGGAAAAGAGGTTGAGGTGTTTAGGGGCTGCAGAACTGGGGGCCCATGGGGCCGACACAGAGAGAAAGGAAGTAGGGAAACACATCCTCACAGACAGAGAGCGGTGTCCATGGGTGGGAGGGAAGGCCGAACGTCCCAGGCCAGACCTCCCTCAGCCCCTGTGGCCAGGCTGGGGCCATGGGGGTGGGCAGTGGGCCTCTCCTTGTCGGGCTGTCAGAGCGGGTTAGGCTCGGGGAATTGGTTCTCTGGATCATCTCCCAGGAGCCAGCCCCTCCTGGCAGCTTTGTTTGGAGAAAGCCCAGGGATTAGCAGGGCTGCCCCCACACCACCTCCCCGGCCGCTAGCTCCTGACGCTTTCATCCCTGAAGGCCGCTAAAGCCCAAAGTGCTTTGAGATTAGGCCCCACAAAGGGGCCCCTTGTGCTCCAGCCAAGCCTTAGGGGCAGGGAGGGGAGGGGATCCCAAGAGCTCAGTGCAGGCTGAGCCCCTGAGATAAATCTTTCTCTCTGTCCCAGGCGCATCCCAAAGGGTCCCCCAGGCCAAAGGCTGAAGACCCCTCTTACCCGCTTGCCCCTAGCTTGGAGACTGTGTCCCTAATGGAGCCTGGTGAGGGGCATCCCAGGCCTCACCTGCCTCCCTCAGCTTGTCAGCATCCACTTGTGGTCATCTCAGGGTGGAGGTGGATGACGGAGTGGGGCAGGGAGGGCTGGGGCCCCAGGGTAGAGGCTGGAGCAGGGCCAAATCATAGACTAAGAGAGAACATCAGTCTGCCCTGCTCTCTGAGCAGATTCAGAGACCATCTAGGGCTTGGGATAGGAAGGGGCTTGTCCTGGGACACACCAAGTTGCTGGCAGAGTTGAGGCAGTAGTCTAGGGAGCTCCCCTTTTTCACCAGGCATCTAAACTGAGGCTAGGCCTGGCACGGCAACTTGCGCCTATAATCCTAGCACTCTGGGAGGCCAAGGTGGGAGGATCACTTGAGGTCAGGAGTTTGAGACCGAGCCTGAGCAAGAGCGAGACTCCCGTCTCTACTAAAAAATAGAAAAAAATTTATCCAGGCAAGTAAAAATAGAAAAAATTAGCTGGTCATGGTGGCACGTGCCTGTAGTCCCAGCTACTTGGGAAACTGAGGCCGGAGGATCGCTTAAGCCCAGGAGCTGGAGGTTGCTGTGAGCTAGGCTGATGCCACAGCACTCTAGCCTGGGCCACAGAACGAGACTCTGTCTAAATAAATAAATAAACAAACAAACTCAGGCTAGAGGTCAGCAGGTGTTCTTCATGGGGAGGGTCCAGCTTCATGCCTCCTGCATAGAAGAGAGTGTTTTACACATTTGGATTTCATGGGTCAGTAAAAAAATTTTTCAAATGTGCATTCCAGAATAAAATTTCCAGCTATTAATTTTGCCATATAAGGGCACAGAGGGAAAACTACCAACTGCTGTCAGTGTCATTTCATTTTTAAAAAAGGATAATTTAGCATCAAAAAGTAGAAGAGACATAATCCCAGAATAGAGAGGATAGAGCTTCAAATGGAATAGATGTAGCTTTATGAAAATTTTCCTGTGAAGACCTTATTTTTCTTATTTATTGGTGATTTGGGTGAAAATGTCTTGGGATTCCTAGGCCAGGTAACCTGGGAAGAGGGGCCTGCCCCAAGGTCCCCTGGATTTGAGCTCTGCCTACTCCTCCATGCCAGGGGTAGGTGGTGGGGGCAGTTGTTTCAGGTCTAGTGCTGGGAAGGCTGGAGAAGGGGCCCCCAAGACTGGGATGTTGGTTTGGGGGCTCTGCTGAGAGGCCAGTCTTGGCCTTGGCCCTCTCATCACCAAGGAGACTTGCAAAGAGGAGGGGGAGGGAGCAACCCCGACTGCAGGTCGATAGAGGAAAATTTCTTCCTGTCCTCTTGCTCATAAAATGTTTGTGGCCAACATATTGCACAACATTCCCAGAGAGGCCACAAAAGGCAGTGCTGGGGTGGCAGGGTCAAATGGAGCTCATGGAGCCCAGCCCCTCTGCTCAGCCCCCTGCCCGGGTCAGCCTGCGGGGCTGGGGCTAGGGAGGGGCCCGAATAATTGGCAGGGTGGTGCTGGGTATACGGGATTAGCCTAAGGAACATCAAAGGTGCTCAATAAATTACTTGTGAGAAAGTGTCCACAGGGAGGGGGTTGCTAATGAGAGGTAAGAACTGACGGTATTAGCTGATGTGCATGTGGCATTTACCACGTACCAGGCACTGTGCTAAATGGCAACTCATTTAGTCCTTATAAAAACCCTAGGGAGTAAGTATGATTATTTCCCCCATTTTAAAGATAAGAAAACTGAGGCACAGAGGTTAACTGACTTGCCCAAAGTCACACCTGGATTTGAACCCAGGCAGCCTGGCTCCAAGGCCCATGCACTCAATTACCACACATGCTATATTGCTATATCCTGGTCCTAAGCAAAGGTTACTTCTGGGTTCTTGTTGTCACCTGGCCATGATCTCCCCACTTCAGGATAGCTTCATGGTTTACCTGGGGCTTACAGACATCAAGAGGTGCTTGTTGTCTTGCAGACACTGGATAACATGGAAGTGTCCTCTTGTCTAGTTGTGGCAGTTTTAAAAAACATGTCCACAAATTCTTTGATACTTCTGCCTTTGAGAGGTGAAGCTTAATTCTCTTCTCCTTGAATATGGGATAGACTTAGTGAGTTGCTTATGATGAATGGAATATGGGAAAGTGATGAGATGTCACTTTGGAGATTAGCTTACAAAAGACTACAGCTTCTGTTCTCCACCACTCCTCTCTCTCTCTCTCTCTCTCTCTCTGATCCCAGACACCATATAAAGAAGTCCAGGCTATGCCGTTGGAGAGGCCACGTGGAAGAGAACTGAGGCACCCCAGCTGACAGCCAGCATCACAGCCAGCCATGTGAGCGAGCCTTCCTGGAAGAGGACCCTCCAGCACCAATCAGGACTTGAGATGATATGGCCCTGGACAACAGCTTGACTGAGACCTCATGAGAGACCCTGAGGTCTCTCCTAGCTAAGCTGATGCTGGATTCCTGACCCTCAGAAACTGTGATATAAATAAATGTTTGCTGGCTGCACCCTGTAATCCCAGCACTTTGAGAGGCCAAGGCAGGAGGATCGCTTGAGGCCAGGAGTCTAAGTCCAGCCTGGGCAACATAGTGAGACCCTGTCTCTACTACATGAATGAATGAATATTTATTGTAAGCCACTAATTTTGGGGGTAATTTGTTATGCAGCAATGGATAACTAGTACACCTGCCAGTCTCATTGTCTGAAATCTCACCATTAGAGCTTCACCCTATGGGTGGATTGAGTCACAGTCTCCTCATGACTCTCCCAAACCCTGAGATAAATAACAAGTGGGCTAATGCTGATTTGCTGCATCAGATAATGGCTAGACAACGCCTCCAATATGGTTAGGTGATGCCATTCTGAGAATGGCATGTGGCCACTTAACCATTCTCAACCCACCCAGGGCCAGGCCAGGGGTGGCCACCAACGAGCAGCTTTGATGGAGTTATATACCTTCACAGCTTTCCTACGTGACTGTTTCTCTCCCAAAAAAACCACCCCTTGCTTTAGTTGACAGCAAGGGGGCAGGGCTGTCACAGGGGTGAGGGACTGAGGAGAGCTGGGCTCTGGCCAGAGTAGGGCTCAGGCTTCACAGACCCCACCTTTTGGGCTCTCTCCATTCTCTGCCCTGTAGTGACCACAGTTGTATTTGTGGGATCCCTCAGCATCTTCCAGCTTCCTTTCAGAGTCCCCACCCTTGGCTGGCCACTGACCCAGTGTCAGAAGTTAGCACAATGTGACTGTGCACATCTCAGTGTCACCGTGTGTACGTGTGAGTGTGTGAGGACATGGAGTAGGAGATATCTGTGTGCAGTGTGTGCTGGTGGCCTTCATTTGTGTGCAAGTGCATTTGACTTGTGGGTCTCTGGGTGGGAAGGAGTATGTGTACAGCTATATTTCTGTGTATACCTGGGATAGCGTATACATGTGTGAGAATATGTGTATCTGCATGATGACCTTGCCCGGGTGGGGGCCCATACACTTTGTGTCTGTTTGCTGCATTCAGATGTGCGTCTGTGTGTCTGGGTTTCCATGTGCAGGCATCAGCCCTAGGAGTGCCTGAGCTGTGGTCCTCAAAGAGTTAAGGGAAACAGGCACCGCCATAACTCTTAATCATAGCTTTGCAAGCTTAGCCAGTGCCCCTGTTGAAAAATGTTTCAAAAAGCAAAATAAATGATCTTTTAGTTACAGAAGTATTGATTTTGCCCACATCTAGTAATAAAGAGCAAGTCACCTGTAGCTAAAACTCTTGTAAAATATATTTTATACTCTAATAGTCTGCAGATAGAGTCACCCGCTGAGCACAGATGACAAATCTCCCCAGCGCGGCCTGCAGCCCCCATATTTCACGTCAGGGACGCAGTGGTGGCGCAGGCAGCAACAGAGCTGGTCCTCCCCGCGGGTGAAGACTTGGCCTGGTTGGCCAGAAGAAAAGAAAAAACCCAGGTTCCTGGCACATGGTCTGTCCCCCTGTCCCCACCGTGGACCCTCACCACCAACCTGGGTGGTGGTGGAGGCTTAAGACCAACTGCCCCGCAGGTAGAGCACCCCTCCTGTGTCCAGACCCCTCAGAAGGAGCTCTCTCAGGCTCTCAGAGCAGGGGCATGTCCTTCCCCAACACCCTGCTTCAGAGGCTGACAGTTTAGGAATGTAGAAGCTGGATTTAAGAGAAGGGTGAACAAGCGGGTGGGGGCTCCGTCCTGGTTTGAAGTCCAGTTACCCTAGGTGAGCACAGACATGTTCATATGTGTGTTGTACTCGGGCCTCTCTCTGGCCTCCTTGTACACACAAAGGGACACATGTGCATACACACACTCATGTATGACACTTGGCTTTAAACATGCACTCACACACACTCAGGAGCTCACCTAGCGCACATCCAGACCCTTCACACAGACCTGCCATGCAGCTACGGAACCAGGCTGCATCCACTCTACCCAGAGGATTCCTTCCAAAAATGGCTTCTGTCTGAAATGACCAAATAGCCAGTCTGCCTTTGGGGATCAGGATCTGAACCACCCTCATATTAGATATACGGGTCTCATCAAATACACACCCACTTACACATCTACCTCTGCCCACTCCTCCCGGCAGGTGGAAGGGGAGTTGCTCAGTGGGTGCTCCCTGTTTCTTGGCCTTCTTTACTTCCCAGCGGGTGCAGGCCCAGATGGAGCCCAGGCCAGCCCCTTCCTGCAGGCAGCCTGCCTAGATTACACTTAGCCTCTGCTCTGCAGCCCCCAGATGGCACTGGAGGAATGGCGTTGTAGGCCACCCCACTCCTAATAGTAAGGTCACCTGGGGGCAAAGTGGTCAGAAGTGCTCAAAGACACCACAGGAACCCATCCTCCATCCAAAGCTGGGAATAAATAGGGTTTTCCAACCCCTGCTGGAGGGAAGGCAAAGGAGCAGGGGAGGCGAGAGGGCAGATCTGGGGAGACCCACCGGCTGTAAGGAAGTTCTGGAGGTGAGGGGCAAGTCACGTAGTACTGGGGAAAGGCTCAGAGTCAGTCGGAAGTGGGGGATTTGGGGAAGAGTGGGGGACCTAGGAAGGAGTGGAGCAGGTAGCAGCTCGAGCTAGGGGAGGGAGGACCGCTCAGGGAGCTAACAGGGTGTGTATGTGGGGGTACTTTCGGGGGGTCGGAGAGGGCCAGGAGCGCAGGGGTATCTTTAAGCGTTGAGGGGCAGTAGCCCGTCGGAGGGAAGGGACAGAGCAGGTAGCTGCCCCGCGCTGGGACTGGGGCTGGGGGTGGGGAGGGCTCTATAAGCGGCGGCCGCGCTAATAACCTGTCCAGGAGATGGCTCGTGGCAAATTGCTTTGTTAGTCTTGTCAGCGCGGCCGGGGCCGCCGTCAGCGCGCGCCATGGATCAAGATGATGAATCGCCGCGGACGGCGCAGATGCGGGCGGCCCGCGGCCCGGCCCCGGGGTAGGGGTGGGAGGTGGAGGGGGCCGTGGGGGGCCCTGCCGCTGCCATTAACTCCCGAATTAGCTCTAAGCCGCCCACCACCCAGCCACTGCCCCGGGGAGCGCCAGCCGTGGGGGTGGGAGGGGGCCAGGATGGGGAGTGAGATCCACGCCCCCCACCCAGAACCTGGACCCGGGCTCCTCTGGACGCAGAGGGGAGTGAGCCTCCCGGGGTGCGGGGGACTGGCGCAGTCTCAGCAGCCTGGTATTCTTGCTCTTCCAGGATTCGCCCTGCCTGCTGGGGGGTGGGGGGTGGTTTGCGCCTGGAGGGCGGCCTCATCCGGGCATTCTCCACCGCCCGCCCCGAAGCCCCACGCTGTGAGCAGCTGGGGAGGCTGCGAACTCTCCCTTAAGAGTGTATCTGTGTGTGTTGGCGGGGAGGATAGGGGAGTTGGGTTGGGCATTGCCTCTGTAAACCGAGCTCAAAGACCAGAGATGGCAGGGCTAGGGCCTGCGCAGATCTTTCAGTGCAGACAGCTGGGACCCAGTGTCCTTTGAGTTTCCAGGCCAGCTGGAAACTTGTGAGCACCTGGTTTTCGCAAGTTCCTAAGTTAACCTATCCCTTGCCCACTCCCCCCTTGGTCCAATTTGTAAATATCTCCTCTAACACACACACACACACACACACACACACACACACACACACACACACACACACACACCCCTAGGAATTTATAAATGCACAATCCACATAAGCACAGTCTACACTCACATACGTACATATTTAAACATGTACCCGCATATTTACACAGAAATATAGGAGTATGTATGTATATATATTCATAGACACATAACACAGGATAATGAACTTGAACAAACATATACACACATCCAGAAATGAACCACTGCCTACGCTCCCAGCCCCATCAGCCCAGGAAGTCTATGGCAAGGGTGGTGGGGGGCAGTGGTGGGGCAGTTCCTCTAGGGATGCCTTTTTCTTAAGCCCTTTGAAGGTGTCAGCCACAGCCTTGGGCAGGCAGATGGGGGAAGACCCCTCACCCCCAGCCCCAGTCTTGGGAGGAAGGTCCTGAACCATTTCCACTTAACTCCTGTCTAGATGGTGGCACTTTCCAAATGGTTTTGTTAAATCAGTAAAACCCACCCACACTGTGGCATGACAAGCTTCCCACCACCCCAGGCCTACCTAAGAATGTGTTCCCCTTCCCTATCCTACCCTGTTTCCTCCTGGGCTTCCCATCCCTGCAAGTGAGCTTGCTAAGGATTTTGTGCCCTCCCCACCACTGAATCCACTACCAACAGGGAGCCCAGCCCTTGGGCTGCAATGTCTGTCAAAGTGCGTGGGGGTGAGAATGTGACTGAGTGACAGCAGCTCTCTCTGCTCACAGTGTCCCCCGGTATGGAGGCCTTTTATCCTGTGAGGTTGGGTCCAGCCTGGTAGTGTGCGTTTCTCCAGGTCTGGAGAACCTGAGTCTGTGGAGGCCTAGTGTGTATCACGAGACCATCCAGCCACCACCTGCAGACCTCCACTGGGACAGCTGGCACAGGCGGGGGCCTTGACAGCTTGGGATAGGTGGCAAGTGAGCCGGACTCAGAGTCCAGCAGACAAGTTCCTTCCAAGAGCCCATGCCTGGTTGGGCCTTGTGTCCCATCACCTGGAACCCTCAGTAGTCCTCAGCCAACCAGCAAAACTTGTGCCATCCTCAAGCACCGCCCCCTGCCCCAGTCTGGACAGGTCTGGTCCACTTAGGCCCAGGCTGGGTTGAGGTCATCATCCCTCCAGCCTGCACAGCAGGCCCTGTGCTATGGGGGGAACTAGGGAGGAATGGGTTGGAGCTGGGCCCCTGAGCAAAGATGATGCTCTTTTCTTTCCAGTTGGGGCTAGGATTCCTCCCAGGCAGGGGAGGGGCAAGGCCTGCCTCAGCAAACCTTCCTGGCCCCACTGAGTAGGGATGGCTAGGAGTGGGGAGGGACTCCACATTGTGCTACCATGAGAGGGATTTTGTGCCCCCTCATTTGTGTGTCTCTATACATGACCCCTCTGCATGTGCACCTGTGCCCGTGTCTGTGTGACTGAATGACTGATGTGTGAGTAGGGGGTTGCAGTTTTCTCCAGGACGATCAGTGTGCATGTTTGTGTGTGGAGGGCAGCCGGGCGGGGGCGCAGTGTGCTTCCCACCGTCTCCCCAGCTTGTGTGGAGCTCTAGCAGCAGTCCCGATTATCTAAGCCAAAGAGGCCGCCTGCATTCCCCTTCCCTCCCCTCCTTTCTACTCCCCTCCCTCACAGGGCCGGAATCCCTGAAGAGAAATTAAAAGGTTATTTAAAGCCCCCGCCTCCGCCTTTCTTGTCCCTTTAAATCGAGCCTAAACGGTTTTGCTTTGGCAGAAGAAATCTTTTCTGGAGCTTTGGGGTGGGGGTGGGGGATCCTGGTGGGAGAGAAGGGTCTGAGCGGTCTAATCCTCTTACTGCCCCCCTCCCCTCCCCTCCCCTCTCCACCCCTCCCCCTCCCCTCCTCTCCCTTTGGAGGCCCATTGCTCCTCCTGCCCCCCACTGAGGCGCCCAGCCCCTAACTCTGGCTGAAGATGGCCCCCGACCTTCAAATCTGCCTGTGGCCCCTTCTGCCCCACCCAGGCCAAAATTCCTGACCCCCTCAACCCAGGTTAGGACTCTAAAATCTACTGGCAGTGTTGGCCAGCCAGCACTGTCTCCTCCTAATGCGGTAGCCCCTAAGCAAACAGCCCAGCTTCCAGGAGCTAGACCTGAGAGCTTCACTTAGGGACCAGAGGGGGTCCCAGAACCAGGGTCCAGCTGCCCTGGTCCCAGGTGAAAGACTTAGTGCCCACCCTGCACCCAGCCACCTGGATTCACAACTACATTTGAGCTGAAAATTGCACAAGGATTCATTACACACACACACACACACACACACACACACACACAGGACTCACGGCCATTTGAAACCCCACAGTTACACATGGACTCATGGTCACAGGAACACCAGTCACAAGGACACACTCCACATGTGAATCACAGTAGCAGCCACTGAGGCCACAGGCAGGTTGCACAGAGTCCCAGCCAAACAGGGACACTTTCCCCCACCCGCCACACACTTGGCCAAGCACCAAGTGGCCAGCCACCTCCACAAGCCACACACAGAGCCCCACAAAGCCTCTGTACAGTAACTTGCCAACCCCGCACCCGCGGCAGTGTGGGCGTTAACCTGCGCCCCTGGCACCCACCTCAGACAGACACCTTTCCGGAGGCAAGCGTCCGCCTGGTCCTGGAGCGGACTCCAGAACGTCCTCTTCCTGTGAGCCGGTTCCCGCCTGGAGGGAGTAGGGCGCTGGCAGGAACTGGGGAGCCACAGGCCCACGATGTTCCCCAATGTGGACCAGTGGCCGGGTGTGTTTGTCCCCCCTTCCCACGACAGGTGCCTGTGATGTATGAAGCTGTGAGTGACACGCTAGTGGCCTCCGGGCCTCTCTGGGCGGGATCCTGCCGCCAGACAGGTGAGCAGCTGCTAGGAGCGCCAACCGACGTACTGGCGGAGTGTGTGGGCGGTGAGTTCTGAGTGCGGGTTGTGGGGCGATGTGGTGGTGCTGGGGGGTGACAGTGTTGCTGGTGGTGTGAAACTGATAGGGAGAGCGCGTGTATGCGCGCAGCTCGGGACCAACCTTGAAGGGACAGTGGTGGTAGGAGCCAGTCGGGGCGTCCCCTTGCCACTTGTAGGGACCTCAGGTACTAAGCCCCTGGGGAGGAACGGGGGAGGGGGTGGTTTCTCAGGACCTCTGATCGTCCCAGGGATTGGCCTGTGGCTTCCGCGGACCGGATAGAGGCAGAGATCCCTACACCGGAAGCCAGAGACCGAGGGACCGACGGGGGAGGTGACGGACGCGGGCCGGGCCCGCGGACCCACGGACTGTGGGACCCCGCCTGGGCCGAGAGCCCTGCTGCTGCACCCGCGGGCGGGGCGGGGGCGGGGGCGGGAGTGGAGCGTGATTGGCAGCCACCGGGACCACTGGGAAGCGCGTGGGCCCGCGCCGGGCGCCCGGGAAACGTCGTTTAAAACTCCAGCCCCGGCCGCGGCGAGCGTAGATGGCAGCGGCGGCGGCTGCGCCGGCCCGGGAGACCAGGTGCGAGCGGGCGGGGCCGGCGAGGCCGAGCCGCGAGGGGCGCCGGACCGTCGGGGCGGGAGGACGCGGCCGTGAGATCTGGGGCAGCCTCCCCTCTTGCCGTCCTGCAGTCGGGACCCACGGGGAGGATCGGAAAGTTTGCAGAGGGCCAAGGACTTGGGACAGCACAGGGACAGAGGAAGCGGAGGGGAAGCAGAGGAGGGAGAGACGGAGGAGGCGATACCCGGGGCTGAAAAGCAAGTGAGAGCTAGCAACCCAGGGAGGCAGAAAGACTGCACAACTCCAAATTCCGAGGCAGAGAGACAGAGGAAAGCGAGCCGTGGGCAGAAACGCGCCGAGGCGGAGACGGAAGCCTCGGCCCGCGGAGACGCAGGCACCCGCAGAGAACGCTTCGGATCCGTCACGGTTTTGCCTCATTTGGAAGATATTACTTCGCCCCTGAAAAAAAATAAATACAAAAAAGGTTTGGATATTAAACGGAGACAAATCCTTCTCGGTTAGGAAGGGGGCCGCGGGGAGGAGGGAGGTGGCCGGGGTAATGCGGAGCAGATGCGGCTCGGGGCGTCGCGGAGCCGGGGGCGAAGGCTGGGGAGGGTCCTCGCCGTGAGCCCAGGGCCGCCCGCGCCTCCTCAGCTTCCCCGTCTAAGCGAACTGCGTGCGCGGTGCCCCGGGCGTTGCCCAGGATCCGGCTCTGGCCTCGCCTGCGCCGATCCCGCTCAAACTCAGATGCCACCAAGTGCGTCTTCTCTCTCGAGATCGCGGTTCTGCATGAATTTTCTAGTTGGGGTGGTTCGACGCTCAGCTAACCTCTGCCCTCGTAGAGGCGGCCTTGGGCTAGGGTCCTCCAGGTGGGTGTTTGGGGCGCAGCGGCCCTAGTCCCGTGGAATTCGTTTTGCCTCCGAGGCCTCAGCTGGCTTGGGTCAAGCGAGCTCTGGTGGGTGGCAGGCCTGGGCCAGCTCCCGGAGCGCCTCTCGAGGGCTTCTGGGGGAGCGGTCGAAGGGCTGGTGGGACTGCCTGGGTCTCTGCTCTCTGGGCCTCCCACACGGTTGGCCATAACCTAGTCCTGGACTGCGACAGGCTGCGGGCCCTGGTGGGCTGTGCGGGATCCCGGGCACCATCGGCTCAACTTTCTTGAGGGTCACAAGTCCCTGCAACTTGCGGAGGGGCCGCGCCCCCCCCCCGGTAGTGCATTTAGGGGGCTTGAGAGGAACGTCCTCTTCCCCAAATTCGCACCGAATCTAGGGTCCCCCGAACTTTTCCCGGATTCCAGCCAAATTTGGTGTTGGGGGTGGTGGGCACCTCTGGCTTGTGATTTGTCGGAGGACGGAGTCCTGGACTTGGGAGTGCGGGGAGTCTGAGATCCGCGGCCTTTTCGTCCTCCTTCTGAGTTTGGAATTCTCCAAAGCCAAGAACCAACCTCGAGCGCAGCCTCAGCGCGGCTCTGCCTGGGCCTGGGAAGGTCTTTTTCGTTTTAGAAAAGTCCTCTGAGGCCGGGACCGGGCCAGGCCGGTGCTGGTTTTCTGGGAGCAGCTCCGGTTTGGGGACGTTGAGAAGAGAGGAGGGCTTTACTGACTCTACGGGCCTTAGGGGAAGGGGCTGTTGGCGCCGCGGAGGTGTATGCTCCGCGGCCGCGGAAATGTGCGAGTTTCTAGTCCTCCGTCCCGATGGCGGGGCGGCGGGTGTCCTTCTCCTTCGCTGGCGCTCGCGATCCTGTGCGCTGCAGGCGGGTCAGCTCTGCCTGGCGTCGATCTAGGAAGTCCTGTGATCTATCAGTTTTAGGTGGGGTAAAGTGAAGGTTGTTTTCGTTTTTCCGGGGATTCGTGTTGCACTTCCCGTCATCCCGTGTTCCCACAGAAAGAGAAAGGCACTCTGGCCTAAGGACCGGTTAATTTAGTCCCTACCTCCCGTCTCCGCAAACCAATTGTGTTTATGTAAGTGTATAGACATAGAAAAAAAATCGAATTTGCTGCCTAGTGAGAGCAAATTATCTGGATAATTGGCTCAAACCTCTCTCCTCTGTGGCTGGGGTAGACGCGGTCTTGAGACTAGAAGTGGGACCTTGCTACTCAGGAGGAGGGTAAATACCTTCCCCGACCCCTGCAGACCTTAGGAGCAGGACTCCTGCACCCAGCAGGAACCTGGCTGTGGCTGCACACCCCCGGACTCGAAAGTGCGGCAGGGAAGCGCAAAGGTGCAGAGGCCCAAAACCCGCCCCAGGCGAAGGCCGCAGCCAAGGCGCGCACTCTGGGCCTCCGGATGGGCTCTGGCAGATAGCGGGCTCACAGGTCAGCTTCATGGGCATTAGGTGAGTGTCTGGGGGACCCCTGCACTCCCATCCCTGCCACTTTCACACATGGTCCTGTGTGGTGGTGAAAGTGGAGCGTTTCTCTGCTCTGAAACAAACACCGGACACTGGGCACCCAGCGGTGCTCATGCTCACACACTGCTGATCTTGAGCAGGAAATAAATTTTCCACCCGACTGAGTGTTTGGGGCGCCGGGGATCGGCCGTGGCCCTCTGCGCCGGGCTCCTGGAGGCCAGGGCTCTGGGGAGCAACCATTGGGATTTGATGATTGGAGCACCTGGACTTCACCCGTAGTTTTTAGGGGCAAGGAGGAGAACCAGACCCAGGGGCACAGCCCCCATCTCTGAACTAATTCTGTGTACACACGTATTTGCCGGTCGTCCAGACTGACGACCACACACAGGGGCATATGTAGGCTGACGGCGATGCACAGGCTGACTCGTGGGTTAGAGTCACCCGGGCTATGGGTAACACTCAGATGAGATAGACACACTCAGGTGAGAAGTCACATAGGTAGAGAGAGGCACAGGCAGATCTGCTGAACACACACAAAACCCCTTTGAAAGACACAGTTGCATACTCACAGGTTAAACTCAAGGACACTCGCGATCAACACAATCAGATGCCCCCTAGGGCAACACTCAGAGGTGCCAAAGCCAGCCCTGCCTTGTGCAGAGCCCCAGGCAGCCCAGGGGCCGGGCACGTGCACACTTTCTCCTGGCCCCTGTGCTCCCTATCCCCGTGCTGGGTCTGGGTCTTCGTGGAGCCGGTTTCAACCTCAACTCTGTGTTCTCTTTCCACCCCCTAACCCGCCCCTACTTCACTGTCCTGCTCAGCCGCCCCGTGGTGCCCATGTAAATGACAGCAATAAATATCTAATCAAGGCCCGGGGCGACGCCGCCAACGCTCGCCAAAGCCCATTACCACACGGGCGGGCGGGATAAGGCGGGGCACTGTGGGGTGTTGAGCCTCGGATGGGGCACGTGTTCTGGTCTGCGCGTCCACCCTGTACTGAGTCCCCCTCGTCTCTCTGACCTTGAGCGAGTCTCAGTTGCCCCTTCTGTAGGAAGGGCATGGAGCTGGGCTCTCCGGAATAGTCTCTGGTTCTCCGCCGTCCAGCAGCTGCTCTTTCCATTTAGTCACCTATCTGTTCTTAGGACAACTTGACTGGGCTCCAGTGCTGCTTGATGGGCGGAGATCTCAGCTCACACACAGCCGCAGATCTCCGCTCTGATGGCCCCAACTCTTCAGATTTTAGCCAGGTTTTCTCCGGCAAAGTGAAGAGTCCCCTGGATCTGAGATCGGCAGGCTGGAGCCCATTTCCCAGATGGGTCACTCCTTCTGGCCAGTCTGCTGCGGCGGGCACTGTTTCAATGTGCTCCAAGGTCACTGGAGCCCAGTGGGTCTTGCAGCCTCTTCCAGCCTTCACAGCTCTATCCGCCAGGGTTTGTTTGCATCTCGCTATCTGTCCGTACTCTGTGACACACAGTGCGGGAGCTTCGCTCTCTGTGCCCACGCGACAGACCTTCCCTTGGGTTCCTCCAGCTGTTTGGAGGCTCTAACTTGGGCCTGGAGCAGCTCTGCTCCACAGTGGTCTCTGCAGTCCCTATTTCCCAGCCCAGCCCCGGATCTGCACTAGCCCAAATCAGCCAGGCTCATCCCCAAGGGACTCCAGGCCAGGGCCATCCCGGTGGGCAGGGCCACCTCCTCTGTGCCCTTGAGAGGCTGAGAATATTCTGGCCGACCATGTCCCTGCTGCATCTCAGCTCCATCCAAGTCTCCTTGGTCTTGGTCTCCGCTGCTCTAGCTCATCTATGCCAGAAAGGAAGCAGAGGATGGAGCAATTACCCAGGACAGCTCTACAGGGTCTGTGGTCAGGCCCCTCTGCCTCCCCTGCCACCAGCCTACCCTCAAGAGCCAACACTGGACCAGAGAAAAAACCAAAAACTGGCCTTTCCCATGTTCTCTACCTCCCCTGGCCTTGTTTTGCGGCCTTAAAAAAAAAATAACTCCAGCCACCTAATTTCTCTGCACCCCTGCACCGCCCCACCCCCCCAGCATTAAGGACCTCAGAAAACCGTAGGACTGTAGGCAGAGGGGCCTCCCTCAGTCTCGCCCCATTAGCCTGCGGGGGGCTAATTACCCCAATTAGCAGCTGATTTATAATTAATGGCTTGGACCGAGGGATAATTGGATGTTAATGGATAACAGTTTGTGCAGGGAACTAAGCACTCAGGTTCCTCAGAAGGGCTGCTGGCCCACCCCAGACCCCAGAGCTCTCCCTGCTGGTGCCCCTCCTACTGGCTCTGCCCCCATCCCTGAATCAAGAGGGTAGGTGTGAATCTCCTTGGAGGAATTTATGAGCTCTACAAGCCTGTTGTGAAGTCCAGCACCCCATCAGACCTGACCCTTGTGAAGCCACATACTTTCAAACCCAACCGCCTGCTGATCTTGGCTCCAACTCCATGTTTACTTTGGGGACCCTCAGCTGAGCCAGAAGGATGATGACTGAGATTCTTCCACCTTAGTAGCCCATCCCCTTCCCATGTGGATCAGGCAACATGGGGCTCACGGTGGCAGTGTGGGGTGTCATGGTGTCTATATCAAATGCCAGTGGTGGATGGGGCATGGCCAAGTGAGAGCAGCAGTGGCCAGGGCTCAGTGTGGGATGGGGTCAGACTTCAGTCTGTGGCAAGGTCAGGGCCACAGCTGTGACTGGGAGGTGTCTCGCCTTCTGGTGGGGACACTGGATTTTCCCTGCTGGGGCTAGGCAGGGCAGGCAGGGTGGGGAGGAGACTCTGGGCATTGGCGCACTCAGTTCTGGAACCTCCTGCCCTTCTCACATGTCTCCCCTCACCCAAGGCATCTGTCTGCAGTTACCCTAGAATCTGAGCCCCTAGAGCTGGAACTCATCATGCTACCCCAAAGTCCATTGCACAGCAAGCAGTGGCTGTATCTTTGTTTGTGGAATGAATGTCTAATGTTTCCTGGGCTGGGTACTCGGTACTGAGAGCTGGCTGGGGAGCCAGACTCTGACCTGGAGCAGCCCTGGACCAGCAAGATTATGAGCTCTGGTGAGCACTGAGTTCACACTTTGGAGTGTGACTCCCTGGATTCCATTCTGGCTAAGCTGCTCAGCTGTGTGGCTTTGGGCAAATGACTTTACCTCTCTGGGTCTCAGCTTCCTTATCAGACAAATGGGAATTATGAGGCTGTTGTGAGGATTAATTGAGATGCTGCCTGTCAGGTCTCTATGAGGATGGCTGGCAAAAATAGTTATTATTTTATCTTTGGCAAAGAGCAGGCAAATGAGTAACTACAATCCAGTAAGGTAATGCTGTGATCGGAGTTAAAGAAGAGACCTGACCCAGCCTGGGGCATCAGGGGAGCTTCTTGGAGAAGGAGGTGCCTAAGCTTAGTGTGAGGAATCAGGAGTTCTCCAGGCAATGCTGGTGGAGGGACAATATTCCCAGAGAGGGAGGCAGCAACCTGGTGGCTTTGGAGAGCCGTGTCTCAGTGTTGGGTGGAGGGTGATGGTGCAGCATGTTAGGAGTGGGCCAGAGGGAGGAAAGGGAGATGGAAATAGGCTTAAATGTGCACTGCTGGGGTAATGGGAGCAGAGGTTGGCACCCCAGAGGGAGGGGGATGTACCCCAGATTCCTCAGCTCTTACACGCCCAGAAACAAATGATGCCATTAGCTCTTATGTGTGTCTCTCTCTAGAATTTGCCTTTAATCACTCCCAGTGGTCCTGCTGGCCACGTTGAATCCCATAGTGGGGAGGCATGGCTGGGAAGAATCTTGCCACTGGCAAGGGCCACTGGCTTTCTGCAGCTTTGAGCGCCTGATACTGACAGTGGAGATTCAGGGAGCTTGCAGGGCTCAGCAGTAATCCAAAAATTGATCTGGGGCTCTTAGAGCTCCTGTAAAATGAACAACATCTGAGAGGGAGCAGCTGGGGATGTCCTCATGTCAAGCCTGCTTGCAGACCACATGCCTGCAGGGTCCTTGGTCAGGGTAGGGTAGGGATCTCCATGCCACTCCCATCCTATGCTCCCACTGCTGATTCCTGGGAACACAGAACTAAGGACAGTTGTGGATACAGGGGCACTAACCGGGATGGGGTCACAGCCTCCGCAGTTCCCGGGCAGGTCAGCCAGGTGACTCACCTTCCTCGAGCCTCAATTCCTCTTCTGTACAGTGGAGATTATAATGGTGCCTTCCTCATAGAATTGGGGTAAGAAGTTAGTGAGGTTGCTGAAGTTGAATATCTGGCATGTGCCAGACATAGAGCTTCTCTTAAAATCTCGGACCGAATAGCTCAGAGTTGGAAGACTTCTAGGTCATCTTTTTTTTAACTACCTGCCAACACACACATACACACGCATGAAAGAATCCCTCCTCCTTGGCCTCCCTCACAGGTGGCCAGCTCTGGGTTACACACTTCTCATGATGGGGGTCTCTTTTCCTTCTGGGGCAGCCCATTGGGTCAGTGTCATGTCAGAAGAGGCCAGAGATGGTAGGACCCTCACCAAGGTCACACAGCAGCCTGGAGATGGGGGAGATGGGGCAGGAGCCCTGGCCTTATGCTCCTGGGCTCGTGTATTTGTGATCTTCTACCTACCTGAAGTTAAAGTCCTTTTGGACTCTGAACTGTGAGGTAGAAGGGACAGCTGCAGAGGCCTCTCCAGGGACAAAGGGGCAGCAGGATTTCTCAGGAAGGAAGTCCATGGCAACAGGCTGCCCTCAATCCCTCCCTCTGCCACTGTCACTCAGGCCCTAGTACAGGGCCTGTCTCTTGGCCACACTTGGAAAATAAACACCAGACCAGATAGATCTTCAGAGACAGAGACCCAGGTTTCCATCCTGCCTCTACCACTTACTAGCTGTGGGACCCTGGGCAGGAGAGTTTATCTCCCGAGTCTCTGTTTTCTCATCCATATAATGGGGATAATAATATCTACCTGGTAGGGTTGTGCTGAAGCTTATTAGAGGATATACCTAGAATAAGCAGAACAGGACTTGGCTCATGGTAAATGTTCAATGTTCATTTTTTGGAATGTTCAAAAAATTCAATGTAGCTGTTTTTGTTAATGAGCTGATGTGCGTCACTGTGCCTGGAAGAGGTGAAATGAAGAGGTGCCTGGAAGAGGACAGAAGAGGTGAAATGCTCAGAGAATGTTGGTTTCTTCTGCTTCTGCTTTGTTTCCTCTCCTTTAAACAGAGTTGTTCTGCCTTGTTCCCACTGTGTGTGGGAATGAGAAGAAACGGAGGAAGAAATAAAAGTTCAGAGGAGAGGAAGAGGCGAAGAGCAGCGGGGCAGGCCCGTGGGGTGGCCAAGCTGGATGTGACCAAAGGAAGGGTCCACTTTCCTTTTAATCAAAGACCCCTTGCATGCAGTTTCCTGGCAGTGCTGCTGTTAATTTATAAAAAATGCCCCCTAATAAAATTCTGCTTGATTCTTCGATTGGCTGGGCATTAGGCCGCAGCCAGCAGCGACGCGGGGACATAACGGATGCATTTGCAGATTTGGAAAATTAAAGCCATCTATATGGCGCCTGTGGCGGGAGATCCGCCGATCTGCTTGCTTAATGAAATATAAAGATTCTTTTAACCAATGTAAGCACAATTCGACAGCTTGTGAAACACGGCCGCGCCGTGATGGATGGCTCTCCTGGCTCGCCAGGAATTGCGGGGCGGCACCTTTTAAATATATAATTGATTCTGTTTGGAGTGTGCAGTGGGCTGAGCCCATGCAGGGCCCGGCCCGGGGCCAGGAGTGCAGGGCCCTGTTTAGAGGCTCCGGCAGGCCCTGAAGGGCTGTGGCCTGGGTGGCCTCCTGGTCGGCCTGCCAGCACTCAGAATGGGATGTGGATGGGCTCTAGCTGTTAGGCCTGGTCGAGGACCCTGGGGGCAGGCCCAGGCTGCCCTTAGTGCTGGGAAAGGGCCCACTGGGCAGAGGTCCTCCTACCCAGGCCTAGAGTCCTGGGGACAGAGGAGGTAGTGAGCTAGGACTCGAAGTGTCCATTCCTCCCTGTGGACCATACTGGCCTGTGGTGGCCCTACCTCCCTCATCATCTCTGGTCTAAAATTCTTTCTCATCCACTTAACATTTATTATTTACTAAGCACCAACTGTGTACCAGGCTCTGTGCTAGGTGGTGCAGAAACAACAATGTGTAAGTCTAATCTATTTTCTCTGTGTTGAGCTATCTCTTTGGTTTTTTTCTTTCTTTCTCTTTGTATTTTTCTCTCTTGTCCTCTCTCAGACCCTGTTCAGGGGTGGAAGAGCCACAGTACACTGGCTCAGCAGCAGGGGATGGGGCCATATGACTTCCTAGGGCACCACTTAGTGTACATTCCTCTGGTCACACACTCACACTCACATCATTTGCACACACGGGCTCACAGACATGCACACTTGCCTAGACGTATAAAATAGCTACAGACACACACACAAACACAGACAGATGCACATACAGTCATGTGGCTGGTCCCAGTTGGGCTGCACACATGTATGGCCCCACATGGACACTGAGGTGAGCTGCAGACATGTGGCTGTGTGGTACCACACGTGTGCAGCTTGGATGGTAAGTGGCATCTACAGACAAGGGTCCCTCTGTGGCCTCAGAGGAGACCCAGGGCCCTGATGTCCAGCTGAAGTGAGGAAGAGGAGATGAGGCTGGGGAGAGAGGAGCTCAGCTGGGAAGATTCGGGTTCACGCACAGCCTCCTCTCACCGCACACACACATGCATGTGTGTACACACGTGCACACAAGCATGCATGCCAGGTGGAATGTGCTTTTTCTTTGCAGTCCTCCTATTTTGGATCAAATCAGAGAAGACAGAATGACAATGACAGAAGTCAGAGAACAGAATATGCTGGGTAAAATCCTATATGACTGGGGTTGGGAAACACTAGCTGGTGGGCAGAACTTCACCTGTGGAAACCTGTTCCACCATTTCCTAGCTGCATGGCCTTTAGCAAATTATCCAATCTTTCTCACCTTCCATTTCCGAATCTGTAAGATGGGGATAGAAGAGTCCCTACCTCCTGCGGTGCTAGGAGGATTGATGGAGGTGTCCGATGTATCAGAGGCACTTCATAAATAGTTGTTATTATTAGTTCATTCATCTGATCCTTATCTCCTGAGCCCTGCTGCTTTGCAAGACCCTGTGGTCTGGGCTGGCTTCAGTTCCTGGCTTCAGTTAATAAAGACATGTTGTGCATCAAAAACTGTGAGATCAGCAATAATTAAATCAATTAAAATGTCACTTACCACATTAATAGCAGTGAGTTTTAAAGCAACAAAACCTCTGAGTTTGGTGTGAGAGGAACATTCCAGCCACAGGGGGTGGGGAGGAGAGGGATAACATTACCTCTCAACTCTGTTCTCCCTTCCCCACCTGGAGCTTGTGACACCATTTTGGAGCCTGGCTCCATCCCCACATCCACTGGAACACATGGATACCCCCTTCCCAACATTCAACACCCCCTCCTCCCAAAGAAAGAAGGAATATAAATGCTGAAATCACCTGTAATCCCTTCTGCTATCTCCCAGAGATAACCTCTGTTAACATTTCAGGGTATAGCCTTCCAGACTTTTTTCTATGCATAATTTATACATCCACTACAAAAATGGGATCCCATCATGCATACTGTTTTGTTACCTGTTTCTTCCACTCAACAATAGATTGTGAATATCAGCACATACAGATACCGCATCATTGTTTTAAACTGTGGCACTGTGTTCCCTTGTGGGCACGCCTGTCCCCTCGTTTACTGAACTAATCCTCTCTCGATGGACAGTTTGGTTCCCAATTGTTTGCCATCATAAGCAGTGCTGTGATAAATGTTTCTGTGCACATATCTCTGCATACTTGAAGGACAAATTCCTAGAAATGAAATTGTCGAGTCAAAGATGATATACCCTCTAAAGGCTTTTGATGCAAGGAATAAAGAGCTCTTTCGTCAGTGAGATAGGAGAGGGACATTTCCCACTCCCCTAGATAACCTCGTGTAATAATTTTTCTTCATATTTGCTAATCTGCTTGGTAAAAAAATGATATCTCACTGTTTCTATTTTTATTTCTTTGGTTATAAGTAAGGCTGACCTTTTGTCATATGTCGATTGGCTATTTGTGTTTCTTCCTTAATGAGTTGTTTCTTCATTTACTTAACCCATGTTTTACTAAGGTGATCATCTTTTTTTTTTTTTTTTTTTAAAAAGACAGGGTCTCACTGTGTTGCCCAGGCTGGCCTCCTGGGCTCAAGTGAGATCCTCCTGCCTCAGCCTTCCGGGTAGCTGGGATTATAGGCACATGCCACCACATCTGGCTTCTCTTTTATTTTTATTTGTACTATTTATTTTTTTAAATCAATTTTGCTATGTCATATACGGTATATGGTAAATATTTTTCCAGATTTATTGTTTGCCTTTTCTCTTTATTTATGATCTTCTGCTATACTGATATTTAAACACTTTTTTTTATCACTATGTCTAGCATTCTTTCCTCTTAGGTTTCTGCCTTTGAGGTCATGGCTGTTTTGCACAGAGTGGGCTTCTGTGAGTGAGTGTTGCTGGAAGGTGTTACCCTGTGAGTGATGACTCAGAAATCTGTAAATCTAGCCCTCAGCTCCAGACTCCCATATCCCACTGGCAATTCAACATTCATACTCGGAAGTTGCATTCATATTTCACTGTTGCTACGTTCCCCCAAACATGATTTCCATTCTCTCCCCGCCTAGACCTGCTTCTCCAACCCAGTGCTCCTCATTCAGGAAAAGACTCATCTCCACTCAGCTGCGCAAGCCACAAACTCAAGTTATCCTTGTTTTTGCCCTCTTCTTCTCACGTCTTATAACTAACCTGTCAGCAATCGTGTTGAAGCTACCTTCATACCATGTCTAGAATCTGACCGCTTCTCACCACCTCCTCCCTCACCAGCCTGGTTGCTTGCAGTGGCCTGGTGGCCTGGTCTGTCTGCTTTTCTTCTGGCCCCTCTGTGGTCTATTCTCTGGATAGCAGCCAAAGTGAGCTTTTAACAACAAATCCTATCATGTTACTCTCCTGCTCAAGACCCTCCAGGGGCTTCCCATCACACTCAGGGTAAAATCCAAGCTCCTCCTCTGGCACCTGCCTCCTCCCCCCTCTCCAGCTTTGCCTCTTCCACTTGTTCCCGCCCTCTGGGCTCCAGCCACCCTGGGTTTCTTGCTGTTCCACATACACAAGCTTATTCGTGCCTCAGGGCCTTTGTCCTTGCTGTTCCTTCTGCCTGGAAAGCCTTTTCCCCAGAGCTTCATGGGGCTGACTTAAGTCTCTGCTCAAGTATCAAGAGCCGTTTCCTGACCACACATTCCAAAATGATCTCTTCTTTCTCTCTTGTCATTCTCCTCCCCTGCCTTATTTTTCTCAGAGCACTTATTCCTTTCTGACATTATTTTTATGTATTTTTATTTGTTGTTATACATCTCCCCCATCCAGGAATGTAAATTCCACGAAGTTAGGGACTTTGGTATTTAGTAGGTGTGTGCTTAAAAAAATGTGTGTTGAATGAATATGTGTGATATGCAAATGTGCCTGAGTGTCATGTTTGTGTGTCGATGTATCTGCTGCAAGAATAGATATCTGTAAGAGTGTCTGTGTGTGGAACTGTGGGGATAATGACGTTGGATTTGTGTGTGTGAATAGGGTGGCTTCTGTGACTGCCTTGCCAAGAACGTCTGCATACACGTGTTTGTGCATGAAACATGTGTGTGCTTGTCTGCGACTCTGTGTGTGCATGCTGTGGATGTTTGGTTATGTATAGTCGGTGTCTGTCTCAGTGAGAGTGGGGAACTGAGACACCTGGACATGTCTTCCTCCCACCTGCCATTGCCACAGCCTTCCCCTTCCACCTCCCACACCCGGGATAGAGGAAACATCTCTGTATCTTTGGGAGACTGCAGACATGGGGTCACGTTCCCAAAACAGCATTTCATGCTGGTGCAGAGTGAGTGCACAGAGGAGGACCGTGGAGGCTGCGGCAACGTGGGGCCCTGGATTGGCTGTGTGGCCTCAGCATGTCACTGTTCTTTCTCTAAGCCTCGGTAGACTCATCTGTAAATAGGGTTCATTGTTCTTGGCCTGCTTGCTTCTTGGAGAAATGGTGAGAACAGAGCGAGGTAATGGCAGTGAATGTATAACAGTCAGCAATAGTACTCTTATGTCTGCGCAGGGCATTAGGGTTTTAATCCACTGTCTCATCAGAGTGAATGCCTCAATGGGGACTCCAGCTCTGGACTTGGCTCCAGGTAGTCCTCAATGGGTCTTTGTCGATCAAATAGTAAGTGTGTGAGAGAATCAGGAATGTACAAATGGGGGAGTGCCTGGGTAACTGAAGGAAGAGGTGATTGCATAAAGCAGCAAATGGGCTTGTAAATCACAATGACTAACACCTTTGAACACATATTGTGTGCCAGGCCCTATTGTAAAGGCCTCTCTTAATCCTTGCAACAACCCGTAGAGATAGGTATTATTATTAACTCTCTTTTGCAGAAACTGAGGGTCAGAGAAGTTAGGTGATGTGCCCAAAGCCACAAAACTCCTGAGTCGGGGAGTTGAGATTCCAGCCCAGGCAGTCTGACTCTAGAGCCAGAACCTTAAACCCTCCGCTGGTCCTGCTGAGTGCATCAGAGAATGAGTGGGCGGGTGAGGGACTAAATGCAGGAGCCCTCACACTCTGAGCCATGGGCAAGACAGGTCACTTCCCGGTGGGGGAGCTTCTGCTGATCTGGACCAGGGTGGGTCTCCCCAGGGGTAGAGTCTGACAGCCCTGCCTCATGTCCTTCTCCCTCTTCCCCCCCAGCAGGCGGATGCCGCCATGCAGCACTACGGGGTGAACGGATACTCGCTGCATGCCATGAACTCGCTCAGCGCCATGTACAACCTGCACCAGCAGGCAGCCCAGCAGGCCCAGCACGCGCCCGACTACCGGCCTTCAGTGCACGCGCTTACGCTGGCTGAGCGCCTGGCTGGTAAGGGCCGTGGAGATGGCACCATGGGGACAGCACTGTGGGGGCTGGGGAGGAGGGGCAGCCTGGGGGAGGAGGCTCTGGGAGGCAGAGGGGAGGGAGCACTGGCCAGGCTTGTTCTGGGCAGCTCAGAAAGACTCAGGTCACTTAGCAACACAGAGCGGTGTCAATTCAAAATCCATGCATGTATGTCCAAAGCACCCCTTGTTTGCCAGCGCTGTTCAGGGGACCGGAGCTTCCCTCTGCCTTCACATTCTCATGAAGCCTGTGAGGGAGGTATTCGTTAGCCCCATCTCACAGATGAAGAAACCGAGGAAGGGGAGTGAGGGACTAGTCCCAAGTACTATAGCTGGGAAGAAGCTGGAAGGAGGCTGGAATGCCCAGGGGAGGAGGTTTCAGGCACAAGGAATCATATATAATCGTGGTTCCCCGGTTCTGAACACCAGCTGTGGGCCAGGCGCTGCGCAAGGCTCTCTCTTTCCATGGGCACCATTCAGTCCTGATGAGGAGAGGCTGTTAGCTCCATTTATGGACATTTTAAGGAAACTGAGGCGCAGAGCATTAAATCTGGGTGGGAGTGAGGTTGGAACATGACATTACGGCTAAAACTATGACCTCTGAAGTCACAGACTTGTGACCAGCACAGGGTCTGCTCACTCACCTCTCTTTTCTCTGAGCCTCAGTTTCCCCTTTTATAAAAGGGAAACAATGGCAGTGCCCATCCCATAGCGTGGTTGGGAGGTTATTTGAGGTGGCACATGGAAAGTATTCAGCAGAGCCTCATAGGTGCTCGGATGTCATTATTACCCAAAGCTCAAGGTCAGTACCCATGAGGGAGCTGCAGCCTGGTCCCCCCACTCCTGGGTCAACTGGTTATTGCCCTGCTCTGCCAGCTCCTCAGGGATGTGAGAAAGATTCAGTGACATAGGTGGGGAGCTTGATTTCCTGGAGGTGATGCCACCCACTCCATCCTGCCCCAAGCTAAGCTGGTAAACCCATGTGGGCCCAGCCTGTGCCAGACAGTCCTCAGATGACTTCAGGGCACTTCTAAGGAGAACAGGGGCCCACAGACCCATGAGATGGCACAGAAGGAGGAGTGTGTTCAGGGTCAAATGGTGAAGCAGCTCAGAGAACCAGGATCAGCTGGTGTAGTGAGGGGGGGCTTTCTGCAGGCTGTGGGGCAGAACCCAGGCCTTAAAAAGGCATGGCAAGGAGCAGGGAGCAGCATGAGCAAAGGCACAGAGGTGAGCTGGGATCTGAGCACCCAGCCTGGCAGATAGGGTGTGGGCCAGTCCCACCTCTCCTGTAGACGCTGCTAGGCCTGTGGCAGGACTCAGTGCATAAAGCCTCCAGATTGGTGTGTGGGTGTTAGTCTCCAGTGTGCAGATGGTGGATGCAGTCCTGCCCCAGCTGTGGCTACTTCCCTGGTCTGGAGTGAATTCACTGTGCCTGACCTGGTGTTGACATCAGCTCCTGACAGTGTTCCAGGACTGAGAGGAGGAGTCAGGAACAGAGGCTTGTGTGTGTTGGTGGGGCAGAGGAACTGGGGTATTCAGCTACACCCCAATTCTCTAATTCTTAAGAGAGAAGGCCATGAGCTCCAGGTGAGCGTTTGTAGGGAAGGCTCACCTTCCAGCAGACGTTCTGGCCATGACACAGAGAGCCTGGCCTTCCTGCCACCACCCCTGCTCACAGTCCCTGGAGCCAGCAGTGGGATGCTGAGCTGTTGCTCCCCTAACCAGGCTGGGGCTGCCTGACTGGCCCCCACTCCTTCCCCTGCCTCAGGGTGACCAGCATGGGGCTGGGATTAAGGGCAGTTCATGAGGGGTTCAGGGCTCCCTCTTTAAATGGAAGGAGTATCCCAAAGTCTGGGGCTCCCTGGAGACCGAGTTGCCTCTTTTTTTCCATTTAGGGTATTGTGGAGGACTCCCCAATCCCCGAAGTGCAGGGGAAGGACTCTGGCAGCCCTGCGCAGAGGCCGAGACCTCTGAGAACTTGGGTTCCTCTCAGCACAGATGGGGCGGGATCACATATGAGGTGGCCGGAGGCAGAGCGGAGTGAAGTTACTGTCCATCCTGCAGGGACTAGTCAAGCAGAGGGGCTAGAGGTGGACACCAGCCCGGGGCTGACGCTATCCTGGGTGCTTTACGCTATCCTGGGAGCTTTTCACACAACCAGACATGTGGACAGGACGTGGAAACAGTGGTCCCCCAGCCCCATCTCCCCTCCAGGCCTGTGGTAGTTGGAGCCTGGTCTCTTTGTCTTTCTGCTCTTGGGAAGGTGGCTGAAAGGGTCCAGACTGAGTTCCACAAGCCTTTCCCGAGACCCGAGGGCCCTGCCAGAACCAGGCTTTCTGTCCAGGAAACGTAAGAGCAGGAGCCTCCGGCCCTGCCATGGGAGACTCGTAGGAAAACTGGGGTGATGAGATTTACACACAGAGAACAGAGAGTCACGTGCTGGTGAATTCTCTCTACACAGTCAGACCCCCCTCACTAGGAGATGAGCACCCCAGGCTGGCTTCTCACGGTCAGGGCCAGGGTTCTGACGGTAAAGAAAAGTCTTAGTGTCCAGCATTGGAGGGCTGCAGGGTGTTAGAACCTTTGAGACGTGGACTTACGGATCGTTAGCACCACGTAGTCTCAGAATATTATACTGGTGGTATCCTGGGACTTTATGGCTCTCAGGGCAATACCCACCTCCCCACCCTCAGTGCCAAATAAGGGAGATCCCCGCAATCACATGCCTGACAGCCATTCACGGAGCCCAGTTAGACCTCTGTGGTCCTGATAGTGGATTGAGGGGTGGGGAGTTCTTGAAAATCCAGCCGTATGGAGAGGGGACAGGTGACTTCCAAGGGCAAAGAGCCAGAGGCCAGCTCTGGGAGCAGCCTGGGTGTCCACAGTGGGTCAGAGCAGGATCAGATTTGAACCTATTTCCCATAATTAAATGGGCCCCCTCTCCTTGCCCTCCAACGGCTGTACATTTCAAGACATCATCTTGGAGGCCCGCTATGGCTCTCAGCACCGCAAACAGCGTCGCAGCCGCACGGCGTTCACCGCTCAGCAGCTCGAGGCCCTGGAAAAGACCTTCCAGAAGACTCACTACCCAGACGTGGTGATGCGAGAGAGGCTGGCCATGTGCACCAACCTGCCTGAGGCCCGGGTGCAGGTAGGGCCCAGCTCCCCCAACCAGGCCTTGCCGACAAGCACTGGCCCCTTGTCCAGCAGCTGGCATTGCAGCCCCATGCCGAGGTGTGAAGCCTGCGGTGACAGGAGGGGAGTTTTGGGAGGGAGAGAGGGGGTGTGTTTCCTGGGGCGAGCAGCAGTGTTGCCATATACAGTCTCTCCCCGAGCACCGTGCTCCACAACAACCCTACTTCTTCTGCCCTCCCCGTCTCTGACTGCTCCTCTCCTGTCCCCAGGTGTGGTTCAAGAACCGCAGGGCCAAGTTCCGGAAGAAGCAGCGCAGTCTGCAGAAAGAGCAGCTCCAGAAGCAGAAGGAGGCTGAGGGCTCCCACGGGGAGGGCAAGACCGAAGCCCCAACCCCAGACACCCAGCTGGAGACTGACCAGCCCCCCAGTCTGCCCAGTGGCGACCCCCCTGCTGAGCTCCACCTGAGCCTGTCAGAGCAGTCGGCCAGTGAGTCAGCCCCTGAGGATCAGCCAGACCGTGAGGAGGACCCCCGGGCGGGGGCTGAGGACCCCAAAGCTGAGAAGAGCCCTGGGACTGAGGGCAAGGGGCTGAGCTGCAAGAGGGGCAGCCCCAAGGCAGGTGAGGCTCAGGAGGGGCTGGGGCAGGCCGCGGTCTGACCGGGGCCTGAGTGTGTGAGGTGGCCAGAGCAGGGGGTGGTCAACCCCTGGCACTCAGGGGCATCACCAGAGCGGGCCTGGGCCGGCTGTTCAACCTTGAGTTGCTGAGTCGTGGGAAGGTCTCATGGGTTCTGTGGGAGGGGCTGGGTGGCAGGGGAGGAGGACTTGGGGGGCCCAGGGCAAACATTATTTATCAACCATTTGGGAGTATTTCCAATACATTAACAATCAGTGCGGAGGTACCGGTGCATACCGGGTGAATACCCTGTCGGTACCAGAGATTCCCACATGCAGCGACATAGTTGGGGAGCTGCATTTCTGAAGGAACAGAGCTCTGCCGTGAGGCGGGTCTCAGATGCAACCCCAAGCCTAGGTGGGGAGTGGGTAGGGACTGTGAGCTGGAGGGTAGGGGTGGGAGCCGGGGACAGAAGGGGGAAAGCAAAGTAACAGCCCTTGAAAAGAAAGAGGGGCTCCCCAAGGACAGACATGGGGGCCTTGGCAGAGACCCCCTGGGTCCCTCCCTCCAGGGGTTTTGAGCAGTGCTTCGGGGCTGCCCTGGCTGAGATGGGATGGATATGGTTTCAGCCATAGGCTGTCTTGTCTGCAGTGCCAAAGGGGTGGGAAGGCCGAGGGGGCCTCTCCTGGCAGGTGCGCCCCTTGTCCTGAGTGCTTGGTTCTTGGCTGTTTGCAGATTCCCCCGGCAGCCTGGCCCTAGCGCCTGCAGCCCCAGGGGGCGGCCTCCTGGGCCCCTCCCACTCCTACTCCTCGTCCCCGCTGAGCCTCTTCCGCCTGCAGGAGCAATTCCGCCAGCACATGGCGGCCACCAACAACCTGGTGCACTACTCCTCCTTCGAAGTGGGGGGCCCAGCCCCCGCTGCTGCTGCAGCTGCCGCTGCCGCCGTGCCCTACCTGGGGGTCAACATGGCCCCGCTGGGCTCTCTGCACTGCCAGTCCTACTACCAGTCCCTGTCAGCAGCCGCTGCTGCCCACCAGGGTGTGTGGGGGTCCCCACTGCTGCCTGCACCCCCGGCAGGCCTGGCGCCTGCCTCGGCTGCCCTGAACAGTAAAACCACAAGCATCGAGAACCTGCGGCTCCGGGCCAAGCAGCACGCAGCCTCCCTGGGACTCGATACGCTGCCCAACTGACTGTCTGGCCTCCAACCCAGCCAGGGGTCTTGGGTGCCCCCTCCCAGCCCCGTGGTTATTCCCAGGCGGCTCTCAAGGAGTTAGCTCTGTGAGCCCAGGGATCCTGCACCCGGCGTCCTGTTCCCTGTCCCCTTCTCCAGCCCCCAGCCCGAGGGGAAGCCCACACCTGCACACCCTCTGCATGGCCCTGCTTGGACCCCGTGGAGGCCGAAGGGGGAGGAGGTGAGAGGCTGGGGTGCCCCAGCTTCCCTTTGGGAGGCGAGAGGCTCCCACTGGCTAGATCCCCACCTCGATAGCACCTCCCCCCTTCTTTCCCTCCCCTTCGGCCCCCTAGTAAGTCGATGTGTGGAATGTGAGATATAAATATAAATATATAAAGCTATATTTTCAGGCACCTGCCTGCCCCAGGTCCCTGCCCCGCTCCCATCTCTTCTCTGCTGCCACCCTCGCCTCCACCTCCAGCCCCGCAGCTCACTCCAGCCTTCTCTCTCTCTCTGACTCCATCTCCTTTCCTCCCTCCCTCCATCTCCCTCTACCTGCCTGGGTCCGGTCTGGCCCCTCTCTGCCCATCCTCTGCCTTTCCCTTATGTCTCTCCCCCCACCCCTGGTTTCTTCCTTTGGTGCTGACTGTGTTGGTGTCATCCGTTCCTAAGCTATGTTTTGTTTGGGGTTGTGGCTGTTTGGGTTTTAGTAATTTCGCTTCTTCCTGTTCCTCTCCTTCTCTTCCCTCCCCGCTTCATCCCTGCCTGCCTATCTCCTCTCCCCGCCTGCACCCTCTCCAGGCCCTGCTCCTTCCCAGGCTCTGGGGGCAGCAAGGCCCTAGCTGGAGACCCTGTGGCTCTGGAGCTGCAGGCCGGAGGTGGCACTGGCCCCCGCACCCACCCTCCCCCGGGCCTGACATCCAGAAGGAGTCGTGGGTCACTTTCTCTTCTCTCTGCTCAGTGTTGAGGTCCCAGTTTCCTGGATTGAGGAGGCGATAGTCAGGCTGGGGCAGGTGGTAGAATGGGCAGCATCCCTGCCTGCAAGTCCTCCAAGGACAGAGGCCTGGTGTCAGCGTTCACCCAGGACTGACCACAGGGCTCTAGAGCTCTCTTTGGGGAGACTTCCCTGGTTGGAGGGAGGCAGCAGGGGAAGAGGAGCCTCAGAGGAACAGGGCTGGCGCTGCTCTCCCACAGCCAGACTCCAGGTTCCGCCGGCGCTGTCCTCCCAGGAGCGCGCCTGAGCCAGGCACCGAGGCAGAACTCTGGCTCCTGATCACGGTGAGTGCAAACCACATAGCAGCGCACAGGCTCAGGCTGCTGTCGGCTTCCCGGAGCCAATTGTTGAAATAAGGGCTTTTGTCCAGCTAGTCCCCGGCACGGAAAGTTGTGTTTCTATTTATGGCCAAGAAACCCAGCTCAGAAACTCCCTTTCAAAGCTGTGTGACCTTGGGCAAGCCTATAGCCTCTCTGGGCCCATTTCCCCATCTCGGTTAGGTGGCCTGTGAGGTCCTGGCCAGCTCTACAGTTTCCGTTCTGTGCTCACAACCTTGCAGGACAGAAGTTTTTAGTTAAATTAACAACAATAAAAAAGCTCTCAGAAGCAGATGTATGAATTAGAAAATTACTATTTCCTTGCTGTGGATCAAGAGGTGTTGTATGTGCAAGCCTCTCCGTGGACACTGCCTCGGTTTCCCCATAAGTATGATGGTCCCCTTCTAGTTCAAACAATCTGGATTTGATACTGCTTTGCTTGAGTTCCAGTGCCAATCTCTGGGGTCATCCCATTCCCATGTCTTCGCATGATCTCAGGGGCTCTGGGCAGAGGGAGGGGGACAGCTTGGACAGATTCCTGTCCACGATCCCCAACCCCTTGTGTCTCACCACTGAACACTCCAACCCCCACCAAAGAAGCTGATCTGAAATCCAGGGTAAAGATTCCTATGGCTCGCTTCCTCTCCCAGCGGGACGAGAGGTTCTCTTGGTGCCCTGGTAGGATGGGTTTGCAGGGCAGTCAGCGTCTGTCATCCCTGGGAGGTCGGTCTGGGCTGGGGCAGATGCAGAAGGCTTTGGACAGGAATAAGGTGAGGGAGATGGTAGCTAGGACCAGGAAACCTGTCTGAACAAATCAATGGAGGCAAGCTTAAGTGGACCATGGGGAAGAGGGTGGCCAGCTTCGTGAGAGACAGGGCGAGAGGCCCGGAACCCAGGCTAAAGACCTCACTTCCACATGGAAAGTACCACGACAGCCAACTGAAGGTTTCTGAACCCTCAGGTGTATTTCTGGGGTCTGGAATTTGGAAGGTGAATGTAACAGCCCTGGGGGCATCAGAGGAGAGAGACTTAGGCAGGGGTCTGGGAGGTTGGCAAAGACTCTAGGAGAGATGGAAGGGGTTTTGGTTTGAAGGGGTTCTGAGGCCCATGGTGCAGCGACTGTCGTCTAGGATCAGACCCCAGGAAGTTCTGTTTCTAAAACAACAAAAAAATCTCATCTGGCCCAGGCATGGGGACCTGCAGCTTTTTGTCTGTCCCTAGGTGTGAGTGACTGTCCTTGGGCCTTGGAATCCAGCCCTGTACATTACCAATTCCTCCAGGAAGCCTCCCCTGACCTCCTAAGGGGCAAGTCCATCTACAGTCATGTTGTGACATGATGGGAGCCAGGCCCACCTTAGGCTCAGCCCAGCTTCCCTCAGAGCTTTATCAGTACTTTTCCCATTCAACGAACCCATATCCACAAGCCCAGAGAAGGCAGGGAAGGTGTATGTGGTCCCTGCCCTGGGGCAGCTCTCAAGCCACTTTAGGGCACCAGCCTCAGGGACTGAGGGCAGCTAGAGGGCAGGGGAGAGCTACTTGTAGGCAGCACCAAGCATCTCTTTGGGAGGCAGAGAGTGTGGGCTTGGTGGGCCCACCTCACCTGACACGGAGGCTGGAGCCTCGCCCAGGCCTGCTGGCCGCCCCTCGGGCCGAGAGCCTGGGGCTCAAGCTCTGGCTGTCCCCTCCAGGAAAGCCTCATGCCTGGCCTCTCCCTCCTATTTGAGGTCTCCCTTTCCCTGCTTCCTCACTCCCCCAGAGCATGGTTCGGGGGCCTGAGTCCTCACCCCGACTCTGAGACTGCTTTCCAAACCAGCCGTTTTGTGACCGTTTGTGCTTAGAGGTCGTGGCAGCCTGTGGCAAAAACACTGTGTACTGTATTTATTTATTCTGTTAGTTGAAAAGACAAGACTCAAACCACCCTCTCCCCGCCACCGTGTAGTGCAGCATGACGCTCTGTGTATTTGTCTGTCTGTTGGTCTTACTTCCTGTGACGTTGTGACCTGTTCTTTGTCCTGTTTGGCTAATAAAAGAGAACCCAGCAGCACAGACCTTGGTCCATGTTCATTTCCAGAGATGACTGCAGTGGGCTGAGCAGGCAGCGTCTCACGGTCTGTTCGCTGCTCCTCGGACGCTGTGGCCGGCGGGGAGAGAGGCCAGCCTGCCGCACGACTGGCCACTGCCTCGCTGGCCGGGTGGGTCTCTCCACGGCCCGTACCAGTCTGCAGTGGGGTGCCGCTCTGGAGTGGGTGCAGGGGAGCAGAGGGTGGGAGAGGACTCCATGGTCTCCAGGCTCTTTGGACCTCACCCAAACACAGGTGGCAGGGCAGCCTGGGGCAGGGGACAGCTGGGACAGGGGATACCTGGGAGTATCAGGGCAGCCTGGGGCAGGGGACAGCTGGGAGTATCAGGGTAGCCTGGGGCCTGGATCTGCAGGACACAGAGAGGTTGGGGTTCTGTGGGAAACTGTAAGTAAGCCAGGGCCAAAGGGGAATGATAGGAGGGCACGTCTGGGTCTAAAGCCAGGGCCATTCTCCAACAGAATGGGTGACCTTCGGAGGGAGTGAGCTCTTTGTCCTCAGAGGCAAGCAAGCAGAGGAGTTCTGCTACGGTGCACTGTATGTGTGTATGTGTTATTACAAGTTTACATGTCGGCTTGAGAACCTGTGCCATGAATTCGTAAGTATCTGCTTGCATCCGTGTGTGTACAACACACGCGCGAGAGAGACTGGGAGACTGGATATATCTGCAGTAACTGCAGAAAAAATGCACAAGTAAGGAGCTCTTACTGTGAAGTCCTTGTCCCTCCTGCTACATTTCAAGAAGAGGACAAGAGGTCCTCACCACTCAGGCCTCACTGCCTGGCTCCACCTCCATCCCCAGAGTTCCGGTGTGTCTACACAGGGCCTGAGAGCCAGAAGGGGCGGTGTGTGCACCTGGCTGAGGTTTGGAGGGGAGGTGACAGTCCCCTCTGTCTGAGCATTTCCTGGCACAAGGACCCCAGCAGGCCTGAATGTGTGCAGGTAAACTGCCCGCTGGGCTTCCCAGGGCCCTGACCTCCCCACTTCCCAGGTCGACCCCAGGAGATGCATTCCTCTCTCCCCAGTGGGGCTGAGGATTAGGGCAGGGCGTGTCTCCCCTTCACCTGTCCCAAGCCTCCCTGGGAGGGGCTGGCAGATCAAATGTCTGCCCCAAATCTCCCACTGCTCCCCCTCCTGCCCTGAGCCACCTGCCCCCTCCCCCAGCCACCGAGTGCCTCCTACATACCTCAGCCTCAAGGGACACACCTTCCCTGACATAGAGGGCACCCTGGTAACACTGCAATTCAAATCACTCATTCACTCAGCATTTACTGAGCACCTGCTGTATGCCTAGCCCTGTGCCAGGCACTGGGTAGCTAGAAACAAGTAAGGAAAATATGTCCTGAGACAATTACGACGCAGGGTGATTTGGGGTTCAAAAAATAGAGAACCGTGGGAACACAGAAGAGAGTCTCTAGCTCAGTTTGGGGACGTGAGACAGGTCCCTTGGGAGGGAGGCTTTTGACGTGAGTCCCATAGGTCCAGTGTTCTCCAGGAGGGCAAAGAGACCCTTGTGTGTGGCACAGCACATACAGAGCTGCGGGACTGAGCCAGCTGGTGAACCCCTGAGCACCAGAAGAACAAGCGGCCTGTCTGGATGGGGCTTGAGGACAGTGGGAGCGATGGCGGCAGGTGGGGATGGAACGGGAAGCCGGGAGCTTGGATTCACGCCCAAGGGTCAGGGCTGTGCAGGCGCTGGAAGCCACTCCCAGTGGGGCAGTGGGGTGACCAGACGTGTATTTTAGCCACCTCCCCCCCAACCCCACACATATGCCTTTGCTGCGTGGTGGTTCATGAGAAGGAGCTGTAGGCAGGGAGACCAGAGAGGCCATTGTCACATCCTGGAGAGAGGAGGGTGGATTTGATTTGGACTAGGTAGGGGAGGGGGGAGGAGAGAATGGGTGAGATGATGGAATGAGCCTGAGCTCAGGTTGGCCCTGTTTGCTGCCTTGGAGGAACCTTCCACTTATTCAAGGCTCCATCTTGGGTCTGTCTCTGCTGCTCATACGGACTTTGACCAATACCTACACAGCATTTTCTCTGTGCCTGGCACCTTACAAACAATCAGTTGCTTAATTATCACACTATTCTATGAGGTAGGTGCTATGGTTATCCTCATTTTACAGATGAGGAAACTGAGGCACAGAGTGGTTAAGTAACTTGCCTGGGATCACACACCTAGTACTGGGTCAACCAACGGATGAACCTGGCCAGCCTCAGAATTGCTGCTCTTAACCTTGGCTGCCATCAGCAGGGGGATGCGAAGGAAGCCGTCACTAAATGAGGTCGCACAGAGGGAAGCAGAGAGGGGACCTCAGGGGGACACCGGCTGTGAAGCGAAGAGGATCCTAGTGATGGAGTCGGGGCAAGCGAATCTTGGCTTACTGTTTGCTGCGGGTGAATAAGTGCCCTTCTCTGGTCCTCAGTCTCCTGTTCTGTAGAATGGGAATCATTAACCACGTCAGTCTGCTTCCTGGGAGGCTCAGAAGAGCGGAAGAGAGAAGGCATGGGGCGGCCGAGAAGCTGAGCGGTGATGTGCCCAGCACCCAGTAGGTGCTCAGACGGCTCACAGGGGGTGGAACGGGAAAGGCAGGGGCTCCCCAAAGCTTTTCCCAATCCCCCCTTCTCTTAGGCCTTGGCTGCAGTGTTCTTTCAGCTCAGGAGTCTGGTTCCCCTTCCACAGGGGCCCCTGCTGAGAAGGTCTAGGGGACGGACCCCTTTAGGGCTGGGCGCCCCCCTCATCTCTTTCCCACAGAGCTGCCCTGGGCTGCAGCCCCCCACCCCCCATCTCTCATTCTCCTTTTGCTTCTGGGAAAGCCGATTAGGAGGCGGCCTCCTGCCCGCCCCCCTGACAAGTGTGTCTGAACTTCCAACAAAGGCCCTCAGAGGGCTGCGGAGGGAGGGCTCTGGCACCGGGAACCTGACACCACGGGGCCAGATCACCTCAGCAGCCCAGGAGGCAGCTCTGTGGCTCTGCCCACCCTACCACCCCGTGGCAGGCAGGAATGTGGGCCTGAGAGGGGACCTGGCCCTACAAAGGCTGGGGGCTGGGCTGGGGCAAGCTGGGGGCATCTTCACCTGGGGGCCCTTCACAACAGGGGAGGCAGCAGGGGCCGGCGCCCAGGAGGGCGGGTGGGGACATGCACACGTTCCCACACACGCTGTCACTCAGTCTCACACACACACCCGATTACACCACATGCTCCACACACAGTCACAACATCCGCACACGCGCTCTCTCCTGCACTGGGGACGCGCTGACTTCTGCACTGGATCACACGATCCCAGCGTGTCTGTCTCCTTGTCTCTCACGTTCATGTTCACACCCTCCTACAAACCATCAGACACACAGCCGGTGCTCTGTCGCCTGGATGCTGCCCCCCTCCAGACAGGCGTTCTTCTCTGCTTACTCACACTCAGAGGGTGGCACCAGCTGCCCCCTATAGACAGGCCTTCTGAGCCACTGCCAGCGTGGTGCCTACAGGTACTCGGTGATTGCTGCCCCGGGCTTGCTGAAGAGACTGCCCAGATGCCCATGTGAGAGCCACACGCCGGTCCTAGCTGCCACTTGCACACCCACGTGCACGGACCCACACGTCCTCCCCAAGGGGCTGCCTGGGGCTCACCTCCTCACACAGTGTCCTCCCTCCCAGGGCTGCCTCATGGGATGCGACCCATGTAGTCGCACAGGGCCCAGGCTCTGAGGGCCCCATAATGTTCTGATCTCAGTGGTGTCATCTCAGCTCACTGCAACTTCAAATTCCTGGGCTCAAGAGATCCTCCTGCCTCAGCTTCCCGAGCAGCTGGGACTACAGGTGTGCATCACCATGCCCAGCTAATTTTTGTATTTCTTGTAGAGACAGAGTCTCACTTTTGCTCAGGCTGGTCTCGAACTCCTGGCCTCAAACAACCCTCCCACCTCAGACTCCTCCCAGTGTTGGGAATACAGGCATGAGCCACTGCACCTGGCCTTGAAATCCTTAACTTTTAAACAAGGGAGCCAGGTGAGGTGGCTCATGCCTGTAATCCCAGCACTTGATAGGCTGAGGTGGGAGGATCGCTTGAGGCCAGGATTCAAGACCAGCCTGGGCAGCATAGTTAGACCCCATCTCTAAAAAAATAAAATGTATAAAATAAAAAAGGGGCCCCACATTTTTATTTTGCACTGGATCCCACAAATTATGTAGCTGGTCTCACCCCCCACCCCCATCACAGTCTCCCTCTGTGACTCACCCACCCTTCTGTGGTTTCAGAAACCCAAGGTCTCTGGAAAGCCCTCGACTTCTCCCACCTGCCCAAATGCCTCCACTTCCTCTTCCAGCTGAGGCTTCCCTCCCCACCCCCATCCCTCACCAGGCAGCTGAGTGTGATGGGGACGTATACTTCACACCCCTCCCACTGTCACCTTGGGGCTCAGTGTCCTCATCTGTAAAATGGGGCTAATGATAATGCCTACCTCAGGGTTCTTTGCGAGGATTAAATGAGATAACATCTGTAAAATGCTTAGCACAAGCTTGGCATTTACTAAATGCTTAATAAAAGAGATTAATCACAATAATCAAATAATCACACACATATAAACGTAAACTACTGGGGGTAAATGAGCAGGGAGAAGCACTCACATCTCTGACCTTCAAGGGCTTACAGCTAAAGGGAGAGGCCATCTGGGGCTAAGATCAGGGATTGCTCTAGGGAAAGTCACAGCTCAATTAGAGGTCAGAGCTGGAGCTCGGAATGAGGCCAGGGCAGGAGTCCATTTGGGGCAGGGCTTAGCCTGTGACTGGTGCCAAGTCAGTCACAGTTTCATAGTTTCATTTTTAGCACAGGCTCACTGTGGACCATTTAATAAGCTGCTGGGCTTCTGGGAACCTCTGTTTCCTCATCTGTAAAATGGGGAGATCTTTGCCTACCCCTAGGCTTGTGGGAATTGAGTGAGCTAATAATGGACGTAAAGGATTAAACTGCTGCCACCGATAATGACTCCAAGCCTGGCCCCCTGGGGGGTCCTGTCCCAGCTCCAGGCCAGGGAGGCTGTGCCGCCCTTGCCCATGTCTCCAGCTGCGGGAAACTGCCACCTCAGCCCGGGACCCTTTCCAAGAGGACTCTGGAGATTTCACAAAGCCCTTTGAACAACAAAGGCCAGAGGAGCGATATTTCCTCCTGGGGGCTGACCGCCCAGTGGCTCCTTTATCTTGGTAACTAGGCTTGAAGAGCTGTTCTTGGAAAGAGCTTGTGTGGGCGTGTGTGGGGTGTGCGTGGGTGTGAGCGTGTGCACACAAGCTGCTCTTTGTTGCTGGCCCCACCTGAGCGGGCCAAAAGACCTGCAAGCCTGGTCCTTCACAGGTCACCCTATCCCTCCCCTGCCTCTGCACGGCCTGTGCTGGGCAGCCAGGAGGGAGGGGAACACATTCTTTTTTACCTTAAGGTTCCCCCCTCCTCTCCCCCAGAAGTCCAGGAACAGGAGCCCCAATGCCTCAGGAAGAATGCAGGCTAGCTGGGGTGGATGCCTGGCAGCAGGGGAGAGAGGAAAGGGCATCTAGGGCAGGGCATTCCTCAGCCCCTTGGGAGGCAGGGCCCATGGGATGATCTGCAGGGCAGGCCTCGTTCAGGTTTACCTTCTGCCTGCCCTTGACGAGCCACCTAGAGGACTGTGCAGCCAATGGGCCCCAACCTGCCTCTCGGACTGTGTGGGCTGTTGGAAAAGTGGGACTCGGGGACTCCGTCCCTATTTTTAAGTCAGGGGCTTGGATCTGGACAACTTCTGACCCTGATGTAAGTCCCCTGGACTGGGTTGGGTGGAAGCCACGGATATACAGGCAGAATCTTGAGTAGCTAGAACTGCAGAAGTGGTGGTTCTGCAGCCTTCTCACCTCCCTCTCCCACGGCTGCCTGCTCCTGCAGAGCCCAGGGGAACGCACCAGGCAGGGAAGGGGGTGCCTACTGAAGGGCCTGGCCTGTGGATGTCTGGGGAGTCCTGCTTCAGGGTCTTAGAGCAGACATCCTCAGCAGTCTCCAGTTCAGCCCCAGCGAGAGCAGGAGTCACTGACACCCAGCCCTTATCCAGAAACTTGAAGGGACGGGGAGCTCACTACCTTCCAGGGCAGCCTGCTCCAGCTCTGACTGTTGGAAGGTTCTTTCTCATATTGAGCTGAAACCTGTCACCCAGCAGCCTCCTTATCAGGCCTGGCTTGGGCTGGGGGCCACATGAACGGAACATGCCTATTCACACTGTTCTGGGATGTGCCACCCAACTGGCCCATGTGGTGCCTCACATATGCACTGTGTCCTTTCCTGCCTGTCCTTGCTCTTGCTGATCCCTCATCCTGGGGAAAGCCTATTTGATCTTCAGAAGCCATCCACATGCCACCTCTTCCAGGAAGCTTTGCCTGATTGCCCCGGGGGAGGGAGCCTCCCTTTTTGACCCCTCTTGCCACAATGACCCTGCCAGACGGAGCTTCCCAAGCTGGCATGGCACAGGGCCTGGCCCCGAGGTGCAATGCCGAACTTGTCAGATTAAATGGGAAGGGCAGCGTGAGGCACAAGCTCTGCCGAGGACCTCCGGGAACCTGGTTCCTGTCTGGCCTTGCCACGGCTTTGTGGTGTGGCCTTGGGCAAGCTTTGGCTTTTTCCGGGCCTGTTTCCTGTGCAGAGGTTGGCCAGGGTGGCCTGTACAGGCTGCCTGCCTTGGACTGCCTCAGCTTCTGATCATCTTGCTGGGCTTTCTCTTCCATGTGATAATCGCCCCCAGTTTCCTCGACTGTTCCATCCAGGACTTCTTCCCATGCTGCGTACTCCCAGCTATGGGTGCAGATGGGTGGCAAAGGTCTAGCAGCAGCCTAAGGAAGTAGGGTGACAGTGCTTCCAGATGTCACCCAAGGATGAGCGAGAGCACTTTTTGCCATGCGGGGCTGCTCCCTCTTCTGGCTAGTCGCACTCATGGCATCCTTAAGAGATGAGGCTGGGCCTGGGGCAGAGGCCATTCCATGGCCCCCTATCTCTTCCTAAGGACATGGCCCTGTCCTGGCAGAGGCTGTAGCTTCCTCCTCTCAGTCCTGAGCACCAAGGTCCGGAGTTTAGAGACCATACCCCAGTCTTTGTGAGGCGGATGGGAGCCAACTGATGTTGACTGAGCACAATCCACGTGTCAGACGCAGCCCAGGCACTGGGGATACAGTGCCCAAAAGGCAGGGTCCCTGCTCCCAACGTGCTGATGTGCAAGTGGGGAGACAGACAGCAGACAGATAAGCAATGAAATATGCACATTTGGGGTGCTGATCGAAGCTTATGAGGAAACAAACAGGGATTGAGGTCAGGGCTCAGTATGAGGTCAGAGCTCAGCTGGAGGAGACAGGAATGACTAGACCAAGTGAGGCCAGAGATGACCAGATAGACCAACAGCCAGGTAGACAGACAGAGGGGACGCTGGCCCAGGACCAGAAGCAGGACTGAAGGTTGGGGGGGGGAGGGATGGGCGGGGAGGCAGGATCTATTAAGCTGATGACTACAGGCCCTAATCCTGTGCCAGGCCTAGGCAGGTAGTGTGTGTGTAGGGGGAGGGGAGCACCCCTGCTGGGGTGTAATTTCACGCTGAAGGGCCTGATGGGGCATCCTAGGGACTGATCCTTTCTGGATCAGAAAACCCACTTCCCTTTGTCACATGCAGGGCGATTAGTGCCTTAACCCTTTGTGGGCTGGCCCAGGGCCAGCCCCGCCCCATCTCACCTCCAGCCCCTGGGGACCTCGCCCAGAGCCCTTTGCCTTCAATCCAGCCAATTTCCAGCCCTGATCACGTCTGCAGGGAGGGAGAAGCTGTGACTGAGGAGAACCAGGGGACGGATCCTTGAACAACTTGTATCCGTGTCCCTGTTTCCTGGCACCCAGCTCCCCCAGACGCTTGTGTCCCCAGAGAACTGAGCTCACAGCCCACATTTGCAGGCTCCCCTGACAGCTCAGCTCAAGCCCAGTCTCCTTCAGCAAGCCTGGGGGCTAGGCTACTCCACTGCTCTGCTTGCAGGCTGGAAGCCGGTTCATAGCTCCCCGGCATGTACCTCGATGGGGGCTCACCACTTCCCAGGCAATAAAGCCGTAACCTCCTACTCCCACTGACCTTTCATGGGGAATGAACGTTGACCCCAGGAGGCCAGGTCACCTGAACACTCACAATCCATGCCTCCAGTGATATCGCAGAGACATTTCTGGCCGTTTTCTCCAATGGTGGCATTCTAGGACTAGGTAGGTTGTCACAGCAGCCCCCTGCACCTAGGGACTCTTTTCCTCACATACTCTGTCTCTGTTCAAAGACCCAGTGGGAAGTTGTCTCACCTTCTTTGGCTCTGATGTGTCTGTCTCTCCTTCCCTTCGGGGAAGTCCCCCCAGGTCCTCCCAGGCTAACTGCAATGCATGCCCCAGAAGCTCCCTCTGGAGCTACCCCAGGGTCGGGGAGAAGGCAGGAACCAGTCTGGGCCTCCCCTAAGCTCCCTGGGTCTCTAAAACCCCAGCCCCATTAAAAGAAAGCCCCTAAATGTTATTTACACTTCGGAGTCTTAAAAACCATTAACAAAAGCCACTTAATTCAATTATCTTCCCGGCTGGCTCGGTTCTCAGCGCTGAGCGCTGGCCTCCACTTGCCGCTCCCTCCCGCTGCCCCCCCCACTGTCATTGTGTCGGGCTAATGAGGTAAACTGAAGCGAGCCCTGTCCCCCCGACAGGTTTATGAGAATTTAATAAAGCGTGGCCGGGACCAAATGAGTTGCCTCAGCCTCGGAGAGCTCATTGTCTTCGGCGTCAGCGTTTTTTGACTCGAGCCGCCCCCTCCCCCGCCCCAGCTCCTGCCTGGCTCAGTCCCCACCCGCCCTCGGAGCCTCCCTAGGTGAGCCAGGAGGCTGGGGGGCCTGGCAGAGACCAGCTTGGCCCTGCAGGGACAGGGCACCCAGGCTGAACCCTGGGGCGGGCAGAAATGGAAGTGGTCAGTGTGCCCCGGGGAAGACCTATGCTGTGCTTTGCCCTCACCTTCCACCCCTCACACAGCAGACCGGAAGAACACACACGGACCCCAGGGACTTCCTATGCTGCCTGCTCCTGTGTCACAGCCTCTGCCAACCTGAGGCCCAGCTGGAGTCGCCTTGAGCATGATTCACTTTTTCTTGCCTATTTGAATTGGTGAGCCAAAGTGAGCTCCCAGAGCGAGCCTCTCTTCCTGCCAGGGCACAGGCTGGGGACATGGGGCCCTCAGTCATGGTCTGGTCCCACTCCCTTCACATGGAATGTCACCTTCTCACATTTCTGTTGAGAGGTAACAAGGAGTGGAGCACAGCCCAGTGAGCAGAAGGCACCCGCCCACAATCCAGGGGAGTCGGAGGTGTGGATGGAAGAGGCTCTCAGTCTGGAGGCTCCCCGGATGCACAGGCAGACTGAAGAGCCCCCCCACCCCGCAGCCCCAGGGATACCTCCAGAAGGCCCTGCTGCCCCTGTTCCCTCATGTCCTGGCAGCCTAGGACTGGTCTTTCTCTGTCTGGCCTCTCAGGGGTCCAATACCCAGGAGTTTCTGGACCATTCAGAGATCCAGAATCCCTTCTCTCCCCAACAACAGTGGTTCCAGGAGTTACTTCCTTCTGGGACTAATGCTTGGCCTGACACAGGAGCCTCATCTGGAAGGTCTTTAACTCACTGGGTTGTTGGGAGAGCAAGTCTTAGGGATCAAGGCTCAGTCTGTGACCATGATAAAAGCTCAGTCTTTATCCAGAGTCAGGATTCAATACATATTGATCAGAGCCAGTGTTCAGGCTGGGACCAGATTCAAGGTTCTATGACCAGGGTCACGCTCGGTGTGTTATCATAGTCAGGGTTCCGTGGATGGACCAGGGTAAGGGTCAGGGCTCAGTACATGGACAGAATGAGGGCGAATGTGTGTCCATGATCAAGGCTCAGTTTGTGTCCAGGTCAAAGTTCAATATGTGCTAAAGGTCACGGTTAAGTGTATGGACCAGGTGGGGTCAGGTCTCAGAGCATGACCAGAGTCAAGTTCAGTTTATGATCAAGGTCAGGACTCAGTATGGACTGGGGTGAGAGCTCAGTCTAAGATCAGGGTCAGGGTGTTGTCTATGACCAGACTCAGGACTTACCTGTGACCTTGATCAAGGCTAAGTCTATGTCCAGAGTCAAGGCTCACTCTGTAAAAAGGTCAGGTTCCAGGGTTGGATGAGTCACTTAGTAAATTTGGGTGACAACATTCGCTCCCTCTCCTCCCCCTCCCACCCCCAACTCCCCTGCTTTCCCAACTGTGCAGTCTGGCTGGGCCAAGCCGCCTCTATCCCCTGTCATGTACCCAGGGTGCCCTCTGGTGGCAGTCCCTAGCAGTGCCGATTTCCTCAGGCCCGGTCTGTCCATCTGGCCATCTCCTACTTTGGGGAGCCTGGCCCTCTGTGGTCCCTCAGTGCCCATCTAGCCAGCTCTACACTCCAGTGCCACCTGCCCACAGAGAAGTAGGGAACTGAGCCACTGGCTGGGGGAATGCCCACACATAAAGGAGATTTTCTCCCCTCCTGCCCGGAATCAGGCATCTTGATAAATCTCTATTACCAGGGAGCTGGAATTGGAGCCATGTGATGAAATTCACAGCTTCTCCTTATTCCTTCAACAGACATTTATGGAGCACCTACTTCATGCCAGATAGGCACTGAGGGTAGAGCGGTGAACAAGACAGAAGTCGCAACCTCATGGAGCTCCCATGCCACTTCTCCCCAGTCCCCAGACCATCCACAGCCCTTACCAGAAAGACACTGGCACCAGCAGAATGCTGGCCGAGATTCAGACCTGGGCCACATAGGTCCCATCTGTCCCCTGCATTCAGAAGTGAGACTAGTCTAGGTTATGGGTTCTCTGTCTTCGCGGCTCCTTATGGCTTCCCCACTCCCGCATGCTGACGGCTTCCCAGTCTGCATCCCGGTGTCTCTTCTTTCCAGAACTCAGGGCTGTGGCTCCAGCACTGTGGGGCAGCCCCCCTGGGTGGACAGGACTTTTGCCTTACCACAGCCCTCACTTTTCCTCCAAAACCCAATCCTCTACCATATGCCTGGTGCTCAAACAAAATTCTGGAACTTCCCAAATTCTTCTCCTTCACTCCCCCTAAATTCTTCCAACAGGAGACCTGTCCCAACTACCTCAGAAATGGGTGCAGAATCTGTTCTCTTGGCAGCGGCCACGCCGTCCCAGCCCCCAGCACATCCTGCTGCAATGACCTCCTAACTGCCCCCTTGTTTTCCCTCTTGCCCCTCAACACTCTATTTTCCACACAGCAGGCAGAGCAATCTTTACAATCATAAATCAGATCATGTCACTTCCCTGCTTAAAGCCCTCCGGTGGCTCCCATCTCACTGAGAATGAAATCCCAGCTCCTCACCCTGGCTTACTAAGCTTCCTGTGAGCTGAGCGATGCCCCGCCCCACCTCTCCAACTTCCTCTCCCACCCGTCTCGACAGCCCTTCTTGTCCTGACACGAGGCGGCCAGTCCATCCTCCCTTTAGGGTTTTGCACTGGCCGGTTCCCGAGCTTGAAATGTTCCTGCCCTGGACCTTTGTGTGGCCGACTCTTGTTATTCAGAGCTCAGCTCAGAGGTCACCTCTCAGAGAAGACCTCCTAACCATCCAAGTCCCCCATCACACCTTCCTACTGTGATTTTCTGCATAGCACTGTTCACTAGCTAATACTTTTTGTCTCATTTGCTTACTTACTTAATTCTTCATTGTCTGCCTCCCTTAAATAGGATGTGAGCTCCATGGGAGCCTGTTCACCACTATTGTCCCACATAGCAGGCACATAGCAAGGCTCAGGAATTATTTGTTGTATTAATTAGTAAAAAATGGTTGCAAGTGGCTAGTAAAAAAATGGTTCAAGTGGGAAGAGTGGGAGGGGACCCCAGTTTCTGGCCCCTTAATGGGCTCCCTGTCCAGGTCAGCAGTAGCACCACCTACTGAGCAGGGCTCACCACCTGGAGCACCCCCAGCCCTCAGGAGCACCCCTCTTTTCAGAAGGAGCAGTTCTCTGTCCTCCTTAGCTACTCCTACTGCCTCAATTCACAGACTCTCAGGACTAGAGGTGGGAATGAGAGGCTTGAGCCCTCATCCCAGCGCCCCTCTGAAGCACCCCTGCAGGAGCTGCCAGTCCCTGCTCAAATTCCCCAAGGTCAGGGAGCTTCATGCCCCTGTGTTGTCACAGTCATTTCTTTACTGTCAACAGAAACCTGCCTCCCTAGAGGCCCCCTTAGGGCCTGGGGCCTGCAGAGGGGTGGGGACAGAGCACATCCTCCAGCCTCACTGTGTGTAGGAGTGGGGCTGCCCTAGGGCCTTGTGGCTGTACTGCTTGTCCCTCAACTCTCACGGGGAAGGGGTGTGAGGGGAAGTCTTCCATGTGCCAGGCCTGGAGAGATGTGGGGGTGTTTGCTGCGGCTGACGGCAGAGTGGGCCCTAGGGCATGGGGTGCAGAGAACCTTTTCTGGTGTGCCTGTGGAGGGGGAGGGGCACAGATGAGCTGAATGATGATCTTCAGCTACGGGTGGCAGTGGACGGGACTCCAGGGAGCCAATGTCCCTGCCCTGCCCCATTCTACTCACTCACACAGCATTGATCCACAGCCCACTGCCCTGAGTCCTTATGGCATGCTCACTCTTCCTCCTCAGCAGCCAGGCTTCCTCTGGAAGTCTTGGGGACAAGAGGGAGCACTGAGAGTGTAATTTCAGGCACCTGCCAGCAGGTGGGAGAGGCGTTTGGGTTGGGCTTCTCATTGCAGGGCTAGAATCTTGGGTGTTGCCTCCTAGGAAGGTGGTGGTGGTGCAGGGGTTGGGGGTAGGGTCCAGACCACACCCCAGGGCAGCATCAGCAGTAGTCCCTGTCACTTCCTACTCTACCAAGGCAGCAGGTGGCGTCTAAGGCTGCAGACAAATGCATCAGACAGAAGAGACAGAACTGGAGCCTGGGGAGGTGGCCTTCCTTACACATGCACAGGGTCAGGGTGGGGAGGTGCTCCAAGAAGAGGTCATCAGCTCTAGGGACTGGATGCTTCCGCAGTTAGGGCCCATCAACCCATGAGAATTAATAGATAACCTGCTCAGCACCTACCGAGATGGGTTTGCTCTTCTCCAGGTCAATGGGAGAGGGTGACAGTAGGAGAGACAGGGGCAGAGATGGGGGAGAGGAGGGAAGACAACCCCAAGGCTGGTGGGAAAAGTGCCCAGGTCATGGCAGAAGAGCAACAGAGTCTGCTCTGGAAAGAGAGAGAGAGGCTGATGATGAAGCCAACAGTGGATGGCCTGGGAGCCATGGCCAGCAAGGGGTGGCGGGCCAGTGTGTGCCACCATCGCTGCCTGCCTAGGTCCCTGCAGGGAGAGGAGGGGTTGGTCCAGAGTTGCAGTGGCTTCCCCTCAGGCCCTTGTCCCCTTGTTTCTTCTTGCAAGACAGCCTCACTTCCTCTACTGGATGCCCTCACCCGCCTGGACAGCCCACAGGCTGGGCCCAAACTCTGCAAGCCCAGTCAGTGCGGGTGAAAGTCTGGCCCTCACCATCCCTGCTAGCTGAACATGTCCTCCGCCACTACTGCCACCCCCATACTCCCACACACACGTGTGACATCAGATAGTGTTACCCACACAGCTGCCACTCCCCATCTCTTACACACACCAGGCAATCGCACCTATGGTCACACGCCCATGTATAGCCATCCCCCCAATCTGACACACCTGTCCCACAGACATTCGGAGGCACAAAGCCTCAGATACAGTGTTTTGCTCAGAGGCACACATTCCTCTCTGCCGGGGCCCTCTTCTAGGTCCCCAAGAGGGGCTGCTGCTAGGATGCTGAAGCACTTGGCCACAGGCTGGGAGGATCCAGAACCCAGGGGCCCCAACAGCCGGCCCCTCGCTCCTGGCCTGCACCACCACAGAGGACTGGCTTTGGAGGTGCTTTATTGAGGAGTGAGGCACCACGGGAGGCTCACACTGAAACCTTCAGGGTGGGAGAAGCTCCCTCACCACTCAGCCCTGTCAGCGTTCCAGCCTCAGCTCCCCTTGCCCTCAGACAGAAAAGATGGGGTGTGCGCAACCCGGCTGTACCCTAGAGACCACCCTGGCTCCAGTCAGAATAGTTCCCCATCCAAATTAATCTCAAAGTCTTTCACAGTGTGCCGGGACAGAGACAGCCCAAACTGACATTCCTCCCTTCTTCCCCACTTCCTTCCATCTGCTGGGGGCGCAGGCCTTGCTGGTAGTTAGGCCCGGCAGAGTGGATGCTTCTCGGCTCATAGTGCCCAAATGCCATGGCGGGGCGGGGGCAGCGTGAGGGGTCGCGGGTCCAGGGGCCGAGTTTCATCAAGTCTGGAGGGTGAGGTCAAGTAGGGACCAGAGACTCCACCTGAGGGGCCCAGGCTCTGCTCCCTTCTTTAGGATGTGAGCCCCGACACCCTCACCACGTTCTCTCCTCCAGAAGTTCGGGAGATGGGACAGATGAGGCCACCTATGCCCAGCAGCGGACACTTAGGGGAAAAGTTTTTTTCTTTTCTTTTTGTTTTTCCCTTAAATGGCACTGAACGGTGGGAACCCAGACGGCAGTCAGGCCGGGGCCCTGGTCCGCTAGGGGGCGGCCCGCTCCCGGGACAGGTTGGGCGGCAGCCCCTCCGTGCGCAGCGCGCAGAGGGCCGCGGGGGCGTCCAGGGCGAAGGCGCCGGGGCCCGGGCTGGAGCGGCCGGAGGACGCGGCCGAGACGGCGGGGCTGAGCTGCACGGCCGTGGTGTCCTGCGCCGTGCGCTCGCTGCTCTCCATCTCCAGCGCCACCGGCCCGGCGCGGCCGCCGCCCTGGCCCTGGCCCGCCGCCGAGGAGCGCGCGCGAGGCGCGGGGCCCCGGCTACCCACGCAGCAGGCCGCGAAGAAGCCGAGCGCCAGCACGAGCAGCGCCGGCCCCACGACGAGCGGCGCGTTGTGTCCGGGCAGGAAGGAGGCGAAGGCGCCCACCAGCGTCACGTTCACGCCCGCCAGCAGCACGCACAGCCCGCAGGCGCAGCACAGCGCCGGCGACGGCAGGCCCGGCAGCCGGCCCGGAACGCGGCCTGCGGGCGCCAGGGCCGGGGCCCCCTCGCGCTTCTCCGCGGCGGGCGGCATCGGCACGCGTCACGCTCCCTCCTGCAGCCGGCACCAAACAGCCCACATGTCCCGGGCCCAGCTCGCGGTCGTCCTGCGGGCACACAGCAAGAGGGAGGGGTCAGCAGGGTATCTCGGCCTCCGGTCCCAGCTCGGTTCTGTGGCTGCATTCATTGCCTGGCAGCGCAGCGGTCACCTTGGCCAGCCCCTGCCTCTGCTTCTGGGAAGCAGCAACTCACCCTGTATGGGAAGAATTTGCCTATTGTTTCCCCATCTAGGTCCTGCAGTCCCTCATGGCTAGACTTGCCATCCTACACCCCCCCTTCCTCTTGTCATCCAGACACAGCCCTTCCACCTCCTCTCCTCCAGGAAGCCCACCTGGGCTCATTGAGTGAATGACTGTAAAGTGCTCAGCATGGAGTCTAGTCAGATCTAGGTGCTCATTAAATGATAATCTATCCTCAGTTGTCCTAATTTAGAGGGCAGGTGGCAGCTCTTGGGGTTTAGATAACCCACTCCTCCAAGTGGAAGAGTGTTTGGAAATAATCTGATCCAGCCCCTCCCTGTTCAGATGAAGAAACTGAAGCTCAGACCAGGACCTAGGTGACCTGCCACCTGGCCTGGGTGTCCCCACACTCAGCTCTAGTAGGCAATGACATTAACTGGTAACAGTGACATCAACTTTCTTGAACATCAGATGATGTTCTATGTTTCAGACAGCCAGTGAGAAGGGACAGTCCCCACAAGGCTGGGTTGGGCTGGAGCATACCCAAAGCGCCTGGGCCCTTTCTAGACTGGGCATTCTATAATGTTAGATTTCAGTCCTACCTTCATTCCACCCCTCAGGATTCTACTGTTGAGTCTGGATTCAAAAGCCCATAGAATTCTAGCATTCTCTAGTTGTCTCTGGTTCTGGGTCTATCACTGGAGTCTAGAATTCTGGAAATGCATGCAGAAGCAAGAATAATATAATGAGCCTAGGGGTTTATGACTTCTGTTTGAGAATGCTGTTCTATAACATGTTGTTATAGAACATGTTGTTACAAAGGCCCTCAAAGGAGGAGCTCATAGCTAGTAAACTGTGTTAGAATCGTGAAAAAAAAAAAAAAGTCAGAAAAGGGCCCTGGATGGGGATGAAAGAGGAAAGGTCAGATGATACCCAGGTGGGAGGAGAGCATGCAGGGTGAGGAACAGGGAGTGTGACTTGGAAACGTGGCCTCTCTGTGCTTCAGTCTTATCTGTCATGTGGGGCTAACAGTAGAACACACCTCAAAGGGTACAGTGATAATTAAATACCTTAAGCTAAATAAAGTGCTTAGAACAGTATTTAATAAATGTTAACCATGTCATTGTTGTGGTGATTGACAGAGAAGGGGGCTATGAAGTCTCAGATCTGGGAGGTTGGTCATGCTGGGTTTGGAAATAGAACAGTTGGTCTGTCCCCCAGGTGGAGGTGCCTTCCTGAGTGTACAGACCTGCACCCAGTGGGTTCAGAGAAAGCTTGGTGACTAAGTGAGTGAAAGTGAGAGCTCGTGTCAGGGAGCTCAGATCCTTCACTCTGGACATAGGTTGGCATCAGCCTGGCCCAAGCAGGTTGGAGGGCCTGAAGGGCCACCCCCAGGCCGGTCCATACCTGCTGACTCCAGGACACCCTCTCCTAGCACCATGCTGAGAGGTGGCAGTTCTTCTAGGACTCCAGCCAGAATCACCTTACTGCCACACCAAGCTGGCAGGAAGTCAGAAATCCCAAAATCCTGGCAAAGAAAGTATATCTTGACCCTTGAGGGCATCTACAGACCACAGATTCCTCAGGAAGCTCTACATTTGCATGAACCATCTGCTCTGTAACCTGCCCTGATGGTTCTGCCAGGCAGGAATAGCAACCACTAAAGGCATATAGCAATTTACAGATTGCAAAGCACTTTTACATCCACAATATCGCCGAATCCCTACAACTGCTGGATGCTTATTAATAGTCACATTTTACAGCTGAGGAAACTGAGGCTCAAAGAGGGAGGTGAATTGGGGCTCTGGTGGCTACACTAAAAGGACGAAAAGACATCCTGGGACTAGAGTCAGAGAACAGATAAGCTGGTTCACACCGTACACAATCTTACTTCATTTTAAAGAGAAGGGCCTGATCTTCAGGAGGGGCTGTGGAATTCCCAGATCTTCCCCTTTCAGACCTCTCCCCCACCTCACTCATCAACATCTGACATCATCTGACAAAGGCAGGGTCTTCTTTCCTGTGGGAGGCTCAGTCTGAGGCTGATGGAGGCCGGGTGCCTGAAGGAGGGATTCCATTCTCTTTCTTCTCTCCTTCGGAGACCCTAATTGCCCATATGTTCAACCATTTGATGTTGTCCCACATGTCTCTTAAACTCCACTCTGTATTTTCCAGCCTTTTTTCTCCCTCTCTTTCAGTCTGGGTATTTTTCTACTGATTTGTCATCCAGTTCACTAATCTTGCCTTCACATGTGTCTTCTGCTGCTAAATCTTATCTATTGAGTTCTCAATTTCAGTTGTTATAACTTTTCAGTTCTGGAATTTCCACTAGATACTTTTTCATAGATTCTAGTTTTCTACTAAAAGACTCCCTCTTGCTATCTATTTTCTTGAATATATTAAACCCTTTAAAGTCCACATCTGAAAACTCCCAACTTTTGGATCTTCTGTGGGCTTGTTTCTTTCTATTGTCTATTTTCTTGCTCTTGGCTTTGGGTCAACTGGTCTTATCTCCTGGAATGCCAGATAATGTTTTACTGAATGCCCAACATTGTGTATGAAAGATTATAGAGACATCACGAGGCTCTGCCAGAAGGGAAGGCTTCTGACAGGTATCTAAAGAAGGGACAGGCCACCTTAACCCAGTCTGGGATTGCATTGATTGCAAACTTTGTTTCAGTCTTTCTGAGTCTAGTCTATGTCTGGTTAACCATTACTCTCAGAGTGCTGCCCTTTGGGACTCCCTACTAAAAGCTACTAAAAGCTAGGACCTCTCCTGGTTTTAAGTCCTAAATTCCATTTTTTGAATCCTCAATCCCATGGCCACTGCCTTCTACAAACTGGAAAATGCCTTAAGGGAAAAATGAAATCAAATGTTATTTCTCTTCTCTCCAAAATCTTGGCCCCCTCAAATTCTTGCAGCTTTGGTAGTTCTCCCATGCCTTTATTATTTATTTATTTATTCTTTTTGTTTTATTTATTTTGAGAAAGGGTGTTGTTCTGTCCTCCCAAAGTGCTAGGATTACAGGAATGAGCTACTGCGACCAGCCTCCCCATGCCTTTAAACAGATTTCTTAAATGCTTAACCAGCTTTTTAAATTATCCTTGGTGGGTGAATTGGTCTGACACAACCTAGTCTACTTTAGCCAGAAACAGAGGTTTCGATGAGAATCTGAAATTAACACTTTCAGATCAATAAGTAATTGTGCTATGCTGAGCACATACTATAATATCTCATTTAATTTTTATAACATGAGATTAAATATCACTATTACATTCCTATTTTATAGATGAGGAAACTGAGGCACAGAAAGATGAGGTAAACTCACCCAAGACCACTCAATGGCAGTGGTGGTGCCAGGATTTGAAACCTGGTGTCCTGACCCCAAAGCCTGAGCGCTCAGCCTAGCACAGTGCTAGGCTCGCTGAATGTTTGCAGAATGATGGAAGCACAGGGCACAGGCTCTCCTCAGGCCCTGTAGATAAGCTCCTGTAATTAGCATTTACACTGCTCAAATGTCAACAGCAGAGGAGGACAGGGTATGTTTTCTCTGTCTCAAGGAAGGTAAATTTACTTTGCTACTTCCTTGATTTAGTAGATTCCTAGATTCAACGAAAGCAAAATTCTGCCCAGGGGCTGAGCTTCCGAGTGTTAATTGCTAATGAACGAGTCTCCTCTGTTCCTAGGAGGCACAGCTGATTCTGTAAGATGAAACCCCTCCCAGGGTCTCTGCCCCAGGTGCAGAAAGGTCTAAAGGCATGTGGGCGCTGGGCTTATTCCTGAAGTTGCCTCCACCCTGGTTATCCAGGACCTAGGGTTGTGCAGGGGTGACGTGTTGAGGTTGCTCAGCTGTTGCGATTCAATTTGTGCCACCATTTCATCTGTGGACGGTGGGCCTCCAGTTGCTGCTGTTCTCTAAATCTTTTTGGTTTTCTCCTCTTTTGAGCACATGTTACGATGGCATTTCCTGGCTGATTTGTGATCATGTGGGGCTGTATGGCTAATTCTGATGAGGGAATTGCTACTTGCGTCATTCCCAGACTGGAGTATTTGATTACAGAAGCAAGACACTCCCAACTGATGCTCCTGCTGTCTCCAATCCTCCAAGCCCATTCTACTTTGTTCCAAGCACAGCCCTCAACCCTAGTGCCTGAGCAGGAGGGAAGGCCATGGCTGTGGATCGTGAGTTGCTAGGATTGCAAGACCTTCACTCTAGTGAGTACACCAAGCTGTTGAGCCCATAGAGATCACTTAGTTCAATCCCTTCGTCTATAGGTGGGGGAAATTGAGGCTTGGAGTGGAGGGAGTTTGTGGCCAAGCCAGACCAGAACCAGGCCTTTGCCCACCTTCCAGGGCTCTGAACACTGCCATTCAGCTGCCCAGGACCCTCGCCAAGCACCTCCGTGCTGCCCTGCCTCTGGCTGAGGAGGCCTTGTGCTCTCTATTTAGGAATCCTGTCCAGAAGGAGTTTGGGGCAGAGGCAGATGCTAGGGGCTGAGCCTCAGATGAACCAGGGCTTTTGATTTTGGTCTGGTGGGGCAAGTTGGGAGAACTGGGGCCCCTCTCTGTGGGGTCCCCCACAGCCCACAGGATGAAATGGTGGTGTAAATTGAATTGCAACAGCTGAGAGACCTCAACACCTCTGAATGTAAAGAGAGGGGTGTAACCAGGGTCCCCAAACTGAGGTCCCTCATTAAACTGCTGCCCCACCCTCAACTACCTGAGGTTTGTGAAGGTGGAAATGGGGACCTCTTCAGAAATTGCTGTCAATATATCAAAAGTTCTCATAAAAATGGCACATTTATCTGTAATGTGGCTACACCTGCTCATTGTACCAAATTCTTTGCCTTGGGCTGGGATTAAGTTATTTCCCTGAGAAGTCGCCTGCTGCACAGGTGACAGGGCTCTGATTCTGGGGGAGAAACATGTTGAGCAGTGAGTCTGTGCTAAGTAAGCACTTTCCCTCCATTAACACATTTAATCTTCACCACAACCCTGTGAGCTATTGAAGTCCTGTCCGCAGTTCACAGTGAGGAAACTGAGGATCAAAATGCTGGCTTACTCAGCTGTAATGGGGAAAGCTGGGATTCAAACCCAGTTCTGTCAGATTGAAAAGCTCCTGTTTCTGCCACACCGGAATTGCTGCTTCCTGGAAGGTGTAGATGATGTCTCATAATTAAAAAATACCATCATTGGTTATTGCTGTCCAGCTGATTGTGAACAAGCTCGAGGCCCAAGGGGCATGTCCTCAGCAGCGGAGGCAAGAGCTCCTGGGGAGGGGTCTTTGCCCGAAGCCCCTGCAGGCCGGTCTGCCCCACTGCCCCAGCCTGTGGTTCTGGGATGTGTCACACAAGAGCAGTTGCTTGAGTAGGTGCAGCTGCCAGGCCCCCTGGCCCCGGCTTTCTTCCTCCTAGGGCCCAAGAGCCTCTGAGTGAAAGGGCTGGGGCTTCAGTCTAGACATCCGTTCTCCGTGAGAGACTGAGTCCCCCATTTGCGCAGTCTGAGGTCTTTACCCCTCACTGTGAACTGCTCTGTTCCTCTTAGTCTTAGCCCTCCTGTTCCCTCAGTCCCTGAAAGTCTGGGCCAGCCCTCTCGCCTCCGCCCCATCCTCAGCGACCTCCCACATCACTATTACTCACTGCCAGCTGGGGCTTATTCACTACCCTGGGAGCGCTCGGCTTCTGCCAACTGAATTCTGCCTCCCCACAGCCCAGAGAGCTGCCAATCCCTTCCCCACCCAGACACATGCACACACACTCACACACACTCACACGCACACTCCCCAAGCTGGAAATGAGTTGTGAAGATGAAGCCTGAGGCATGGCTTTCCAGCCTCTGTCTGGCTCCTCATACCTGAGCACATGTGCATGCCCAGACACACACACACACACACACACACACACACACACGCAAACATGCACGCGCAGTGACCGGGCGTTACACACTGAGAGCTGCAGACACCCATCAGTGGCCTGCCCATCTTCTGGAGTTGAGCTGCTGCCCAGCAGAGGCTTCTCTGGAGACTTCTTGCCTGGGAGTGGGGGGGGGGGGGTAGAGGGGAGGTGCTTGAGAGCAGGAGCCCCTGGAAGAGGTGACAGGGGCCAGGAGTCTGTTCCAGGTGCTCTGATGGTACCCTCCCATTCACAGGGGGTCTGCATGCCTGTAACAGCCAAGCACTCACTGGTCCCCTCAGTGGGGCTCAGTTTTGCCATTGGTAGAGCGGCAGTTTGTTCCAGACAGTCTCTGTAGGCCCTGCAGACTCTGGCTTCCAGCACAGCTGAGGGGCCCCAGTGACACAGGACTCTGCAGCCTTCTCTGCAGCAATCACAGCTCTCTGTTTGTGAGACCAAGCCTCCGCACTTGTGCAGGCAAAGGTGACCCCAGCTGCCCTGGGGCCTTCTGCTCCCCTCTGCTCCTTCCTGGTGCTCTCAGACTTCCCCACCAGACTCCTCAGGCCACAGTCCCCAGCAGGGATTATATGGGTGGCCAGACTGGGATCCCCAGGCTCGCTCTGGGCCTCTGCCTCCATCCCATACAACTGAGCTGCTGCGGCCAGCAGGAGGGGTGGATGGAGAGGACTTCAGACCAGCTGGAGTGGAACTGCCCTTCCTGTCTGCCTCCTTCCAAGGCTGTGGGTCTAGTTCCACTCTCCCCTCCCCAGCCTAAGTCCTACTTCCCTGGGGACTTCAGCATCTCTTACACGACCACCCACCTGCTGCCCTCCTAGCGCCCTGACTCCTTGTCTCCAATTCTTCCATTTCCACCTTGGCCACCCTCCCCTTGTCACTTCCAGGACCTTATCATCCTTGTTATCACCTTGAACCATTCCACCTCTGAGAAACCCAGATCTCTTACTCTTGACTATGACCTCATTGCTACCCCTATACACACACTTGTACAGCACCAAACACAGCTTTAAGCCTTTCATATACATTACTGCCATCTGTCCCCATTTTACAGATGGGGAAATAGAGACTCTGAGAGGTTAGAGTAGTTGCCCAAAGTCACAGACATGGGGTAGTACATGGCAGAGCTGGGATTCAAACCTAGGTTGTTTGTCTCCTAGGTCTGTGCTTTTCACCGCGACCCTGCACCGCAATCTCATGCAGTCCCTGGAACTCTACATTTCCTCCACGATCCTCTGGCTTCCACTTCTTTCTGCATCCACCCGAGAACCCACACTGACTTACTGCAGTTACTCTCTTGCAGCTTAACCTGTCCCTTTGTCCTTCTGCCAAGGCTACCAGCAAAGCCTCAACCTTGCATTGGTCCGGCTTTCTGCCTCCTCAAGTCTATGCCCAAATCACTAAGCCTATAGGAGAAAAGAAAATCACAGCAGGGCAGTGCGAGCCCTCTGTGCATCTGTCTCTGGCCTCACTGGGCCCTCAAGGATGGTGGGGAAACCTCCCCCTTCCTAGTCTGAGCTCACCAAGCCCCTCCCTGGACCACATCTCCTGGAGGCACCCAAGCTTCTTCCATTTTAAACCACAACTCTCCTTCAACCCCACAAATGCCTCCAGCTAACACTCTCTTCCCTTCTTGAAAGTGCTATCTATACTGTACTTCACCTCCTTCTCAAGAGTAATCCACTCCAATCTGGCTTCTGCCCCATCATGCTCCGACTCTGCTCTCACCAAGGCCACCAGCCGGCTCCTTGCCGCTGAATTCAATGAACACTGTTCTGCCCTTAGCTACCTTGACCTCTCCACAGCCTGGGCCCTGCTGAAGCCCCCTCCTGGAAACATTCTCTTTCCCTGGGGTACAGCTTCCTTGAATTTCACCTTCTTCCACAGAGCCCCAGGCCCAGCCAGAAAACCAGGGCTTCATCCTGAGCTCTGTGCCATACCCCCCTCCACTTCCTCCCACACATTTCCAGCCCGTTGGCAGGCCCTGCAGACTTTCCCCTCCAAGCCCCTCTCAAACCCATCCCTTCCCGCCCCCCACCCCAGTCTAAGGGCTGAGCAGCTCTCCCCTCTCTCCCGTCGCAGTTAGAATCCCCCTGGGATCCTCACTCCACTGCCCCAGCCCAGCTCCGTCCAGGCAGCCTCTTGGTTTTTCTCTAGGGGAGCTGCTCGCCAGGTGTGTGAGCTGCCTGTGCCTGAGCCCTCGTTCTACCTTCTCTTCCCCTGCCTAACCCCAGCTCTACCTTCAGAGTGCAGCTGGGATGCTGCTTCCTTCTTTCAGATTTCTGAAACTCCCCAAATCAGGGCTCCCAAAGTCCCCCGGGGCACCATGACTCCTGTGCCCAGGTCTGCAGGCCCCTGAGGACCAGGATTATGTCCACTTTGTTGCAGTGTCCCCAGTGGGGGTGCTTGCCCCATGTGCCCCGTGAATGTGGTTGAATAAATAGTGAAAGGAAGCATTGGCCAGAGGGCCACCACATCTGTCTTCTGCCTTCCTGGCTTCACCTGGCTCTTGGATTTGAAGCTGCTGGATGTCCACTCCTGACTCCCTCCTCACTCTGGGCCTTTGGGTGGATGTGGAGGGTGGAGGGTGCAGGTGGACTCTGGGGCAGAGTCTCGCTGAGTTAAGGGCAGGCAGCGACCAGGTTAGAGCACAGGGGCCCAGGGCAGCTTGTCCATGCGCTGTGTCTCCCCCTCTCCTGCATCCCTCTTCTTTCTCACCTCTGTTTTCTCAAGGCTACAGGTCCTTGACCCCTTGTCTGGGCACTCCTTTCCCCGGAGTTCAGGACTGGACGGTGTATTTCCTACATTCCCTACCGCGCGCCCCCATCCTCCCCCAACTCCTGCAGCCTTCACTTGCCTGAGCCGGTCAGCGGTCAGCGGAGGGACGGACGCTCCCCTGCGGGTCCTGACCCGCTGCCCCTGAGCACCCCGGGCCGGCAGGAGGGCAGGACTCCCAGCGCAGGGCAGCCAGGGGAGCACGCGGACTTGGAGGCGCTGGGCCGGCGGCCGCAGGGCAAGGGGCGCGGGGCGCGGGAGAGGCGGAGGGGGAGGAGCGGCGGGGTCGCCCCCTCCCACGGCGGCGGGGCTGCGGGGCGGGGTCCTGGGCCGCGCCGCTTGGAGATCTGGGATGAGCAGGGGGGTGGGTGGCTGGGGGCGGCCAGCCCTGGGCTCGGGCTCAGGCTCAGGCTCAGGCTCGGCTCCCTCGGAGCAGCCCCCGCGGCGGCGGCGGTGGCGGCGGCGGGCGGGAGTGCGGGCCTGCGCGGGTCCCCAGCGGCCTCCCGCCACCACGCCACCACCGGAGCCCCTCTCAGAGCCTCGCGGGGAGTGGATGGTGGTGGGGGAGACAGGCGTTCTCACCACGTACCTCCCCTTTCCAGCTCCGTGCCGTCTTTCTTCCCCTCTGTAGGTTTCGCGGTCTGCAAGCACTCTTGCAAATAACTCCTAGCCCGCCCACACCTTCCAAGAGCCCCGCGTGGATACACTGCAACTCACGCTAGGGCGAGGGGTGCGGGTCGCACAGGCTCTGCTGCACCTGCCCTGGGCCGGAGCTATGGAGTCAGGGAGGTTTTTCCAGGGATGCCGCTTGATTTCAGCACCCTTTCCCCATTCAACTTCCACCAATCCTGCACCCTAGAAGACGGTGTGGCCTTGAGCCCGCCTAGGGGCTGACTCTGTCTCCTGGTGGGATGTGTAGGAGCATGGGCGGGGGGCAGGCCTGTCTCCAGGCTGGACTGTGTTGGAGAGACTGGGTGGAAATCTGCGATGCTTACTTTCCAGACGCTGGAGTACAGCTGAAAGCATCTCCTCCAGCCTCCGCCTTTGTTCATTCACTCATCCATTCACACACCCCACCTGTTGTGCCCGTGTGCCAAGTGGCCCTGGCAGGGAGGCGCTACAACCACCCTCCATTTGCAGATGAGGAAACCCGTGCTGAAGACCCTGCAGCCTCTGGCCCCAGCCCCTGTGGGGGGCAGAACCAGGATGTGAGTCTTAGCTCTAGACTCCGGGGACAGCTGGGGCACTCCTCCCCCAGGGTGGCCCAGCAGGGATGTGGCTTCAAGGGGGCTTCTTGGACCAAGCATTCTCCACTTTTGGTTCATTGCTGTGTTCTCAGCACCCAGCCCAGGGCCAGACACAGTTGAGGTGTCCGAATGGCTATTGGAAAGAACCAGTTTCACCTGTTGAACACAGAGCTGGAAGAGCTGGGTCCAGTTACGTGGCCCTGTCCACTCCCCCTCCCATGCTGGAATATCGGAGGGTTCCGTTGCTGCTCAGAGTGAGAAGGCACATCTCCCTAACACTACCTGCCATACCACTCTGCCCGCGTGGCCCCCTTTTCTCAAACCATGGAAAGGCAAAAGGCACATGTCCCCACATGGCCACTCCTGTGACAGGGGGAGGGAGTAGGGAGGCTGGGGGTGGAGGTGCACGTGGGCGGATGTATCTGGACATTCATCTGAATTGGAAGGAAGGAGGTTTCAGGAAGCCCACAGCAGGGGAAAAGAGAGTAACTGGAGGCCCAGGCCCTGAGACCTCCCACCCAGTTTCCAGGATCCTTTGAAACCTCACACAGTCTTCCTCAATGGATATAGCTCTTGCCTTTACATGTGCTCATTCCTTAATTTATGCACCCCGATCCCCCGGCACCTCTCTGTGCCTGGCCCTGCCAGGCAGCCAGGATTCCATAGGCCTGCCTTGGGGAGATCATGGCCGAAAGGGGCTGATGGTGGGTTGGGGTGGGGAACCAGCCTCCCCACAGCTCAGGCTCCATGCCCCTCTCCCCCACCCTCCACCCTTGGGCATCTCTTCGGGGGGTACCAAGGTGAGGACTGAAGATGGATAGGAGGAAGAGTTTCCTCACTGATCAAGGAGTGGCCACCAGGCCTGAGTTCTTGATGATGATGATGTTGAAGAAAAGGAGGAAGGAAAGGAGAAGGAGCAGGGAATAGGTGCAAGGTGGAGAGGAGGGACATTCAAGGAGGGAGAAAGTTGACTTCCCTCAGCTGGAGGAAGCAAAGTCTCCACAACTGGCCGGCATTTGTGAAATTTAGCCCCTCCGTGCAGGTCTGTCCCACTGTGGTCAGGGAGTGGATCCCTGTGGCCTGTGCAGAGGACAGCAGAGGCGAGAGTCTTGGTGGGAGAGATAGGAGACCAGATGCAAGGCCTGGCTAGGGCCTTTCACGGTGGGACTCCATGGATGCTCTTTCCTGCAGGGCCTCAGCTCTCCCATCTGCACAATGAGATGGGCTCTCCTAACTTGCTTTGGTTTTGCAACATCCCAGGTGCCTCCTGGGTGCCTGGCCCTCTGCTGTCACTCTCAAGAGGGGAAGTAGACAAGGGCCACTCAGTGTGACTGGGCTGTGATGGAGGGAAGCCTGGGGCTATGGGAGCACAGTGAAGTCAGGGGGGGCTTCCAAGAGGAGGTGTCTTCAGTATTGATCCTGGAAGAATGAGACTATTCCTAGCTTGCCTTCTGCTCACCAAACCAGGACAGAGGCCACATGGAGTGGGCGTCTCTGTAGAGGTCAAACAACTCTGCTGCATGCGGAGGGTGCAGGCGTGGAGGGAGGAGCACTGCTTTCTGTGCACATACGGGGCCTCCTTGCCCCAAACCTTGTGGGTAGGTGGGGCTCTGAAGTGGCTCTCCAGGGAAAGCCTGGGGAATTGTTTTTACATTAAATTTAAGCCATTAACACTTAAGCACCTACTGAGTGCCTTGCCTGGTGCTAGGGACTGGAAAAGGGGCAACAGTTAGTGTGTTTAAGTGGGCTTAATAGTGGTTCTGTCAGAAGGAAGGCTTCAAACCTGCCTGGAGAGGGTGTCAAGAGAGAGGCCAGTGGAAGAGGGTGAGGAGAGCATGTGGTGAGGGGACTTTCTGAACGGGGCCTATAAAGGTGGGGAGGTTGGACAGGCAGAGAGGAGCAGGGGGGCCCTCTTGAACCCCAAGGCTTGGAGGCAGGAATGTTTCGCCAGTTCAGGGGGCAGCGAGGGGATGGAGGAGAGGGAGGGCTGGAGGCCTTGCGTGGGGGACTTAGACACCAAGAGTCCCAGGGCAGCTCGGAAGTCGCCTCCTCTGAGCCCCAGGCCAGGTTGTCTGTCCCTCTGTGAGTCTCTCTCCTCTGGGGACCAGGAGTCCCTCAGGTTCCCCTGTCTGCTTCACTGCTGCTCAGAGCCTGGCCCTGAGGAACTGCCCAGGAGATTGTGATATTCTGAAAAGGCGGCCCAGCCCCTCTATCTGGCAGGTGAGCTCTAGAGCCCCAGGGCCAGGCCCAGAGTCCCCGGCCACAGTTCCTGTGGGCCCGTGGTCCACTTCCATAGCCAGGACGAAGCACAGCGCTGGGGCACCCTGGTTGCAGTCAGGGTCCTGGGCCCTGGATTCCAGGGAAACCAGTCAGTAGATCAAAGAGGGAACGAAGCTGAGCCGCAGTGCAGGAGGCAAGGCCAGGCTAAGAGCTGCAAGGGAGCCCTTGTGGGAGGGTTCTGGCCCCCCCAGTGGCCTCCATTCCCAAGAGCCTTGGCCGGGCGAATGCAGCTGCGGTGGCTCCAGGGCCTGGTTCGTCTCCGGTTTGGATCTTCTGAGCCAGGAGGGCCCCGAGATAGGGGCAGCAGCAGGAGGGAGAGCAGGGCAGGGAGGCCCTCAGGACTCCTCAGCCGCCCGGCCCCCCGGCTTCAGCTTCTCCAGGGTCCTGCTCACGGTGGACAGGCCACTGCGGGCTCCTGAGGGAGAGATCAAGGACAAGGGCTGCCTGAGCAGACAGGTTCCCCACAGAGCTGTCAGGGTGGGAGGGACGTAAAGGGACCTGAGGTCGGAGTGCCCAGTGATCCCAGGGCTGGGCTGGGACAGAATGAGGAGAGAGGGGCATCCCGGGGGCAGTTTTAGCCCAGTTCAGAGGGGCAGCCGTGGTCAGGATGGCTCCTCAAGAGGACAGCAGCAGGGGCCGGGGGTAGAGGCAGGGCTCTGGAGCTGCCTCCTGGCTCCCCCACTTCCTAGCTGTGTGACCTCGGGCATGCCACTTAATCACCCTGTGCCTTAGCTGCCCCATATATATAATGCAGCTCATTATAATACCTCCCTCACATGGTTGCCATGAGATTTAAATGAGTTAATATAGGTAAAGTGCGTGGAATAGTGTCTGGAATGGGACATTTTGCTGAGTGTTAGGCGTCCTACCACTGGTGGCAGAGACTGGGTTGGGGCCATCTTTGAGAAACTCCTGCCCTGGAATTTTTCAGTGTGTGGGGATGGGGGGGACAAGGAGATGCCCAGCTTCAGGCACCAGCTCAGAGAGTTGGATTCCACAATGCGAGAGGGGAGTGGGAGGATGAACTGGGGCATGGGACCTAGGGGAGGGGGAGGGGCAGTGAGGTCCCCATGTCCCAGTGTCCTGCTGGGCACGATTCAGAAGCCCTGAGGACAAACAAGAGGTGATCAGTTCAGCTTGGAGCAAGAAGGGTTGACGGAACCCATGAAGAACTGCCCAACGACACTGGCTCCGTGTTGGGAGAGCCCCTTCTGCATGCCCCACAGGGCTGCTCCCTGGACCCCACAGAGTCAGAGAGAGAAAATGAAAGAGGGACTCTGAAATTTCTGGAACTTACCGTCCTTATTGCCATTGGTGCTGGATCTTCCTTCCCCCTGGTCTGGCCCTGGATGGGGGTGGATTCTTAGGCTCCCTGTAGGATGAGACCACCCCAAGCTCCCTGGTTAATAAGCCATTCCTAAATCAAGCCCATCTTGGAAAGGGAAGTCCTTCCTGCTGTCTAATCTCCATCCCTCCTGCTGTATTTATTTCGCTGCGTTCCTTTAGTTCTCTCACATGATCTGGGCTGATCTGGGGAGGGACAGAAGAAATGGGCCCTTGAAGGAGAAGATGGCAGATTTTTTAGGGAGGTGGGAGCCCTGGGGAGAACTGGGGACATGCCAAGCCCCGCAGGACTGATGGAGTTGGAAGTCTGTGTGGGGAGAGCTGAGATGAGGTTGGGAGCTGTGCAGAGTTTGTAGGGTCTTAAGGGAGATGGAGGGTCTTAATGGGGCTCAGGGAGGAAGAGGGAGTTATCTGGAGATGTTGGAGGCTTGAGGGGAGAGGGAAAATCTCTCAAGAGAGGTGGACACTGTAGGTTCCCTGAGCTGGTTCAGGCACCTTTGCAGCAAGCAGCAGGCTGGATTCTGCCACATTGCAGTCATGGCAACGCCTGCACAACACACACACGGCGACTCTAACACAGCCAGCCAGCAGCTGTCTCACACGTGGGCTGGTGGGCTCGACCCAGATGCACAGTGGGCCACGGGCTTACACAGAAAGGGTCTCGCACAGCCCTTGGCAGAGGAGTCTGCTGGGGCGGGGGGAGGACTCACCGATGGCAGGCAGGATGTGGTCCAGGTTGAGCCGAGCCTTCAGAAAGGGGTAGGCCAAGATGAGGATCCCTGAGGAGAGAGACACAGGGGGTTCTGTGACGGGGAGGGGTCCTGGTGAGCGTGGCTGGGCTGTGAGCCTGGGGGGTGGTTTGTGCGGGATATGGGTGTGCATGGGAGGGCACAGTGTGCAGGACTGGAACTGTGTGTGCAAACGTGAGCCTGTGGGTGTGTGCGTGAGGCACACCCTGGCATGCCCCGACATGCAGCCCGGGCTGGGGGACAGCGCCTGTCTGGGGAAGGGGCTACAGTCCGTGGAGGCCGCAGGCCCCTGGCTCCCTCCTGCCCAGGTAGAGAGCAGGTTGCTGGAAATGGGCTGAGCAGCCACCACTCCCAACTCTCCCCCGTCCCACCCTCCCTAGGTCCCCTCAGGCGGACTGGGAGCACCTCAGCCCCTCCCCACCCAGACCTGGGGAGGGGGTGGCAGCAGAGTGAGTCCTGCCCTGCCCAGAGCCACGTCACCCCCAGACCAAGTGTCTGCCAGAATCTGCAGGTGCAGATGCCCAGCCCCTGCCCGGTGCTTCTGGTTCTGCTTTTGGCTCAGGGCTGGGGGATGGCACTCGGCATCACCGTGGGGATATCCGTGGGCCTGGCCCAGACAGACACACAGACAGGGCTGCGGTGGAGACAAACCGGGAAAGAAGAGGAAACCCTCTGAGTTGGAGCCCACCTCGGCTCCGAGGATCCTCTGGAACTCCTGCCCCATCAACCCCAAACAGGCTGAGGAATCAATCCCACCACAAACCCAAGAGCCCAGGAGGGCAGGGGGAGCAGCCAGAAAGGAGTATGACAGCCGGCTTCCCTCCAGTCCCCGCCCCCTCCCTGGGCCCCTGTGGCTGCCATTCCCCCCAGCCCTTCCCTCCTCTTCTCCTTCACAGGACGCTGCCCCTGCCCCTCTCCCCAGAGCCCCCCCAGCCCAGCCCGCTGGCACCTGCTCACCCAGCCCAGCAGCGCCGATGAAGACGCCGCCCACGGCAGCTGCAGCCTTGGATATGGAGACGCCGATGATGATGCTGCCGGCCACCAGGCCCAGGGCCACACAGGCCAGCTGCAGGCAGCGAAGGTCTCTGCTGCTGCCGGGGATGTCCATGCAGGCCTACCCGGGGCAGTGCCTCCAGCTGGCGAGGCCTGTCCCCGAAACGTCCTGGAGGTCTCTGTCCTCTCGGATGTCTCCTTGTTGGAGCTCCACCTTCAGGGTGGGAGTTTCTGGGCAGTAGGGCTCTGGGCTGGGGACCCCTGGAGTAGTCTGTGGGCGTATCCCACAGCTCTCCCAGCCCCACCTTGACCTGGGATCTCTACCAGGTCACCCCCACTTACTCTTCCTCCCCTAAAGGCCTCTGAAGCCGGAAGCCACTCCTGGGACCCCTGCCTGGACACATTCTCGCTCTGGCTGCCAGAGCTCTAGGCATCCCCGTGGGCTCCTCCCCTGCCTGCCTCCCCCCAGGAGAGCCCAAGCCCCCCTGCCCAGGACATCCTGCCCAGCTCCCTGGAGCCGCTCAGTTGCCGCTGAGGCTCGGCCTGTGGAAGCCTAAAGCCATGAGAGGCAGGGCTGGGGGGCGTTGGTCCAGGGGACAGGGTTCCTCAGAGGTGTGGCAGGAGGGAGGCACTGAGTTATTTATGAGGCTGCAATGCGAGCTGCCGCCTGGGCCCCAGAGGCCCGGTGGGCAGTCAGCCAGGTTCCACTGTGGGTTCCTGAGCCGGGAGAATGAGCTGGTGGCTTCACACGGGGCTCAGAAGCCAGGGATGTGAAGAGCCTCCCAGACACACGCTCCGGGGCCCCTGTGCTGTCCTCTGCCCTTTGGCCTGAGGGGCACCCGGGGCCTCACTGGGAGTCGCAGAGATGGAGACTTGGTCACAGCTCCAGAGACGGGAAGTGTGACTGGGGCAGGAAGAGGACAGCGAGAGGTGTCCCTCCACGTCCACTCTCTGCCCCTGCCGTGCCCCCCCTCCTGTCTACCTTTGGGCTCCCAGGAAGGGCTGAGGGCTCCTAGTCTGTTCTCAGGGGACCCTTTCTCCTTAGGTGGGCTTTGTACCCACCCCCTTTTCATTGCCAATGGGATGAGAGGGTGAGCCTGCTGGCTGCCCTGGGGTCCCCGGCCGTGACTGACAGGGAGGAGCAGTGGGTACGGGGAGGAGGAAACCCCTGAGAGGAGGGCTGGGAAGAGGAATTGTCAGGGGCTGGGGCTGGCGGGCCAGGAGGCAGGAGCGGGAGGTTGGGGCCTGGTTGGTGCCTTCTGACCTCCTGGACTGAGCACTCTACCCAGCCTGTCTGACCTACTTACAGGATCCAGCATACCGAGGCTGGGCAGTGGAAACCCAGCCCAGCCCAGCCCTGAGCCCTGTCCCCAGAGCCCAGTTCCAGCCTTCGTCATTAATTGCATTCTTTGGCCCTTTAGGGATCAGGGCCTCTCCAATCCCAGAATATGGCCCTGGCCTGGCCCTGCACCTGGGCACAGTTCCCAGGGTCCCATCACCCTGCTCAGAGTCTTATCACTGAACCCACTGGCCTCTCTCCCACCACATGCAGTCCCATGCAGCCAGGCTCACGGCCTCCTGCCTCCACAGCTGCCCTGCCCCTCAGCCCTCTCCTCTCCTTTCCTGCCCTCCCTGTGCTCTGGAAAACACCTCCTCATCCACCCAGACCCTGCCTGGCCAGCCCCAACTCTGTGAAGCCCTTACTGACGACCCTGTCCTGTTCCCACGGCCCCATGATGAAGTGCCCACTAGCTGTCCTTGTTCTCTCCATGTCCTCTGGAGACCGGGCACAGTCCAGGCTCTGGGAGTGAGTGCCACAGAATGCCATGGCGGCAGGGATCCGGGCTCGGCTTCTAGACATAGGCACAGAGTTCAGGGAGAGCTTGGACATGCACAACCAGCTCGGGTCCGCAAAGAGAGGGGCTGTGGGCACCAGGGAAGCTCCGTCTCCGACAAGAGTCCTTGGGTATGGAGTGGGGCCAAAGAAGTCCCCAGGGTCACCTGGGGGAGCTTTATCTTCACTGCCAGGAAGCTGGAGAGAGGCCTGGGTGAGGCCCCCCCCTGTAGAGAGGAGGGGTGACCGCAGAGCACGGATGAGCCCTTAGGTCATGTTCTTGGCTCCCATACAGAGGAAGCCCCTGGAACCGGGCATTCCCCGCCGTGGTGCTGCTGCCAACATCCCCTGTGCCTCCTGCCAGGATGAGGTCTGATTCTTCTTCTAATTAGGCTCCAAATGACAGCCATGTCTCTGTCACATGTAATTGATCCCCCACTGACTAGTTTTAGAAAGAGCTGCCAAAATAATTGTGCCTGAAAATATGTTCCTGAGAGGTCGAGCTTTGGGGACCTGAGCACCCTCCACGATGCCCCCACCCCCGCTCCCCCATTCAGGGTTGGTTTGGGTGACTCTGGGCCGGGCGGGCCCTGGGCTGGCTCCCCTTGTGGTCTAAGGCACATCGTCAGCATGGCAGAGCTCCTGGGGTGTGTCTCCCGCCCCGTGCTGTGGCACTTGGGCCACTCCACCCCGCTGAGCTCACTTTCCTCACCTGGTGATGCGGGTGCTGGCTGAGGCTGGAGTCAGGGAGGCAGGGCACTGTTTTAGATTCCAGAAAACACTCTAACCTCCCCAAACTGGAGACTAAATTCTAAATTGAAGCTTTTCTTTGACATCGTCAATCCCTCAGGAGAGGAAGTAGGGAGAGACACGTTAAGCCATCGTCAGTTACAAGATCACAGAGCCACAGAGCCATCCCAGCTCCTTTACAAAACAGATGGGGAAACCAAGACACAGGGAGGTACAGGAGGTGCCCGAGTCCTTGAAGGAACCTACATGTCCAGGGCCCTGCCCAGCTGGGAAGTCCTCAAGCGTATCTCTGCCCCTGAATCTCTAGTGTCTTATTTGAGGCGGGAGGGATGGGCAACCCCGCCGTGAGCGGGAGACATTGTGTTCAAGGAATCAGTCAAGGCCTGTGGCTTTCCCTCACCACCAGGAGCATCAGTAAAGGCTCCTCGTGGATTACAAAAGTAGAGAGGGCGGCTTGCCCATGCTTTCCTCAACGTGGGCCGTATCATCTCCTGAAAGGAGAGTGCGTGCCGGTCCTTGGGTGATGCGCTTATAGTAGGAGGTGACTGAGTTAAGGAACCTCTCTCTGTGGGCCTCGCTGAGATGGAGGCCCGAGGCACCAGAGCCCAACCGGCCCCCCGATCCCCCACCCCTCAGAAGCATCGGTGCCTCCTCACCCAAGCCTGGGCCCTCCTGAGGACCACAGTGCTCAGGTGTGGTGAGGCCAGGGACGCATTGCTGGGTTCCGTCACAAAGTCTCTCCTCTGTGTCTCCTGGTGAGGCGAGGGCTGCAGGGTGTCTGCCTGTGCTCTTTCCTTCTCACAGCACCAAGTCCAAGTACAGCGTGGGGGGTGGGGAGGAACGGTGGGTGAAAAGGCCTCAGCTTGGTTTGGTTCTGTTTATTTTCCTTGAGGGGTAAGAACCCTGGAAAAGACCGTGATTAATTCTCCAATCCCCCAGGGGACAGGCAGCTTTCTTGGACTGTTCAGAAGCCGAAGTCAGGGAAGCGCTTCCAAGGCAACTGCTACCATGGCAACAGGACTACCAGCCTTGGGGGGACCTTGCTCCTCGGCCCCCTCCAGACCTGAAGCAGCTGGAGCAGTTGGCACAGGACCAAGGCTCCGCTGTTTGTGGAGCTGGGTCTGGCGAGGGGCAGTTGGCCAGGAGGGAGGGGCCCCCAGTGCTCCAGCAGGTAGACACACAGAGGGGCAAAGACTGGGTGATCTCTGCACTGAGAAGCCATCAGACAGGGGGCCTCAGGGTCTAACTGAACCTGGACTGGGACTGGAGCCAAGACTTGCTAACTGGATTTGACGAAAGAACCTGAGGTCTGAGACACCCCACCTGGCTGGGACCAGCTCTCTCCTTCTAAGGCCCAGCCCAAGTGTGAGACCTAGAGCTGGGGAACCGGCCTCTATCCAGCAGGTCTCAGAGCCTCCTGCAGAGCATCCAGCCTATCTGCCTCTGCCCAGCCAAGCCAGGACTTCCCAAGGTCACCCAGCGAATAGTGGCAGAGGCAGGACTAGAACCCAAGTTCCCTGGCCTCAACCTCAGGCTCCTCCCCTGGTGCCACAGCTGCCCCTCTGGGACAGGACTCCAGCCCAGAAGGGCAGGGCAGCCCCCCAAGAGGAGGATCCCACAGAAGACCAAAGGCTTGGCTCATCTGGAAAGGCCCGGATCCATCCGCACACCACACGGCGCTTCTGCACAGGGCTCCCTGAGCCCAGGAAAGCGGGAGGGCTCCCCTCTAGCACTGGGACCGTGAATTGAATAATTCTGCCCTTGGAGACAACAGGAAACACAGTAGTCCCCCCTTATCCAAGGGGGATACATTCCAAGACCCCAGTGGATGCCTGAAACTGCAGATGGTACTTAACTCTTTATATAAATATTATGCATTTTCCTATACATACACTCCTATAAGAACGTTTCATTAATAAATTAGGCACAGTAAGATGGTATTAACTAAAATAAAATAGAATAATTATGACAATATACTATATTAAAAGTTATGTGACTGTAGTCTCTCCAAATATCTTACTGTGCTGTACTCACCTACCTTCAGACGGCGGTGGGCGGCAGGTAACCGAAACCACGCATAAGGGGACTACTGTGTAACTAAACTGCAGTAACTAACATTCATGGTGCACTCACATGTGCCTGGAACTGCTCTCAACACTACGTTTATTAATTCATAACTTTCGCACAGTAGCATGAGGTAAGCGCTATCACCATCGTCTACACCTGAAGAAACAGAGACTCTCCGAGATTAAGTAACTTGCCCAAGGCCCAAAGCTAGTAGGTGGCAGAGCTGGGATTTGAACAGGGACAGCAGGACTCTGGGGCCCGAGCCTCTCTGGAAGGAATTCCAGTTCCACCACTGCTAGCTGTACAGCCCCGGGCAAGCTATTTTTCCTTCCTCTGCTTGGTTTTTCATGTTAAGTGGGGTAAAATCATAGTACCCACCTCACAGGACTGCTGTGAGAATTAAACGCTAATGCCAGTAAACTTCTTAGAAAGTACCTGTTACTCGGTAAGTGCACAACAATGCCAGCAAAACCAGAGTAGGCACGGTGGCATTTCAGCAGAGCTGTGGAGGATGACCAGAGTGGGCGGTGGCTGGGAGAGGGCACAGCCGGAGCCAACACACCGGGGAGCTGCAGCAGGACAGGGTGTGGGCCGGCACCGCAGGGAGGACAGTGCCTAACCCAGGAAGCCCCTTGCAGTGACACTCCTGTTGGGCCCTAGGGGAAGACCGACCAGGCCGGGGCTGGAGTCCGGGGCAGAACTCATCTCACACCCTGGATCCCCAGAGGCTAAATGACTTTGGGCCAAAAAGCTCAGATTCTGCAGGTCTGTTTTTCCAGCCAACCCCGCCTCCTGCCCCCCAGCAGATGAAGGGCTGTGAAGATGGTCAGGGTTACTGCAAAGGGAAGACTGTCAAAAAACTGTATGTCATCATTAACGTGGAGGCATCCATGGTGTAGGACAGTGAAGAGCCCCTAAGCCCATCTCCCTCTCTGCTCTCCCAAGGCAAACAGCTGTCATTGGCACCCAGTCTACTGCCCCGACGCTGACCTCCCTCTTGCTACCTCCTTGGGAACTTATAAAGGTCCTTTCCAGCCCAGCCCTCTCCAGTATGGCACTGGGGATTACATGGGATGACAGACACGAAGGTCCTCTGCATTACATACACAAGGGCTGTGGCTGGGAGGCACCACTTTTCTTTGTTGCCAACTCCGGCAGGACAAGCATAGTCCAGGGCACATGATAGGCTCTCAATAAAGGCTTGGGAATGCTTTAGACAGAGGGGAAATTTGTTCCTCTGCTTGTGGCTGAATGGGTCCAAGGGACATCTATAAAAGCATGTTTTGAAGTCTACTTGTGTCATATTACAGCTGACACCACTTCTGCTGCTCAGTGGGGGGCTCCTAAAAAGCAGAGGCTGTTTCTTACCTCCTGCACAGAAGTGACTGGCAAATGAATTTCACTTCCTTACTTAAAAAAGAAAAGCAATGTCTCCTTCACCCTGTTGTGCGGATGAAATCTGGTTTTCTATTTAGGGGTCCTGACAAGGGGCACCTTCTCCCCCGCTGGCTGGACTCGGCCCCCGTGCAGAAGGCCTGCCTCCCTCTCAGGTCTGCAGGTAAAGGACGGACCACCGAGTAGGCCACAGTTAGAATTTCAGTTTTATTAAAACAAGCACAATGTATAAAACCATCCTTGTGTTGTATAAACATCTGACATATGCAAATCTATTTTCTTCATGTAAATCAATAGCTCAGCTCTTGTGCCGGGGGCTGTACCTTCATGCTGCCTGGGGCTGCTCTGACCTGGCTTTGCCTCGGGCGCAGGGCTCCACCTAACTGCCCAGAACTGTGCCGCCCCCCCATGCAAGACTTGACACCGACCCTGTCTCCATTGTCTCTAAGTTGCTCCTCATAGTAACAGCTTAAAACCAGTTAGAAAAACAGGGAACAGCCCATTAAACCTAAACGCGTGGACGTTCCCGAAAGAAGAGCAAGCCGTTACGTGCTCCGGGAAGTCCACGGGCTTGCGGTGGGAGTTTAAAGGCCCATCTTTGCTGGAAGAGCCTGGTTAAAACAAACTTTATAAAAACGACATACGGACTTTAGCAGCAATCACAAATGAAGAAGAGGATGATAAATGAGGAGCACATTTCGGCCACGGCGAAGAAAGATTATGTGCTTCTCTGTGCTACACACTGGAAAACTGATCTGGCTTCCTGAACGAGGAAGGCTCCTGCCCTTCCCTGAATTGAGGGGATGGCTTTGCTCAGCCAAGGGAGAGGACGGGCAAAGAGGACGTGCGGAGGACAGAGGAAGGTGGGAGGACAGCCAGAGGAGGGTGACAGTGCAGAGGGGGAACAGGCACGTGTCGCAGCGGCTGTCAGCGGATGCTCCTGGCTTCTGCAAGCTGGCTCCCTGAAGGCTGCGGCCCCAGCGCCTCCACAGCGGTGAGAGCTGGATCCAGATCCGCAGGCGGGTGAGCAGGTGGAGCCCAGCAAAGAGCTGTTCCCGCCACAGGCGATTATGCAAAGTGACAAGTGATTGCTTTCCTTTTCAAAGACAACCCCTTAGGAAAAAGCTTTTTCCTCCAGGACCCTGGGGAAATGGGGTTGAGTGGGAACCTCAGGGCCTTTGTAGAGAAAAGCCCTGATGGAGCCACAGCGCAGGCCCCGCTGCCTTTCTGCAGACTTGGGCCACACAGGTTTCCACAGGGGCCATGACTGGACAGGCCTAGGGCCCACGAGGTGTGACCGGAGCGGCTCAGAGTGCTGCGGGTGTCGGGCACGGTCCCTCCTCTCCAGGTCCGTCGTCTGCACTGCGGCCTGCCTGGGCCAGGGCCCGCCGGCGGGCCAGGCGAGACTTGGAGGGAGGGGAAAGCTTCACGGAGCAGAGGCCCTCAGCCAACGCCTCTGGCTCCTCTGCCAGCTCGTTCTCCTCGTGCTGTGACAGCTGGCGGTTAAGGGCGATGGCCTCTGCGGCGAACAGCGTCAGGTCCACTGTGCTGCTGTTCCTACAGGGGCCGGGGAAGGCACAGAGAGAGGGAGGCAGGGCTCAGGGTCAGCGGGCCAGCTGCGGGGCAGCCCCGCTCGCTGCCGCGGTCCTGCGTGCCCACCAGACTGCCTGCGCCCACACAGGCCCTCTCCAAAGCAGTTCTTGCCTGGGCTTGAAATCTTGCTCGACGGAGGCTAGAATGGCAGAGCTCCCAGAGCAGGGCCTGTGCCAGGGATGCCTGTGTCCCCAGAACCCAGCTCAGGGCTGGCGGGTAAAACACTTGGGGTGTGCTGCATAAATCTTCTATGTGGGGTCTGAGGTTTGGTGCCTCCGAGCATCTAGGGGCAGCTCTGGAGCGTCAGGTAGGAACCCACGCTGGGCAACAGCATTCCTAGGCACAAACCGAGACTACGGAAGAGTGAGACTTCCCTGTGTGGCTCCTAAAAACCGGCCACAGGGCTGGTTCCGGAGGGGTTTCCCATACCGCTTAGCCCTTGCCCTGTGGGAACAGGGCACTGCTCACTGGGAACGCAGTCCAGCTGTTGACAGGCTCTGGAGTCAAACGGCCAGGGCTACTGTGTGACTCCGAGCAAGTTAACCTGCTCTCTCTCTTCCTCAGTTTTCTCATCTATGAAATGGGATGATAGGGACATAACATATACAAAGCTCCTAACACCACATCTTGACACGTGGTCAGGATTTTAGTACACGGTGGTCATGATTACGGTCTGCAGTAGTGTGTGTGACGACTGGTCCCACTGCCTTATGGTGCCCTACTCCTGCTTCTACACCTGCCAGCACAGGGGAAGCCTCGGTTGGTCTGTCTTTGGGCTGTGAGTGGTGACTTCCAGTTACAAATCAAGTGGGTAGGCAAATAGTGCAAGGAGGGGCCTTACAGGTGCTGGAGGGCAGAAGAAGCAATCTAGGTGGAGGAACAAAACAAAAAGAGATCTAGAGCAGAGGGAAAGGGTGAGGAGAGGAAGCAGGGAGAAGGAAGGCTACCTGTGCCCGGGGGTGGCTCCTCGTCCCTCATCTCCACACCCATCCTGGCTGAGAGCCTGAGGGACCGTCAAAGCCAAGGACAGAAGGGTGCTGGGGTGAGCATTTACCTCTGGAGGACTTGCGGCGTGGGGAGTCCCCTTTCTGGAGCTTGCTAGAACGGGAAAGACAGATGTGGGGGTGAGCGCTGCTCCCTCCTTCCAAGGGCTGCCCCCACCCAGACCAGCACAGAGTGGGCAGGTTACTGCAGGCTCTGGGCCCAGCACAGGGACGTGGCTATGCTTGCCTGCGGGGTCAGGCCTTCTAAGGAGAGAGCAAGAAAGGTACAATCTGAAGGTACAACCCCCAATGTGTATGGAGAGTCCCTCTCTCCCTTTGCCCAGCAGAGTTCCAGTCTTCTTCCAAGACCCAGCCCAAGGGTCACTTCCGCTGAAGCATTCTGCCTTCCCTGCTACCTCCCTACCCACTCGAGGAGAGGTGGATCCGGGTCCCTTTGTGCCACTGGGACTGCACTCACCTGGCACACCCTACAGACCTCCCTTTTAATAAGCATTTATCGCACTGTCCTGTAATTTATTCCCTTGTCTACCTCTCTCCACTAGAGCATGGCGACAGGGCCTGGGTCTCGCTTGTCCCTGCACTCCCGGTGTCTGGCATGTAGTAGGTGTGCGAATTGGGTGCCTGGGAATTAGCCACTTAGACGCTCTTGGATCAGGTCCCTGTCGGTAACGTGGGCTGGCAATGCTTGCCTCCTTCCACCGGCAGGGCCACGGAGCCCAGCAAGGGCCTGGCAGACCAAGGAGACACCATAAGTCACCAAGGAGTCTGGCAGATCCCCTGGAGAGACAGAGGTCAGGTATTGTGACTAACCAAGGAGGATTTTAAAAAATATTTTCTAGTGAAGATTTGGATCCTTAGCCCAGGAAAGCCACTACCATTTGTCTTCCAGGTCAGCTGCGCCAGGCTGTGAGGAGAAACCATGTGCCCCCATCATGGCCACAGGGCAACGCTGTGCTTGCTCCTGGGTGCTCTCAGCTAATGATGTTTGTGTGTAAGAGGATGGTGCTGCGGGCCTCAAATGATGACACCAGGCTGCTTCCTGGCCTGGGTGCCTCTTCCAATAGTGGAATGCATGTGCCAATCCCCCAGATGGCTCTGTTGGGGGTTAGTCTGTGGCCAAGGCCATGGCCCATAAGGGGGCTCAGCCTGGGCGAAGGGAGGAGGCAGTTCACTGCCCACGCACAGGGCTGGGAGCTGCTACAGGATCCCCCTGCAGCTGAGGTCAGCCACCTGGCTGGCGTTTGGCACTCGCTGGTATGAGCGCTTCCTCGTGGCCATGCCGCAGGCCTGGGGTCACTCACCCCCTGCACCCACGGGTGCTGCAGAACCTGGGCAGCGCTGAGTCTCTGCTTGGCATCTCGCACCAGGAGCCTGCAGATGAGGTCTTTGGCCTCGCTGGAGATGTGCGCCCAGTCCTTGTCCGGAAACTCATACTTGCCTTCCTGGATGCTCTCAAACAGCTTGTTCTAGGTAAAGAAGATTCTGCCTGAGCCCACACTGGCCAGGGATGGGCAGGATATGCCCGTCACTGATCTGATCACCAGCTTCAATCAACCTCAGCTGTGGCTGCAGCTCATGGCTTGGGATGCCACAGCCCAGGGCCCCTTCCCACACTCCCACTCTCCCTTAAATCATCAGACTCTACAGAACGCCCGTGGCAGGCTGGGAGGGCTGTGCTGCCTGGGGGACTGGATGGTGATGGGTGGGAACATCACCCGCTGCACAAAGCCCACATTCCTTGTCCTTCCTAGAGGGCCCTCTGTGACCTTCTCAGGCCTCACCACCCACCACCAGCCGCCTTACATACCACGCTTCCACCCTGCGCACACTGATGTTTCACATGTCCCTCCCGTCTCTGCCTGTGCCTTCTACTTGTGTTTCTCGCCCCTCTTCCCTGGGCAAGACTTGTCTTTTAACAGTGAGCTCAGGTATGATCTCTAACAACCCTCCCTGAAATCCAGGCTGGGCCGAGTGCCTGATTATCTCTATTTTACCTTGTGGCTGCCCTGACAGAAGCGGGGTGGGTGGGTACTATAAAGCCCCTTCCAGATCAGGAGCACCCTCCCAGCTGGTCCTGCTCGCGTCCCACAACCACGCGGACCCCCTGCAGGGCCTACGCAGCAGCCCCTGGGGCCGCACTCACCTGGCACACCCTGCAGACCTCACCCCGGTCCCAGCCACAGTCGGCCCCGCAGTGACCGACAAACGGCGGGTAGCCGCTCAGCATGATGTAGAGGACCACGCCCAGGCTCCACAGGTCACAGCGCTTGTCATAGAAAGTGGCCTGGTCCGTGAAGACCTCCACCACCTCGGGGGCCATGTACTCTGCAGAGCCACACTGTGGGGCCAGGGTTGGCAGGAGAAATGGCAGAGAGAGAGGCTCAGTCACCGGGAGGGCATGGCAGAGGGCAGACTGCACCAGGATTGCAGCAAGAGGATGGAGGGGTCGGGTACAGAGCAGGAAGTCATCAGCAGGGCCAGCCAGAGAGCCCACCAGATGCCACCCAGGCACTCAGAGAAGCTGAGCCAAGCCAGCGTTTGTCAACTGAGCCCCATCATCCCCCATGATCCATACGACCAGCTCCAAGCAGCCGTATGTTTGCAGGTCCTTCTCCAGCGGGCAGAGACCTTTGGCCAAGAAGCTCCAGGAATCTGCCCCTGCCCCAGCTCTCCATAAACAGACACTTCATGCACGGGTACTTAAATGTACCAGGAACACGGCTCTGGGAGGGAGATCTGTGGAGATCCAATTCCACACAGCAAGGATTTCCTAAAGTGAATCCTGCCCAGCTGTCCTGCTAGCTCACAGTGAGGATGCGCAAGAATTTAGAATTAAGAGACCATCAAAGCTAGAAGAGCTCTTTGAACAACTCTGATCTTCCCACCCCTCCTGTTTACAGGCGGCAAAGGCAGGACCTAGAAAGGGACAGGGACTGTTGAGCACATCAGTGGCAGACCTGGGGCCAGAACCCAGGATTTCTCCCTCTCACCTCCCTAGGAAAACTGCTGATGAGGACAAAACACATTCTTTTCACTCCCTCCTGATTATGTCAGGCTCACCAAGAAACAACCCTCCCAAATGAATTTGATTAGAAGGTTAAGTGTTCTCAAGAAAGGATATTTTCCTTGTTATTGGCAATTAGGGTTAATGACTTTGAGACCAAGGTAGCCCAGAATGTTAGAAGCTAACACAGAGACATTCCCAATAATGTTGCTTAGAATAAGACACAATATAGGCATATTTAAAGGTATGTCTTGGCTGGGTGAGGTGGCTCACTCCTGTAATCCTAGCACTCTGGGAAGCCGAGGCGGGAGGATCGCTCAAGGTCAGGAGTTCGAGACCAGCCTGAGCAAGAGCGAGACCCCGTCTCTACTAAAAATAGAAAGAAATTAGCTGGACAACTAAAAATATATAGAAAAAATTAGCCAGGCATGGTGGCACATGTCTGTAGTTCCAGCTACTTGGGAGGCTGAGACAGAAGGATTGCTTGAGCCCAGGAGTTTGAGGTTGCTGTGAGCTAGGCTGATGCCACAGCACTCTAGCCTGGGCAACAGAGTGAGACTCTGTCTCAAAAAAAAAAAAAAAAGGCATGTCTTAAAAAAGGATTATTAGGAAAATTTACTTGTGAAACATACAAATCTTAAAAGAATAATAATAATTATAGTATATCAAGTATGTACAAGAGATGTCTTAGGAAGAGGCAGCAGCAGCACCACCTGGGCATGAAATGTGAAGTCAGAGATGCGACGGGATGACTTGGCCTAGTGATCCCATGTGCACGTTGCCTGGGGCCTCACAGTTCCCGCTAGAAACAGACAACCCTTTCCAAGGTAGGGGAGGACGGCCCCCATCGTCCATCACAATGGGGACAGGCTCTACACAACTATCCACATGCTCAAATGCAAAAGGCCTGGCCTGGGAGTCCAGTCTGTTTTCACCTGGGTCAGGAGTCAGGGCTTAGCCTGTGCTTACAGTTACAATTTGTCCCTTCATCAGCAGGGAGGACCCATCCCAAACTAAAAGCCCTAATGTCACTTTCATTAGCAACTAAGGGGTGGGAGGCGGGCTCGGGAGTGACAATACAGAGCCCACAGTCTATGAGCCAAATGACAACTTGGGCAGTGGGAAGTGCTATAGATCCACTTGATACGAGGGATCCCCTCGACGCCACGGCTTTCCTTCCCTCGCCCTCTGTTCTGGACTCCCCAGCTCTGGCTCAGGGGGCACTCCAAATGCACAGGAGCCCAGAAGGAGGTTACACAGGGTACCCAGCCACACATACCGGGGTGGTGAGCTCTGGTGTGGTTATGGGGGTACAGGAGTTGTTCAGTTTCACCCCACTGCCCAAGTCAAAGTCACAGATTTTCACCGGAGACACCTGAAAAGGAAAACAGAAGCCAAGGTCACAGATATAAGAAACTACAGGGGCTGGCGGAATGGCTCATGCCTGTAATCCCAGCAGTTTGAGAGGCAGAGGTGGTAAGATTGCCTGAGCCCAGGAGTTAGAGACCAGACTGGGCAACACAGTGAGACCCTGTCTCTACAAAACATAGAAAATTTAGCCAGATGTGGTAGCACACACCTGTAGTCCCAAGTGAAGAGCAAGACCCTGTCTAAAAATCAAAAAGAACCACAGAGCATGAATAACCCAACGTGACACTGCAGCTGGCTTTATCTCTCAGGTCATATTCGCTCTCCTTGGGTTAACGAGAAGTCCCTAGAGGACTTTTTCCAAGGTGTCCTCTTCCCCATGCTCTCTTATTTCCCAACTAAGAGAAAAACGGGTGAACTATATGGTGTGGATTGTGGTGAACTTAGCATAAAATAAGTATGGAACTCTTGCCCGCAAACACTGGTGTGGCCTGCAACACAGGAGTTGGAGGAGTTCACAAGCACTCCTGAGAGACAGACTCCTCGCAGCCCACTCAGTGGAGGGCAAAGGAGCTTGGAGTAAAACCCTTGGCCACCTTACTGGCTTAGGGTGACTGACTTTTTCAGTTTAGGCACTGAAAGCCCTGTGTTCTGGGAGGCCCCTCAGTCCTTGGAAAACTGGGATGGTCGGTCACTCTAGGCGGCATCAATACAGCAGCCAAGCCCTCCAGAACTGGATGCTGCACCTGAGACCGAGACAGGGTGACTCGTCTCCAGAGCCAACCAGGAGGGCAGTTTGGGTGCACACGTGACAGCGTCCTCCACGGTGGAAGCAGCACAGAGCGAGCTGGAAATGCTGGTTCTGTGAGGCCCAGCTCATCCATTTACTGCTGGGAAGCCTGGGCAAGTCCCTCAACTTCTTTCTTTCCTTCCTTCCTTCCTTCTCTCCCTCCCTCCCTTTTTCTTCTTTTCTTTTTTATTTGGTCCCTCTCATTTTCATTGTAGTAAAAAAAAAAAAAAAAAAAATATATATATATATATATATATATTTTTAAAGAGACTCTGTCTCCCAGGCTGGAGTGCAGTGGCATGATCACAGCTCACTGAAGCCTTGAACTCCTGGGCTCAAGTGATCCCCCGGGCTCAAGTGATCCTCCTGCCTCAGCCTCCTGAGTAGCTGAACCTACAGGTGTGCACCAGCATGCCCAGCCCATTTTAGCCATTTTTAAATGTATATGAAAAATGTACACTTAAAAGTCATTGGCATTAAGTAACTATTACCACTATATGTTTCTAAGACTTTTCCATCACTCCAGTCAGAGACTCTATGTTCATTAATTAATCACTTCCCATTCTTCTTCTCCTTCGTTCCAAGTAACCTCTATTCATTTGCCTATTCCAGATATTTTACGTAAGTGGAATCATATAATATTTGTCCTTCTGTGTCTGTCTTATTTCACTTAGCATGTGTTTAAGGTTCATCCATGTATCAAAACTTCATCCTGTTTCATGGCTGAATAATATTTATTGTGTGTGGGTATCACATTTTGTTTATCTGTTTCCTCTGTTGATGGCCAGTGGGTTGTTTCTACCTTTTGTCTATTGTGAATAATGCTATAATGAACATCAGTGTACAAGTATTTGTTTGAGTCCCTGTTTTCAACTCTTTTAGGTATATACCTAGGAGTAGAATTGTTGGTTCATATGGTAATTCCGTGTTTAGCCTTTTGAGGAACTGCCAGACTGTTTTCCACAATGGTCGTATCATTTTACATTGTCGCCAACAATGTATTAGGGTTCCAATTTCTCCATATCCTCACCACCATTTGGTATTTTTCCATTTTTTAAATTATGGCCATCTTAGTAGGTATGAAGTGGTATCTCACTGTGGTTTTGATTTGCATTTCCCTAATGACTAAGGATGTTGAACATCTTTTTATGTGCTTGTTGGCCACTTGTATATCTTCTTTGGAGAAAATGTCTGTTCAATCATTTGTCAATTTTTTTTAATTGGGTTGTCTTTTTGTTTAGTTTTAGGAGTCCCTTATATATTTTGGATATTAAACCCTTCTCAATTGTATGATCTGCAAATATTTTCTCCCATTCTGTAGGACATCTTTTTACTTTCTTGATAATCCCCTTTGACACTTAGTCTCTCTTAATTTTAGTTTTTTCAACCATAAAAAGGTATTAACAAACTTGTGCCAGGAAGATCAAATGAAACAAAGGCCATGAAAGCACATTATACACCAGAGGCAGTAACAGGTGGTTGAGAGCACCTCTGGACATCTAGGCTCTTCTACTTACCAGCTGAGTGACTCTGTACAAGTTTCTTAACCTCTCTGAGCTTCAGTGTCCTCATCCATGAAATGAAGATAATAATAGTATCTACTTCACACAATACCTTTAAATTACTAAATAAGTGCTTGGCATAATATAAGCACTCAAGACACGTTAAATGTAATTATTAATAGTAATAATGATAAATTATAAAGCTCTACGCTAGACGAGTGACAGGAAGTCACATGATCTTATTTGAGCTAATCCATTATTATTCCCCACAAAAGAGTGTGAGTAGCAGGTGGATTCACATATTTACTCACAGGCATCCCTTATTTATGAGCCATAGCTTCATCCAGACCAAGACACGCATGCTCTTGCATACATACATGTGTACACACATGCAGAGCTGTGAACATGGGTCCCAACAAAACCTGGGCCTAAATCCCTCCTGTAAACACAGAATTTGTCAGATTCATACACTAATGGAATTGCAAATACTTCTATTTACTAGTAGATTGAGTTAAGGCAACATGTAAAATAGGTAGAATTTGTTCAACACTGAGCATAAATGTTTTCTTTATGGGCATCTTTGGAAATAAAAATGGAAACAGAAGTCCTTTTCAAGAACTTGTTCCTAATTATTACTTCCAGTGGTGGATACCATCTGGTACATACCATAACACAAATACCATTTATAGGTAGAGATCTGCTCCGCATAAGATTGAGTTGTTTATGACTCACATCAACTGCTCTAAAGATAGGTGCATTGGACTAGAAAATATTAATTTTGTGCGGGTCTCACATTCTATTAATGCAAACTCTGACTTAAGCCAATCACACTGATGATGAAGAGCACAGAAGGGACAAGGATTAATGCCACTTGGATCGTAGAAACATTCCATATTAGGTATTATAATATTCTCTTTAGTCCAAGTTGGTACCCGAGGCCATGAGCATGGCTAACAATCTATATGGAAAGCAAGGGTGGCTTCCCAGATCAGTATAAACTGTAACGTCCCAAATCAGGCCCTAAGTACCTTTTCTGGAGATTCACACAATATGTTTTCTGGCTTCAGATCACGATGAGCAATGCCTGAAATGACAAAGAGCAAAGAAATGGTTAATATATGCACATAATTATCAAACATTCCACACACAATTAATTTTTTCCAAATGCTATTGTTTGCAGATTAATTCCCAATTATGGTACATTAAAAAATCAACGAGCTGAAGGAGGCAGAAGTAACGAGAGACACAAACCAAAAGCAAGTTCTTCTGAAGCAGAGGCTTTAAAGTCTGGCAGGGATAAGAAGAGCTAAATGAATCCCGGCCAGCCTACCTTTCGGCACTGCAGTGACCACCAAGAACAAGAAAGCCTAACGCAAAGCACAGCGGAGAGCTCTGCAGATGGCAATGCTTGGGACAACAATGCAGAAATAATTAGTGCCTTGTTTAAGAGCATCTCAGGGGGCTTAGACTGCTCTACCTCATTTCTTCTTGTGTGGCCAATTAAAAAAAATATTTCTTCAATGCGACTCCTTGAATGTTCAAAGGAGTCAGTGTTAGTTACCAGATCTCCCAGAGCTTGTCCGGTTGCCTCTTCCCCTGCTCTGCACGCCCCAGGCAGCCCTGCCAGCAGCGGAGCAAGGCCTGCTTTGGCCCGAGGGTGCTGTTTTTAAGAGATGACTCCCCTGCACTTTGGCCAGGTGTCCTGAAGGAGACTGGAAACAGCAGCCTAGCCCAGGAGGGGTGAGCTTTTAACCTGCTGACCTGGCCAGGAGGGCAGCTGGGGGAGAACCTCCTTCTAACCAAAGAAAGGGACAAAGAACCAAGTCACAGGGGCCATGGTGGAGGACACGGAAACCTCCCTTTCCTCTTTCCTTCCGTAGCATGCATAGTACAGAGACAGAGGAGCTGGGAGGCTGAGCCAGTCAAACAGCTACCGCTTGGAAGTACTGCAAAGCCGCAGAGGGTTCCTGGGTGATGAGGAGAAGCAGACTCTGCTTCTCGAGAATTCCCTCGATGATCACCTTGTCCTGCGGCCCTCGGATTCCCTACTGGATGGCAAAGGCCCAGCCCTGCCCACCTGAGGCACCTCACTAGAGAGGAAAAACCTGAGCTCCAGCGAGCTAAGTAACTTCATCAGTCACCTAATTGAATGAGAACCCAGAGCAACTCAGTCCAGGCTGCACAAATTGAGTCGGGCTGCAGCTCACCACACTAAAAGTGAAAGATATTTTCCATTACAGCAAGTGCTCCCACAGAAGGATCACGAGGCGCGCACGGAGCCTTACTCTCCAAATAGGTGCCCGTGGCCCAGCTGTCCCGCAGCCTGAGCACTCAGAGAGCCCGGCGGTAATAATGGGTCTGCTGTGTGAGCACACCGGCCATCCAGCCGCTCCGGTTCATTTCCCAGAGGTTAAGCTGCAGTGTGTCCAGTATTTAAAAGTATGGAACTTGTTTCAGGCCTGACCCATTCTTGCCCAATTCATCTTCCCAGTGTGAAGTTATTTAGAAAACAGCCAAGTTCAGCTGGAAATCGTTTTTCATCCCCTCCAACTTCTAGTCACATGGGCAGCCGGCCAGCTAGATGTTAACAAGCACTTCAGACCCCCTAAGACACCACCAGCCTCTGTTCCCTTTACTGCATTCTTGTAAATAAATAAATAAATAAATAAAAAATAAAACCGCCTTTACCACCCCCTCCAAGGTATGGATCTTGTAAAAAGCGTGACCCAGTTTTGCAATCTACGGAGGCAGCTTGGGGAGCAGTTGTAAATCTTTGTCAGGCAGGTGTTACCTACATGCATCCCAGCTTTCAGAAACACAACTGCTGCTATTCATCATGCTGCGGAAGGGCCAGACTCCCCCTTCTAGGAGTTTCCATCCTAGGTGCAAGTCAGGGCCCCAGCACGGGCACTGTCAGCACACAGATCTCTTTCAGCTACCGGAGGAAGGGAGGTGGGTCAATGAACCTGAACCCCACCCCCCAGCCCCCGCACAAGCCAGGCCAGTATGCACGGGATGCTGGCCCTGAGTGGGACGTGTGAGCGGCATGCCTGCGATTGGTCCTGAGCACGCACCAGTGTTGCTGCCAATATCCACAACGGGAGTACACCTAAGTCACCAATTATTTGCTCCCCCCACTTAGGAATAAAAATGCTTTCTGCCTGGTGGGGGATGAGGATGGAGGAAATAACACTTGTTGAAGAACTACTATGTGCCAGGAACCATGCTCCATCTACACTTACATGTACAGTACGTAAGACACACATGGTTACGTAAACAAATTCGTACCTATAAAAGGCTTAGAATAGTGCCTAGCCCCTAACGAGTGCTATCCACGTGTTAGCCACTGTGGATGACGTCACTCTCTCTCAGTTCTCACACGGGCAGGCGTGAGCACTAAGGGAACACACAGCAGGAAGAAAGGATTTTCCCATAGTGCCACAGTTAGGTGAATTTTTAAAAATTATGTAACAGTCAAACATTTACGGAAATACAAAAACATATAATTCACAAAAAGATTTAATTCACTACAAAAGTTCTTGAATAATCAGTCCTAGGAAAGGGACCGTAAACCAAAGTGTAATTCAAACAAAGGCAGCCTGCTAGTTACCATTGTGATGTTCAACAGATATCTCAAACTTACATATTAATAGAAAAATGCATTTTTCATTTCCTGTGAACAAGATATATAAAACTACATATATCCCATCATTCCAGTTTTGAAAAGAGAGATACAGGTGATGTATTTCAAAAGACTAGAAGGAGTAACACTGATATATTTACACTAGAATGGTTGTATTATGTATGAGCTTTATATTCTTCACCAGGAAAAGAAAAGGAGCATCATTCATGTTCACAGTCACATATACACACACTCAAGCATACCTTGTTCAATGTGAAATTTATTCTTTTTCCTCCCTGCTCTTTCTCCTGTATCCCTATCCCGCTTAATAGCTCTACCATCTACCCTCCACCCACAGCAGATGCCGAGAAGCGGCCTGTACTGCCGTCCCCGCCCCTGTTGTGGGTGAGCATGTTCACGTCACCACTGCCTGGACAAGCCCTCTGCCTGGCTGCCCCCTCGCTTGGTACCCAGAGGCTGGCCAGCCCAAGCCACCCACCAAGGCCACGGCTTGGGTCACCTTTGGTATGCAGGAAGTCAAGGGCAGCAGCAACATCCCGCACCACTCGGCTGGCTTCTCGCTCATTGAAGTGCTTCCGCTTCTGGATGTGGGCGAGGATGGAGCCTGGGAAGCAGAGGGAACAAGGAAGAATGCCTTTCCAGGCTTTAGTAAGCATAACTTCTTAGAGGCCAAGTTTTCACAAGCTTGGGGTGGGGACATAGGCTTACTCATCACTAAATGTCCAGCAACACATGTGCAGAGGAGGTACCAACACATGTCTGTTGAACAGAACTGTACTGCTAGCTTCTGCATCTGTCTATGAGGGACTCAGAAGGGAGAGAGAACAGCTATTTATATGGCCAAAAAATATTAACGCCACTTGGGCTGATTGGGCTTCTAGAATCAAAAAGGAACTAAAAGTGAATGCACGTGGAGCTGACAGGGCCTCTCTGTAGGAACATTTTCTCCTCCCCGCCTAATCTCAGACCCAAAAAAGAGCACGGCCTTCAAATGGAAATGCCACACCCTTGCCTGATATGTAAAGGTCTGGAAAAAGGGGAACAACTGCTTTTTGCTCTGAACTTTCCCATTTATTATTATTTTGTTGGCAATGGCTAACATTTATTGAGTAATTAGTGCCAAGCACTATGCAATACTCTTTAAATAAATTGTCTTATTCTCACTGCAATTATACAAAATGGGTAGATAATCATCCCCATTTTATAGACGGGGAACCTGAGGCCAAAAATGGTTACGCAACTCGCCCAACTCACAGGCCAGGAGGTGGTGAAGTGAGGACCCGGGCTCAGTACAGCTAGGCCCGAGTCCGTGCAGACTCCCCTCGGCAGGGCTTGTGACCCGACTGCTGAGGGGACAGACTGTCCTGAGCCAACCACATTCTCTTTACCCCCTGGGTCTGGCCTCAGCATAACTATGCTAAGTGATACGGCCACAGAGGACCCCAGCTGCATCTAGCATTTCAAACGAGTAAGTGACAGCCAGTCCTGGGTTGCTGGGCAGCGTGGGGCAGACACAGGTGTGAATATGTGGCTTGGCATCATGTGGTCTACACTCACTACAGGAAGTCAGGATTTCTCAGCTGAAGGCATCATCTCTGTGTCTTAAAAATGGCACATTTTTACTTATTATGTGTTTTTTTTTTTTTTTTTGGCAAAGGGAGGGGATGAGAAAAGAAGGGGAAGGATTGCCAAGGATCTTTCACTTGCCAGATGAAACGATCAAAGGATTCCAACACGCTAGGGAACATTCCCAGAAAACTGGCTCCTGACTAGGCCCTAGCTTGCTCTGCTGTAGTGAGACTTGTTTCCAAATTTGTTAAAAGGAAAGGCAGAGAGTGACATTCTTCATATTTCTGAGACAGCCCCCAGCATACCCAACTGTTTTAATCATACTAACAGCTGACACTGACTGAACCTTAGTGCCTGCTGGGCACTGTGCTAAGTATTCCACATCAATTATCTCACTGAATCTTCACAGCAACCCCATGAGTTAGGTGCTCTCAATATCCCTATTTTGCAGATGAGAGTTTGGAAGAGGTTAAGTGACTTGCCTAAGGTCACGTGGCTGGTAAGTGATGGAGCTAGACTTCAGTTTAGCTGTGTTGGTTTCTTCCTTTTTTTAAAAAAAAATTTAACTAATTTATTTGACATTTTTTTAAGAGATGGAGTCTTGCTCTGTTGCCCAGGCTGGAGTGCAGTGGCATGATCACAGCTCACCACAGCCTCTAACTCCTGGGCTCAAGCAATCCTCCTACCTCAGACTCACTAGTAGCTGGGGCTAAAGGCATGAGCCACTGCGCCTGGCCTGTGTTGGTTCCTAAAACAAGCCCTTCCATGTGGCCCTCCACTCAGCTCAGACATCCCTGCAACATTTACCTTGCAAATGTGTCCTAGGGTTGGGGGAGTGACAGGGAGGGAAAGGGCTCTATCACTTACCAGCCATGTGACCTTGGGCAAGTCACTTAACCTCTTCCAAACTCTCATCTGCAAAATAGGGATATTGAGAGCACCTAACCCATGGGATTACTGTGAAGAGTCAGTGAGATAATTCATGTGGAATACTTAGCACAGTGCCCGGCAGGCACTAAGGGTTCAATGTCAGCTGTTAGTATGATTAAAACAGTTGGGTATGCTGGGGGCTGTCTTAGAAGTATGTAGAATGTTACTCTCTGCCTTGCCTTCTATCCTCTTCATTATGTCAGAAAAGCAACTTAAATATACACCCAGTGATTGTGTGTGTGGGGGGTGGCACCCTTCCATTTGAAGGATGGTACATTCTCAGGCCTCCCCCTCCATCCTGTGTCTGTGTCCCAAACAATGGGACTCTCCTCTCCTCCATTTTAGCTCTTCTAGACTTCACAGTGTATTTGAGAGCTTCCATCCCATAATTAATTTAGTTAAATGGTGAATGTGTCAAAACAGGGGATTGATAAATTGATGACTAAATGTATCTATATATGACTCCTATTATAATGAAAAGGCATTTATAAAATGCCCACACAGGTGACATTCTAAGCTCTGCAAAATGCTAATTATCATCCTTCCCTCCGGCCTCTCTTCTCCCAAATCAAGGGCAGTTTTTAAGTCCTTCATCCTTTTTATTAGCTTGACTCGTTTTAGAAGTCTCTGGGATTCATGATGGATGATCACCACCCTGCATCTTAATCAGAAGTCCAAACACATATTCGACAGTAAGTACCTCCTTGCAATTTCTCAAAGACCAAGTAAAACCTTGTGTCATCTTCAAAGAACTCAATCAGCTCCAAAATGTTCCTTAAATAGGGAAAATAGGAGGAGAGGGAAAAGGGGGGGAAATGGTATTATATATTAAAGTCTACTTACAAATATACAATGAAAAAAATATACAACGCCCTGTAGCGGGGCAGAAATCAACTTGAAATCAGAATGCTTATTAAAGACCCACGTGTGGAAGCAGCCAATGGTGTTAGCAAGATTCAGGTCACCTTATCTTTCCATAATGTTTAGTCTCTGGTGTTTTCACCAAGTCCGTGCTGTCAAACCCCAGCCCTAAAACCCACTAGGTAGAGTTATAAAAAAGTCCCGGTCACATTAAACTGAATAAAATCTGCAGCCGACTGGAAGCAATTGCGGCTAATAACACTGAATAGTAGGTGTGTGTCCTGGAGGCAAGCAGCAAATAATTACTTGCCCTCCCTCTTGCCCATAAATCACGGGGCAGTATTTACATTGCCTGGAGAAAATGGAAACATCTGTCAAATAGACTTGGGGCCTAACGTGGGCACCGCTAGACCCTAACTGCTAAGCGCTGCTTAATGAAACGGCCGCGTTCCTGGCCACCGTAGCACTTGTGGCCTTCCCCGGTGAGCACTCTCTGTCTGCCTGAGTATTTCAGTGCTCTGCCAACAAGGTCGTCTTGTAGCTCAGCAGGGAAGCCACCAGCCTGGATATCGGAGGTGTTGGGGGCTTTTTTCCTTTTAAAGAACAAAATAAACCAAGTAGAGTCTCTAATGCTGAACTAAGAAGCTGTAGGGCTGAAAATAAAAACCTGTCCCTCATAAAAAAATGCTGACCACTTTGGGAGATACCAGGCTTTTACTAGTGTGAAGGCGTCCAAATAAGATGGGCAAAATGGCCTAATTTGAAAGACTGTAGAGGCAGTGCCTGGAGTTAAATCAACAGCAGCCCCATCCCGCAAGCTTAATGACAAAGCCATCAATACCAGGCCACTGGCTCCCTGCTGACCCTGCCATGGAGGAAGAGAGAGGGGGAAGTGGAGTCTTGGAGGTGACCCTGATTTAAAGCCACAGTGGGAGAGCCACTCATTTGGAGCTGGTGGTGGGCAGACCAAGCCGGGCTAGAGATTACCTTGGCCCAGTTATCAAGGAGTGTCAGACAGGTTTCAGGACCTTAGTGGTATCTGCACATACGCAGATACGCTGGGAACAGAAAACAGCAGCAAATATTCTTCACAGTGTGCCTCATCCTCGTCTCAGTATTGAAGCAGGTCCCTAAAGATTTGACCATGCAACGCTCAGCCTAGTTCCCACAGGTACTTGAAAGAAAGACTACCCCATCTTTTCCCCAACAGCCACTGATTCAGATTGTCACTCTTCTAACTTGCCTAAATTGCTGACATTCCAGTATTTCAGAGAAGCACCTTCGCTGTTACTGCTGCCCTCCTCTCCCTCTCACTGAGGGATGGCAGGAGGCTCTTGCGGGTGGAGGGAACATGCATGAGCACTAACTGCTGGGGTCAGGAGATGGTAAGAAATAACCTCCTCTTTTGCAGCCAAGCATCCCCCAGAGAAGCAGCAAGTAACCCCACGCTATACTCACTTGTTTCCTTGACACTGATAGAGTGTCTCCACCTCTCGAAATACCCTGCTCCGACTGTGCCCTGCTTGTTTTTCAATGATCTGTGGGAAGAATAAAATCCGTCTTGTACACCCACCTGACTTCAAAACAGCCCCTCGCCAGGAGCACTCTGGGAGATGCAAAGCCACATCCGGTCCAAATCCAGTTTGGAGCAGAAGTCTGGAGTAGGCCTTGGTGACACAGGCACTGTGGCTCTGTCAGCAAAACAATAGACTGGCCCCAGGGCTTCCCAGCCAGCTGAGCCCGTTAGACTCTGGCCAAGCACAACACCAAGGAAGAGTGTGAGGCTGCTGCCCCCAGCTGCCCAGGGAGACTGAGGCAGCCAGCAAGACAAAGAGCCGTCCCTACTTAGCTCCGACTCCCAAGGCATCTCTTTCTGACATGAGGGTGAGCATTTACCAGCTCTGTGGAAGGATCTTTCCACAGAGACGCTGCCTCTGCAACTCCCCCCAGCAGAAGCACATTCTTCCTCTTCTGAGAACTTACTCTTTGGCAGGCACTATGTTAAGTAATTTATTTACATAAGCTCAGTTAACCTTTACAACAACATCAAAAGACAGGAAGGTGTGAAACATTTGCCCACAGCATGAGGCTGATTCCAAAACCCCTGCTCCCCTATACCTGCCTAGCCCCTGAACAGCTTCCTGGAGCACCTAGAGGCTTTATCTCTCCCGTGATACTGTGCACTGCTCCTCTCCGCACCTATACCTTGACTGATGGAGGTGCTTGACTGGAGGAACGGATAAGCCAACAGATGAGCAGGTGATTTATGCAGGGACTGGTTGCCTCCAAAACCTCTCTGGACCCATCCAGAGTCCCAGACTGTTGCAGATGGAGCCTGTGAGCAAGGCGCTGCCTTGCAGCTCACACAGGCAAAGTAGCAGCACAGATGATGGCATCCTGCTCCTTCATTCAGACACTGCTATGCAGAACACTTCAAACTTCTCCAGTATGTTGTAGCACAACCACTCATGACCAGCTATAATTTTCTAAATAAGTCTGCATCTGTTAGCAAACCACCGTGGGCCCGTTTTCCGTGCAGAGAAGTGGAGTGCTGTAGAACAGAAGCTGTTCAACTCCAAGCTATTCAGCTTCATTCACCAAGCATTTCAGATCAAAGTCAGGAAGAACTTTCTGGCAGGCAAGCTTTCCAGCACAGTTTTCTCTGAGGAGATAATGGACTCTCGCTACTAAAGATGGGGGAGCAGAACATGGACAACTGTTTGGGGAGCCACAGAGGAAATTCAGGATCAGATTATCTTGAAATTCCATTCCAACCCCGAGGCTCTAGGATTCATCAGCTGGGTGCCTGCAGGGAAAACTATGACAAGACAAGGGACCCAGAGCCACACTAGGAGAAGCAACCCACCTCTAGGGAGCTTTCAAAGGACAGGGGAGACACGGGACACGGGCACAACTGCTGACACCAAAGAATTGCCAAGACAGGGTCCAATGGTGGCCCAAAGATGCCAGTGGGGCACGGCTAGAGGGCCAGGTTTTCCTCCTGCGATCCAACCCTGCGATCCCTGTCACCCATAAATGCATTCAAACCTTTGAAAATCAATTTATGATTTTGTGGTTTTTACCACACTTTGGCCTATTTCTAAAAAAATTATTTGTAATTTATACTGATCTGTTTCCAAAAAGAAATTGAGATAGCTCTTTTGTTACCATGTGAAACAATACTCCAGAAAAAAGGAACATGGCTTAGCAGGAGTGTTCTCCTTTGTAATCCATAGCTGGGACTGTGGGAAGCTGTTAGAAGAAGAGAAAACATTTCTTTCCGGAGGCACCTTGTCTGGGCTTTCCTGTTCCGGGCCGTGCTTAGCCCTGGTGGCTCAGGTGGATGATCTGAAATAAGCCTGAATTGCCCCCTTGGATCTAATAAGACCCTTTCTCTAGATCAGTGGTCCTCAAACTCTGGTGGGTATTAGAATCACCTGGGGACTTGGTGAAACTATAAAGACCCAGCCTAATTTATATCGAGAAAGCTGGATCTCTGGGCTTCATTAGCTCCCCAGGTGATTGTGATACACACTAAAGTTTAAAACCACCCTATCTATGTCAGTGGCTCTCAATGTTTAGTGAGTATCATTGTTAAAAGTCATATTGCTGGGCCCACCCCTAGTTTCTGACTCAGTGAGTCTGGGCTAGGGCCAGATAACTTGTACTTCTAACAAGTTTCCAGGTGATGCTGATGCTGCCGGCTCATGGACTAAATTTTGAGAACTATGTTCTAGATCCAGGCCTCCTTGCACATGGGGCGGGTAAATGGAAGCAGAGGGGTAAAATGAGCCACTCCAAGGTCATGCAGCACATTAAAGGCTGCGATGAGGCTGGAAGCCCCTTCTCCTGCCCCAAAGCTGAGGGCTCAGTCACTCTAGTTTTTAATCCTCATTCTCATGATAATGCATATCACTTGTATAGGATTTTGCACTTGGTAAAGTGTTTCTATCTATACCGGTGCATTTTTATTTTTATCTTCATAACTACCTTTATGAGGCAGAAAGGGCAGGTGTATCACCATTTAGAGCTGTAGGAACTGAGGCTTAAGGAGGCTCAGTGACTTGCCCTAAGCCAAATAGTAATAGTTTGTCAAAACAGAAATTCAGGTTGCCCTTCTAATTCCAAAGCTTGTTGTCCACTCCCTGAAGGTGACTTCGTTTGTCAGAATAAGCGGCTTACTATGAGCCAGGCATTGTTCTAAGCACTTTACACATATTAACTTATTTAATCCTCATGACAATTCTATATAGGTTCTATCATTACACCCATTTTACCGATGAGGCAACTGAAGGACAGAGAGGTTAAGTAACGTGCCCAAGGTAACAAAGCAAGCAAGTGAGTAAGTAGAGAAACCAAGATCTGAATCCAGTGAATACAGCTTTGGAGCTCCCATTCTAATGGAATATGAAATTTATTTGGCTTGGGATAAGCTAGGAATGACTGCATGCAAAGGGAAGTCTGGCGTGCAGGGGAGACACTCACTTTGACAGCATACTCTTTGCCATTCTGCAGGCTCACGGCACCTTGAACTTTGGCGTAGGCTCCCTCTCCGAGCAATTCAGAGGTCAGCTTGTACACATCTGGGGCGAAATGGGTGAGAGGGATAAGGGGATGAGTCACCCACTGCAAGCTCAGATGGGAAGAGGAGTGGCTGTCACTCGGCTTCCTCAGTCAGACGACACAGGCAGAGCAGCCACCTGCTGAGGCTGCAATTCTCAGTGACGAGGAAGACGTATGGCCTTCTCTGTCACCTCAGCACTCAGTTTTTCAACAAGACCACACAGAAGACATCCTGTTCCCATTTTAGAGATGAGGCCAGTGAACTGTTTCGATTCGGCACATGCTTCCTGAGCACCTACTGTGTGCTAGAGAGCATCCCAGAGACAGAGTGAGGGATAAAATATAGTCCCTCCCCTCTAATGGTCACAGCCGAGTGGGGAAGACAGACACAGACACAAGTGACCCCAGAATAAACCAGGCACTGGCAAGTACTCTCACAGAGGGGCAAGGTATAGTAAAAACAAAAAAAGAAAAAAAAGAAAAGAAAAAGAAAGCAGGGGAAAGAAGAGGTTAAATCTGTTCAGGGAATCTGGAGGATCCTCATAGAAGGGGTGTAATTTGAATGAACATCATTCATTGACTCATTTGCTAAGCACCTACTATGTGCCAAGCTCTGTGCTAAGCATTGGTGATACCAAGGGGAATAAAACACCATTCTATTTTATACCACATACAATGGAGATCATTGGAGGTTTCTGAGAAGTTTCCAGAAGTCACCCACAGGAAATAAGAGACAGAAGTAGGAATGCGAAGGTTTGAGGTTTTTGCGGTACTGAGTCATAGTGGTTCTAACAGAGTAACAGGCCTGGCTTGAGAGAACATTTAGGTGACCTGCCCAAGCTCACAAACAGCACAGCTCTTCGAGCCCCTTCCAAAGGAAGCCACGCCTCCATCACGGCCCTTGCCGAGCTGACCCGTCCTCCCTCCGCCTCCACTCTGCAGACTGTTCTTGAGGCAGCCTCGAGTTTAAACCCACAGACTGAGCAGAAGACTTGTAAACCATGGCATTAGATTTTATCACTCTTAGTCAGAAGTCCTGCTGTTGCACAAGTGATCCTTAAATAACAGGAAATACTCTCTTGTGTTCGATGAAAGAGCAAAAGACCTGTTGATCCAAAAACTATTCTAAAGCCCTTGGGACTTATCTCTCCCCCCACCATATACACATCTACTGTTTGAGTTAAAGGCAAACAAGATGCTCTGCACAAGCACCTTCTTGGTTCCATCATGGTTTTTGGTCTTGCCGCTGTTCATAGAACACTGTGGCACACTGTGAGAAACTTAAATGGCACACTTCTCCCACAGTGCACACCTGGGCATTAGCTCTTTATGCATATCGAATAGGTAGGTGGCTGGAGGTCCAATACTCCTGACTCATAAAGAGCTTGTTATTAGAACCACCTACAAAACAACCAACTCACTACCGTGCCTGCAAGGCTGCAAAGAGGGACCACGAAGGGAAGCTATTTCGGGTCTCACAACGAAAGAAACAAAACAGATAGAGGGGATGTGTTACTCCTAGAAGCAGCTACTGATCTTTTTGGTCCTTTGTAGACGTGTCCAGTGACTCACTTCACCCATCACATGCCCAGCGATAATAGGACTAGCCTAGTGCCTCGCATGTAGAGTGTCCAAAAATGTCTCTTGACACAACAGTGTGTCCTCTGAACACAACATGCACTCCTTAAAGTGGACTCAAACACAGCACAAGTAGCTGCAGTCTCTGAGAGGCAAATCCTCTGCTTCTAGGAGACTGACGTCTCCCCTGCAGCCATGGCCTTGATGTGTCTCTCTCCTCTTTCATGGTTGCTCTACCCCTCGGCAGCCCCTCCAGGAACAGCTGAGGGAAGAGTCACATCTGACAAGCAGCTGGAACACCACAGGCATCTCACTCCATCTACAACTCGGATAGATTGGTCTTGCAGCCCACTGACGAGGTGCTCGAGCCACTCGAAGGATGCCGTGGCATCATCTGAGAGCCTTCCCACCTTTTCTGTCACTCTCTTGCACACAAACTCCCTCACCCCATCTTTCCTCCCTGTCACACAGGTAACCACGAGCTGGCTCTAAGATAGTCCCTCTTGTGGGTCTGGATGTATGGGCTACGGGGACATTCCTCCCAGGCTTGGGAGCCACGGGCCCAGGTCTAGGAGGGTTGTGTGAACGACCTTCAAACTTTCCTGGCGAGGAGTCAGTGGCCCGGGCCTTCCGCTTCTTCTTCTTCCTCTTGTCACCCTCTGCGATGGGAAGGGGCTCGCTGCTGCCCATCTCTGGGAGATAAGAGGAGATATAAAGGAAACATCACTGTACTGATCAAGCTATAAATTTACCCAGAAGGAAAAAAAGGTAGTGGATGGAGGGACCCAGGAGCTTTACACTGATGGTTTTTAAATATCTGTGAAGACTATTGATTTGTTTTGACCCAGGAGGCAAAACTAAAGGCAAAACCATTATAGGAGATCATTAACTGAGGGAAGGAGCTCAGACAGGCAGGCTAGATTAAAAGAGGACAGCAGAAGGCTGCTTTAACCAAGCTCACTGGCACACGGATTTAGATCTGCCACCAGTCAAACCATATTTCCCACTCAGAACAATGAATCCACAGGCAGAACCCCGTCCCGGACATCCTCCGGTCTCGGTGCCAGAAAGGCAGGACCCAGGGAGCTGGGCAGGAAGGAGGGTGGAAGTAGGGGCCATGCAGAAAAAAATCATAGGCTCAGTAGCAACCCTGGCTGTGCACAGGGGTGCAAAAAGCCTTCAGTGGAGACTGCCTCTGTGGAGGTAACAATAGGGCTTGGGATGGGATTGAAAATAGCCCCAAATGACTTCCAGTCTAAGAGCACAGACTTGCGTGCATGCAGAGTGCACAGCATCCTCTCCCTCCTCCCCAGCTGCTGGATTGGAAGGGCTGCAGGTAGGGCCCATAAGGAAGTCTGCAGCTGACAGTTCTACGCCAGGCTGCTGGATGAGGTCACTTACTGCAAAAACATTATTATCTCTCGCTGGCAAGCACCTGGCTCCCCGTCTTAAAGGGAGGATTTGTGAGGCAGGCATTTAGACATTGGACAGATGGGTCAGGACAGAAAGAATAAGCAGGACACAGAGACAGGGAAGGAGAAAAGGAAGAACGGTGAGCCAGTGCCCAATCATTGTCCTGTTTCTAAGACACTCTGGCATGGGCCTTCCCCTGTTAAAGATAAATTACTTATAGAACATGTCATGCCCCTGATCCAGAGTGGAGCCTTAATACTCTTTGCCTGCAGTTAGAAATAATAAGATTTCTCTGAAGTCTCTGGGTCTAAATCCCCACCAGGGTGATTAAACCTTTACATCCTTCTAAAATAGAGGCACTCGAGCACTGGTGGGGCATATGATGTGAGAGACTTTTAGACCAACCTTCAATAAACACAGGCTCTGGGTTGTTGGGTATTTTTCCTTTTTTCTGAGAGATTTTAAAATGGAAACTGGCTCTTTGCCCATTGAAGGGAAAGGCCCACTCTCTTCTCAGAGGATCCGGCTGAACACGACCAGAGAAATGGCAAGTCTGTTAGGAAGACTGATTAGTGCTGATGCACGTTCATGTGCTGTTCAGAGGCAAGTGCAAACAGCCGGCAGGAGAAAGCACACAGAAGGGCACTGTCCAGCGCCACAGTCCAGAAAGCACGGTTACACAGCCCAGAGTCTGCCAGCTCCATTTAGGCACAGTCTTCCTTCCATTTTGGGGACCTGATGACAGTGGATTTTCAAATATACTTTAGAGAACAGATAAACACACAGATAAAAGGAATCCACAGAGGATCTCAAAATATTACTCTAGCGACCAGTTTTAAGCACCAGAAATATCTGAGGACTGCAACACCCTACGAATTCAAAGAATTAAACTTAACCATCAGCACTTAAGCATCAGAACACCCACCCTCGCCAAGGTAAATTGAAAGGAAAAAGGCTGCACAAATGCATTTACTGAACATAGTGAGAAATTCTACAGAAATAAAACAGCGTCACTCATCTTCAGGAGCTCAGGGAGGGGGCGCTGGCCACAAGGGCTGCAGGCTGAGGAGCAGGGACCACTGTTCCCCTCGCCCCGACCCTGTGAGCAGTCCAGGGGTGACCCCTGTCACCGCCTATTTTCTCATGAGCACCGCAAGCCAAGAGCAGAGCAGACAGATTTGGGTTTCGGCTCCTTCTCCTTCCTTCCCCCTTCACTCTGATGGAGGCCTACGGACAAGCACAACAGCCACGAGGCAGGCAGCACACAGGAGCAGCACGGGAGCTGGCGGTGTTACCATTCACAGGGGATGCTCAGACACACTTACGACTCTAACTAGAAAACCCTGTTAGCGACAATTTATACTTGGCTTTTACCACGGCAGGGCTGAGGCGGCCTCTTGTGCAAGAACCATACCTCTGAGCAGCGCCACACACTCAATATTAGATTTTACGGTTTCACACACAAAAAGATAGAGTACCTGGTCTATTCTGCATGGATTTCAGTGGAAGAGGCTACGCCAGAAGGGCCAAATGGTTAAGACTTTCCTCGGAAACAGAACTTGCTGAAGGAGAGCTGTTTTTGAAACTAGGAAGGAAAAATGTAGGAAGATGTTGAAGTGAAAGAAACATGCCTAACTTCTCTGTCTACGTGGGGGGAAGGAAGTGGTGTCATAATCTCATCCAGGGGTTGACAGTTCCCCATCTGGAGCCTGGCCACAGAGTCTACCACCAGCAGGTCCGTGGGACCTTAAGTCATGGCGTGCGCACTCACTGGGGAAGTGCTTCCTCAGGGCGTGAGGCCCCACCAGCAGGCTGCGCCTTGGCTCACCTGTGTCCCTTGGCCTTGGAATTCCTCTCGGCCATCAAAACCCAGCCCAACAGTCCCCATGCCTTTGCAGCTCCTGATAACTCCAGATGAATTAAGGTTTGTGCAAACCCTTTGGAAATCAGGCGCCGTGCAAACAGAGGGTACGACTGAGCAGAACTAGCAGTGGTGCCCCACCCTCTGCTCCCAAATACCCTGTGAGCAGCTCCATAGGAGCACTGGTTTTACTTGGCCTCGAGTGCTCCCCCATGTTCCTAAGGGCTGTGCCCTGCTCATCTCTGTCTTACCTATAAGCTGTGGCACAGTATCAGTCACATATCAGCCATCAGAAACTGGGCACTGAAATAGAAATGAAATGAAATGATGCACAAACTAAGTGTCAGGCGCAGTGCATGTTGCTCAGGCCCTTCAGGTACCAAGTGCACATGCTGAAAGAAATGTGGGCATACCTTTGCCCTGTGGACAACACGGAGTACGGCTGTTCAGTTCTAGGAATTCAGCTCAGGAATTCTATCAATTCCCTGACAAACTCCCCCTCCAAAAAAGGCCTATGACACAGAAGGCCCTTAACTTTCCAATCAGAAGTCTAGTCCTTGCTGTAGGATTGGGTAGTGTGTCTGTTATTTTAGAGCAAGAAGTGAGTGCTTCTTTTCAGTTTTCAGGGGATCCTCCCACCTGGGTCTGAAGGCACCAGCACTTCCGCTGCCCCCAGCCCTTGCCTTCCCCTTGGGCAGGGCCCGGCTGTGCGCCACGTCTGTATATTGGTGGAAGTGGCTTTGGAGAAGAGGCACACTGCTGACTGGCAAGGCACTGGGCTGGCATCAGCAGACCAAGGTAAGAGGCCTGGTTCAGATACCACCAGACAAAGCACCAAGGTCAAGTTACTTTGCCTCTTAGAGTCTCAGTTTCCTCATCTATAAAATAGGCTTAAAGATACACTTGCCCTGTCCCTCTTACAGGGTTGCTGTAAGACCCAATGATATACTTAATATAAATGTGCTTCAAAAACATACGCATATGCACAGGTATGTACATACACATAGCAACACACAATAGACTACAAAGACTAGACAGACATACACAAAACTGTCAACCCTACTATAATTTTAAAGATAGCCAACTATGTGCTGGTGCCATGCTGGGTATTTTGCATACTTTATCCCTAATTCTTATAATAATCCTAAAAGGTAAATATTTTAGCACATTTCAGGTAAGGAAACAGGCTCAGAGCAGGTAGCCGGTAGGTTAAGTAACCTATTCCACATCAAACATCCAGTTCGTGGTTTAACTGGGAGTCAAACTCCAGGCTGCTCTTTCTAGTACGGCCATTTCTAATCTATAGTGAGTAGTTTTCTCTGTGTGAAGAAATGGTTTTTATTTTATGCTTTGTAGTTTTCAGTATTCTCCAAATCATATATAGTAAAATTTATTTTTATGCTATTATTGTTTAAATTAAGTTTTATTTTTTAATAAAATACATGATAATCTTGCTCTAATACGCACTGGAATTTAGAATCTGATTACAGCTTTTAAAATTGTGTCTAGATTTTGCTATATTGAAATACAACATTCAGCGATGAAAAAACATTTAAGGAACATTGGTGCCCTGAAGATATTAATTTTAGAATCATGAAAAACAACGCATGCTATTTTTATTTTTATCTTTTTAAAAGGAAATACTTTGTAAAAACAACAAACAAATGCACTGAACACTCGAGCCTGGGGGCCAGGGGCTCGCTCCTCTGCACGGACAGCAGTAGGTTGCTCGGCGTCTCTGAGGATCAGTTTCCTTACACACGCAGCGAGGTAAGAGGAAGGCCCCAGCTGCCTACATCACAAGGCTGCCGTGAGGATCAAATAATAAACTAGATGTGAAAGCACCGCTGACTTATTCATTCAACAACACTGTACTTATTGGGCACTTCCTGACTGTCCAGTGCCAGACAGTGAGAATACAAGAGGAGACATGGTCTCTGCCCTCATGGCATCTGAGTCTGCTGACCTGTGAAACAACTTCAACACAGTAGGACGAGTGCTGGGACAGGGAAGCGCCAGGTACTGTGGAGCAGGAGAGGATGCTAACCCAGCTGGAAGACACAGCTATGCTGCTGCCTGGAGGAGGCGTGGGATGGGCCAGGCCGGGACCCAGCAGAGAGTGTTCCAGACGACGAAAGACCAGGGCTGAGGCCTGCAGGGGGGGTGGCAGGACTGGTGAGGGCCACTGCTCATCGCTCAAGTTGACAAGTCAGATCACTGAGCAGTCCCATTATCATCAGTAACAACAAATGTTTCTATTCCTAGGCATAAGTTTATCTTGTTTTCTCCATTAAAATAGGGATGCAAATTTTTGTTTCCTAGTAGAACCTGTCCAGGAGAGCTAATTGTACTGGAGGCATCCTAGGTGTTAAGGATACAGATCCAAGAAGCGACCTGGCTCCTGCATGGGGAGGGGTCCAGGGGACTCCCAAGCAGAGGAGGAAGGGCTGAGCAGTCTTGCCCAGGGCTGCAAAAGCAGCAGATATTCCTAGTATGCAGGGACTCATCCACGGTGCTGTCCCAGAAGGGACCTCAAGGCCCATATTCTGAAAGAACCGTCATTTCTGAATAAAGTCTTATGAGCCACATTGACCCCAAAGTCACCAGATCTATACTCCAAATTTTGACAGAGCCTATAGAGGACCCCCCAGCCCTCACATCTGCCGTGCCACACAAAGATGCTCACCTTCCCCACTAAGGACGTGACCGTGCCAGCCAACGCCACCCTGCGAACGTAGCTCACGCTCCTCTCTCAGCCACTGCAGAGTTCTCCTCAAGGTCTTCCCCACCGGGAAGGACTATTTCCTCAGCCATAAGAGCTCTCCTGAGAAGAAACAGCGGTGAGGGCAGGCTGAGGGGTCTAACGACTGACTCGGCTGCCCGCTCAGGCAGGCGCTCGCTGAGGCTCCAAAGCAAACAGAAAGCTGAGAAAACGAACAGAAAACGAGGAACGGAAAGGAAGTGTAACAGGCACTCTTAAGGAAGTGGCCAAATTCAGAAATGTGAGGCAGAGGAGGAAGCAAGGAGGACGGGCCTGGGCAGCCTGACCCCAGAACGTTCACGTCTTTGCAGCCGCAAGAGCAGTAGCAGGAGCGGTTACAGCACACAGCACATCCATGGTACTCACCACACGCCAGCAACGTCCCGAACACCTAACAAATACGGTACTTTACATGCACTAACTTATTTAATCTTCACAACTCTATGAGGTCCATGTAATTATTACCCAGATTTTACAGATGAAGAAACCGAGGTACAAAGAGATTAAGTGATTTGCCCCTGTGGCTAGTAAGTGGCAGAGCTGGGATTTAAGTCCAGACAGCACGGCTCGTAATTCAAGCTTTTATCCATTATACTGTATTTAAACATTAAGGCTGAGAGGTAGAAGGGGGCAGCCAGTAAAAGTTAGCCAGGCGCCAACGAGAATGCTCTCGTTCCTAGACCTGAGCACAGCGCTTCCCTGCTGATGTGCAGCGAATGAGTTACGGCTCCTCTTGTCAGGCCTGCGGTCCCCGCGCTTACTGGTACTCAAGTGTGCACAACCGTATTATGTGTGTGCTGTGATGTCAAAAGGTTGGGCAGCACCATTCTATATTACATAAATACAAAGGCATTATTACCACATTATCAGTATTCTATTCGTCTAAAATCTAATTTATCAGACAATTCTTCTTGCTCTGAGATTGCTTTGTATTTTGTGTTTTATCATATTATGAAACATGAGCTACAAGCCAAAACCCATTATTTCACGGCAGTTCTGGTATCAGGTACAAGGCCACATTCTTCTGCCTGACCTACTGTTTGATTTGGTTTCTGATGCAGGGACAAGGAAAGGGTACACTCAAACAGAAGCTGGTCTCGCGCTATGTTGCCGAGGCTGGAGTGCAGTGGCTATTCACAGACACAATCATAGCTCACTGCAGCCTCAAGCACTCCTCCTGCCTCAGCCTCCTGAGTTGCTGGGACCACAGGCACATGCCACCGTGCCAGGCCTGAGTCAAATTTAACATGCTAGATGAAAGGAGTCATCTGTAAAATCAGCTCACTCACAGGGCAGTCTGTCTGTGAGGCTGCACGGGCTACGGTCTTCTGTCCCCAAGAGGCCTGTGTGGAGTGAGGCTGGCCAGCATCCTGCAGACGGCAGTGTCTCACTCAGCTGTAGTGAAACTGGCTGGAGGGGGCGGGGGGACAGGGACGGGATGGGACTGCCAGGGTGCCAGCAGGGGATCCACAAAGGCCTCAAGCAGGGCTGGGGAGTGTAAATCCCAGAGGCAAAAGGTTTCAACTCCAGCCCATCTTCTCCCTCTGTTCTGATTCTGGTATCCCAAGCACACTTCAGAGCTGTCACTGCATCTCTTGGTGGAAGGAACGACAGAGGAAGGACATAACAGGGGAAAAGGAACTGTGTGCTGAAGATACAGCAAGCAGGAGGGAAGGACTGGATTTGAGTGAGGACTGGTGCGTATAAAACTGGGAAAGTCAGGCTGTGGTCAGTTCCCCCAAGCTTATTAACATGGCCTATGAGGCCCTCCCCACCTGTGCTCCCCGTCTAACTTCCAGACTCAACACCCAACAGTTAGTCATTCTTTCATGTACAAATGAAACCAGTGGCTAGTTCAGCTTGCAGTTTGAGCAATCCCACAAGCGCTGCTCCATGAGACGGCGCTGTACTTGGGCACACAGCAGAAGTGCTTCATGAGCACTTCCGTTTTGTCACACGGAATATTTAAAAGATGCGTACTCAAGGGTTGAAATGCAATAAAATTAATAATTTTTGCTGCTTCATTAAGGACAATCTGAAACAAAAATGGCATTTTAAAAAAACCATGAGTGCACCGCAGGGAAGAATTCAATGGCCACTAGCACACTCAGGGCCACTTCCTTGACCAAGGCACCAGCAGTTCTACCCACAGTTGCTTTCCAACAACAAATAACATCTTAGTACTATTATGAAAATCGTGTTGACTGCACAGATCCCCTGAAAGGGTTTCAGGGAGCCCTGGGTTCTGCAGGGCACACTTGTGAACCACTGTTCTGGGCGATGGGGAGGGATTGGGTACAACCAGAGCTGTGCCTTGGGGCCATCAAACTGGCTGTGATGTGCACAACCAACTGGAGGCTGGAGAGAGACGGGGGGCTAAGTGAGGCTGCTGCAACAGCCTGGGGCAAGGCAAGGACTAGGGCCAGTCCTGCCAAGCAACTGGAAAGAGCAGAGGGGCAAAGACCACTACTCTCCTTGAAGGGATGGGCATGTCTAATTCTTCTCTATCTCCACTGCCTAATATGGAGCCAGGCACGGGGCGGGCGGGGGGTGGGGGAGCCTCAATATACACTTATGAATACGTGTTTATTAGCTAAAGTCAGGTAACCATGAGAACTGCAGTACCATTGAAGAAGTAGTACCACTCAGGACGGGGAGCTGGCTGGGGAGCAGGGTAGACAGTAGTGCCACGGGGGAGCTTCACGTGAAGAAGGGTAACACGCAGCAGCATGGGACTGTGAAAACTCACAGACCAGGCTGCAACCATTCCCACTCAGCCCTCGTCCGACCCAGATCTACAAATGAGGTGTTATTCACAACCCGCCAGGCACGACGGAACCTCGGGTTAGAGTGTAGCACGGAACACTTGAAAATGTCATCATGTATGTCATATATAAGTTTTTAAAAAAACCAGAAAAGATACATTCCAAATTATTAACAATGGTTACTTGGGGAGAATGAGATTGGGCAGATGCAAGAATCTCACTTTTTGTACTTCTGTTGTATTTTATTTTGTTTTGTTATGATCCAGTTGTTTTACTTTTATAATTAAAAGTAAATAAATATGTTTTACTTACTGCATGCTTTTCCTTACGGCCCTCTGCCATGTTAATCTGGAAGAAATGTGTCCCTCCTTACCAAGTAACTCATAGGCATGCCAGCCTAGCTGTCCAACTAAATACTGAAAACCACGATCTGCTTAGACAACCTCTGACCCACCCCTTCCTCTGGCCATATCAGTTCATTTCAATTTGAAGTAATCTAAAGGGATAAGTAAAATGTACACCCAACCTTACCTATAGGTTTTCCCAAATTTCGAGAAATGATCCTCTGTAAACTTGGAATTTCAAATGAAATAATGTTCCTGTCAGGAGGTTGGTATCTTCCAGGTACAAGAAGTGTCTCAATGGCTTCTGTATGCAGCCAGTGTTCTTCAGTTCTCTGTTGGACTCTGGCATGAAAACCTTCAAAAAGCAGAAATAGAAAGGATATCAGATGCTGACTTCAGTTCAGAGAGCTTCCGGGTAGCCGAACGCGTGGAGGTGCCTGGAGGGTGGTGCGCCCAGAAGGGGTATGGAAGCCGCACGCCGCTTCCCTTATACCTCGCCCTGTGCTGTGCGTCCCTTCCTCTGTATCCTCTGTGATATGCTTTATAATAAACTGGTAAACATGGCTGACTAGAAGCATTTCACGCACGGCTCATCCACTTGGAAGAACCACAGAAAATCACATGTTGAATTCATTATCCAAGAGGTAATGTGGGAGTTCAACAGAAAAGCAAAAAGAAACACCAAAAACTAGGAAGGAGAAAGAAAATAGCCTGTTTGGCCAGGACCAGCCAGGCACTGGGAGCGACTCCCCAATATGGGGAGAGGGTGAGAGAGTCTTTCTGCAGTCCACTTCCCCACTGAGGAATCATACAGTCCAGGCCATAGGAGAGCACCTTGACCCTCCCAAGGCCTGAATTTAACTTGGGGAACCGCTGGGAGACTGTGAGAAGGAACTGCTCTCCAGGGAGGGAACTTGCCCTGGGTCCCATGTCCTTTCTCACACCTAACAGGTTACAGCAAGATGCCATTTACAATCCTAGCTTTTATTTTATTATTTTTATTTTATCTTATTATTATTATTATTTAGAGATAGGGCCTCACTATGTTGCCCAGGCTGGAGTCCAGTGGTGCAATCATAGCTCACTGCAACCTTGAACTCCTGGACTCAAGCAATCCTCCTGCCTCAGCCTTCCAAGTAGCTGGGACAACAAGCGCATGCCACCATGCCCAGCTAATTATTTTGTTTTCTGTAGAGACGGGGTCTTGCTATGTTGCCCAAGCTGGTCTTGAAATCTTGGCCTCAAGTAATCCTCCCACCTTAGCCTCCCAAAGTGCTGGGATTATAGGTGTGAGGTGTAAGCCACAATCCTAGCTTTCAACAGGCTGTGCTGTCCTGGGACCCAGCTGTGCCAGCCCTAGGTGTTAGGGAAACTCAGGCTGGCATTTGCAGAACTGGGGCGCAAATAAGGGGTGAGCTCCCAAAGCCAGGACTGAGAAGTGAGAGTGGCATGGGCTGTGGTGGCCAGTACTGGGAAGCAGGTACTGGCCCCAGGAATTAAGTGGGATGGGAATTGCTGTGGAGTCTTGGTCTTTAGCGGGGCGGGGGCTCCTATGGCCTGGGGCTGAGTTGCAGGCTAGGTGTGGACTGCTGTGTCTTATGGGTCAGCTGGGTTGGCTGTGACACACAAGACTGGGGAGTAAGCCCCACTAGGACTGGGGACTGTGGCCAATGGGGTAGCCCCATCCTGTGGCAGGACTTCCATGCAGTGGCTGCCGCCCCTCACCTGAACATTCTGCCAGGAACCCTGCCCCCACCTGTCCCAGCTGGTGTGTGCACTTACCACTGAGGGGCCTGAGCATAAGCCTATTCAGTCCGGCTTCACTCAGCTTCACTCTGCCTGAGACATAGAGTGGGGTCTGGGGTCCTGGGGATTGCACAACAAACTACACCACATGGGACACCCAAGCACTCCTCCAGCAGGGACTGAGGTTGGGCCTAAACACCCTACTGCCAACACCTCAGATGGCTCCTACCTGCAAGTGCCACCTGCTGGCCTGAAGGTTGGCCTGCACAGCCTAATGCGACCATTGCCAACAACAGTGCACAGCACTTGGGACCCAGAAAAGCCTCAGCTTCCAGAGTAGTTAGGACTATAGGCCTATGCCACCACACCTGCTAATTTTTTTTTTTTTTCGCTACCAACTGCTACCACCATCGTCTATGCCACGCAGGCTGCCCAGGGGCTCAAAAGCCCATTCACCCACCCAGTCTACCACTACCACAACTGGCACCCAAGAAAGCCACTCCAAGGCCCAAGAATCAGCCTGCCTGGACCCACCTGGAACCACCAACCAGCATATGGCACCCCAGGGCACAGGATAGGCATGCTTAGCCCATCACCGCTACCACTGAAGCTTGAAGATGGGCCTATCTGGCATTCCAGTTCCCCAGCACAACTTCACCACAGCCTCCACTAATAACTGCAACATAATACACCGGGGAAACCACAGATACCACTAACGCTGTTTATATCCAAAGAAATCATACGGAGACTTCACTACTGCATGCATCCAAAAGCAAAGCCAAAGGGCCCTACCTAACCAACATCACAGACACATCTTCAGAAAAAAGTCCCCCCCACCAAAAAATAAATTAAAAAATATAAAGAAGCAACTGTTATACCAGATGTGCAGATATCAACTTAAAGACATAGGAAACATGAAAAAGCAAGGAAACGTGACACTCCCAAAGGAACACTATAATTCTCCAGCAATAGATCTTAAACAAAAAGAAATTCTTGAAACTCCAGATAAAGAATTCAAAATACTGACTTTAAAGAAGGTCAAGGAGATGTAAGAGAAATCTGAAAACCAATATAAAAAACAGAAAAACAATTCAGGATATGAGTGAGAATTTTACCAAGGAGATAGATTTTAAAGAAAAAACCAAACAAAAATTCTAGAATTAGGCCAGACATGGTGGCTCATGCCTGTAATCCTAGTACTTTGAGAGGCTGAGGCAGGAGGATCACTTGAGGCCAGGAGTTTGGGACCAGCATGGGCAACATAATGAGACCTCATCTCTCTAAAAAAAAGAAAAAAAAAATTAGCAGGTGTGGTGGCATAGGCCTATAGTCCTAACTACTCTGGAAGCTGAGGCAAGAGGATCACGTTAGCCCAGAAGTTCAAGGTTACAGTGAGCTATGATCACATCACTGTACTCCAGCCTGGGTGACATGGGTAACAGAGTGAGACTCTGTCTCTTAAAAAAAAAAAAGGAAAAAAAAAACCCCACAAAACCTCCCCCCAAGATAACAGATGTTGGCAAGGATGCAGAGAAAAGGGAACTCTTATACACTGTTGGTAGGAATGTAAATTAGTACAGCCTCTATGGAAAATAGTATGGAGCTACTATTTGATCCAGCAATCTCACTACTGAGTAGCTACCCAAAGGAAAAGAAATGGATGTATCAAAAAGATACCTGTACTCGTGTATATAGCAGCACTATTCATAACAGCAAAGATATGGAATCAACAGAAGTGTCCATCAGAGGATAAATGGATAAAGAAAATGTGGTATATATACACAATGGAACACTATTCAGCTATAAAAAGGATAAAATCATGTCTTTTGCAGCAACATGGATGGAACTGGAGGTCATTATCTTAAGTGAAACAAGCCAGGCACAGAAAGACAAATATCAAATATTCTCACTCATAAGTGGGTGCTGAAAACTATGTTCACATGAACACAGAGAGTGGAATGACAGATAATGGAGACTCTGAAGGGTGAGGGGTTGGGAGGGGGAAGGATGATGAGAAATTGGTAAACGGGTACAATGTACGTTATTTGGGTGATGGATACCCTAAAGGCCCTGACTTGTCCACTGTGCAATCTATGCAGGTAACAAAATTGCACATGTACCCGATAAATTTGTGCAAAAAAATGCTGACTTCTTTAAGAGGACCAGAGAAGATAAAGATCAACCTGAATGTGCCCCATACCTATGAGTTACACCAGTAAGTCGATATACACAAGGCAGTCACAGAGTTCCCCAGCCTTTAAAATCAGACAGTTGAGTATGTGACAATGCTGACATTAAGCACTAGAAGATTTAACAAGGGTCTGAGTTAAAGTTTTCAGATAGATTCTGTTTCCATTGTGGAATTACAGACCCAAAAAGATGTAACTAGACCTGGATGACAGAGATGGACACCTCTGTTTGTTCTGAAGAGTCTCATGCAGAGGGTAAAAGCTGACATTTCTCTGTTGCCCACTTTTTTTAGAGATGAATGAACTCTGGCTCTGTCTCCTAGTGACCAGGTCCAAGTCTCACAGGCAGGAGGCAACAGAGCTAGAAAGATAAAGTAGATGTTGAGAGCAGCATGTGGCATGAACGGGAACAAGGTTTTGTGCCAAATGCATAACTGCTGCTAGTTTTGAATCTGATTACTTCATTTTCTGTATGTTCAGTGCTATTTTTAATCCCATGGCTCTAGCTATCACAAGTCAGAGTTGCATCATCAACTTCTCTACAAAATAAATATACATTTCCCCTTTCCCCAGTGGTAAAACTCTGAAAATGCAGTTTAAATTTGAATTCTGGGCCTTTGTGCCAAAATTTCTAAAAAGGCTTTCTAACTGTAAGCTGGCTGTGTTTCACCATCACCTCAAACCACATGTCCCAAACTAGACTTGTCCTCAACCCCCAACCACTGCCTCCTTCCTCCAATTTTTCTTCTGATCAGATCACATCATCCTGCAAGTTACCCAGCTACAGAACCTTTAAATCATTTCTCCCATCCAAGTACTAACCAGGCCTAACCCTGCTTAGCCTCCGAGATCAGACGAGATCATACGAGATCGGGTGCATTCAGGGTGGTATGGCTGTAGACTAAACCATTTCTAATATCCCTTTCTCCTCTATCCTCATAAACTCCAAATGCTTACACTGTCAGGCTTTCCCTTAGTCTCGTGTGTAGCTCCTGGAAAAATAAATCCTATTCATCCTTCAAGGCCCATTGAAAAAGTAGTTTTGCAAGTTACAGAATCAGTCTTGACTCTGTTTCTACTTCGTCCAGCATTCAGTGGGATCCACAGTACACCAAATCCACAGTACACCATGCTAACGCTTAGAGCAGGCTATGCACATACGTGCCACTCCCACTAGGCCAAAGGCTCCTCAAAGGCAGGGACATACCTTTTTCCTCTTTGCATTACCAGCATCTAACATAGTATCTGGCACAAAAAAAGGGCTCCAGTGAATCTGAATGAATTGCTTCAGCCACAAAATATTGTCTTAATTCCCAATAGAGACACCAGCACCTTGGATGGTCCTCCCTACTGTGCTTTTTGTTCCCAAACAAATCTCTGTAGCCCAGCGAAACCATTTCCAGGGCTCGAGGAAACTCAGGTTACACTTCCTCTCCTCACTGCCACAGCAATTCCAGGGACAGCCCTGAACACCTCTGAACTTTAACTCCACTTGGTCCCTTCTTGTTGACTACAGTAGGGGTCGGCAAATTTTTTCTGAAAAGAGCCACACAGTAAATATTTTACACTTTGTGTGTCACATGGTCTTTGTTACAACTACTCAATTTTGCCTTTGTAGAGCGAAAGCAGCCACAGATAATATGTAAATGAATGACTGTGGCTATATGCCAATAAAACTATGTTTATAGATACTGAAATTTGAATTTCATATAATTTTCATGTATCACAAAACACTAATCTTCTCTTGATTTTTTCCCCAACGATTTAAAAATGTAAAAAGCATTCTTAGTTTGCAGTCCACACAAAAACAGGTGGTAAGCCAGATGTGGCCCATGGGCCATAGTTTGCCAACCCCTTGGCCTACAGTAAAAAAAAAAAACAAAAAAAATCTCAGAACTCCTTTATGGACTTTGTGTTATTCTGCCATTTGGAGCCACCTTAGGCTGGGGAAGCAGAAAGCACTTGGGATTTTGAGCATTAGATCCTAGATTCAGGTTCTGGCCTACCACTTGCTAACCAGATAGCTTTGGACATAATACTTAACCTCTCCATGCTTCACTGTCATCATCTATAAAATGGGGGCACTAACACCTAATCACAGGGTTGCTGTGAAAATTGAGTGAGCTAATGTATATGGAGCTCATGGTACCAACGCCTGGCATACAGGAGGCACTTGATAACTAGTAACTATTATTCTAGATTGTGATATGGCTTACCCAGATCTGGAAAGCAACTCAGCCACTCCGTAAACCACAACTGGGCAGCAGGAGGGAATAAACTGACAGCAAAGTACAAAGGCAGAGAGAGAGAATTTGGAGATTTTCAGATAGAAGACACAGTACCTGGTTAGCCCTGATTCCCTCTGGCCCCATTTCAAATTCCTTTGGGCCTCTTTTCCTCCTTAGCAAGAACGTCTGACTCTCACAGTGCTTAAACCTTCTCAGTATTCTTTACCAAATATCCTAAAGGGCCCTGGAACCCTCTCCTCATTTCTGCATCTCCTCCTGCTACAGGGCTGGGGTGGGGAAGGGTGACCATGGCCAGACCAAACCAATACAGATTGGCCTGCAGCTGGGTCTTCAATAGGCTGGGCCTGGTTAGGTACCTAATTCTCTCTTCAATTCTTCATGAATTTCCTGCTGTACTGGGAATGAAATCTCCCCAGAGCTCAAGAACTAGACCTTTTATAAAAGTTTAGAGCCAACAACAACAACAACAACAACAACAAAAAACCCCCAAGTATACAAACAAGGGATCCATCACATTACTTTTAGGACAGAAAACACCAGTGGGGCACAGATAAGACCAAGGCTTATGGTATCTCCATTCTTGGTCCAAAAAGCCAGATCAGGAGTCTGTCACTTCCTTGCTCCAAAACCTCTAATGGGTGTCCACTGCCTCTGGAGTAACTGAGCTTCTGTGCTGTCACTCAGGGCTTCCATAATCTTGCCCCAGATCACCTCTCCTGCATTGTGTCTCGCCACTCCTCTACAGATGTCTTAACCTGCAGCCCAGTCAAAACAGACTATCTATTTCCTCCTGATTGCTCTAACCACACATCTCCCCCTGTGAGCTAGGGACAGGGCACAGACTATGTCTGCTTTATCCTTGGGTCCCCTACACCTAACATAGGCCCTGGCACTGGGCAACCACTCAATAATGTTAATGAATGAGTGCAAACACCTGACGTTATTCCTCCCTTAAGCTGTTTTAGTTGGACTCTTCTTAATAGCAGACTAAGCAGAGTCTGGGTCACTGCCAGGAAGTAGAAAAACCGAAGAGAAGGAAAAGCAGCATGACCAATGTGATCCGAGCAATGGAAAATAGGTTTTAATAGTGAAGTGAAAGAAACCAAGGCTGTTTAGCTGGGGGAAGAGGAGATGAGGCCTAACTGGATTCTGGCTTTAAGCACAGAAAAGGTTCTCATGAGAAAATCTTGATCTCATCCTCCCTTTTATAATCAGAAGGAACTTCTCCATATTCATGGAAAATAGAACAAGAAGAAATGGCTTAAGTTAAGGCCAGAGGGGTTTAAGCTGGAGAGAAAGAACCACCAAATTAGGTACCACTTTTCCAGAGATGCTGTTATTGAACTTTTTGGCAAGTGAACTGGGGGTTCTTGCTAGGCTCTTCTGCAGAAGGCTGTGCAAAACGGAATAAACACCTGCTCTGTTCCTGTTTACTGAGCAAAGAGGCGAGTGAAAACACAAGTCAGGTAAGATTTTCTAACAAGCCACTGACTTTTTATTGACCCTTTTCCTATGGGCACTTTCTGTCATGTTATACTTTGCAACCCCATAAAGGAACAATTTAGTATTTCAAAGTTTCCTGATAGGGAAATGGAAAGAAAGAGAAGGCAACAATGCCAGAGTAAGGGAAATGGCCCTAATAAATATACTTTCTATAAAAACAGTACCTAACTGGGCATTAATATAATTGTTGATATTATTACTATTAAAGCTAACATTCCTTGAGGACCTACTGTGTGCCAGGCACTGTGCTGTTTATAAGTTAGCTCAATTCTCATAACAATCCCATGAGGTAGGTAATATTTGTATCCTCATTTTACAGATGAAGAAACTGAGACTCAGGAAGGTTAAATAACTGGCCCAAGTCACTTGGCTAGCAAGTGACAGAGCCAGGACTCAAACCCACACAGTCGTTTTCTAGAGTCTATTCACCTAACTGCTGTCTCCCTATAATGATGAGAGGCTGGAATTTAAATCCTAGTCTCTCTGAATCCTGTTCGTATTCTCAGCCACTTCCTTATACTGCCCCAAGCCAGGAAGAGGGAAGCAACACAGGACATTTGCAAGAGACAAGGCCTCAGAAGTGAACCAAACACTTCCCCCATTATGGGAAAAGAAGCTGAGATTGAGGACTCACAGATAATAGTGAGCAGAACCAGGACTTTAATGCCAGCCTCTTGCCTCCAAGTGTAGTGCTCTTTCCTCCATTACAGATTCTTGTTGCATTTGAGGGTGAGAAAATAAAGGAACAGGATATGCCAAATGGTTTCCCTCCCCAGACAGACACACTTTTGTAATGAACTGCCAATCTCACATTAGAACCTGTGCCTGAAATACAAGAGTGCCCACAGCCTCTGTAAACTGGTTCTGAGATTCTACTAGCTAACGATGGCAATGCACTGATTTATGGTACTGCAGGAGCTGCCAAAATGCTCACGTATTAAATCAATCAAGCAGACCTAGACCAGGCAGCTTCCATATTGGCCAGTGGTTCACAGTTTAAGCTACCTCATTGAGGTTTTCATTCTGGGACCTTCTTTGCTCCAGTCTAACTTCCATCCTGCAGCCAGAGTAAACAGAGCCATAGTCATAGCATTTGAAGCCGTGCAGCATAAGGGAAAGAACACAGGCCTTTGAATCCAGCACTGCTAGGTTTGAACTAAGCTATGCCACTTACTAGCTACCTGGCCTTGGGGAAGTCACTTTAATCTTTCTGGGGTCTGGTTGCTACATCTTCATGTTGGCGATACAAGACTGTGAAGATCAAATAAAGCATCTAGATTCTAGCATATTGCAAGCCACAAAGCAGAGGAGACACTCAGTAAATGTTGGTGTTCTTCTCCCCCTTCCCTCTCTACATTTTGGCTACAATCCACAATTTCAGCTTATTTTCCCTCCTCACCAACTCCCCTCCCTTACTCCAATGCGCATGTACATGCACGCATATACACACGCCCCTGCACATTTCTGCCTCTAGACCATTGCTCAAGCTGTTCCTTCTCCCAGGAATAAACTCCCTCCAAGGCCCAGCATAAATTCTCCACCTTCAGGAATCCTCTGGTCACGTTGGGATTGATTTCTCCTTCTCCCAAACTCCCACTTTGTTTACATTCCCAACTACATTTACCATAGTCAGTCTGATTTCAGTTATTTATGTGCTTATCTATCTTCCCAACTACACTGGAGGGAGAAGGTTCTGGGAAGACAATTATTTATAGGAAGGCAGGAAATGTATTGTTTTCCTCTGTGTGTATTTCTCAATACCAGGGTCTTGTACATAGCAAGAGCTCAATATGTACTTATTGAATCGAATCTTTCCACCCTAGACTGGGAATCTTTACAGAAAGATCCTACACTTCAGGTTATTCTAAAACTATGCATTTACTATCTAACTTAATAAACAGGCAATTTTTGAAGTATATTAATATTCCTAAGACCCACTTGTACTCATGTGGGCTTGCTTCATTCCTTTATCCATTCTTCCAACACACTCTGGACTCCTCCCGGGGTATCTCTCCAGCATACTGGGACACACTGCTGGGAGGACAGGACACCTCTCACTCACAGAGGTAGGTGATCTGGGAATAAGCTCTTTGGAGAGCTGTTTATTCCCTGGTTAGGAGGTGACTGCCATTAAAACCATGCTAAAAACCAGAGTTGTGGAATCAGAAAATAGATCTGAATGATCTGCCTCAGTTTCTAAGTCTATAAAATAGAGTTAAAAGCACTTAAAAAACACTTTCTAGCATATTGTAAGTATACAGTAAGTGTTAGATGTTATACCAACAATGTAGTAAACTGGAAAAAAAAACCATCATGATGTTTCACTTCTGGAACTATCTCCACCACTGACTCATTCCTTGTGTAAACTTGATCAAGTCCTTTTCCCTCACTAGGCCTTTCCCCTTCTGTAAAATGAAAGCATTGAACCAGATGGTTCCCAAGCTCCTTCTACCTTCTTTTTTTTCTTTTTTTTTTTCTGAGACAGAGTCTCGCTCTGTTGCCCGGGCTAGAGTGCTGTGGAGTCAGCCTAGCTCACCTCAGACTCCTGGGCTTAAGCAATCCTTCTACCTCAGCCTCCCGAGTAGCTGGGACTGCAGGCATGTGCCACCATGCCTGGTTATTTTTTTTCCTACATATTTTTAGCTGTCCAGATCATTTCTTTCTATTTTTAGTAGAGATGGGGTCTTGCTCTTGCTCAGGCTGGTCTCAAACTCCTGACCTCGAGTGATCCTCCCACCTCGGCCTTCCAGAGTGCTAGGATTACAGGCGTGAGCCACTGCAAACGGCCTGCTTCTACCTTCAACCATGTGTATTTTATGATCAAGTTTCTATGATTAAGAAAGAACCTTCTGGCTGGGTATAGTGGCTCACGCCTGTAATCCTAGCATTCTGGGAGGCCGAGGTGGGAGTATTGCTTCAAGCAATGAGCAAGACCCCGTTTCTACTAAAAATAGAAAAAGTAGTAGGGCGTGGTGGCACATGCCTATGGTCCCAGCTACTCGGGAGGCTGAGGCAGGAGGATCACTTGAGCCCAGGAGTTTGAGGTGCAGTGAGCTATGATGACACCACTGCACTCTAGCCCAGGCAACAGAGCGAGACTCTTTCTCATAAAGAAAAAAAAAAACACCTCTTCTGTTCCATATGCTGAGGCTGTTGGCAAGGAAAAATGTGAATTTGTTGATGCTAGTCCCAGATGGGAGGGACTACTGTTTCCCAAGGCCAAGGGCAGAGTAACTGATTAGTAAGCCACCTGTGAGATTTCCCCCGCTTGAATGATATCACACCCAGTTAGACCTCCCTCCCAACGAAACTCACAGTAAAGGCAAGACAAGAGCCTGAAAACAATACAGCCATGAAGAATCCTGGCTTGTGCATAATCTCTGTACTTTCTTGCTTTTGATGCCTGTAATTAGAGCATCATCAATCTAAACTAGGATCCTCCTTAGGTACAAAGAGGAGGAAAAACAAAGTCCCATTCTGAACCTGATGGCTCATAAAACAAGGACCAAAGCATATAAAAAAATATGTCACTGACTCATTTAACCACAAACACTGCAGAGGCCTACTATGTGCCAGCCCCATGCCAAGCAGAGAAGGAAGGAAACAGACATGGTCCCTTGCCTCTGCTACAGAAGACAAGAAGGGTAACAACTAATTCAGCAAAGGGATCAAAAAGGCTTCACCAAGGACGTCCCATGAGACATGAGCCTTGAAAGATGAGAAGGAGTGAACTCCAGGAAGAGGGAATACAAGCAAAGACTGGAGCAGGAACATGCAGCGAGTGTATGAACAAAGACGTTGCTTTTGACTGGAGCACAGGGTGCAGCTTTGGGGAGACAAAGGGAAAGAAGGCAGGACAGAGGTTTGGGAATAAGTTATGGAAGGACTTGTCTACGAGGTTGAAGGGTCCAAACTCTATACAGTAGGCAATGAGGTTTCTAAGGGGTGTCTCAGGAATATCACAGGGGCACCCATGAAGAAGATGCAAAAGGAACCAAGTTATTAAAAAGTATTATGGGACCACATAATAGGAGGCCACATATACTTCCTAACATGTGCTGGACTCTAACAGCTCCTGTTCACAGAGCTTCTCTCTCCCCTGGTTTGGCTTCATGCAGTCTGAGTTGCCAGGCCCTGTCAATACCTGCTAAAGTACTAAAGTAACAGGACTCCCAGACCAAGTCAGGAGCCCAAACAACTCTACGGAACAGAAAGAGAGGAGCTGAGGTGGGAGCAGTTGGTGGGATGGGGCACCAAAGTCTCTAGCTGGCTCAGTTCCATATAAAAACCTAACCCTGGGTCTCCCCTTCACTTCAATTCCAGCCCAGCTCTCTTGAGAGGGGCTGAAAGCACCTGGTTGATGACCAGGGAATCCAGTGAGGCACTATACATCACCTGCCCAGCACGGTGCCTGGCACACAGGCAGTGGTCAATAAACATTAGTTCCCTTCCCCTCCTGCAAGGTCAGTTCCACCTGTAAATCCCACTGAGGCTTCAAGGATCAGGTCTCATCAACTCTTCACCCAGGGCCTCTCTAAAGTACCCCAGTCCAAAATGACCTTGTTGCTAGAAATCATAGGTACCATGTATTCAGCACCCATTACATGACAGGTGCCACACTACGACACTTACATGTAATCCTATTCAACCTTCATAATGATCTTATCACGCCCATTTTATAGAAAAGGAATGGAAGCTCTACAGAAAGGAAATGACTTGCCCAAGGACACAGCCAGTAGGTAGCAAAAATGAGGTCTGATCCGAGGACTGCCTGACCCCAAAGTCAAGCACTTCCAACATTTCACTCCTGTGACCTGCGCCAGCCTCTGATGTGCCACTCACTGACAGGCAGCCTGGAGGCTGTCTAAGGAGACAGAGTGCACCTGACACTATTACCTCTCCCCACTGGACAGCCACTCGCACCGGTCAGGAGCTTTTAAATATTGCAAAATAAATGACAGCAGTTAACTTTAAAATAACGTAGTACAAAGATTTCATAAATTCCTCGTATGAAAACTGTTCATGGCGTTGAACTGCCTGAGCCTTGAGCCCAGCCACAGCTGAGTCTCAAACCGGCCACAGACTGAGCCTCGACCTCGGACACTGACCGAGCCCTGACCCCGGGAGCACACGCTGTGCGCTGATCCCGTACGGACGGAGACCCAACAGGTCACAGATGGAGCCCTGAGGACAGTCCTAAAAAAAGTCCCCTCCGGCTGTCCCTCGGCAGCAGAATCGGGTGGTTACCTTGGGCCCCTCTGAAGGCCCTGACTGCCCTCTCCCGGGCACACGGACTCATTCCCAGACCCCCGCCCCAGTTTGCTCGGAGAGATACCTCACTGACTTGCTTTCACCTCCGCTGACTCCCGCGGGAGCGGCCGCGCGCACCCCCACCTGCAAATCGCTCTGCCGAGACCGCGGAAGAGGCGGTGCTAGGCCCAGGGGGAGGGCCCGACCAGAGAGGGGCGTGAGGGGCGGAGCTGCGCCTGCGCCCTGATAGCTACCCTGGGGAAGAAAAGGGCGAGCTAAGTAGACTGCGCAGGCGTGATAGTAGAGGGGCGGAGATTGCTGGCTAGGGGGTGGGGCTTGGTTCCTTCAGACGCAGGCTCTCCCGAGCTGAGGGTCCGGCAGCAGGGAAGCTCCGAGAGGGAGGAGGCCGGGCGCCACAGGTGTAATTAACATTTTCTGAGCGCTTGTGCATGCCAGGAAGGAATTTTTAAATGCCTTTTACATATGGGGAAATGCTGGTAGTCTTTTCTAAAACAGCAATTAATTCTGTAAAATTTGTTCAAAAGTCTGGGTGCCCAGAATTTCACTATGAGAATTTCTCCTTGAGTAAAACATTACCCCCAGTATTTCAAAATTGAAAAAAAAAAAGGCCTTTTAAAAGTTCATTTCTTGGAGAAAAACAACTGTAAATAGGTTAATACCTCAACCAGCCTCCCCACACTGGTTGCAGATGCGCTGAGAGAGGTCGAGAGTGCTGTCTTGGATTTAATTCAGGTTGTGACTCAGTGTGTTTCCCTCCTTGTTAGATGGAAGTAAACATCCCTTCCCTGCCTGGCTCGGGGTTGTTGAGAGGGTCTGTTGAGCAATGCTAGTTAAATCCAAGCCTCTTGGACTTGGACTTGCTTCCCATCATCCGCCTGACCAACGTTTGTTCCCTTTCCCCTTCTGGGCTCAGTCTTTTAGTCTGTATGATGGAAGGAGGTTGGGAACATTGAGCACTTTGCTAGATTTCCCAATCTGGGGGAAGGCTGGAGGGGGAAGTCTTCCTTCAAGCTTGTGTGTTCCATCCCCTCCAGAGTCCTTCAGTCCAACCTGAAGGCCCCTGTATATCCTGACCTCTCCCACCCATCCCCTTCCAGGCTCACCCAAGCTTCAAGTCTTCCTTCAGGTCTTGCTGGCCTGTTCCCTCTCTGTTACCTGACTGTCTCAATAGCTAGCTGGTCCTGAGTCACTTAGGACCTATGTTCCAGGTTCTTAAAGTTGCCATGTCCCCCACATGGCAACCATGTTCAGTTAACATCAGATGAGGGCCCTGTAGGGCTCAGAGGAAGGAGGGCTCCCCCAAAGCAGGTGGAGCTCCAGCCATGCTTGTGGCTCATTTCTCCACACATGCCACAGCTCCTTGAGGGGTAGGGAAGAGAGCGGGGGCAGGAAACCTCAGAGAGGCTGGAGCGTTCATGGAAGCCAAGGGTGGTGGGGCAACCTTCCCTCAACAGGTAGGTGCTCTGCTCCAGGGTGGAGAGGATGGCTTACTACCTCATTCCCTGCTCCAAAGGTTGTTATGGGTCTTAAGCCAACAGGAAAACAAAGCCCAGCGTGGCTGCCCAACCAAGCTGCCACTCTTTTAACTCTAATACATTTCCTCTCTCCGGACCCTCTCCTGATAGGTTTTGCCCCATGGGGAGGCTCTTTTCTCTGTATTGCTGAGGCCCCAGCTCTCTCTTTGTTCTCTCCTCCTTTATCTCTACCTCTAAGTAACCCTCTTTGAATCTCTCAAAGCAGTTTTGTGTCAGCTTCCTGATATCTTTACATGCATTCCAGTTCAGAGATAAATCTATTCTCACTGCTGTGGTGTATTTCAATATGACCATGAGCCCAGACATGGACGTTGTAACAGGCTGAGCTGTCCAGTGACTGAGGAAGTAGTGAATGATCTGTCGTGGGACATGTGCAAACAGTACCCATTTAGAGTGCTTGCCTTGGGCCTCCTCAGATCAGCCATAAGAAGGGGCAGCAAAGCGGGGGGCCTTCTAGATCCTAGAGCAGGGAAAGGAGGGAGGAATACTGGGGGCTGGGAGGGGAGTCAGGGAGCTGGACAAAGACAAACTTGACTCAACAAGCTATTATATATCAAACTCTTAGAATTGTACCTGACGCATGGTGAGCATAAGCTATTGTTGTTATTACTGTGAACGATTCACAGACTGTGAGTAATGAAGGGGCAGAGATCAAGCAATCCTTTATTCCCACTCCTGATCATGAAATAGATGGGGAATTAAGGTCTAGAGGGGGAAAGGACTTGCTATGGAACCTCAGGGGCTGGACTGGACTAGAACCCAGGTCTCTGCCTCCCAGGAGAGCCTCTGCACAAAGCCAGGCTGGCTCCTTTGCAGGTAGAGGGAAGAGCTCTAGGTGGGCCTCTGCTGACTCTTAAGAACCAAGCTGTTTTTAACTCCCATCCAGACAACCTTTAAGTTCAGGGCAATGGAATAACAGCGAGGCCTGAGCCAACAGATGCAGGGGTCTCCTGGGGAGTAAGCTGGAAGTCAGCCCCATGTCCTGCCACCCCCACTTAAGCTCCAGCCAACAACAAGTATTTTCCTTTTTTTTTTTTACAAGACAAGGTCTTGCTCTGTCACCCAGGCTGGAGTACAGGGGTGCAATCATTGCTCACTGTAACCTCAAACTCCTAGGCTCAAGTGATCCTCCCACCGCATCCCCCCAAAGTAGCTGGGACTACAGTTGGATGCCACCATGACCAGCTAAGTTTTGAAAAAAAAAAAAAAAAAAAAAGGAAAAGAAAAAAAATCTTCTTGTAGAGAGAGGGACTTATTATGTTGCCCAGGATGGTCTCAAACTCCTAGACTCAAGCGATCCTCCCACTTTGGCCTCCCAAAGTGCCAGTATTATAGGCATGAGCCACTGCACCAGGCCAGTACCTTCCTGCTGAGAATGGCTTCCTCTCCCGTAATTAGGGTTAGGACTGTATTGGCACTGTGGCTCTGAAAAACCAAGATTAAGGGGGCTGGATGAGAATAGCCAGTGCCAGGTGATCTGAGCTGAAACAAGGAAAGATTTCCATCAGACTGAGTTCCCAGAAGGCAAGGGCCAGCCCTCTCCACCCCAAGGGTCCTAGCCTAGCCTGGTCTTCCCAGAGCCCTAAGAAAACCTTGGAGTCCCCACCCTGGAGAGCTGAGCCAGACATGACCACACTGACCAACCCGCCACATGGTCCAGGATCTCAGGACAAAAAGCCCTCCCATCCCCATTCTGGCCCCGCTCCTTCCACAGTCTGCCAGCAGCCATGTGGCACCCAAACCACAGCTTCCCACCAGTGGCTGCTTTAGTTTGCCTCTTTTATTTTACCAAAAATAACAACAATAAAGTCTTCCCTCTGTTTCATAAAAATAGATTTTCCCCACTCCCCCTCCCCACAATCAGCCCTTGCCACAGCCTAGAATCCATGTTGCAAGCCACAGTCCACCCTGGGGGATGCTCCAACTCTCCTCACTCCAGAGCCTCTGACAAAGCTGCCAGTCCACTCCAGAGGCAGCAGGGGTGGAAGTCCCAGGCCCATCTGGGTGGCCCCAAGAGCCCCATCTGTTTCCCCAGAGGATAGGCAGCATCTAGGCCATCGAGCTGGGTGTGATTTTGGAGGCTCAGCTCAGGAGACAACCCAAGGGACAGTGGGACATTCCGGCATCAGGCTAGAAATCCTTGCTCAAAGCAGGAATAGTTGTGTCCTGGAGTAGGTCTGTCAAACTCTCTTTCCAGTGCATCTCTGTGTAGCAATTGAAGGGCCCCAGGGTAGAAGTCAGGATCCCTGGTTTCTATTCCAGCTTCATGAAAGCCTCACTGTGAAGCCTTGGGCAGGTTCTCCCTCCTCTTCTCCTGGCTTCAGTTTCCTCCTGTGCAGGTTACGAGAGCAAGACTGGATGATCTCAGGTCCCTCCTGGCTCTCCATCCTGGACTCCCAGAGTGCAGGCTCTGGGAAGGCAGAACCCTGTTCCTGCCTCAGTTTCACCACCTGTGGGTCTGGGCATAGGGCTGGGCATGGAGGTACTGAGCAAAGGTGTGCTGAATGGACATCCCAGTCTCTCTGGATACAGCTGTGTCTTGAGATTCAACCTGCTGGAATGTCTCAGGGGTGGGTGGGAAGGAGGCAGGTGCTTTTAGGATGGGTGCTCTCCAAGCCTGGAAGAGTCCGTTTGCCAGCTACATGATCCTCAGTGTCCAAGATGAGAGACAAGACTTGGAGTTTCCAGTTGTAAGTTCCACTACCTGCTTGAGCTGAAGGAGTATTTTGTGCTGGGCTTCAAACTGGAGGAGCCAGGTCTGTAGATTCTGCGTGCTAGATTGGAGAATATGATTCCCACTTTAAGGGCCAGGGGACCTTTGTGGACATGAGGGCTCATCCCCAACCCCCAGGAGGCTGAGGCTGTCTATAATCAGGCCCTCCTAGAGACAGAAGGATGAGTGAAATGACAGCTCTTGGGCATCTCAGGGGAGCGAATCAGAACCTGTGTCTGTGGTGGGCCAGGGCTTTAGGAAGTCAGGAAGAGGCTTCCCTTCCCACCTTCCCCCAGCTCCCCAAAACTCACACACTGATGGAAGACTGTAGCCTGGAAGGTTCAGACATAGAGCTGCATGTACAATCATAATTTGTGCACTTACACATGGTCACATACACTGAGTGGGAACACTGACCTGTCATCACTCCTACAATGGTCATGGTCTGATGGTCCCCATCTCTTTATCTACCCATCTGTCCAGCCATCCATCCGACATTTATGCAGGGCCTACTGTGTGCCAGGGCGGGTCTAAGGCAGCTAGCTCGCAGACGCGCCCCACAGTCAGAATCTCACGCACACCCTGGCATCTGTGCTCACTCACACGCAGGCTGCTCACTCTCTTGTACCTTTCTTGCCATCACCTTGGCCACATCCACATTTTTCAGCTAGGCCTGGGAACCACCATGGAAGGGTCAAGCATCACAGAAGAAACCCTTAGCCTACCCGACTCCCAGACTTGGTGCGAGAGGTCTAACTCTGCTTTCCTTCTGTTTGCCCACCTCGAAGCCCTCCCCTTCTCCCTTCATGAGCAGTCAGGGGGACATGTAGACAGACTCCTGAGAACCAGAAGTCCAGAGGATTTCGGTGTGTGGAGGGGTCCCTGGGCCTTCAGAGTCCTCTACCACCAGACTCCTGAGGCTCCCCTTCCCTAGCCACCCTGTGTTCAGATGGTCCATCTGACGGGCAACAAAGTCCAGGTCTGGCTCAGTGACAGATCCGCTCTGTCATCTCCCTCTGTAGAGACACAAGGTGGGAAGGGGTCAGTCAGAGTTCAGCCTGCCGGGCAGCCCCTTCCCAAACTACAGGGCCCAGCTGTTCTTCTCCCTGAGCCCTGCCCCTTCCCACCCCTAACCCCAACTCTAGGCTGCAGATCTGGGTTTGTACACTGACACCTGAATGAATTCTCTGTTAAAGTACAGAATCCATTGTTAAATAAATTGCCTTCCCAGAATTTATCCACTTGGGCATTGGAATTTCATAAAGCAGGCGGCATTTGGATCTGAAAGCTCACAGAGGCTAGCCTTGGTGGGGAGGGCAGTGGGGGCTTCGCCTCACCAGTGGCTCCAGCTCCCGCTGGTCCACCAGACTGAACTCGCGGATGAAGTAGTAGAAGTGCTTGTAGCAGGTGTTGACGTGCGCCTCTGCGCCCATGCTGAGGATGCTGTCGAAGTGGTGGATGTAGACGTGGACAAAGACTCGGAAGAGGCGCGTCAGGATCTTGGTGCAGACCTGCTGGAAGTTCCTGGGGAAGGGAACTCCTAGGGTGTGTGGAGGGACAGAAGCGGGGATCAGCGTCCTGGTGACAAAGCCTGACCAACACTGCTCTCCCACACACAGGCAGCCTCCACCAGGATGGCTTCGCCCCAGCATACTTCTCAGTACGCTTTCCTTTGGGAGATGCAGAGGGTGGTTTGACTTTTTCACACACTTTCCTTTTTAATGTGACTGTGCCCCTCCCCTGCTGAAATACTCCTCATCTTCCACATCTTCCCGTCGCCTGTGCAACCATGTTAGGGGTCACTGACCAACCTTCTCTCCCCAGTGATGTGCATCTGCAGGGCCGCTCACGTCACACCCTTGCATACAATTCCAAGGTGAGTTCATCAACATCTGGGTCTATTTTAAAACACCTCGGTCTTCAGGATTACGTCCTAACTTCCCAGCATGGCACTGCACAGGCCTTTCATGATCTAACCATGTCCTCCCTCTCCAGCCACCCCCAACCCCAAGTCACTCCTCATTCAACATTGACGCAGCAGTCCCAGACCCCTAATCCTGAAAATACTAATTCTTCAAGAAGTAGTGCAGAAATCACTCATTCCTTCAAATATTTAATATCACAAAAAACCTTCCATCTGTGAATCAGGCCCCACGCAGGGCCCTCTGCACCTTCTGCCTCTTATCCTTACGACAATTCTGATGACGGGTCTGACTGCCATGCTAGAGAGGATAAGACAGGGGTGCACAAAGGTGAAGCTGCTTGCCCAAGGCCACACAATTACTAATTAGTACAGACCGGAGGCAGGATTCAAACCCTCTTTGCACCCCTCAGAGATAAATGACCCTGCCTGCAGGAAGCCCCGGCTCCGTGTAAAAGGCCCAATTTCTGCACAGCACCCCCATACTCAGGGTGGAGATCTTGGTGGCTTATGCCCCCCCCCCACTGTGGCAGAGTCAGCCCAGGGTTAAGGCATACGCCCCTGGGGTCGCACAGGCTACCAGGGAATACGAGTCCAGAGTCAGGTCCATCCCTGGCCCACCTGGCTCCACAGACCCCTTCCTCTTCCTCACTGCTGTCAGATGGGGGTGAGCCCTGCCTCCCTGTAAGCCATTCCAGCCCAGGCCAGGTCCCTTGTTCTCACCCTGCCCATCTAGACTTGGGGTCCTGAATCCCAAGAGAACTGAGCTCCAGTTCTGAACCCCTCCCAGTGCAGCACACTTTCCCTCTCTTGGCCTCAGTTTCCTCCTATGTAAGATGAAGGTACTCATTGTTGGGCATGACAGTGCAGGAAATGGCAGGCCACTGGCTGGGGAGGAGCCGTGGGCACTGAATTGTGACTCAGGGCCCAGCTTCCCTCAGCATTCAGACTTTTCCCCTCTGGGCTTGACCCCCTGCCCCACCCATCTCTGATCCCCACAGCCTCACAAGGATGAGCCTGAGTTTGGGTGGGGGCTGGGCCCAGGTGCAGGTGGGGCTGCTGTGACGAACACAGTGTCATGCCTTCTCAGCACCCTGACCAACACCCCCGTCCTGCTGCCTTGGGGTGGGGAAGCAGGGCCAGGGTGACATCACTCATCTCCCTTCCCCACCCTTGCCTGCCCAGCTGCCCAGCTGAGATAAGAAAAGACCCCGTGGCCTGAGCCTGACAAGGGGAAATTCTGCCCTCAGAGTCCCAGTCTGAGGTGAAGATACCATCCAGGTCCCCCAACCCCCAAACTCCTCCCTTTCCTGGGGTCAGGATTCAGCAGGACCTCCCAGGAGGCTGGAGATCAGATCAGCCCAAGCAGGGGGACCTGCCATGAACACCTTGGGGCACCTGTTCTGGAAGGTTCTCAGAATCATAGTGTCTGTGGTCTTGCCAAAGTGGTCCCTGGAGGGATACTCAAGCTTTGGACAAGAACAGCCCCAAATTGGGAGTCAGTCAATCCTAGTCAAATGCTTGACCTTGAGCAAGATACTTAACCTGTCTCAACCTCAGTTTCTTCTTCTACAAAATGGGGATGAAAATCCACCCGCGCCCCCATCACCCAGTTGCCAGATCCCACCACATGCCTCATCTGTGGCACGTGCTCGCAGCGGCTCCTCCCTCCCCGGCCAGGCCCGACCCTCGGGCACGGCAGCGCTCACCAACACGCGTGGGAAAGACCTCCTCGTCGTTGATGAGGCCCTCGATCCAGTCCATGAGCAGCGCCATGTAGCGCGGCGCCGAGAGCTTGGCTGGCCGCCGGTACTGGCGCTCGTCCTGCCAGCGGTACTCGTAGCGCGGCCCGCCGGCCATGACCGGGCAGCTGGTCTCGCTGCAGCGCTCAGCCATGGTGCCGTAGATGAGGTTGATGCGGTTGAAGAAGTCCACCACGTGCACGGCGATCCAGTCGTCGATGCTCTCGCCGGGCGGCAGCCTCACCACGCTGCGCAGGTCCAGGCCGGACTTGAGCGAGGCCTGTGCTTTCTTGTACAACTCAAAGCGCTGAGTGCCCGGCTCGAAGCGCTTCCGCGGCCGGAACGTCTTGTCCTTGGCGAACACCTGCTTCAGGCACAGTGCCATGGCCTGGCCTGGGGCTGGAATCCTGGGGCTCAGACCTGAGGATGCCAGGGACAAGGGCATGGGGGAGCCTGGTGGTCAGAGCCTCATCAGCTGGGCTCCGACTTCCGAATACATCCCACCCCTCTCACCTCTCAGCCTTTGCTCAACCTCTGCATGCCCTGCCTGGAATCTAAACCCCCAGGCCCTCGGTCCAGTGCCCAGCCCCCTGTCCAGGCTACCTCAGTACCCCCTGCCAAGTCCCCACGGCCTTCCCATCTTGTTTCCTCTCTGCTTGCGTTGCATCTCTGCTTGCATTGCATCTCGCAGAGGGCTGGGCCTGGCCTCCAAACAGGTGCTCTGCAGACTTGCTGCTCACCATTACAAAGATCTCAGAGGCTCCCTGCAGGCTCCATCCAGGCCCTGGAGACAGAGGCCTGGATGAGATGACCTCTGGGAGCTCCAAGGGCCAGCTGGTGCAGCGTGGGAGAGCCTGGCTGCATTGTGCTGGGGGCAAGCGGTGGGCCCCAGCCTTTGGCTTCCTCTGGGATATCCCGTAGTCCATCCGGCCACCGGGGATTCCCAGGGAGCAGGAGGGACTTTTCTACCAAAAATGTCCTTTCCTTTTTCTTCACCCTTAAAGAGGAAAGGGCCCTCACGTGATCAGCTGGGAGGCCTCTGAGTGTGGCTGCAGGCACTGGAGGAGGGGGACGGTGGCCAGCCTAGAAGGGCGCTGCTTCCTCTGACAATGGCAGGAAAGACCACTCCTGCAAGCCAGCCTCCTCCAACCCCAAATCTGAACAAGCCACTGGCCCTCCCCCTGCACCTGACACTCAGTAGACATCCCTACAGCACCTACTATGTGACCAGCACTGGGAGGTAGACGAATACAGTCAGATCTACCCAGCTGGGCCCATCTAGAGCTCAGACAAATTTGTTTTGCCTTGTAGAACTGAAGGATCCCAGATTCAGAAGAGACCTCTGGGGGGTGGGGGAGGCAGTGATCAGAGACCCAGACTAAGAGACAGGAGTCCTGGGTTCCAGTCCCAGCACCACCACTGGCTTACTAGGTGACCCCTGCAGCACCATGGATTTGGCCCATGCAAATCCTGGGTCACTCTGACACAGCCAGGTTTCTGAGACTCTCAGGGTGGTTATTTTGTCTCCCCTGTGAGCTATTGGGAAATGCAGACCCAGACACCTGCTGAGGCTGGAATTTAGCCACAGACTTAGCACTGACCTTGGCCCCAGACTGAGCACCAAGGCTGAATGTAATCTAAGCACTGAGCTCTGGCTGCAGGCTGAACTGTGACCTGGGCCCTGGTAAGTTTGAGCCCTGGCCCTGGCCCTGCAGTGAGCCTTGAATACAGCCACAAAGCCTGGGCTTGACCTCTGACTGGCAGACACTGGAGCATTTTCCCTTCTCACATCTCTGGTAATGCTGGGACAGGATTGGAGAAGGGAGGGTAGGAACCAGGTGAAACTTGGATATAACCAAAGGCATGGCACATATGGCAGGCAGGTTACTTCTAGCAACAAATCAACAAATCAAACTAGGGGAGGAGATGTTTGCGACAGGGGTCCTTCCTTGTACCCACAACAGGCAGCCTGGATGGGGACAGTGAAAGAAAATGAAAGGAGGCTGCAGAGTAGGGACAGGCCTTCTGGCAGGATCTTTTCCTCTTAAAAAATCCTCAGAGATGCAGAAGGTCATCTCATCCATCCCTACTCCTCAACTTCCCACCCAAAGAAGTCCCCTGTGCTTCCTGAACAAAGAGGAGGAGATTTCTACACTTCACTTGCCATCTCCATTTTAAACTCTGGTTGGGGCAGGTGCTTCCAAAATCACTCATACTGCAATTAGGTGGGGTTCTGGGGCTTTCCACCCTCGCATGGGCCCCTTTACTGTCAGTTACAAACAGGCCTTCACCCTGGCATTCAACACCACCCTACCTTTCCTGCCCCACACCCCACCTCCCTACACCAACGACCCTGGACTTCTTCCTGATCCCTGAACACAGCCTCTACTCCCCTGCTCTGTGTTTTTTTATGCTGGTCCCTCCGCCTGCCCGACCACACATCCCCAGGTTGAACACTACCTCCTCCCACATCCTCCTCTACTGAACCCAGATCTCCTTCTTGGGTGGAGGCTGCTCTGTGGCCATTGCCGTCCCCACCCCACCCACAGCTTAGAACAGGGCCTGGCAAAAAAGTCAGTGCTTGGCCTTCGAGAAAAGCTTAGACCCAAATAGCCCTGAGAAATCAACCAGCCCAACTCACTTGTACAGATGGGGAAACTGAGGCCCAGAAAGGGGACTTGAGGAGCCTGCATTCACACAGCAAGTTACAAGCAGAACTGGGAACTGGGATTTGGTGGGGCTCAGCCCATGACAAAGAGTAAAGGACCATTTTCCTGCACTGGCTGGTCACTGGTCTGGTGGAGACAGGGAAGTAGAGGGAAGTGGGGGGAGAGGGGAAGCATCTTGCCCACCAAACAGCCCAGCCTGCTTCCTGCCCCCAACACACTGACCCCCACAGCAACTTGGGTGTCCTGATTAGTAAGCTTGAGTTCCACCTTCCTTCTGTGGAACTTCAAGGCGTGGGTCTGCTCCCAGGAAGTGTGAGCTTGAGGGTGGGTACAGGGCAGGTGCCCTTCCATCCAGACCTCTTACCCCTCCCCACTCCCCCCACCCCATGCCTTCAGAGAAGCACCACGTTCACCCACCTGGCCCCATTTCCTAATGCAGCAAGTCCTGTTACTCCTAGAGTGGCCAGTGGCTTGCTCACTCCCTGGGTGGGCATCTGGGCTTTCCAAATGAAGACCGCAGGGTGATCCAGCCTGTTTCTGACGTTTAGTCCCCTGACAGGACACACCTCCACCCCCTGGGCCTGGCCCAGCATCTGGGCCAGAGGATGGCCCCAGATTGACCCCAGAATCCAGCCTGTGACGCTCTGCAGGGCAGAGATCGAAAAGTAGAGGCGAAGACTCCCTTCTCCCCGCCCCGAGGTACAGGGCCTCCCCTCACACCTCCTCCCCACCTCCTCCTGCACCCCCAAACCAGCTCTCAGAGCCAGACAGGTCGGTCGTAGGACCCAGGGGGCCCGCAGGACATTTCCGCTCTCGAAGACACGCCCCCCTCCAGACGGACACCCCCAACCCAGACTTTCAAAGCTCGGAGTCGCGACCCGGCCTGAGGACAGTGGGCAGGCTGCCTCCGGGCAGAGGTCGCCTCCGGACGGTGCCACGCGGGGACAGCCGAGGAAATGAAAGCGGAAGCAAGGCTGGGCCGTGTGCGCGGCGGGGCCGCGGGACGCACGGGCGCTCACTCACCGGTCGCCTCGGCCGCAGCGCGCTGGCCCTCTTCTGGCCGCGGGGTCACGTTCCCCGCGCTGGCTCGTCCTCAGCCTGCCAGTCTCCTGCCGTGCCGGTTCTGTCGCCTGTCAGTCTGTCCCCCTGCCTGCCCTGCCGGGCCCGCGGCCGCCCTCCCGCCCCGAGGCGACGCCAGCTCCGCCCCGGGCCCCGCCACGCTGCTTCCACGGGGCGGGGAGGGGCGGGGAAAGGGGGCACCCCCCACCCACAATACACAGACACACTCCCGCCTTCCCGGAAAGTCCGTACCGAGCTCCCAGCTTCCCGCTGGGCAAAAAACTGAGCAGCCCGCCCTCTCGGTGTCTTTTTGGACCTTCACCAGAGGCAGCCTCTGATTCCTAGACGGCAAAATGGGGACAAGCCCAGCTTCTGTCTGGAGCAGAAACAAAAGAACTGCTAAATAAATGCCCTCCTGGAAGCACTGAGTCCCTGAAATCAGTAAGGGACCAGGACTGTCCTGTTCACTCCTATATCAGCTCCTGGCACATAGTAGGAATGCAAACCCCACTTGATGAATGAATGAATGAGTGAATGACTGAATGCCTTGGGAATCATGAGCTGAGTCCCTCACTCCTGAGGGGACTGGCCCAGAAGAGTGCTCAAATCACAGATTTCATCTCCTTCACCAGGGTGGGGGGGCCTTGCTTAGGCTGGACTGATTCTCCTCACTCCCACCCAAAATCGCCCCATTTCTCACCTCCAGACCTTTGTCCCAGCTGTTCCCATTTTGGAATCCCTTTTGTCCCTCCCTCCTTCCAACCAAATCCAAACCCTTCAAGACCTGATCTGCTCTCCCTCTTTTTCTACCTGGGTTCCTCCCCTGAGGACAGATATCCCACACGAGCATTCAATGCACACTGTGGCCCCCAAGCCCAGAGACCAGTTGGAGGCCTTCTAGGCTAGGAGGGCCAAGGCAGATAGCTGGGCTGTAGAAGTCACCCTGGAGGGGGCGGAAGGTGACCAGATGTGGGTAGGGGAGAGCTAGAGGCTGGAGGTGGGCATTTACCATGGCACAGGTACCCCACTGGGCTCCCTTTGTGTCGGGCTTTCTACTTGCTTGATGGCATGAGAACACGCTGGATCCTTGGGAATCCTCAGGCATAGAACTGAGGATACGTTCTTTTACTGAGCACCTGTTTTTGCCCCGGTCTAAAGTTCTCTGTATTTTTATGTCTGAGTCTTAATTCTGCCCCAAATCCTCTATAAACAAACATTTGCTTATGGAGGAAATTCAAATATACTCTTATTTATTTGATATCCTCATCAATAGCTTTGAACTCGATTCTGTGCACTGAGATCAGGGGACCGAGTGACGAAGCTGACCCAGTTGCTGACCCAGGTACTGACAGGTTAGCAGAGGGGATGATACAGACAGACAGATAACACTAGGTCAGAGCTCAGTCATGCAGAAGTGAGAATGTGGCTACGGACTGATGGGCTTCCCAAGAGTGGAACATGTGGAACACCCAAATTGGGTGTTTTGAAGAGAGTTTAATGAAGGCACTATTTACAGGTGTAGTCAGGGTGTGGGAAAACCATATGGATAGCGTATCCCCAAAGGGCTAGCAAGAGCAGTGGGTGGCTGTCAACCCCAGGCTGAAGGAGTGTGGGGAGGGAGTGGTGAGGATGGGAGCCATGAGGGAGGGGCTGGTGTGCCCTAAGGTGGGCCACCAGCCCACCACAGTCATACAGGGAAGGACTGGGGGTATATAAAAGCCCTCCCATCTCTCCCTCCCTCCCCTCTCTGGCCAGGTTTCCCCATTAGCCGAATCCTCCCAGAAGCCAAGGACAAGGGAACCTGTTGCTGCAGCCCATAGAGGCCAGCCTCCTGGGTCACAGAACTGGGTGGAGGGTGGAGAGTCATCTGGAGGAGAAACGTGAGGTCAGGGCTGACTTCACAGAGGAAATGACTTGGAAATTTCTTGTGCTTTCCTTATCATGCAGTTCTAAATATTTCATAAATTTCATTGGAACTTTCTCTTTAACTCTTGGATGATTTAGAAGTGTGTTTTTCAGTTTTTCATCCTATGGGAGGTTTCTGTTTTTCTTGTTGACTTCTAATTATATTGCATTGCGGTCAGAGATTATGGTCTGTAGGATTCTTTGGAATTTGATGTGACTTCCTCTGTGGCTTTTAACATGGTCATTTTCTGTAGCTCTGAGCTGGATTTTATAGGACAGGCAGGAGTTTGTCTGGTGAAAAGTGAAAAGCACAGAATCTTACACTGTGGGAAATAGAGATGATCCATTTTGAAGGAACCTCAGAAGTCTCCAGCTCATCTGCAGAGTTCCTGGGTGTCTGTGGGATGGGAGGCAGATGGAAGGGTTGGAGGAAACCAGAGAGCCCAGATCCCTCAAACACCTGTAACCTCTTCCTGCTGCTTTCAGTCTGGGCTAGAGAGACTGGTTGTTCCAGGAGGCTCTGCTGGGGATGAGAAGACCCAGACCTGGGAGAACAAAGTCATGGTTTTACCATGTATTAGCTGTGTGATCTTGATTCAGTCATGCCCTCTCTGATGGTGTGCTGTGACCTGACAGCACTGCATACCTACACAGGACAGGCGCTGTTCCCTGCCACTGTGTCCTGAGTATGACGAGTGGCTCCAGAGGGGCTCAAACAAGGCCCATCTCTGAAGCCTCGTGGGAGCCAGTGAGGACCTAGGAGAGTCTGTGCCTGTTTCTATTGCACAGCCTGGGCACACGCGTCCCCAGTGGGAGCTCCAAGTGGCAGCAGGGTGGTGTCTCTGCCGCTATTCTGCTGTGTGTTTCTGGGAAAGCCCCTGCCCCCCTCTGGGCCTCAGTTTCCACACCTGCCCCACAAAAGCACCTTCTAGAACAAAAGACACTGTATAAAAAAGACATCTGCACCTGAATGTTTATAGTAGCACAATTCACAGTAGCAAAGATGTGGAAACAACCCAAGTGCCCATCAATACATGAGTGGATTAATAAAATGTGGTATATGTGTACCATAGAGTTCTACTCAGCTGTAAGAAACAATGGTGATATAGCACCTCTTGTATTTTCCTGGATAGAGCTGGAACCCATTCTACTAAGTGAAGCATCCCAAGAATGGAAAAATAAGGACCACATGTACTCACCATCAAATTGGTTTCACTGATCATCACCTAAGAGCACATTTAGGAATAACATTGATTGGGTGTCGGCCAGATGTGGGTAGGGGAGGGGATGGGTGTATATATACATAATGAGTGCGATGCACACTGTCTGGGGGATGGACACGTTTGAAGCTCTGACTCGGGGGGGTGGTGAGGGGGCAAGGGCAATATACGTAACTTAAACTTTTGTACCCCCACAATATGCTGAAATTAAAAAAAAAAAAGCACCTTCTAGCCATAGCAAGATACCAAGTACCATCCGGAGTACCTTATCAGAACCAGCTTCCTGCCCCTTCCCTTGCTGGGCCTGTACCCAGTGACTCCACTGATACAGAGTGGCCTCTCCATGGAGACTCCCCAGCCCCTCCTATGCCAGGAAGGGTCCCCTATCCACACCCTCTTCCCATAATGAGCTACTGCACCCTCAGTTCACCTCACCAGGCATCTGGCAGCTACTATAGCCCGATAGCTACTGTAGCCCTCCCTCTCTCCCAAGAAAGAGTTTCTATTTCAGCTTCTGCTCCTCCCTGCCCAGGAGGCAGGATGTCCCTTCCTGGATCTTATCTTATATCCTGGCCCATTGAGGAAAAAGTCACAGACACTCTCATGGCGGTAAGAGGAATTGAGTTAGATGTCCTTTAGTTTGAAGAATACAAAGTTTAAGGGAATATGACAGGACAACAAGGTTGACAAGCATATATACTAAAATTCTGTGTGACCTTGGACAAATCACTTACTCTCTCTGAGCCTATTTCCTCTTCTCTAAAAAAGAAACACCTGCCCCACAGAAGAGCTGTGAGGATCAGATGTGGTAGCCCTTGTTCACAGCAGAAGGCTGTGACCAGTCTGTCCCAGTGGCTGCCTTCAAGCAGTCAGCAGTGTTTGTGTAGAAGAGGGATTGAGCTTGTTCCAGGGTCCTGGAGGGCAGTGGGCAGAGACCCAGGACAGTGTGTGGGGACACTCGGCACATCAGAGCTGTCTGACCATGCAGCCGGGATGGCTGTGCTCGCTTCTCAGGAGGGAGGGGTGCAGGCAGAGGGGGCCAGCCCCCTGTGACACAGGCTTCCGAGGGTTTCAGTCCCTCTGAAGAGGAGACTCCTCTTGCCTCTGAGAACCTCAGACTCCAGTGTTCTCTGCTCCAAGGTCCTCCTCCCTCCCAGCTGCCCGCCTTGAGTTGGAGGCACTGCCCTCACCTCTTCAGGTTAGGGTCTTCCATCTGGGGAAGGAGACTCTGGAGGCTGGGGTGGAAGCCTGGCGTGCGTAAGTTCCTGACGAGGATTTCATAGCCCCCAGACCTGATCCGCAGCATGGCCCTGGTAGGCACTGTGCCCTCCAACCACTTGTGTTAGTTCCCAGTCCAGGGATGCCCCAGGAGCGGACTGAGAGTTGGGGGGGTGGTTTTATCAGTGTTCCAGGCTCAGCCTTCCATGGAAGCTGCACAGGAAGTTCTGTCCAACCCTATCCCCTCTTCTGCCACTGTGGTACCTCAAGTTCAGCCCCTGGAACTGCCTTCCTGGAGCACCCCCACCCAGTTCAAAGCTGTTCTCCTACACAAAGCCTCCTCAGACTGCCCCGGGCCCACGTGCTTTCTTCTTTCCTCCACGGCATCTTTTCTCCAGGTGTGTTCAGTGGAACACCTGCCTCAGGGTTGCCAGTAGGTGGGGGTTCCTTATACTTCCAGAGGGCTGGGGTGATATCTTTCAGTAACAATGGTAGTAAATTATCACTTACATTATTATTAATATTATTACGGTGAGGTGGAAACAGCACATCCACTTCTTCCATGTTTTTTCATTCATTCATTCTTTTATTCATTCCTTCCGTAAGGATTTACTGAGGGCTCACTAGGTGTCAGGCACTGTGTTTAGGCCAACTGCAGACCTTTTCCTTGCTTTGTGGGTGATGACAAAGGCCTCAGTCTTCTAATGAACTTCCATGGGCTCAGGTGTCCCTCTGGCTACAGAGGATCATTAGCCAGCAACAGATAAGGGAGGGGGTAGCTCTTAAAAGGGAGGGGTCCTTGGATATCACTTAGTCTAATCTCCTTGAAGTACGTGAGAACACTGAGGCACAGGGAGAGAAAGGGATCAGCCCAGTGACAAGTCATGGTAATAAAAACCATTTGCTGAACCTTTTATATCCCTGTGCATGAGATGCATATTCTCATTTCCTCCTCTCAGCAACCCTTCAGAGAGAGAAGTGGAGGGCTGGAAAGGAAGAAAGACAGTTCCACCAAGGAGAGACATTGGACATGTTTGGGTGATTGGACATGTCTACCCTGGAGTTCTCTCTGGGTCCTATCTAGGCTGCATTTCCAGGAGATAGGAAAATTGTATCTGCTGCAGCGGGAAGCAGCGATTCAGGCAGTGGGTGGGGTCCACTTCTTGGTGGAGACTCACTGGGCCCCGTGGAGTCTGGATTCCACACAAGTCCAGCCTGTGACTTCCCACAGTTGTTATCCAGCTCGTCATCCGGTGCATTTGGGGCTTTTTCAAGCAGCAGCTGTAGGAGCTCAGCTTTGTCCAAGGCTAAGTAAACTAAGGGTGTGCTCTTCTTTTCCGGGAAGTCTTCGTGAATTACACCAGCTGCCTGGAACCAACCTTGCGGGGGGCAGCTATTGACACAAAAAGTTCTCAGTGCTTTGCAGATGTGCTCCTTGTTTAAGCCCATGGAGATCATGTCTTCCCCTTTGCACTGTAAGCCCTTAAAAGTGGGGTTTTATTTATCTTCTCCTACGTGACCTTGTAGCAACAACTGACAGTTGTAAGGAATTTTCTGGTTTAAACGTGGTTTTTACTACTCTGGTCATTTTTGAGTCCTGCAACAACCTTGGGATGTGAGTAGTGGCTCCAAAAGGTGAAATGACTTGGTCAAGAAGCATAGCCTGAGATGGCAGAGTGGGGCCTCCCAACTCCATTTTCAGGGCCCACCCTTCTGCCCCACACTGCCTGAGTACTTAGCAAACATACTGTTTAAGAGCTATCTCATATGACCCTTCAGTAAATTAGAGAAAGGAAAACAAATCAGTTTGAAAGGGGGCTAGACACTTTCTAAAGCTGTTCTCCCGGGAAAGTAGATGATAACACAGACATTTGTGCTTGGAACCATGTTAAAGCAATTAACAGCATTAGGTACATTGACCATCCTTAGTAACCTTGACACCACCTTAGATTTCTCATTCACTTTTTTTGATACCCTTGCAAAATCTGCTGGGGCCAGTCATATTCCACACATTCGACAGATGGCACCCCAGACAGAAAGTCATTCAGTGTGAGCTGAGGGTAAAAAAGGAGAAGGAGCCAGGAAGGAGGCCGAGCACAGAGAGGAGAAAGGGGTTTAGGAAACAGAAGGCTGTCTGAGGGTCACTTGGTTTCAAGAATGGGGGACTGCCTGCCTCTGAGAAGAGGGCTAGAGGTAGACTACCACTAAGGTCCCCAGAGCTTTCCTGACCTTGAGAGCAATCCTCTCTCTGCAGGGGCGCCCAGAGGACACAGTGTAGCCTGCTGGCTCTGAGACAAACTGAGAAGGGCGAGAAAGTTCCAGCCAATCAATCCCAGCTCCAATGGGGTGTGAGTCTTCCAATTGAGCTCTGTAGCTGAGTTCTCATCAATCCTGCCCCCCCATTGCTGCCTGCTCTCCATATATCATCCCCCTGTGCTCACTACCACAGGCAAGAACAGACGCACACAGGATGGATGGAGAGCTTCAGCCTGCTCAGGCAACACACAATTCTCTGTGCAGCTGCAGGGGCCATGCACACATAATCCAGTGCGACAGATAATCCAGCATTTGGCTCCAGGGGTCATAAGCCTAGGAAATTCTCAGCTCTCAAAATCAAACAAGGAAAACATCTGAACTCCAAGCATCTGGGAAGGCCTCTGCTTTCCTCTCATGCCCCATTGAGGTCCTTGCCTAAGACATGCTGGGAACAGCTAATCTCATCCCAGAAATGTTCCCTAGAGGCAGACAATAATAAAATCTTTGTTTTTTCCACATATTTTCCAGTTGGTTGCCTGGGATCAAAGTGCAAACAAAATTTGGAAAGAAGAGAGAGAAGGAATGCTGCTACCAACACCCTATGTGACCTTGGGGAAGTCACTTCACCTGGTTTGGGGCCTTTTTTTTTTTTTAATTTCTAAATTTTGTTTTTTGAGACAGGGTCTGAGTCTGACACCGGGCTAGAGTACAGTGGCATCATCATAGTTCACTGCAAATTCAAACTCTCCTGCCTCAGCCTCCCGAGTAGCTGGGGCTACAGGCACATGCCATGACACCCGGCTGATTTTTTCTATTTTTAGTAGAGAAGGGTCTCCCTTGTGCTCAGGCTGGTCTTGAATTCCTGAGCTCAAGCGATCCTCTCACCTCAGCCTCCCAGAGTGCTAGGATTATAGGTGTGAGCCACGGCACCCAGCCTGGTTTGGGTTTTTTTTACTTAACTGTAGGAAAAAAAAGTAAAATCATTAATTTAGGCCAGGCGCGGTGGCTCACGCCTGTAATCCTAGCACTCTGGGAGGCCGAGGCGGGTGGATTGCTCAAGGTCAGGAGTTCGAGACCAGCCTGAGCGAGACCCCGTCTCTACTAAAAATAGAAAAAAAAAAATTATCTGGACAACTAAAAATATATATAGAAAAAAAAAATTAGCTGGGCATGGTGGCGCATGCCTGTAGTCCCAGCTACTCGGGAGGCTGAGGCAGTAGGATCGCTTAAGCCCAGGAGTTTGAGGTTGCTGTGAGCGAGGCTGATGCCACGGCACTCGCTCTAGCCCGGGCAACAGAGTGAGACTCTGTCTCAAAAAAAAAAAAAAAAAAAAAATCACTAATTTAACGCAGGGGTTCCCAAATCAGGCTGAGCTGTAGAATTACTTGGACAGTTATAAAAAGAAAAAAAAAGAAAAGAAAAGAAAAATAGTTTCTTAGGCCTCACCCCGGGGCAATAGAATCCACATCTCAGTGGTAGGGCCCAAGAATTGACAGGTTTGACAAGTTCTTCAGGTGTTTCTGATGTCCAGCCAGGTGAGAAAATGACAAGATTAGATGGATTTAGTCTCTTTAAGCTGTGAACAGTTGTCTAATGAGTTGACAAGGAATTAAGTAGAGGTCTGTCACCAGGAATGATTTTGTCTCAGATAAGCCATCTACAAATAATCAGACAGGCCTGCGCCTTGGCCCAGAACTCCAGGTATTACCTTGCTCCTAATCCAGATGTTAGCTCCCAGGCCCCACATCTGCCTACCTGTCTGCATCTTACCCCCAACCCTATGCTAGATGTATGTCCTGGGTCCAGCCAGCTGCTGATTGGTGATTGATAAATGGTCCTTACTCCAATCTGTGTGATCTGGTCTACACTTAACCCAGCCTTCCCTTCCCTGCTCCTACCCTCTAGCTTTCTTGGGAACTGTTTTTTCAAATGACAGCTTATGCAAAACCCTATGAATCTAGCCTTGAGACTCCCAAATTCCTAATGCTTGTCCCCTGGTCTGGTATGATTACTACTGCTCAAGCCTCTATAAATTCCTGGGAGAGAATTTCTTAAAATGGCAACACAGTGCAGAAAAATAGCACAAAAGAAACATGTTCTAGAAGTAGAAGGTCTATGTTCTAGATTTGTTCCAGAAATAGAAGGTTCCACCTCCTCTGTATAGATATGTACCTTGAAAAGGTAAAGTACTTAATCTAACAGCTACTTTTTTGTATTTTATTATGTGTGAAGCATAATGCTAAGTACTCTACATATACTACATCATTTAATCCTTTCTTAACTCTTGAAATAGGACTGTTATTTAATTTACAGATGGGAACACAATGGCTCAGAGAGATTGAGTAACTTGTTCAAGGTTAGACAATTAATAAAAGGCAGAGCTGGGATTCTAATTTAGACCTGACTCTTAACATCTATGATGCTGTCTCACCAGTGTCTTCATCTGTGAAATGGGAATATTACCTTTATAGTATTGTCACAAAGATCAAATGAAAGAAACCTAGGCAGTGTAATCAAACATCTCAGAGAGTCTGCTGGGAGTCATACACCGGTGAGACTCAGTAAAACACCTCTGTTCCTTCTCCCCCTGCCTGCAAAATTAGTGTCAAAATGTTAAGATCTGTCTGCTACTTCCTATCTGACCAGAGGTACGGTCAAAATGGGAGAATGAATGTGGGCTGAAAAATGAGAATGCAAGGTGAGGATTCATGTCAAATCATGAATGTACGACCAACAGCAACAACAAAAGTGGTGTGGGATCACAGTGGACCAAAATCAAGCATGATTCAGTAGTGATGTTTCAAACTATGGCAAGGACTTTTTTTGGTAAATAAAGAGCTTTAGAGGACATCACTTACCTATGACTACTGCCATGGCAGATATAGAAGAGGACCAAGGAAAAGTGAATTCCACATTTGTTGGGAGGGACACAGGTTTGGAGCAATAGAGTGAAGATTCAAGTCAAGATGTGATGGGAACACTGGATTGAAACCAACCAGATGAAATGGGGATATGTGTAGAGGCCCAAAAGTCAAAGTTCCAGGCAGGAAAATCCATTTTTGACAACAGATCATGAGAAGACAGGAGAGGGTGGCAGTGGGGATGAGGGTGGGGAAATGACTTCTACGTGGGCCATGCCAATTCTCAAGATACTGTCACTACAAATCCGCTCTAGTAACCCCACAAGGCCATCTTGGGCTCAACTCTAGGCCTCAACTGTGAGGTAGACACTGATGAGCTAGAGTCTGACCAGAAACAAGTGAGAAGCAGTTGAGCCAGACAGTGAGGGGCTGGGGTTTTGGGTCATATAAGGAAAGACAGAAGGTTGCTTAATCTGGTGAAAAGATACCAAAGCAACTTGAGAGCTCTATTCACATATCAATAGGAAAGGCTATTAAGTATTAAAGTGAGGGCTTTTTGGGGAGGCTCCATTTATGGCAGGCAGAAGGAAGCCCAGGGTAGTGAAGTAGTGGGTAGAGGATAGTGAGAGGAGGCTAGATTTCAGCTAGGGGTGGGGAAGAACTTGCTATCACTTAGAGCTGTCTCAGCATGGTACAGGCCAGTTAGCAGGGTAGAGAGCTCCTAGTCCCTGGGAAGTTTTCAGTTGCCCAATGGCTTGGGGATGCTGTAGAGAGGGCTACTATGGTGAGTAGGAGATTAGACTAACTAGACCAGGTTTTTTTCAATCTTTCTTGGGAACTGTTTCTTCAAATGACAGCTTATGCAAAGCCTGGCAAATAAAACACTGACCCTCTAGTTGAGTTGGGGTAAGGACCAGACTCTCAAGGTCCCCATCTCTAAGGGACTTCTGGGATTTCCTGAAGTATAGTTTGAAAACTAGTGACTGGATACTAAGGTCTTTTTAATGTTAAGGCTTGGTAAGCCAAGACAAGACCTTGAATGTGCTGGACTGGTACTTTAAAATATTTGTTTTGTTCCAAAAGTTCATTCATTGCCTCTCAGTTCTTTCTGTTCACAAACCCTGGACATAGCTGCTTCCTCTGATGGCCCCTTCGCTTGGTTTCCCACGTGTAGCCTCTGCAATAAGAGCAAGCAAAATAGCTGCAGCCTGGGACTGGGACATAACCACAATGTGTTTGCCAGGGCTGGATCTCATCGTGCAAAGGATGCTTATAGGCGCCAGTGTCTGAGTTTAGTGGTCACCAAAGAGGAATTTATTCAGCATCCACAAGGCATCTTATATCCCTCTGCCAGGCTTCATGCTGGACACAGGCAATACAATGCCCACAAAGATATGATCCCTGCCACCAAGGGGTTTCCAATTTAGTGGGGGGACAGGCTTGCAAAGGCTTGAGTGCAAAATGCTGCCGAAGCACAGATGAGCACATGACCCAGGTGGGGAGCAGAGTAGAGACAAGTAGGTCTCAGAGAAGACTTCTGGTAGAGAAGCTTCAGTGGAGCTTTGAAAGACAAATAAGGATTAACCTGATGAAGAGGGAATGGACATTTGAATCAGGCAAATGTATTTGAAAAGTGCGGAACAGAGGTAGGGAGAGCACGGTGTTCGGGGAACTGCCAGCCATCCAAAATGGCTGGGGCTAAAGGAGTGGATGGGGGCCTAGCACAAGATGAGCCTGGAGAAGTCACCAGGCACTGGATCCTGAAGCTCTTGTGAACTGACGCAAAGGGACTTTGTTTTGAATTTTCTAGGGAACCTGGGATGATTCATAAGCTCAGAAGTAGCCCTGTTCAAATGAATGTGAGGAATGAGCCTGCTCAATGGACATTACCAATGATCCCATTAAGTCTGGAGTGTGGACAGTCGCCTCCTAGTCTTGGCTTGCTTCCTGATGCAGGCAGCGACCTTCAAGTCATCCCTTCCGTTTCTGCGACCCAAATCTCTCCTTTAGCAGAACAGGGATAAAGATGCTGCCACCAACATGCCACATGAGGAGAACTGACAAGACCAAAGCGCTCTATTCAGAATTAACCAGAGAGCACAAAAGAAGTCCTCCCTAGTTAGAACACGATGTCTTTCAAAATGGTCTGGAGGAATCAGAGATGTATAATACCTGCATTTTGTTCTTTAGTTACCAGCAGCAAAATTGGTAGACATGTTTCTCAGGGCTCATTCCACAGCCACTCATGACTTCTTAAGACCTGAGTTCACTGCTGGAGCTGGGGTTGAGATCACTGGAAGGTTGCCCTCTTTCCTGAGCTGGAGCTGGGAGAGGGCAGTAGGGTATAAGGAGAGCAGTAGCCCATGTCACCCACAAGCAGGTTACTGCCGACCTTATAGGGTTGTTGGTAGGATTGAGATAATCCATGCAAAAGGCACAGTGCTTGGCACATGGTAAGCCTGCATTAAATGTTAGTGGTTATTGTTAATGTGTATATAGTTGTGTGTTGCTTAACAATGGGGGATACACTGAGAAATGCATCATTGGGTGATTTCATCGTTGTGCAAACATCATAGGGTATACTTACACAAATCTAGATGGTATAGCCCTGCGGTCCCCAAGCCCAAGGGCTGTGGACCAGTACCAGTCTGCACCTGTTAGGGACTAGGCCACATAGCTCCACTGCTTCCACCACTCCCAACCCCTGGTCCGTGGAAAAACTGTCTTCTGTGAAATTTAGGAACTTGGGGGGCGGGCGGTGCCACACAGCAGGAAGGGAGGGAGTGAAGCTTCATCTGTAATCTGTATTTACAGCCACTCCCCATCACTCACATCACAGCCTGAGCTCTGCACCCCCATGCCCCACCTTGGAAAAACTGTCTTCCATGAAACCAGTCCCTGGTGCCAAAAAGGTTGGGGACTACTGGTATAGCCTACTACACTCCTAGACTATATGGTATAGCCTGTTGCTCCTAGGCTACAGACCTGTGCAGCACGTTCCTGTGCTGAATACTGTAGGCAACCATTACACAATAGTAAGTATTTATGTATCAAAACATATTTAAACAAAGTACAGTAAAAATATGATATAAAAGATAAAAATGGTATACCTATATAGGGCACTTACCATGAATGGAGCTTGCAGGAAAAACTGGAAGTTCCTCTGGGTGAGTCAGTGAGTAGAGAGTGAATGTGAGGGCCTAGCACATTATGGTACACTACTGTAGACTTTATAAACTATATACTTAGACTACACTAAATTGATAAAAAATACTTTTCTTTCTTCAATAATAAATTAACCTTAGCTTATTGTAACTTTTTAACTTTATATACTTTTTAATTGTTTTTAACTTTTCAACTCTTGTAACACAGCTTAAAACAAACACATTGTTCAGCTGTACAAAAATATTTTCTTTCTCTATATCCTCATTCGATAAGCTTTTTTCTAAGTTAAAGTTTTATTGGCTTACTCATTTGTCTTCTCCACAAGAATATAAGCTACATGAGAACAGGGGCCGTATTTGTCCTGTTCATTGCTGTATTCCCCAGTTTTCTGGAATAGTGCTTGGCATATCATAGGTGCTCAATAAATATGAATGAATGCTGAATCAATGTTAAATCAAATAACTGGGGGAGTGGGCATTAGTACCTCTTCTTCAAGACTGAACAGAAGGTTAGTACTGTGGAGAACGCAATAAACAGAACATGTGTTTCCAGCTTTCAAACTGGCTGGAGAAGAAAGAAGTACGAGTATGAACATCCTGAGAACAAGACAAGGTAAACCATGAGCAGGTATAGGTGTGAAGCACAGAATCAGAGGCAAGAGGGAAAGAGGCAGTGGCTGAAACAGAGCTTGAGAGCAGGGATCAGACTCTACTCATTTTCCTGTGTCCAGCACTTAACACAGTGGCTGCAGAACAGGTGCTCTGTGAACAAGTGTTAAAGTGCACTGAGTAGATGGCCCATTGAGGTAAAGCCATGGACCAGGCAAGACACAAAGACTGTGTAACTTGCTATCTTGGTTTGTAAATATCCCTACTCGGCAATTTCTCAATCTATGTGTGTTAAGAGATTCTCTTAAATCGAGTCTTTAAATATAGGAACACACACAAGATAATGTTTTGGCTAAAATCCATGTCATTTATTTATTCAACAAACAGCTATTTTCTATGGTCTAGGCCATGTCCTTGGCACTGGGAATAGAGATAAATCCTGGCCCTCAAGGAGCTCACAGTCTAATAGGGGAAAAATAGATACAAGAATAAATAAATAGAATGTAATTAGAGTATACAAAGGGAACCACTACGGGAGACAAAGAGCAGAGGAACCTAAATCCTATGGTTAGTGTCCACAGGAAAGAAAAGACCTGGGTATTGTACATTTTTGTAAAGAATAAATAAGGCAATGGTTCCCAGAGTGCGGCTGCTGATTACCTCTATCGGAATCACGTGGAGCACATGCTGAAGTATAGATTCCCATTCCCCTCTGCACACATCTGATTCAGCAGGTTGTGAGGGGGTTTTCAGTTTGGGAGTCTGCATTTTAAAGTGCTCTAGGTGATTCTACTGCATCTTAAAGATAAGGTTTGTTCTTTTAAATGGAATGAAGAATGATCTGCACACCTGAAATGTTAATCTGTGTTAGTCTTTAGTGAGGGGCAGGGGAAGTAGAGAAAAGGAAGGGAGTTGACATCTATTAAGTTCTACGGTAGTCTATATATAAGTTAATTTATTCTCACAATAATCCTATGAGGTAGATATTAGCATCCCCATTTTACAGACGAAAAAAACAGAATTAGAGGGTTTAAATAATTTGTTCCACATTACAGAGCTAATGAATAGCAACACTGACATCTGAACCCAGATTCACTTACCTCTGAAGTCTGTCCACTTTCTATAACACCACGTTGGCACCAAGGGACAAATTTACTGATTAAATGTTACGTTTTTCTTTTAGTTATTCACCAGATCCGTCTTGGTAAATAAATAAAAAGAGCAGTCAGACGGTACTTTGGTCATGTCCAATGTAATTATTCATGGATATATCTTTGGCAAGTGGGGATTGAGGGCAAAGCCAGGAGGAATGATAAAATAAGCAGCCATTTCTTACTTGTGTTTCCATCTCTTTCTTACCCTCTGATGGAGGCATTATGAAAATGTGCTATGGCTAAGAACTGGGTCCATCTGGAGGGAAAAGCAAATATAACTGGATAACCATGAAAGCAACCCTACCTGACGTCAAAGATTCCTGGAACTCAAAACATCTAGGTCAGAGGGCATTTAAGGAAAATTGCAGGGCTGATGAGACTCAAGTTTCTCAAAATAGAACTGTCAGGACCAGAGGCAGGTCCAGAATTTGCATTAGGGAAAAGCTCAACCTCTAGAGAAATTGTGAAAGGGTAGCAGCTTCTTCAGGTTAAACAAACACTATCTGTCTCTCTCTCCACACAGACACATCGGTAGAACAAAATAAACACAGCTCAGAAAATAATGGGAAGTGCAATTCTATTTAAAGAGCTTGAGGACAGGCCCCAGCCACACACACAAACTATAAATGCCACCTAAATTCCCGTTCACCATATTCAGTGTCATCCAACCAGATCTTAGACAGGAGCAGCAGACAAAGTGGAACATGTCAGATCAATAAAGGAAAGGCATAGTAAAGGCAGTCGACAACAATACTGAGGGGCACTTGGGGCCTCGGATTCAGAAGGCTGGTGTGTAAACACCATCCTCTTCTATCACTGAGCTTGAAGCCACAACAGCAACACTACAAACAAAAGATGGGTTTCCAGTACTGGAGAACAATGTTCTTATTTCTGGTATTCCTAACAACTGCTGAGTCCCAAGATGAGTTTCGATAAAATCAGGCCATATAGCTGACACTATGGATAGCACATAGCTTAAATTTCATTATTTTGTGTAACAAAGATTGTAAGCCAGACTATTTTTTTTTTATTGCTACATTTTCCCTACACCCAATCTGGGAACGTTTGCTTCCGCCTACTTTTTTATATAACGTTTAGAGTTGTTTTAAAAAAATCATGCAAATCTGGATTGATCTTCTCTTTATAAAAGTGTTTTGGTTTACTTACACTGCACTGATTCACCCCATCAAACACACAACTTCTAACAGGCAGTTAGAGAAGCAGGTGCCACAAACTATGGTTTAATAATATACAGGCACTGTACCTGTTTATCTAACTATACTTGAAATTTGCTGATACCCCAAACCAGCTACATTAAAGGCATCTAGATGAAGTCTTTATCCTGATGGGAATATCTGATTGCTCTAGAACCTAAACAAGATATCTGGGTTATGCCTTTGGCCAGCTGACTGGAGCATGGGAAGCATATATAAAGCCCATATCTAGCCATAGCAAGTCTTCAAGCTTATTATCCTGTCGCAAGATCATAAAGATGACAAAATGATCATTTGTGAGCTATGAGGTCAAAATGCCAGAATGCAACTACACTGTTGCACTATACAAAGTCAGCTGTCCTGTAGATTCTTGGCTGTCTCTTGTTATAACCTCAAACACTTAAAAGGAAGCCTCAAGTATGCTGAGATAGTTATCAGAATGTTTGGGTATCTTCATTCCTGAATATCAAGTAATAGGGCTCATCTCCACAATTACTTTTTGCAATAAGCACACAGAGCAGCTCATTATAGACTGCTCATTATAGATGCTGAGCTCTTTGAGTTCTTGAGGGGTAGGTGGGCTCTAGACTATCCAGGGCTGAGCTGACTTGGTGAAGGGTCAATCATTATAGCTCTAAGTCTTATCTTGGTTCTGGGCACATTTCAGTTCTGCTCCAATTCCACTTTGCTCCAATTCAGCGATGACAGACATATATTTGAACTCATTTGGTCTGAGGTTAAAGGTCTCCACTAACCCGTAGGTCTCTTTCCGATCAGTGGCATAGAAGAGCTGAACTTGGTTGGCGATGCACTGTGCCTCTGCAACGTTCTGTAAAGTAAAAAGAATAATGAGGGTCTTCCCTGCACACGGCCACAATGCTCTGTGTCTGAGTTCTGTGGGGGTGGGGACCCTCACCCAACAGTCACTGCTTCTAGAACATTTCCCTGACTTCCTGACCTCCCCAGTCTTGGTTAGGTACCTCTTCTCTGAGTAACCAAATCACCCTACACTTAACATCATCATGGTATTTTTCACACTACTGTCCTTTTTTTCTTCTTTTTCTTTTTTGTCTACCTTCCCTATTACAAATTCCTCAAAGATATAAAACCATAGCTTGTTTTGTGTTCCCGCACATAATGACATCTGGTAAATGTTTGCTGAATAAATTAATGCACATGTTCATAATTTCCCTCTCCATTCAGTTCCTTAATAACTGTTAAATATATCTCCAGGGGGAAAAAAAAGAGCAATAGTTATCCAGTTCCAAGAACCAGTTTGTGAGTGAGGTACTAAGTTCTTGACTAACCAGACATATACTTGAATAAAACCTGTTACTGATACCACTTCAGTAAGAAAAGTAGTGCCAGGGCCAGCTGTGATAGTTTTAAAATTTGTCCACAAATTTTATAATACTTTTTGTTTTTTTGGTGGTGCCTAATTTCCCTTTCCTTAAGTGAGGGCTGTACTCAGAGACTGACTTCTAACAAATAGACTATGACAAAATTGCTGGGCATGGCGGCACGAGCCGGAAGTCCCAGCTATTCTAGAGGCTGAGGTGGAAGATTGCTTCAGTGCAGAAGTTCAAGGCCTGCCTGGACAACACAGCAAAACCTCATCTCTTAAAAAAAAATAGCCTATGACAAAATGATAGATAATGGCTTCTGCCATATGGAGAAGCCAACATGGTGAGGACATGAAACCTCTGCCAACAGCCTTGTGAGTGGGGCTGGAAGTGGATTCTCAAGCCTGTCAACCTTCAGATAAATGTAGCACCATCCAACATATTAACAGTAGCATCACGAGACTCTGAACCAGAACCACTCAGCTAAGCTGCTCCTGAATTCCTGACCCACAGAAACTATGAGGTAATTAATGTTTGTTGTTTTAAGCCACTAACTTTTGGAGTAACTGGTTATGCATTTATAAGTAACATACCAGCAAAGCCCCAGGGAAGAGAAGGGGCTACATTCTCTAAAGCTCAGTAACAGGAAATGGTGAGCAGACCACCCTATGTGACAAAGGTGGAAGGTGAGGTATTAGGACATAGGCTACATTCTCAAAACCTTAGCAAAGAATTACCTCAAACAACTTACTTTTGCTTCATATACATTCTGTGATTCTAGTTGGTCATAGGCACTTATCCATTATCACCATGTTCATATGTCCATAATCAAACTCCAAAAGGTAACGGAAAATTCCCACTAAAAGCTGACTGTCAAAAGCATGCTATGTCTAGCTGCAGAGTGATGAAGATGGGTTTACAATACCATAGGCTGTGCTTCACCTCTATTCCTTCCATGGGACTTTCCAGGTCATTGCTCACAAGCAGGCACTAATCTGAGACTGCATCTTCAATCAAAAGCCTTTTCCCAAAAAGCTGGCTACTTCAAATTAATAGAATTTTAAAGCTGGAAGGGGCCTCAGAGATCACCAAGTCTCATTTAACAGGCCAGGAAACCAAGGCAGATGAGATTCAAGGACAGGCCCAAGGTCAGAGCCAGGACCAGACCTCTAGAATTTCAAGCTGGTACTCCCTCCACTTCACCCTGCTACCGTTTCTGGAGGGGTAAGAGAATTAAGATTGATCCAGATTGATAACTATACTTCACCAATTTTATTTTTCTTAAACTCCCACATGCCTCAAGAGCAAACCATTCCTCGAACCCCTGACCTCAAGTGATCCTCCTGCCTCGGCCTCCCAGAGTGCTAGGATTATAGGCCTGAGCCACCATGCCAGGCCAAGAGCAAACCATTTCTAAAGGAAGTGCACTGCCATAATCTGAGGAGGATACCACCACTTTCTTAGCTCCTGAGCTGTAGGACCTCTGACATCAACTTTTATTTGAAGCTTGAGGGGTAAGTTGAGCTGTGTGCATTCTAGAACAGTGCTGTTCAAACTTTCTGCAGAGTCCTAGGGGCTCTGTGGAAGTGCTTAGGTCTCTTCACCTTTGTTTTAGCTGTTATACCCTGGGGTTTTATTTAATAAGATTTTGTTTGGATAAAGAGTTCTTCCTACCACTTTAAAAAGAAGTTTGAAGACCACTAGTATAGTGGGTAAGGAGTAAGACACAGAGAGAGATGGGAGAGATGTGTATCTGTCTGTCTCTCATGGAGGATTATAGAAAGGCCTCCCTTCCTCCTGGCCTTTTGTTCTCTTGACTCTTAACATGAGGCAGTAATCTCCTCCCTTTCCAAGACCCAAGAAGACAAACATACTAAGACCCTGTGTTGCTCAATAAAGAGATATTTTAACAAATGTGACTTCTCCCTCTCTTTCAATCTTCACATCTACAATCAATATACTGGGTCCTGCCCATTTTATCCCTACATTTTTCTGGGGTCATTCTCTCTCCTCCATTTGTACTACCACTACTCTAGTTCAGGTCCTTACCACCTCTTGTCCAGACTATTGCAACTGTTTTCTAAATGATCACACTGACCAGATTTGAACTACACAATGTTTAGGAAGCAAATAATTAAGATTAATAGTCTTAAAACTCAACTGTTTATGGATTACTCCTTGTTCAAACCTTTTAATGACTCTTTCATGCCCTCAGTATAAAGCCAAACCTCTAAACACAACCCACTAAACCTCCTTTTTTTTTTTAATATACCAGTGATATCAAGCTGTTTGCAATACCCCAAGTCATTTTATGCTTGTTAGCATTTACTTAATGCTATTCCCTCTGTCTGGGACTTTCCCCCCACCCTGCTCCCCTTCCTTTATCTGGCTAAACTCCTGCTGAAAAGGTTCAGCCCAGGTATCATCTCCAGGAAGTCTTCTTACTCCCTGTGGGCCAGGGATGCCACCCATCCCCCAGGACCCTCTGCATGTGTACATCCTAGTACTTACTGCATTTCCATAAAATCATCTATTGACACAGACGTGGAGCCAAACGAGGCTATGTTTTTGAATATTCTACTAACTTTTCAGCAATAAAGTTACTTCAGAAGAAACCTCTAGTTTCCATATATTTCTATTCATTTGAGGTTAATGCTGTATGATAGCTGTTTAAATACTATGCCTAAAGAGCACGTTTCATGCCTGAGTACGCAGGGGATCACACATTCGTACTACATTGTTAGGTTTCTTCTCTAAATCATGTACCTCTATAATAAATTCTAACATGTCTAGTTTTATACTTGTTCTAATTGGACCCTCACAGTCAAGTTGATTTATATGAGGCATATGTATGTTGTCTGGTATGCTGTCAAATGTTATAAGGCCAGGAAGCAAATTTTAATGATGATGGTAACTGTGTAGCAGTTTGAAACCACCAGAATGAGGTGGCAAAAATGGCAAAACACTGGAATGGGACTCCTCTGACCTCTAGGATCCACTTTTAATATAGTTAGATGCTGTGCTTTGCTAAAGACCAGAAAATACAGTACAGTCTCTATATTGTTACTCCTGTGGTCAAATGAAACTTTGTAATTATCAGCAACTATATCTCCTCCAAATTTCAATTTGAAACATCTACAGTTCATCTATTATTTTCTATCCTTCTAGCTTATCCCAACTCCAACAATCCTTCAACCTCAACTTCACTAGGACTCTCAGTTCTTACTGTCTCTAATCTCCCTTATATTTTCACTTTCCTATTTACCCAGCTTCCACTCCATGGTCAGTTATTCCTTTGAATTCACCTTCCTGGCTTCTCAATTATTTCACTATACCACTTGGCTAAACACAATGCTAGTTAAATCCAGCTCTCAGCCTCCTCTCTCTGTGCCTGCACCTGCACACCCATTCTCTCTTCCATTCCCCCAGACCATGGGTTGGCATGAACTTTCTATAAAGGAACAGACGGTAAATATTTTAGGCTCTCTGAGCCATACAGTCTGTCTCATAACTACTCAACTTTCTGTTGTAGAGCAAAAGCAGCCATAAATAATATGTGAGTAAATAAGCATGGCTGTGTTCCAATAAAACTTATAGACACTGAAATTTGAATTTCATATACTTTTACATGTCACGAAATACTATTTTTCTTTAAGCTTCTCCCCTGCACCCCTGCCCAATCACTTAAAGATGTAGAAAACATTCTTAACTCATAGGCCTTATAAAAACAGGCAGTGGGTTGGATTTGGCCCACAGGCTATAGTTTGGTGACCTTTGTCCTAGACGACAATTTTATACTTCCTCTTTTCAACTCAAATGTCCAACATTTTTCTATCCTTGGTTTCAGCTAATGACCTTTCTTTCTTTTCACTAAGCAATCTAGAGAGAACTTCTACAACCTGTCAGTACCTCTATCTATTTAACTATACCTGTGTCCTCATACTATGTTTCGCTCCTGTTACTGTACTCCTGGCAAAGATCAATCCCTTATTCCCAGACTTGCCACTTTCTCCCTCTTTCTCCTGTATTATCAATAGTTTCATCTCTACTGGATCTTTCCATCAGCATACAAATATGATGTTATTTCTTCCATATTTAAAACAAGAGATACCCTTGGTTCTACTTCTCCCTCTCCAGCTAATGCCCCATTCTTTCTTCCTCTTACAGAAATGTCTCTTGAGTTTCTATCCTTATTCTTCTTAATTTCTCTTCCCATTCTGTCTTAAATCTACTCCACTCACACTTTTACTGAATCACTTCTTTGAAACTGCTTTTATAAAGGTCTCCAGTGACTTTCATGTTTGTGAAATCTAGTAAATTCACAGTTAGCATCTCATTTTCCCTACAAGTGAGATTTGGCCAGTTGGGCAGTTCCTATTCCTTGAAACATTTTATTTTAGCTTCCAGAGCATTCTACCATCTTAATTTTCCTCCTACCTGACCATTTCTTCCTTCTTAATCTTCTTTACTGATGTTGCTTCATCTCTCTAGGGTTCAGTTCTCAGACCTCTTCTCTGTCTTTACTCACTGCCTTGGTGACTTCATTTAGTCCCTTGGTTTAAAATACAATCTGTGTGCTGACAATACCCATATTCATATCTCCAGTCTGGACCTCTCCCCTGAACTCCAGGCTACATCTAAGTGCCTACTACTTGGATATATAATAGGCATCTCAGAATTAACATATCCAAAAGTGAGCTCCTGATTTTCCTCCCAAATTTATTCCTCCTTCAATCTTGCCTATTTCAGTTAATAGCAACTCTATTTTTTTTGACAGAATGTTGGGTAACTTCTTGTTGAATGTGATGAATGGAGGGGTTTAAGTGGCAGAAAGCATGGGAGAATTGGGACTTCATAGTTTCAAGAATAATAGATAGGGAAGTAGAGTCCCTGCTGTGTCCTAGGCTTGGAGCCTACTGCTACTGGAGATACTAGTTGAATGACATCACTTTTTCCTTCCCCCTAAGCAGCTGGTAAGAGAGAGAGATAAAAATAAGTGGGTGTTATAATGAAGAATCTTAGAGGGAAGAGGCTCTAAAGTGTCCACTACTTTGAGGGCAACCTGAACTTAACTGTTGCCAGATAAATGAGACTGGAATGAGCAAGGAGTAGACAAACAGGTTGTGCAGCAATCATAGATTGCACCTGGCACCTAGATGTGCACAGAGAACACAACAGACATCGTTAGCCATGGGCATTATGGTCCATGCTCTATCCCAGTGATTCTTATCTGGGAATGGGAAAAGGAGGAAAAGAAACCACTGAAAGGTGGCCTTACTAATAACCTAACAGAAGAAAATAACCTGTCTAACAGAAAGTAAAGGAAATAAACTCACAGCACATAACTGCCTCTTTGAAGAGAAAACTCAGAACACAACTACCCTTTGTTTAATTAAACACCTGTGGCCTAACTAGTTATCTCTAAGAGCTTCATTTTCATAGCCTTGAAGAGCCCTAAGCAGACAGTAAGAGGGGTACAAACTTCCCACTTCAGTTCTTGCCAGCACCAGATTCTAAGGACTCAGATAAAATCAGCCTCACAGAAAGAAAATAAAGAACATCTGAAACAACTTCACCACCACTTCTGTTATCAGTCTACTAAAGCAGAGAAAAAAAGCCATTTTTACCCTTTAAAATTCTAAGCAACTTTTCCCCAGCTGCCAGGCATTTCCTGCATTTTTCTGTGTGCTGTGGCCATTCCCTCCTTCTCTCTCTCTCTCTCTCTCTCTCTCTCTCTCTCTCTCTCTCTTCCTTGGGAAAATACACAAACTTGGTACTTCTGTATATCCTAATCACTGTGTGAGAATTTTTTCCGCCCATGTATGAATTTCACACCCTTTCAACCTCTATGTATGATCAATGTTGTACATATAAATAGTATGGAAGAAGATAAAAGATTGAGAAGTATCCTAGACTTTGAACTCTTCTCCACAATTAAGAAGTCATTTACTTGTCCACACTCTCTTACCCAAAACCCTTTGGGCCTGATGTGTCTTAGATTCAGAATTATTAAATTTTAGGAAGGTAATAGGTACAGATACTGCACAACTGAGTATTATACAACTCCTCATAATTAAACACATTAATCTTTCCCTAGTAAAATGCATACTATTCCACACCAAGTGGGATTAATAAGGACTATAAATGTCCTCATATCAATTTAAGTGAAGATTTAGTTACCAAATGAATCCAAGTTTAGGTAAGGTTTTTGTTTGTTTTTTGAGATGTGGGTCTCACTATATTGCTCAGGCTGGTCTTGAACTCCTGGCCAAAAGTGATCCCCCTGCCTCAGTTTCCCAAAGGGCTGGGATTACACGCATTAGCCACCATGCTCAGCTGCAGGTGAAGTTTTATGACAAAATGATTATGAAAAAATTTATTTTTAGAGCCTGTGGATTTCAGAATTGTAAATAAATGATTGAGGATCTATATTAAATTCAACTTGAAACAACTTGAACAAGACAAAATTATTGTCAACTTTAAAGTAAGTAAGAAACAAGGTACACGTAGCTCTCTGGCATCTTACCTCTCGTAAGATTTGGCAGAGGAGTAATACCTTCAAGGCCACTAGGTAAAGTGAATTCTTACCAGAAATGTGGAATCCATTTCTGCTGTCATCAGCACGATGCCCTTGTCTTCCTTAAGTTCAGGGTAGTGATATAAAATCAGCTGGCTGGCTGCAGCTTCCCCTCGGGTCTGCCAGGAGGAATACTTATCAAGGCTCAATAAGATACCATCACAACAAACTGCAATTTCAAAGCAATAGAGAGTCTGGAGGAAATTCTGGCTCTCAAGGGTCCCTTGGGTAGCTAGTGAGTTAGAGGACTGGTATGGGGGGGGCAAAGTCAGGCCTGCAAAGGCACAGTGAAACTGACAGTTTGCACAGCGTTATTTGTGTCTTCAGCTGGAAAAGGTTTGGCTTTTTTCCCAGAAAATGTTTATAGTAGGCAGTGAATCCTTCATTGTGGCCATACATTTAAAAACAAAATGGCACAAGAAGCTACCAAATCAAGTTCTAAAGAAAGCAATGTGCCTACATAATTGCTACTTCTATGGACTAGCACATTTCACAGCTGACATCTACTCCCTTTGGCTGGCTCTGAAGACTGAGCTCTTTTAAGCTGTAGCAAGAGCTGAAGAGTTTGCACATGGGCTAGATTTGTAATGTGCTGTTTTAAAACATAAACTGGGTGGGGGGTGATGGGGAGAATAAGTACAGAAACATCATAATTTTATGAAGAATGGTCAGGGCAGTGGCTACTAGACTTCAAGTCTAGATTAGGAAGAGAGTATGGGATCAAAGCTAAAGCCCATACATAGTGTAGAAGGAAACAAATACATTCAAAGAAAGATCTCTGGGCTTCATCTTTAACATTTCAGCAAGTGTCATTTTAATTATCAATACCTAACTATTACTAGTGTACTCTTAATACTTCAGCTTCTCAGTACTATTGAACATACTTCTAATATTATACTGATTGTTTTGATCATAATTCTTATATTTTACAATTTTATAATCATTTTGATTATAATTACATTTCTGGATCTTTCTCCTACACTTGGGTATAAGCTTCATCAGGGCAGGGACCTGGTCTCATAGATCTCCATCCAGGTCTTAACACCGTTCCCAAGACAATGGCATAATGATTAAGTTCATAGATGTTGGAGTCAGATAACCTGGACTCAAACGTGGCCCTATCACTTATTAGCAGTGAACAGAAATAGAAAATAATAACAGTAACTATTTCATGGCATAAGTACAAAGATTAAATAGAAAATAATAACAGTAACTATCTCATGGCATATGTATGAGGATTAAATGACACAATGTATATAAAACATCTGGCATATAGTATTAATAAGTATGTCAAATGTTGGTTACTATAGTATGTACTCAATAAATGATTGTTGGATGAATTACAAAATAATAGTCCCTCATTCTGTTTTGTACCCTCTTGTAACCCAACTTCAAAGCCAATACAATAGATGCTTATTTTTGTCAGATTTGGCCTCTAAATAGAGAATGTCAATCCTAGTTATGATCTGATTTAAAATACAGACTTTTATTTTAAAAGTTTCAAATACTTTGAATCTAACTTGTAAATCTAATATTTGGGAATGAAACAAAAAGAAAGAAGGAAGAAAGCAAATAAAGTAATTTATTAAATGGAAACTATTCACGTAGCATTTTGGGAAGTGCTGACTTGGTTAAGAAAACACCCGTAAGACATGGAGCCTTCCTCAAGGGGCTTATATAGCTTGAGTTAAAAACATAACCATCATAACTTCATGTTGTTAAGCCATGTTTGTTAAGTGAGGCACATGCAGTAAATGGGATAGAGGTGAAAGTGTTTTGGAGTCTTTTCCAATCTAGGTATTGAGTAGAGCCTAGAAAACTAGCCCAACATGCAAAGCATGACAATTCATCAGTGCTATAGCAAATAATGCTCGGAATCAGTAGACATTCTGTGCCCCTGAGCCTCAGCAAGGGCTCCTAGTCCTATCAAGGGGTAGGCCTCTTTCCTTTAGAGGAAGAGCACAGGCCACTTACCTGAATATTTATAAGTGCAGTGAAGTGGAGCTCAGTACCTGTCCATTGTCCTACAAAGAACTCATAACCTTCCCTTCTTGGCAGAGCACACAGAAACTATGGGAAACAGATAAACAAGGAGATAGATGAATAAATGAAATCATTTGCTCTATATCCAACTACCTGTATCATTCATTCGATTTCTTCAATATTTGGTTTAGAAATCTTTTTTTTAATTATGAAATTTAATTTTTAGGCATGGTGGCTCATGCCTGCAATCCCAGAACTTTGGGAGGCAGAGACAGGAGGATCACTTGAGGCCAGGAGTTCAAGATCAGCTTGAGCAACACAGTAAGACTCTGTCTTTATGAAAAGTAAAAAAAAAAATTAGCCAGGTCCAGTGGTGTACACTTGTGGTCCCAGGTACTCAGGAGGCTGAGGCGGGAGGATTGCTTGAACCCAGGAGTTCAAGGCTGCAGTGAGCTATGATTGCACCACTGTACTCCAGCCTGAGCAACAGAGTGAGACCCTGTCTCTAAAAAAAATAAATAAATAAATAAATTATGAAATTCATATGTGGTAATATAATAAACACTCATGTACTTCTCAATCCACCTAAGAAAGCATTAGAGATACAACAGAGGCTCCCTGTGTACCCCATTCCAATTCTGTCCTAGAGTTAACATCTACCCCGTGGGACTACAGGCATGTGCCACCATGTGTAGCTAATTTTTTAAAAAAATTTTTTGCAGAGATGGAGTCTCGAACTCCCAGCCTCAAGCAATCCTTCCACCTCGGCCTCTCAGAGTGCTGGAAATACAGGTGTGAGCCACCACGCCTGGCTTATCCTGCATTTGGTGTTTGTCATTCCCTTTTGTATTTTTATACTTTTAATGTATATGTGTATATCCATAAACAAGAAGCGGTTTGCATGTTTAAAAACTCAAATCTTATCAAAGTGTATGTATCCTGTTGTAACTTGCTTTTTTATTTCACATTATGCTTTTGACATTTATCCATGTTGATAAATACAACTCTCATTTATGAATTTTCCACTGTTGTATGAAATTCTACTGTAGAAACTTACCACAATTTGGTTTATTTATTCTTCTCTTGATGAATATTTGGGTCTTTTTCAATTTCTAAACTTTCTAACGCCGCTAAAATAACTTTTTTTCCATTTGCTGTAATTACTTCAAATTCTATCAGCTGGGCTAATATTGGAGCATGGCTCTAGACTAAACACCAAGAAATGATTAGTTTTATGCTCAAGATGTTTAGAATTGGGGATAAGCAGTGGAGAAGAGAATCATGCCAGAACAAAACAAAGTATAATCAGTTCAATACACATAAATCACAGAATTATTTTCTTATTGCCAACCACTCAAGCTCCAATTTATTATTATTAGATGAGATAAACTCACCGCCTACCTGATAGCTGATTCCTTGCTAGGGAAATTTTTTTTTTTTAGAGTTTTGGGAAATTCAATAAATTGCACATATTTAAAGTGTACAATTTGATGAGTTTTACATATGTATACTGTCAAACCATAACTACAATTAACATAACAAACATGTATAATCTCCAAAAGTTTTCTTGTGCCTATTTATAATCTATACTTTCCTGTCCCTAACTGTTCCTAAGTAACCACTGATTTGCTTTTTGTCTCTATAGGTCTGTATTTTATAAAATTTTATATAAATGGAACCACAGAATATGTACTTTCTTTGGTTTGGTTTCTTTCACTCAGCATAATTCTTCTGTGATCCATCCATGTTGTTGCATGTATCAATAATGCATTCCTTTTTATTGCTGAATATTACTCTATTATGTACACAAATGTACACACTCCACACACTCTCTTTTTTCCACAATTTCTATGCACCTGTGATAGACATTTGGATTGTTTCCAGTATTTGGTTATCACAAATAAAGCTGCTTGAACATTTGTGCACAAGTCATTGTATGGACGTATGCTTTCGGTTCTCTTGGGAAAGTATCTAGGAGTGGAATGGCTGGTTAGTATGGCAGGTATATGCTTAACTTTATTTTTTTTTTTGAGACAGAATCTCACTTTGTCACCCCGGCTAGAGTGCAGCGGCATCATCATAGCTCACTGCAACTTCAAACCCTGGGGTCAAGTGATCCTCCTGCCTCAGCCTTCTGAGTAGCTGGGACTACAGGCACACACTACTACGCCTGGCTAATTTTTCTATTTTTAGTAGAGGTGGGGTCTTGCTCTTTCTCAGGCTGGTCTCAAACTCTTGGGCTCAAGCAGTCCTTCTGCCTCAGCCTCGCAGAGTGCTAGGATTACAGGCCTGAGCCACCGCCCCTGGCCTATGCTTAACTTTTAAAGAAACTACAAAATTGTTTTCTAAAGTGCTTATCCCATTTTATAGTATCACCAGCAGTACAGGAGAGTTCCAGTTGCTACACATCCTTACCAGCACTTAGTATGATCAGTTTTTAAAATTTTAGCCATTCTAGGGGTATCTCACTGTGGTTTTAATTTGCATTCCAATTATGACTAATGATATCAAGCATCTTTTCAAGTGCTTATCTCCCACTCTACTTGTTTGGCAAACTGTTCAAATCTTCTGTCCCTTTTTTTTGGGACAGGGTCTCACTCAGTTGTTCAGGCTAGAGTGCAGTAGTGTCATCATAGCTCACTGCAACCTCAAACCCTGGGCTCAAGTGATTCTCCTGCCTCAGCCTTCCAAGTAGCTGGGATTACAGACATGTGCCACTACATCTGGCTAATTCTTCTATTTTTTTTCTGTAGAGACAGGGTCTTAATATGTTGCTCAGATTGGCCTCAAATTCCTGGGCTCAAATGACCCTCCTGCCTAAGCCTCCCAAAGTGCTAGGATTACAGGTGTAAGCCACCACACCCAGCCTTCTGTCCATTTTTAATTGGATTGTCTGTCCTTTTATTATTGAGTGATAAGAGTTTTTGATATAACTTGGGTTACTTCCACCTTTTGGCTATTGCAACTAATGCTACTACGAACATGGGTGTACAAACAGAATGTTTAAATTTTGATGAACTGTAATTTAATGATTTTTTCTTTTACAGTGTGTCTTTTTGTGATGTATTTAAGAAATCTTTGCCAAACCCCAGATCACTGAGATTTTCTCTTTCATTTTCTTCTAGAAATTACATTTATGTCTATGAGCTATTTTGAATTAATTTTTGCATACGGTGAGGTTAGAGGCTTTTTTTGCACATGATACCCAATTGTTTTAGCAGCATTTGTAAAAGAGATTATCCTTTCCTATTTAATTTCTTGGCACCCTTTTTGAAAAACAGCTGACCACATATATGTTGGTCTGTTCCTGGACGCTATTCTGTTCCATTGATCTATATGTCTGTCTTTATGGCAATATCATACTGTTTTCATTGCTATATCTTTATAAGTCTTGAAATCAGGAAATGTAAGTCCTCTAACTTTGTTGTTTTTTTTCTAAAATTATTTTAGCTATTTTAGGCCCCTTGGGTATACAAATAAAATTTTAAAATCAGCTTGTCAATTTCTGGGGGAAAAAAAGCCTATTGAGACCTTGAATGGTATTGTATTTAATCTAGAGACCAATTTAGGGACAAACTGACATTTTAACAATATTGAGTCATTCATTCCATGAACATGGTATATATCTCTTCATTTACTTAGGTATTCTTTATTTTCAGCAATGTTTGGAAAATTTTTAAAAACCCTAGATCATTACTGACACCAAGTTAGCTGTCTGGCCCACCTACTCCCTCTCCCTTAGGCCTTACTGGCAGCTCATTACTCCAACAACAACCTCATAATTCCTTTTAGGCACATATTAGTAGAATAGCGTAGCCAAAACCGCAAAGAAAACTGGCAATAAAGCAAGCACCCCACCCCAGTTAGAATAGCTATTATCACAAAGACAAAAAAATAACAAATGCTAGTAAGGATGCAGAGAAAGGTGAAATCTTATACACTGTTGTTAGTGGGAATGTAAATTAGTATAGCCATTATGGAAAACAGTATGAAGGTTCCTCAAAAAACTAAAAATAGAACTACCACAATCCAGCAACCCCACTACTAGATATATATCCAAAGGAAAGGAAATCAGTATATTAAAGAGATATCTGCATACCCATCTTTAAAGCAGCACTATTCACAATAGCCAAACTATGGAATCAACCTAAGTAGCCATCAATAGATGAATGGATAAAGAAAATGTGGTATATACACACAATGAAATATTATTTAGCCATAAAAAAGAATGGAATTCTTTCTTTTGTGGTAACATGGATGAGCATGGAGAACATCATGTGTAGTGAAATAAGCCAGGCTCAGAATGATAAATACCATATGTTCTCTCACTCATATGGAGAGGCTAAGAAAGTTGATCTCATAGAATTAGAAAGTATAGTAGTGGTCACTAGCAGGGAAGAAGAGGGGGGATGGAGGGCAGCCAAAGGTTGGTTAATGGATACATAAGTACAGCTAGATAGAAGGAATAAATTCTAGTGTTCTATAGCACTATAGGGTGACTATAATTGAAAACAATTTATTGTATATTTTCAAATAGTGAGAGGAGATTTTGAATGCTCCCAACACAAAGAAATGATTAATGTTTGAGATCATGGATATGCTAATTACCCTGATTTGATCACTACACATTATATGTGTATTGAAATATCACACTGTACCCCATAAATATGTACAATTATTATGTGTTAATTAAAAATAATAATAAAGACAAGGAAAAAAAACATGTTGAAAAGATTAAGGTCTCCGGTACCTTCCAAAATGCACTTATACTTAAAGATTAAGATCCACATTAGAAAGGGTTGAGATGTGGTAGACAGCTAAAAAGCCAGAGGCTTATTGGGCCAAACTCACTTATCAGTACAATCAATGTGTGAGCATCTTTGTTAAACAGAGCATCATAACATGTGAGAGAATATGGAATATGATGAGATTGTTGGGAAAACACCCTTGTTTTGCAGCATTGATAAGCAATCCTTATGTGGTCACCAGAAACTTACTGTTGGACAGGACTGAGCCCGGTTCCAGATCAAATCAAACTTCTCTTCCTGTAAGTCCAAAAAGAATAAAATTAACTCACAAACAGGAAAACACAAAAGGCCACAGTCATATTTAAATTCCCCAAGACTGAATTCTAGAACTATAATACAACTAAAAATAATCTTTTAAATTCCATCATTTCCAAATCGCTCTTATGACAGAAAGACTAGAAAAACCAGACATATGTTTTGCTGTTCACTGTCAGAATTATATGTGAAGAGTAGATGCTTCAATGCTCCAAACTCTCCTGGGACCTCTGACAAGTGGTAGAGATGTCAGGTCACTAAGTCAGTCAGAGGCAGAGTTGAGAAGGTCTGTTCAAACAATGAGTCAGTATCAGAAATCTAAAACATCATGAAAAATGCAGACTCTTGGCTATTGAACTCATGAAGGGTAAAGGTGTGTATGCTTAAGATGTTATAAACACACACACACACACACACACACACACACACACACACACACACACACACACACACACATATAGTGATACCCTTACAACCAAAAGGCCTGGCTTTATCCTTCCACCTATGTTTTCCTCCTTAATCTTATACTTACATAAATTCAGTATTATTTGTGTGCTTTACATAAACTTAACCTAACCCACTTCTTCAAGTTGATAACCCAGTACTTCAAATACTTTATTTTGGTTGGAAATCAGCAAAAGGACATTAAACCAGAGAAGCCAGCAGCATCCCTTTTCTGTCACAGATCTTAAAGGTCAAGCAGTGGCTGGTGACCACCTCCAAGACAGCAATTTCAAAGAGGGAAAAATCAAGACAATGCTACTTAGTAAGGGGAAATGCCAGAGAAAGACTAGGAGAGGCTTCAGTCAGCTCAGGTATAGGTCACTAACAAACAGGGGAAAAAACAATGTTAGAGGCCCTGTCTTAAATTCCAACAGCTTGGTTGGAAAACACCAAAAAGAAATAAAAGACATCTGGAAATTACTCAGCAACATGATCTTATACCACGCTCCCTTGTCAGAGACTTGACTCTAAAGACATTTCTAAACCAGAAAGAGGGAAAACAAGAGCCATAAATATACCATATGGAGCTTCCAATCTTTGGTGCTCAGGGCATAATAAAAACCCTCAGAGCTGTAAAATGCAAGTTCTCAAGAGGCAATAAACATAGGAAAAGTAAAGGCAACTGCCTGCTAAGGTTAGAGAGCTGACCTTCATGTTGTAACACTTTCATTTTCCCTTCCAAACTACTTACAGGAATAACCGCGTAGACTGTATCTTTTGCTGCAAAATACTGCTGCCAAATCTGTACAAAAAAGAGAGAGTGTCTGTGACATGTGGGTAATCTTTTCAACCTGTGCTAAGAAATGGTGACAGCTTTCATTGTTCAGAGCAATATGCTATTTGACAACAGGGAGGAAAAACCCAATGTAATACTTTTATTACTAGTACATGATTACAGAAAAGATTTAATACAATACATTCTTCTGGATGATTAAACTGTAACTCTTAATAACAAATTACTGTCAAAGAAACTGATTTTATGACTCTTTAAATCATTCCTCTCAAGATGTACCTTGTGTGATAGATAACCTCTTTTTGTTTGTATCTTTCTTTCCTCCCTAAACTCGCATGTCCCCAGCCAACTGTGGTCCTTTTCAGACAGACAGGACATCAGTCACTCAGAGTTCAGAGTCTGGGGTTAGGCAAACCTGGATGTGAATTCCAGCTCTAATCATTTACTACCTATCCTACCTTGGGAAAATTACTCAAAACTACCTAAAAAACATCAATAAATAGCAATAAAATCAACCTCACAGGATTGTTGTAAAGACTAGCTGAAATAATGTAGGTTTGTGCTTAGCACAGTGCCTGGCACACAGTGAACACTACAAATGTTAGCTTTTGTTAGGTATTATTGCCACATTATAGGCATCTCTTAAAAATCCTGATTCTAGAAAGTCTTCATACGTGGAAGACATGGAATCTGCTGGATCTGACTATGGTATATGCCAAACAGAAGTAGTTCTCATTTAGTTCTACTTCTGCCTGGCACCAAAGAATAGGAAGGGCACAGTTGACTGTCATGATGCAAACACCAAAAGGTAAGGAATAAAAATTTATATAATGAAATTACAAAACCAGAAAATAGGGAAAAGGGAAAAAAATGCCCATAGTCTTACCACCCTAACAAAAATCAATGTTGTTATCTTGGTGTATTTGTTTCTAGTATGTCTTAATATTTTTTCTTTTACAGTATACATAGACGTAAATATATGCAATATTGTGTCTTGCTTTTTTATCACTTAGCATTGTATCATATGGATGCTTTGTGCTCATAATTTTTACCATCATTATTTTTATTGTCTCCCATGCCTTTTCACGTGTTATTGGCTCTGACTGGAAAGCATTCCTCTCTGCATCTTTTTTTTTGAGACAGAGTCTTGCTCTGTTGCCCTGGGTAGAGTGCAGTGATATCATTATAGCTCACTGCAACCTCAAACTCCTGAGCTCAAGTAAAGCTTTTGCCTTAGTCTCCTGAGTAGCTGGGACTATAGGTACGTGTCACGATACCTGGCTGATTTTTCTATTTTTAGTAGAGACGGGGTCTCGCTCTTGCTCAGGCTGGTCTTGAACTCCTGAGCTCAAGCAATCCTCCTGCTTTAGCTTCCCAGAGTGTTAGGATTGCAGGCATGAGCCACCACGCCCAGCCCCTCTCCTCATCTCTGACCCCCCAAATTCTTCCTGTCCTCTGAAGCTGAGCCTATATGAGCTTTCGATGTGGTCTCCCTTGATCATTTCAGTCAGAAGTTTTCCTATGAATTGCTTTTGTACTCTATACCTCTACAAAGATGCCTAGGATATGCTACTTCATTATAAGGTCATTTGCACATGGATCCATCTTCCTCACTAGTTTACAAGGCCTTGTAGGCAGGATGTCTGTTTGTGTTGTCACCAATGTCTTGCAACCTAAAAAGAACTCAGAAATGCTGGCTGAATGACAGACAACTGTGACATAAGAAGAAATATATATTTGGTCCCTGCCCTGGTTTCTGCTACAGAGCTCCTAAAAGAGGCATCTAACCCAGATTAGGGAAGAGTGCCAGAGGAAGGGACACTTGAGCTGTATCATTAAGAATGATCAGGAGTTAGCCGACTAAACAGGTAGGCTGTGAAGACGAACAGGTAGGGCAAGAGGAGATAAGAGACACATTCTAAGCAGAGCATGATAACACTAGCAAAGGCACAGAAGTAGGGGAAGGCATCATAACCAAGGTGACACCTGAGTGAGCTGGTGTTGAATAATGGAGCACCCTCCTTTAGAGTTGCTCTGCTTTGCTAACATTTCTGTTGAAATGTGGGGCCCACACTGAAGCTACTAATCAAAGTGTGATCTATCTAACCAACACAGAGCATAAAGAACTAGTACCTCCTAGGATCTATGCAAACCACCCTATTAATGAAGCCTAAGACTGCTCTGGTTTTTTTGTTTGTTTGTTTTTTACATGTCAAAACATTGTCTTCTCAAGTTAAGGACAGCATATTCTGATTTAATTTATGATAGTAGTGGATATAACAGCTTATGAATCAACATTGAAATTTATGAGACTGATAGATAGTTCCTAATATAGTTGACCTTAGTTACTAAAAAATTATTTCAATGAACACAAATGTGTATGTAAAACTACAGGTCTAAGTCATACTTGTCATATGATCAGGCCTCCTGGGCCTGGCTTCTGTCTCCCCTAAGTGACTTGCTTGGTGTCCATGCTCCATTGGTACTTCTTCCCAAAACCACAGCCTGAGTTCTCCCTGAGACTTTGCATAAGCCTCTGTTAACAGAAGTTAGAACTTTGTACTGATCTTATTTGTTTTGTGCCTGTCTCTTGACTAAAAATATCAAAATGTTTATGGATATCTGAAAGTTTTCTTTGTCATAAACCTACAGAGCCTGACACTTAATAGGTATTAAATAAATGCCTGCTAAAATAAATGATGTAACCTTCAAAGGAAACCCGTGGCAATGGGCACAATTTCCTATAAGAGAATATGACACAGAGTCAAATAGACATGGGTTTCAGTCCCAGATCTATCACTGACTAAGTTATTGAATTTCTTTAAGTCACAGTTTCCTCAATTGTAAATTGGGAATAATAGCACGTACTCTACAGGGTGGTTAAGAGAATTTAATGAAATAATGCATATGAAGCACTAGGCATAGTACCTGACATATAGTAAGTATGCTGCTTTCATTATTATTTTGATCCTCTTAATTTACCTAAAATATAATTAACAGAACTATAAAGAATGCCAAAAAATAGTTTATTATAGTCTAATTGCAGAGAAAAGAATCACAGACATGAAAATGTAAATAGGAATGCAAATCAAGGTACATGTGGTAGATCACGAGTGCTTGGAAGGAAGGTCTCCAGGAAGCTTCCTGCAGGGAAGGCCTATAATAATGGAGAACTATGAATGCAAGAAAAGAAACATGGGAAGTCATGGAAGATTTGTGAGCAGGTTCCTAACATAATATTTTTTTTCATTTATTTAAAAACATAAATATAGCACTTACTCTGTTGCAGGCACTGTTCTAAGTGCTTTATAAATGTTAACTCATTTAATTCTCCAAACAACTCTATGAGGTAAATAATATTATTATCTCCACTTTACAGTAGGGAAACTGAGGCCCAGAGAAGTTATCTAACTTGTCCAAGTCATGCAGCTAATAAATGGCTGAGCTAGGACTTAAAACCGGAAGCTTGGTTCTACAGTCTGTGTTCTTACCCAATATACCATGCTTCTCCATAATGAAAGAAAAACTAAGAAAACTCAGCTGGTGAGAATATTATAGGTGGGATGGGAAAAATAGGAGCAAGGAAACCTATTTTAAAAAGGCAGTACAGTAATCCAGGCACAGAATACTGATGATTTTAAATAAAATGTGGGCAATAGGAAAATGAAAAAGAAAGGGGAAATATGAGTTAATTAGACATATAAGAGTAAGACCAAGAAAGACAAGTTTTCTTATGTCATTGTTCTTCCTGTAATTCATCATTTTTGTCTTTATGACTACCTTTCATTATGGCTAGAAAGAGGTGTCAGAAAATGTATGCTCCTTTCTACTCTCAGATTTGGTTCACAGAACACACATTTTCATGGAGTATGCCAACCCATTTTCATTCATTACCTGTTTTATTTCTTCTGCAGTTTTCTCTTTTACCATCTCAATGTTAAAGATTGAACTGAGAGTCTTGAAATAGAAAATAAAAAGCAATTAACACCAACAATAAAAAAACAAAACAAAACAGCTTAACTATATCTCTAAGCTTGTGGGAAACAACATGTCAGGACAGTGAAGCAAATCTGTCACAAGTAAAGAGCAAGTATAAGAAAACCCGCATGCTCAGATAAAGTGAACACCCAAGCCCAGGCAGGTTTTCACAGTTCTGTTCCTGGGGAGTATCTATTAGGTCACCATGTCCTTCCTAAATGTTTCATCCTCACCAATGAGTCATGCAGTACTCTGCAGCTGGTAATAGAAGAAAGCCTGGTTATTTTTATTTAACTGCTATTCTACCAGGAGTGACTCCTTATTTGTAAATTAAGTGACAGACCAAATATGTTTTTCACTTTTTAAAACCATTTCCTATAGAAATGAAGGGTGTTGCTACATTTCCTTCGTATTTCCTCTAGTACTCCCAGGACCCACACTTAGGCAAGGGGTCATATCAAGGACACAAAAGTTCACAGAAATCTTTCTTATCTCTATACTTGGAATATCATCTTACACAAAATCACTGAACCAGTTCATATGTTCAAATTTGAAGCCTCTTGTTATAGATGCTCCATATGACTTCAGACCTGGGACTCTATATTTATTAGAAACCTACCTTGTCCTTAGTAAATCCTCTGCTCATAGGCTGTTTCCCCAAGGCATCCGTCTGAAATACATGATGAGACAGGATATTAATCTACACCTTACTCATAAGAAACAGACCACCAAACTAGGTGAGATGCCCAATCTTCTTAATTAATTTTGTACCCGAGAACTTGCTTCTCTCTACTCTTTATAATGATTGTATACATTGCTCTAAAAATGACTGTTTGTGAGACAACTGTTCCCCTTCTAAGATTCTAAGATGCATGTCTGGACGCGGTGGCTCATGCCTATAATCCTAGCACACTGGGAGGCCGAGGCGGGTGGATTGCTTGAGGGAGTTCGAGACCAGCCTGAGCAAGAGTGAGACCCCATCTCTATTAAAAATAGAAAAATCAGCTGGCCATGGTGGCACACACCTGTAGTCCCTGCTACTTGGGAGGCTAAGGCAGAAAGATCACTAGAGCCCAGGAGTTGGAGGTTCCAGTGAGCTACAATGATGCCACTGCACTCTACCCCAGGTGACAGAGTGAGACTCTATCTCAACAACAACAACAAAACAAAAACAAAAAGATTCTAAGATGAAGAGATGAGAAGATTTCTTTGTCAGTAACTATCATCTACTGGTATTGAGAGTCCATTCTACATTTGCCACTGTGGATATGAGGAACATTTTCCAGAATTAGGCCTACTTGGGTTTACTGTGCCCTACCCTCTGACCTAGTCCACACTGAGCCACAGAGCAGGTGAGAAGTGGAAAGATGTGTTACCCAAAGCTGCCTCTTAGTTCTGACAGCACTTTGATGGCAGTCATCCTCAGCAGACCAGAGTCTTTTTTAGTATTGTCTTAGTATTTCCTCTATCGAATTAGACTCCCCCTCAAAAAAGGCCAAGAACAAGTGAAAGTGATTATTTTTTCTCCTAGTGCATTATCTCTGATAAAGGCCACAACCAGAAAATCTGATTTTGAGTTGTTTCTGATAGTAGGGATGGACTGTTCTGAGTCTTCCATGCAATCTCTAAGTTCAAGACCATACTTTTCAGAGGGAAAGAGTACAGTCTACACCTGGGATTCTGAGGCTGAAAAATACTTTCTGCATAAAACCTTGACTTTAGTCACTCTGTACTTTATTAATCCAAACCTTTCATAAGGATGCTCATAGAACCTGTACCCACAAATTAGACAAAAACTTGTTGAATACACTCTTTTTGGTCACACCCTATACACTGGCATCATCCTAGTGTAGCTGTTCCTTCTTATGTAAACTATCTAAAAAGGAGAGAATTAATTTCATTTTCATACCACCCACTTTCAGGTGTACTATGAAAACAAAACAAACAAAATCCTCCATTTGCACGGCTGTCCTTACCTTTTAGTCACCAAGCCCTGTGTATTTTTTCCTTTTATAGAAATAAAAAATTTCTATAAGCCTAAGTACAAGCTTATTGTATTTTATCAAATCAAAGACACCAATGATCTTAAGATGTATCATTATTTTATGTATCAGAAAATGATGCCAATTAAACAATAGCACAATATTTTACTATCACATCTATTTTAAGACAATTTTGGAGATTTTAAAATATGAAAATAAAGTGGGCTTTAGAATTGATGAAATAAGGTAATTAAAATAGTTAGAACTATATACCAAGAAGTCTCAGAAGCATTTAATAAGAACTTTAAATGGGTACTTAAACTTTCTTCCTAGGGATGCTTTGGAAATCTGTGGGGACAATTTTATTGTTGTCACAATAATTTACTGGATGGTGATATCTGCATTTATGGGAGGAACAGTGGTACCAAATGAGATGAGATCTACATAGTAAAGAGCTTTCCCTCAACATACACAACTTTTCAGTGTTTAGCCAGACATCATTTTATAGGTGAAAATACCTATGATATTTTAATATTCATAATTACCTGGACCTAGAACCTAGCTTTTTTCCCCCAAATACAGCTTTATTTATTTATTTTTTTTTTTTGAGAAAGAGTCTTGCTCTGTTGCCTGGGTTAGAGTGCTGTGGTGTCAGCCTAGCTCACAGCAACCTCAAAGTCCTGGGCTCAAGTGATCCTCTTGCCTCAGCCTCCTGAGTAGCTGGGACTACAGGCATGCGCCACCATGCACTGCTAATTTTTCTATTTTTAGTAGAGATGGGGTCTTGCTCTTGCTCAGGTTGGTCTTGGAACTCCTGACCTCAAATGATCGTCCGACCTCGGCCTTCCAGAGTGCTAGGATTACAGACGTGAGCCACCACGCCTGGCCTAAACACAGCTTTAATAAACACTAAATTTCCCAGAAATGTAACTACTATGTAACTTGAGAGACGACTGTACATTGTGGAATCTCAGGTCACAGATAACAACACTGCTCATGGTTCTGGAGTTTTTATAATTACCAATATAATATCCCTTTACCAGTTAGCATTTGCTGCTTATGTGTTTATTGTTATTTTACAAAGAGGTGAAAGCATCTGATGACTACATTAGGTCTCACAGTATGGATGTGTCCCAAAATTTACATACTAAAATATGTATTTTATTAAAAAATACTTTTTATTATGGTTAGGGTATTGTATTAATTTCCCCCCTCCCCTGAAATTATGCATAGAGGTAGGTTATATTGTCTACATACTTATATTGTTTTATTTTAGGGTAGAAAAGGGAGAATTAAAAAAAAAATTATTATAAAAGGGGGATTTTGAGTCCTGTGTGGTAGGGAACCAATGACTCAAAGTAAAAAAAAAAAAAAGAAACTGGGGGCTGAGCGAGGTGGCTCACACCTATAATCCCAGCATTTTGGGAGGCCAAGGTGGGAGACTCCCCTGATTCGAAACCAGCCTGGCAACATGGTGAGATCTCTGTCTCTACAAAAAATTTAAAAATTAGCTGGGTGTGGAGGTGTGCACCTGTAGTCCCCACTACTTGAGAGCCTGAGGCAGAACGACTGCTTAAGCCCAGGAGTTTGAGACTGCAGTGAGCTCTGGTCACGCCACTGCACTCCAGCCTGGGCAACAGAGTGAGAACCCATTTCAAAAGAAAAAAAAAAGACTTCAGGAATGGAGAGTACAGTTTAGCCATTAGCTTTCCTCTCTATCTTGCTAAATAAGGAAGACAGTAAGTGAATATTTACCTAAGAGTTGCCATAATTTAAATTATATCTTTACTTACTCTTCATCTTATCATCATAAAGGTGAATTTCTAAGTCTGTTTACAAAAAAGAGGCAAAGAGCTTTCCCATATAATACTGAAATTTTGTAATTCAGTAATATTTCCAAGAGCTACTGACTTCAATCTTGCTACTATAAAAGTTTATTATAGAAAATGACAATTGTTACAATATTTGTATTAATAGTAGAGAGCTATTTGTTCACATAAAGTTATAAACTATGTTTGTCATAGGAGACTGAATTTGCTCCTCAAACTTGTGATGGTTAACCCACTGACTATTAATCTTGTTGTAATTAACGAAACTAGTTATTAAGACTGAGTAGATTCTCTTAAAATTTAGGATACCCAAGGCAAAAAAAAGTACTAAGTAAAATAAACATCTCTAATTTGACTTTAAAACACAATGTAGAATCCCCAATTTTCCACTATAACTACCTTATTTCAGGCTTTCTGCAGCCCAAACCTAGATCACTGCATATTCTTCTTGGTTCTGGCCTCTCCTATTCCAGTTTGTTCTGTATACCACCCTAGATTAGTATTTTTCAAATGACAGGTTGTGAAATCAATTTAGTAGATTATGATCGGAGTTCTTTAAAAGATGAAAAAGAAAAATAACAAGAATGCACTGCATGTTATAAAAGTAAGCATTGTTTTGTAAAAATGTTTCAGTTACAATCATATACATACCTGTGTACTGAATTGCAATGTAAAATTTCTTTCTTACTGGGGGTTATGGTCAAAAAGTTTGAAAAACACTGTAACAGATTAATCTTCCTATATATAGCTTTCCATATTCTTTTCCCCAGCTTTGATTCCTATTTAAGGATAATAATGGCTAATATGTATTAAGTACATATTATATGCCAGGGACTGGGCTAAAGAGTTTTACATGGTATTATCTCATTCAATCTTCAGCACAACTCCATGAGACAGGTACTGTTAATTTTGTTTTACAGATAAGCAAACTGAGGCATGGAGAAGTTATATAATTTTCCAGAGTCACCCAGCTACCAAGTGGAAGAGCTAGGTTTCAGTCCTTGGCACCTGGCTCCAGAGCCCATCCTCTTAGCAGCTAAGTTATCCTTCCTCTGCTCATTGAGCCCAAATGCCTTAGCTTAGAGTTTAATGTCTAACCTATACCTTTAGTCTTAACATTTTCCTCTCTATTTTTATTTTTTATTTATTTATTTTTTGAGACAGCGTCTTGTCCTGTTACCCCCGGCTAGAGTGCAGTGGTGTCATCATAGCTCACTGCAACCTCAAACTCCTGGGCTTGAGTGATCCTCCTGCCTCAGCCTCCCAAGTAGCTGGGACTACAGGCATGTGCCACCACACCGGCAAATTTTTCTATTTTTTGTAGAGATGGGGCTTGCTCTTGCTGAGGCTAGTCTCACTCCTGGTCCAAATCAGTCCTCACTTCAATCTCCTGAAGTGCTAGGATTACAGGTGTGAGCCACCGCGCCCGGCCCATTCCTCTCCATTTTAATTGGACAAGATACCTTACTGTCTCCTGAAACGCCTTTTACTTCCAAAGCTTTTCTTCTGTTTAAGCTAATTCCTCAACATGGGGGTGGGGGTGATGTTGGGATGAGTGGTTGGTTGTCAGCAAACTAAATCCAGCCTGCCAACTGTTTTTGTTAATAAAGTTTTATTGCAACACAACTACACCCATTCATTTAATATTGGCTATGCCAGCTTTTGCACTATAATAGCAGAGTTAAGTAGCTGCAACAGAGACTACATGGCCCACAAAGTCTAAAATATTTACTATTTGGTCCTTTACAGAAAAAGTTTGATGACCCCTGCTCTACATCAAGTCCTACTCTCTCCTCTCTGCTTAATTTAAATCCTTCACATCCTTCCTAGCCCAGGTCAGGTTCTACCTCCCCTGGGAAATTTTCCCTGATTCCTACAGCCCACCGCCCTGTGTGCCTTGCCTTGACTGCTAGACTGCACCTCCTAGGGACAGAACTACCCTTCTCATACCTCTCTATCTCCACCATGACCACAGTACCTTGCCTAGAAAGAGCAGTATACACATTTATGGACAGAGACTGAGAGAGTCTATGTTCAGTTCACCAGCTGACCCATCAGTGAACCCACTTCAAGGACAAGGATTGGGGGAAGGAGGTTGGAGGAGTGCTGGTAAACCAACAAGTCAAAAAGGGGCAGGTCTTACCTTCTGCTCCACACATTTGATAAAGTCCCCTTGCCTGGAGCGCCCCACAGGCTGTTTCCGAAACTCACTGCGCTTCTCCAGGCGGGACTCAAAAGCAGCTGGGTCAGACCTAATCAAAGGGAAACCAAAAGGTAAACCGCCTGGACCTTTTTGGATTTTGAAATAACAAAGCATCACATTCTACCTCCACAAAGAAAGGACACTGGCATTCAGAGAGGCTGAAGGATTTGTCCTTCAGTCAGTAAGCACTGGGCATGAGCTCAGAAATCAAGAAAGTAGAAAAAGAAATCCAGTTATTCAACTATTGTTACTCCTCAAGGGGCCTGTGTACCATTTTTCTCCTGCAGGCTATTCCCTAGGGTGACACAGGGCTTGCTCCCTCAGATACTTACACTCTGGGTACTTAGAATCCTCAGGATGGGAAAGATACTTTGAGGTCATCTTTCTGGATCACCTTCTCAGGTAAGAATCCTGTAACATCTCTACTAGGTGTCAAGCTTTTATTTGAATACATCCAGTTCTTGGACATCTCCCCTTGCCCCCCAGGTGAAATATCTGTTTTATTCAGATCCTGGTGATTCAGAGGTTTTAGGCTATTTTGCAGAAGATTTAGCATTTGAGTGTCTCCCTGACCTAACCTCCAAAGAACCTGCTCCTGCCGATGAAACATCAGAACTCATCCTGCATTCAAAATGGGGCTGGTCTTCATGCTTGAAGTCCAGGTTGGGGTGCGTCCTTGTTAAAAATTCTTCAGGCCGTGTAGCTGATGATGGGATATTTCATTTTGTACACTTTTGTGAAGACATCATCTAAGGACTCCAGCTCCTTGGCCATGAGACCTGTAGTATCATGGGTGAGGTGTACAGGATCTAGGGATATCCTGGCTACCCCTCTTGTGGACCTTCTTGGACAAGGCATTACAGGGGGCTTCTCTTCCATAAAACTCCTTTCTGGAGATGAAATCAAATACCATTCCCTTTACTGCCATGTAGATGGGCTGATCTTTTTCCTTCTCTCTATAGTGGGCCAGTTCCTCCTCAGTGAAGAGCCACACCAGGGGTTCCTGTTCAGTGAGGCATAGTGCTTGAGTGGCCAGGGCTGTAGGCAGCCCTGGGACCTATGCCAGGAGCAGGGTTGGCTCTGCTAGTGGCCACAGCCACACCTGGGTCTGCCATGGTGAGCATGTAGAGAGGACAAGGGGCAGCCTGAGCAGCAGAGCTCTTGCTGGCCTCTGGGGATATAGAAATAAACAAGAAGGAGTCCCTATGTCAGGGAGCTTACTATCTAGTGGGAGAGACAGACATGTAAATAAGTACATGAGAGTGCTACAGGTATTATGATGAAATTTACTCAAACATCCCCAAATGGCTAAGGTGGTTTCATGCCTCCTTACTTTCGTTTATGCTGCTGCTCCCCTTACCTGGAATATCTCCTTTTGATTTTTCTTTGCTGGACCATAATGCTCAAAGGAAGTTTGGGTGATAGATAAGGCTAAAGAGACCAGCAGGGACTAGGGTGTGAAGACCTTGTGTGAAAACTAAGAAATTTGGATGTTATTCAGTCAATGGGGCACTTTGGACTCTTTAGGAGATAAGAGTATGCGTAAATGTTGTTGATGGGAATGATCTAGCAGAGGAGAGCAAAACCAGTCATTCATCTGTTCATGAATGGGAGCTGATCAAGTACTCAGAGTATGAGTAGGTAACTCTTCAGAGATGCTTGTGTGTAAAGGAGATCAAAGACAGAAGGCTGGATGGACATGTAGGTCAAGGAAAGGTTTTTAGGATGACAAATACTTGAGAATATCTATATGCTGTTGGAAGGAGAACAAAAATATTCATTCAGTCCACCATTGTTTCAGAAAGTGAGAAAGATCACTATAGTAGGAGTGAGATACACTGGGGTAGAGGGGTCCAAGAATGGAGGTGGGATGCTAGCAATGGTCCAGGTAAGGATGATGGAGGAGTAAATTAAGGAGTAAACTAAGGCAGTGGAAGTATAAATGAGACAAAACTCATAGAATTGACAGTATTCAATCTTTGGTTTCCTTTTATAAGACAACTGCCTTCCTACCCTGACAAATTCTCTCCCAAGCCTTTAATTTTCACCTTTGATCTTCGTCAGCTCTTTCCACTTGAACTCTTCAGACCCTACCATGGCCCTCTCATAACCACCTTAAACCCCTCTAATCTCCAGGGACTTCCGTCTGGAAGCTGAGGAATAGTGTTAAGTACCCAGGATTCAGAGTCAGACAAATCCCAGCCCCCTGTGTGACCTCTGGCAAGTCTCTTACTTTCCCTAATCCTCAGTTTCCTCATCTTACTGAGAGGGTTCAATTGATCATCCAACTGTGACACTATTTGTCTTTGACTTGCTCCTCCCACCCCCAATCTCCTTTCCTGCAGTCAGGGGCCTAAGCTATGAGCCCTGGAACCTGAGCTCTGGGCCAGGCTTCAGTTGACTCAATATGTGACCTTGAGCAAGTCAACTCCCTTCTCTGGAAGGCATTTTTCCATTTTTATAATGAGAACACGTCTCTCTGAACTGCTTGCTTCTCAGGGTTGTCATAAAAGTCCACCTTAGCATTTCCAGAACTAAAGCACAAACGCAGACAAATGAGGAAAGAGCCTGGGCTTTGCAGAGACTCCCAGCTCTGACGCTAATTAGCTGAGTGATCTTAGGCAAGTGACCTAGCCTCTCTGAGCCTAGATACATCATCTGCAGAGTGGCGACAGTATTAGTGCCCACCTCGCAGGGCTGTCGCAAGCTGGGCCGCGCGCCGCCCCTCCCCCGCTCCCCCCGCCGCCAGGGAGCCGGGGCCCGCACCTGCGCAGCTGCTGGATCTTGTCGCGGTAGCGGTCGTAGAAGGGGTTGGCCTCGAGCTCGGCCTCCGCCCCGACCCTGCTGCCGTCGGCGCCCCCCTCGGGCCCGCCGGAGCCGCGCCGCACCGGGAACACACGCAGCTGAGCGGGTGACACGAGCCCCAGGCCCAGGGCGCGGCTGCGCACCGCGCACAGGCCCCGGTAGAGGCCGGCCACCTGCAGGACCGCCGGTCCCGCGCCACCCGCCGCCATGGCTGCCCCCACCTCTTCTTCCTCCTCCTCAGGCGCGCTGGCCTCGGCCCCCGGCCCGCGCGCCCGCTCCATCCCCCTCCGAGTTCCCCGCGCCCGCGCTGCGGCACCGAGGTTCCGCACACCCAAGGTTCCGGGCGCAGCAGAGGGGCGAGGCGGGGCAGGGTGGGAGCTCGCCGCTCTGGCCCCTGCACCGCGCGCTCTAGTCGCCGGTGTGTGCCACGGCCCGCCTCCTCCCGGGAGGCTGCCCAGATTACGCCCTCCCACTCGGGACCAGCAGCCTTTGCGTGCCAAGTCTCCTCTCTAAAGCCGGCTGGGACTTCCAGGTCCTCTTTTTAAATTCACTTGGCACTCCCTGTAATAGTCTGTCCTTCAGCATTGAAGGCCCTTTCATCAACTATGACCACAGCAACAACTTCTTTTTACTGAGGTTACTATGTGCAGGACATTTTGGCGGCTTCACACCTGTAAGGCTGGTGGCGGGCACTCCTCCCCTCCCTAATGGAAAAAGAAGCCCACGACCTGCCAAGGACAATGCCTACAAGGCCCAGCTAAGTTAAAGGACGACCACACCTGGATGGTTACCCTGATAGGAGTCTCGGTTCCTGGAGTCCACACATACCACCGGCCCCTCCTATTTCTCAATACCCGCCCTAAAACTGCAAGGGACAATTCCTTGTTCTCCCCACCATAAATCTTCCTGCCAAAGAAACCCCTACCCCCATCCCTAAAAAACATATATAAACCCACTCAGACTTCTGGGCGATGCAATTTTTCGGGTCTCTCTCTCTCCTCCCCCCTCCCCCCACACCCAAAAGTCTCACCCGGGTCCCTCTCTTGGGACTCGTTACCCTCACCCAGGAGCACCCTAATAAAGCCTCTTTACTTATCCCTTTCAACTCTGCTCGTCTTTCTTTCTCTGGTGCCAGCCAATCCAAAAAACCTTACATTACCCTGTGAGGTAGGCGTTATCTTCATTTTATAGGTGAGAAAACTGAGGCTGAGAGTTGTTAAGTGACTTGTCCAAATTCTACCCAAGAGCTGGGTTCTTTTCAAGATGCCAGCTGCCTCTGAAGCCTCGGCTCCCTCTTCTTGCTGGCATCCACCTTGAATTCCAGACAAACGGAACCACTCTCCTGTCCCACAGAGCCATCAGGATTTGTCCTTGGACAAGTCTTTATTCAGGCTCTTTTTGATGCCTGGAATGCTCTCTCCTTCCTCTCTCTTAACCCAAATGCCACCATCTTCCTGATTTCCTGAATCAGGTGTGAGCTCCTGGGGTCAGGGACAGTTAACACCATCTTTGTGTCTCACCTGCTCACAGCACAGGTGCTCTGTGACAGCACTCCTCAGTCTGCCTTGCATGGAAGTCCTTCCTGTCTGGCTCTGACCAGATAGAAACCCTGGCTGGGGCAGGGATAGAGCCTTCTACCCTGTTCAATGCAACCTGCACTCAGGGACATCAGCCTTGGGCCCTGCCCTAGACCAGGAACAGTGTAGCGAAAAATTAGTAAGTTCTTCAAGGGTGTCCACCCGGACCTGGCTTGGGGTCCTTGCACTTGCTGTTCTTTCTGCTCTGATCTTTGTGTGGCTTCCTTGTCATCATCTAGGGCTCAGTTCACCTGTCAGCATCTCAAAGGAACCTATCTTGATGAACCATCCCCATCCCTTTATAGTCTTTATTCCATCACCCTATTTTATTCTGTTCATAGCAGTTATCATTATTTGAAATTCTTAGATCCGTGTTTATATACATTCATGGGGCTTACATTCCATTGGAGTGAGATAGAAAATAAATAAATAAATAGTTAGGTGATGCTACATGCTATGCAGGGGGAAAAAGCAGAATAAGAGACAGAGATAAGGAGACACTCAAGCAGCGACCTTAAGGTAGTGAGGGATTATCTGTATGGATATCTGGAGGAAAAGCCTTCCAAGCAGGGGGAACAGCAAGTGCAAAGGCCCTGATGAGGTTACTGTGCCTGAGTGAGTGAGGGCACAGCAGTAGAACTGAAACTAAGAAGGTACAGGGAGGGTTAGATTGCTCAGAGCTTTGTAAGCCTTGATTAAGAACTAAGATTTTAAATCAGAGTGAGATGGGAAGTCACTGTAAGTTTTGAGCAGAGGAGTAACATGATCTACTTTTATTATAAAAAGGATCATTCTGGCTGCTGGTGGAATTTAGGGTATGTGGGATAAGGATGGAAGCTCTCCCACAAGTGACTAATTTGTTACCTAGGACTTTCTTGGTTTTAGCATTGAGAGCCCCATGTCCTAAGAACCCCCTTAGTCCTGGGCAAACCAGGATGTTGGTCACCCCACAGGGAGACCAGTAATCCAAGTGAGAGATGCTAGTACTTGGACTAAAATGATAGTGATGGAAAAGTGGTCAGATTTCGGGTATATTTTGAAAGAAAAGCCTAAAGATTTTGCTAATGGAGTGAATGTGGGTGTGATAGAATGAAACGACTCCAGGATGACTTGCAGGGTTTTGGCCTGAGCAATTGGAAGGGCAGAGATGCTATTTATGAAGACGAGGAAGGTTGCAGATAGAGTAGATTTTGGAGAATGGATGATCAGGAATTTGGTTTTGGAGATGTTAGTTTGAGACCATTCCATAGACTGGCAAGGAGGGATGTCAACCAAGCTGTTCGGTATGTGAGTCTAAAGTTCTGAGTAGTGTTCCAGGAGATACACAGTTGTGAACTGTCAGTGTATGTATGATGTTTAAAACCATGGATCTGGATAACTGAGGGAATGGATGCAGATAGAGCGCTAAGGATTGAGCCCTAGGGCATGCTAACATTTAGAGATCAGCGGAAAGAGGAGAAATCAGCAAAGGAGACTGAAAAGCAGGGGCCAGTGATGTAGGAGCCAGGGATAAGCGGACCCTGGCTTTCACACTCTGTGTGAAACAGTGCCATAAGTCACATACTGGAGGATTATTAAGAGGAGAGTATTAAAATAGTGCCAAAAAGCCTAGGTAGGATCAGTGGTGCAACCTACTGGGAGGCTGACTTAAGCTTCATTAGGGAAGGGCTTTCTAACTGAACTGCCCATAAATGGACCAACCTGCTTCAGGGGTGGTGAGCAAGTTCCTGACGCAAGTGAGTCCTGAGTTGGGGGGATTAGTGGCTGGGTCAGGAAGATCTATCCCAGGACTCAAGCATCTGATAGGAGTTGGACTAGACAACTCTCAAAGTCCCTTGAAACTGGAGATGATGTGATTCTAGGAAGTCAACCAAAAGGACTGTTTGCCACAGAGTAGGGGTCGAGCCTGAGCCCAGTGGGATGAGCAGGTATTCAGTGGTGGGAAGGTGGGGAGGGGTGCTCCTTGGTGAAGGAGCAGCATGAGCACAACTCCAGAGACCTGAATGAACAGGGTCTATTAAGAAGTCTGGCCTGGCCAGAAAGGGAAGGTGTGTGAAGGATGAAGAGGGAGAGGATGCTGGAAACAGATGTAGGGCCAGATGATAGGGAGCCCCCATGGGGCCTGATGCCCAGGAAACATCAGCCAGCACTTGTTGAAGGAAGGTAACTAAACAAAAGAGAGATTGTAGGAGCCAAAGAAGGAGGTGTTGACCACATGGTTCCCTTAAGCAGGTTTTCTCCTGACAACTTGGTCAGAGACTTGTTCAGTGCAGGGCTGCCCAATGTTCTGTATCCCCTGCCCCGCTCCCCCCTGGGGACAGGTACCCATCAACTGTTCCCTAAAGACCAGCAACATAGATAAGCCCCTAAAGGAACAAAGGCCCTTTCCTAGGGACTGCTCTGTGGGTTCACCGTAAGGGGCAGAGCACACAATTTAGTGGGTGGATCAGTCTCTGATAGAAGTGGTAGAGAACACTATGCCCACGAGATGCCACTGGATGGAGTCCCGTCCTTCCATGAACCCAGGACCACTCCACAAGCACTGCTCCTGGAATGCCTAGTGCTCAGAACCCAGTGGCCTCTCCTTTAGGGAACAATGGGGCCTGGGCATTCTGGGGACTCCTATTGGCTGGACAGGTGGGTGGGTGAGTTCCCTCTACCCAGAGACATCAGCCAGGTACCAAAGCTCAACTTCATGGATTCCCAGCAGGAGGACTTGAGCCTCCCTGGCGGTAAGTCCCCCTCTAATCTCTGTCTCTTGCCTTGGGGCAAACACTCAGGGAAGATCCTTGGCATGGATAGGATGGTGGCTGCCTGTATGGAGGAGTGCTAAGCAGTTAGGAGATAGTCTCCTCTAGAAAACTAAGGCAGAGATCACACTTTGCCCAACCAGAAGAGATACTGTGAATAGCCCAGGACAATCACAGCTGAACAGTGAAGGCATGTGGTGGAGTGGGAGGGAACACTGGTGTCCCTGTCAACTGGTGAACTTTTACTCCCTTGATGGACTTGCCCTTCGTGAGGCTTCTTAGTCTGATGGATCGGTTGGGTCCTGGGCTGGGAACCAGAGGCTTGATGGAGCCTGGGCAGGCCACGCCCCCTCTACACCCAGCCTTCCTGATCCGTAAAGAGCTATAGGTGGCACTTAAACTCCCTGGAAATCTAGGTCTGACTGAATAACAGAATGACGAGGCAAGTCAATGAAGAGGGAGGGAAGGAAGGTGAGAGCAGCTAAGTGGATCGAGTGATTGACGATGGGTTAAGTCAGGGAGAGGCCCCTAGCTAGAGCGCTCAGCCAGCCTGCCTCTTTTTCTTTCTTACTGCCTTAGTGTGGGTCTCACTGTACTTTGGATTCCTGGGGCTGTGTTCTGTGGTAACCGGCGGCTGCATTCTCCTTCTGCACTGGAGGAAGAACCTGCGGCGGGAAGAACGAGCCCAGCAGTGGGTGGAGGTGATGAAAGTTGCCACGTTCACCTATAGCCCACTGTTGTACTGGATTAATAAGCGACGGCACTATGGCATGAATGCAGCCATCAACACAGGCCCTCCCCCGGCTGTCACCAAGACTGAGACTGAGGTCCAGAATCCAGATCCTTGGTGGGAGTTGGACATCCCCGAAGGCAGGAGCTATGCTGTCCAAGACAGTAACCCCAAAGCGGAGGCCCCGGTTGCCTTGCAACCTGCACGGCAGCTGCCCCCACAGGAGCCCCTACCTTCCCCGATGTCAATGTTGCAGCCCCAGGCCAGCTCCCCGCTCCCAATTCCCATCTTTCGGGAGGCACCCTTTCCCCTATCCCTCTGCAACCTGCCTCCCATGCTGAACCACTCTGTCTCCTACCCTCTGGCCACCTCTTCTGAAAGGAATGTCCACTTCCACTCCCTTCCCACACTGGCCCACGGAGACCACCGCTTCAATGCCAAGCCTTTTGCGTCAGAATTGTAGGTTCCTCTCCCTAAGGGAGCTGCAGGTATCAGGCGCAGAGTAAGAAATGGAGCTAAACTCAGGGAGGTGTTACTGACACAAAGGTCAGGGCCCATCTGGATGTCACATTATGAAAGATTAAAAAACATCCAAGGTTCCCTTGTGTCTCATTTGCTGTTCGGAGGGCAATGTCCTTCTGCTGTTTGATGGGGGTACTTTGCAAACCAAGTTGGTCACTGAATCTCACCAATGTAAATGGGAACTGGAGGTTGGCTGTGGGGAGACACATTGAACCAGTACTTGCGCACTCAATATCCCCCCACCCAGTATTTTTTTAAGACCCAAAATGTGTGCCAGGCCTTGGGCTAGGTAGCCAGAGGCACTGCTATTCTGTGGGATGTGAAGCACAGCTCGCACAAGAGTGATAGCTGCTGAGGGCACACGGCTGTGGCAATTCACAGTGGCTATGTCACAGGCAAAGCAAGTCATCGTGAGAACCACGAGCCACACTACACTACTGGCTGAACTGCATTCTTTGTTATTAGTATCTGTGATGTATTGAGTTCTTATGTGTCTGTCTTTATACATTATTTCTAATAACTCACAAGAACCCTGCCAAATGGATAGATGAAGAGGCAGGTTCCAGGGGCATATGCTGCAGTTTTCTTATGTTGCAGAGCCAGTTCTCAAATGTACATCTGCTTGGCATCAAAGTTCCTGATCTTCCCACCACACCTTCCCACAAGACACCTTCCCTGATGATGTCTTGTTAGAAAACACTTGGTGAATGTGGAGGTGTAGGGTGTCATTAACTTGGTTTGGAGGAGGGGCTGGTCAGTGAACCCCCCTAAAATTATACACAAAAATATATCCACAGTTTTGGGATCCATACCCTCCCCAAACATAAGGATCCACTACATGGGAATATTAATAATTTTTGTACCTTCTGGAAACGGTCCTAAAAGGAGACACAAAGATAATACTGGATATTTGGACTCAGTTTCAAGATAAGAAAGACCAGCTCTGTCACAGGATATAAATGTCTCTCTTTCACTTTGGAAATGATCAACTCCTCTCACCCTATTGTTTGTCAATGATCTAAGCTGTATGTATAGTCTTCCCTGAGGGGAAGGGCCACCCAGATTTTGTGTGTGTTCGGGGGAGAGGGAAGGAGGAGGGATTCCAAGAATCTAGCAAATATGTAGAGTTATTTTTTTTCTTATTTTTCTATGTGTAAAAAAATTCCAGCCCCTGTATGACCCGTCTCTAGCGATGGATTTCAAGTGGGCCCCCACTCCCTTTTTAAAGGCGGTGGAACATTTCTTGCAAACATGCTCTTATGTTGAATCTCTAAATATAAAATAGGCCTAAGTGGTGCTTCTTGGCTGACTCGGGTGGGGGCTCACTCCTCTCCCACCTCACCCCTCCCACCCTGGAGATGCCTAAAGCCTGGGCTCTGCAGCCTTTGCTTCTTCAGGCCCAATACTGCCATCCTTAAGGCAGATTGTTGAACATTACTTTGTGCCCGCCATCTAGTACTCCTTGCTTTCAAAAGGAGTAAGGAGTCCATAAAAACAGGGATCAAAGCAGATTTTTTTGCTTAGTAATTGGGGCAGTGGGAGACGCTTTACTCAGACACAGTGAGAGAAAAAGGAAACGTTTTATTTAGATAAATTAAAATGGCTATATTACTGATATGAAATAAGCAAAGCTCAAATCAAGTCATGGAAGCCTTGAATTCACGCCATAAACAGAACCAAAATTGCTCATATTAATACATTACCAAAATAGCTCCATTAAAACAAAATAGATTTACATTTCTTAATATGAGAAAACAACAAGGTAGGTTAGGTTCGTATAACAAACAATACACGCTCTATAAAGTTTCAGGAATACCCAAACGTGTTCTGGTTTGGATTGAAAGAAGGGACCACATCTAGCTGGTGCTGGTAAGTGAGCCAATGAGGTGTGTAGCAAACAAAACCTATCACTAAAAACAACTCAACAGGCCATCATATGAGTATGAGGCCATCACAGTCAAAATCGTCAACTGTGACCGCTGGGACCAGCAAGGGAGCTGAAGGGGTTATGTACAGCAACTGTAAAGAAAGGAAACTCCAGTGGAAGGGAGAATGGGCAGCGGCAGGTGAAGGGTGTCCACTCTTCAGCTTTGTTGCATCAGACATATTCCTGAGTGCCAGGCACCCCTCTGCCCTTTAGATGACACTGCATTCATCTTGAAGTTAGGTACTCTCTTCTTGTGGCTCTTCTCTTTCTACACTACCTTTTTGCCTCTCTGTTTTATGGGGAGGCTCTTTTAGTAAACATTATATCAGCTAGTACAAGGCAAAAGAAAAAAAGGACCAAGAAGCAGTGCTTTGGGTAACTTAGGAAAGAAGCAGTAGGAGCTGCTAGGCTAAAACGGTAAAAGGATTTAAAATCAAAACCAAAACCAAATTCACCATCACTACCCAATCTTCCTCTCACAGCAGCAGCAGGTGAGGCTTGACTACAGCTGAACACAAGTCACAGGCTGGGTAAGTTAAGATAAATAAAAATCTCAAATCAACATTGAGTAGGCTTATGGGGCTCTTTTCTTAAGCCAGTGAGTATGTTCAAGTTAGAGCAAAGGAGTTCAAGATACTCTATTTCTGCCTGGAAGATACGGTACTTTCTCAGGCAAGATGACAAGGGTATTCATAGGTCTGAGAGTATAGCATAAACACCTCTGCCAAACTTGGTGGGGGAGAAGACGGTACTACACACTGGCTCAGGGATGCTGCTAGTCAGACAAGCTTGAGAGAGGTAGGAAGAACAGAAGATAAACTAAAAAACAAGATGGACTTCACCTACAGCTATCTGATGCAAAAGAAAAGTACATACAACAAAGAGTTAAAGTGTCTTCGAAATATCTGCCTATGAATAAGAATTTGAAACTAAAAAGGACAAGCTACATTACCCTCAAGTATATTTCATATAAATCAGTTCTTGAAAAAAATACCTTCCAGGTACAGACATACTATTCATGGTCAGTATATACAAATATAGCAGTATAATTCAATTTATTGCTAGAATTTTATTTGGTTGTTATAAAATCTGTAAGGATGTATATGTTAAAAAAAGGGGGGGGGCATGGAAGGCAGCCAGAAGAGCGAGAGTTATCTTCAAGTTATCTAAAGTGCCAGGCTAATTTTATACTATACTTTAACCTTTCCAAGAAAGTGAAATCGCTTAGATGAGCAAGGGAAATGTTAACGAAAAAAAAAGGGAGAAGCATAAGCCATTATGAGATAAGCAGACACATTCATGGAAAAAGACTCATCTTGCTTTAACTAAATTTTAATACTTCTAGAAAAAAATTTAAGGTTAGTCAACACCTAACTGAACATCATAAAGAAAAAAATCAGCCCTTAAATATTTAAGGGTGCTAGACTGTATTCAAGGCTGACAGGGCAACTTGAACAAAGTTAAAAAGGCAATGATCTCTATGAAAGAAGTCTGTGCCGTGAAAGCTTCTCGTTTCTCCCCGACTTGGCCTAAAACAAAGTTATATAGTTTTTTCCTTTTGTGTTGCCCAAAGACTGCTTCTAGGAACAACACATCAAGTTTAGACTCAACATACAGGGGACATGGAAGTATTATTCCTTCCAGTCCGTTTGTGCCAGGTCCACCAAAGTATTTGAAGGGAGTATTGCATTTGTGTGTATTAGATTTGAAAAAACTTGCTACCATCGCATGAAGGCCCCTGCTCCAGGCCTGCCCCACCATACTTCAGCATATTCTGGACAGAAAGCCTCTGGCTACTTCTGAGCTGATAACTCTAAGATATCAAATATGATTTCACATGTTTCATTTCATAACCTTTTTGGCCTTGTTCTTCCCACAGAGAAACATACCAGGTTCTTCATTAGCCCTCAGGTAAAATCTCAAGGGGTGTTGTTTCATGGGTCAAAATCAGGGGCATAGCTCTCCTCTAAGGCTCTGGATGGTCAGTCTGAGACAGTGACGGGGGAAGTTAGCCCTGCCATTCAGAATGGAGATGGTACTGGAGGTGGAAGCCAGCTATAGCTTAAAGATAAATGTGAGTGGGTGGGTGGGGGAAGACAATCTAGCTTTCTGAAGAGGTAAAATGGATAAGGTTTTAGGCTCATAAACCCTGAAATAAGATTAAAAATGAGAAAAATCCCCAATAAGACTTCTCTGATTCCCAGGTTGGGATTAGCTGAGGGAACAGGAACAAAGGACCAGAATCCTACTTTCCTAAGCCTGGAGTCAGCACTGTCTTCACAGTGTCCACTCCCTGAATCTATTCCCCCAGCCACCAAGCCAAAGCCCATAGCAGCATCTGGGCCTTTGAGGGATGCCTTAAGGAGATGTGGACACAGTTTCAACTGCTACCCAGATCAGATTAGCAATTTTTAATAACAAGTCATTTCTTCATATGCTGTTCAAAACCATTCTTCCTACTTTCCACACAATATGCACAACCTTTCTTTCTTTTTAAATATTTACAAACAGAAAAGGCCTATCTTTTAAAGAAAAGACATTTTCTGAGTCTCTATAAAGTGCAGCTAATTTAAGGCAAATTTATGTGAAATATAAAAGGTGGCTTATTCTCTCTATATACACATTACCCAGTTTTAAAAGATAAGGTCTCCTCCTCTCAAAAAAAGGAAAGAGAAAAAAAGAGGGCTTTATTATTTTCTTCTGGCAATTTAAAAATGTAAGATTTTACTGGTGTCAGGAAATCATAGATTTCTGAACATCATATTATAAGTAAAATGGTCTTCTTTCTTAAAAAAATAACTTTTATATAGCTTCTTCAAACAATTAAAAGGTGGCAATGTGTCTGCTACAGTAGTTTGGAGGACTAGAGGACTGATGGGTAAGGGTGGTTTCTGTTAGGTAAGTAGCTATTAGGCAGTCCAGAGTACACAGCCATTTCTAAAACATGCCCAGTGAGGCTAGACACCTAAGGCTACTCTTAGCTCCAGGAATGAGTATCTTCCATCTCCATCGGAATCAAATGCTCTCAAGCTCTCTGGTTCTGGCATGGCAGAACCAAGTGAGTTCCAGATTTCCTGGTAGGTCAGCTTCCCATCCACGTCTTGGCCAGTCTTGTGGAATAAATCCTGAAGATCTGTTGAAAAGGAATTACAAAAAATGTATATGTCTACACATATAGCTAAATTTAGTTAAAAGTAGCCTCAACTGAATTTAAAGCACTAAAGGAAAAGCTACTTTCCATATTTTGTTTCCAAAAGGTAAAGTTTAGGGTTTCCCTAAATCAGAAAGACTAATTTTTGATCCTTTAAGAATGAGAGGAAAACTATATGGCACTATACCCCAAAATAGAAGCAGTGACAGATGATCACAGGAGAAATGAATGAACTGGCTTTCTCTCTATCCAGGGCCTTTAGATTTGCCAAATTTTATTCTTAAATTGAAGGGGAGAAAAGGAATACAGAGGCCTAATGAGCTACTTGATAGGAGCTAGCTTATGAAATCCTTGTGGCATATTGTGAGATTTCTTGTTGGATAGCTGGGTGGGGATTGGAGGAAGAACTTGGAAGCCCTCAAATAGTAACAATCCCAAACACTCACAGTTTTCTCATTTTTCATAGGAAAACCAAAGCTCAAAGAGGAAAGTAACTTGCCTAAGGTCACATAACTCTTAAGTGGACTAGAATACAACTTTTCTTATTACCTAGTCTGTTGCTCATTCTACTATGTGATATTTTCTCTCTGGATCCAGAAATTAAGCAGCTCAAGAACCAGGGACTCAAAATCACAATGAGATACCACTTCATAATCACTAGGATGGCTATAATCAAAAAGACAGGTGATAGATAACAAGTGTTAGAGAGGATGTGGAGAAAGTGGATTGAACCCTTATATTAATACATTACAGATGGGCATGTAAAATGGTACAGCCACTTTGGAAAACAGTTTGGCAATTCCTCAAAAAGTGAGAGTTATCAAATGACCCAGTAATTTCATTCCTAGGTATATACCCAAGAGAAACGAAAACTTACTTCTACATAAAAACCTGTATGTGAACATTCATTGCAGCATTACTCCTAATAGCCAAAAAGTGGCAACAATGTAAATGTCCATCAACTGATGAATGAACAAAATGTATGTCGCTACAATGGAATATTATTCAGCCATAAAAAGGAATGAAGTATTGTTACTTGCTACAGCTTGAATAGTGATAAAAAATTATACTAAATGAAAGAAGCACATTGAAAGAAAAAAGCATACACAAGGCCACATACTGTATGATTCCATGTATATGAAACACCCCAAATAAGCAAATCCATAGAGGTAGTGGTTGAGAGACTTGTGGTTGCCAGGACTGAGAGCAGAGGGGCTGAGGAGTGACTGTTTAATGGGTATAGAGATTCCTTTTAGGGTGATGAAAATGTTTTGGAATTAGATAGTGATGGTGGTTGTACAACCTGCGAATATAGTAAAAAAACCACTGAAATATACATTTAAAAAGGGTGAATGTTATGGTATGTAAATTGTATCTCAATTAAAAAAAAGAACCAGAGGACTCTGTATCTCTTCAAAGCATGCTCTCTCTACATGTTTTTTTTTTTTTTTTATAAATAAGAAAGTAATACTACCAGTTGATCTATCTTCTGTTTTATTTGTAAGGCACTATTTGAGCCAATAGGATTGGAGAATTTCTATCAATAGTCTCTTCTGATATTTTTCTCAAGGGCCCCATAATAAACACTTAGGAAGGCTGATTATTTACATAACATTTTAAAAGGACTTGATTGGGTTGGGCACGGTGGCTCACGCCTGTAATCCTAGCCTTCTGGGAGGCTGAGGCGGGTGGATCGCTCGAGGTCAGGAGTTCGAGACCAGCCTGAGCGAGACCCCATCTCTACTAAAAATAGAAAGAAATTATCTGGACAACTAAAAATATATATAGAAAAAAATTAGCTGGGCATGGTGGTGCATGCCTGTAGTCCCAGCTACTCGAGAGGCTGAGGCAGTAGGATCGCTTAAGCCCAGGAGTTTGAGGTTGCTGTGAGCTAGGGTGACGCCATGGCACTCACTCTAGCCCGGGCAACAAAGTGAGACTCTGTCTCAAGAAAAAAAAAAAAAAAGGACTTGATTATGTCCTCATAATCAAATGGAAGATTTAGTCCCTAACACTAAATAAGGTCAATGGGGCTTATGTTCCTTTAGAAATCTTCCTAAATTCCTTTACTTTCTTCATTTATTCAATGCCACATCTAGATTCAACAGGCCTCTTGCTGTTTGGTACTCAGGAAGAATAAGAATGGCCTGAAAGGAGGGAAAATAGTTGTTGTGCAAAGTCCAGTTCATCAAGGAGTTCTTGTAAACAAGCTTCTGAATAGGGCCCTACTCTCACTCCTATGAAAGGCCCAGCAATGCAGCTAATAAAACCTCAAAAGCTCTCTGAAAGCCAGAAAAGCAAGTGGTACACTTGCTCCCAATGCCTGCCACCAAGTGGCCACCTGGAATTTTTTTTTTCCTGGCATGAATTTATACAATATGCTATGTACTTGGTAGCAGTATTCAAATAAAAATATCATTGCTGCTTCATGTCACTTCAAAAGTGAAGTCATTCAAAAGTGCTAAAGCCTATGCTGAGGACTGAAGCACAAAACTAACAGTCTTTTCCCCATTCATTCTCACCAATTTGTGATGAAATAATGGAGAGTGGGAGGATGCAACTTGTGTTGCCATTAAACACACCTTGACAGTCTCTTCCCAGAAAACAGAAAAAAAAAAAATTGGAAATAGGAAAAAGATAGTCACACTTAAATGGTAATATAAATTTTTAAGTCTTCTATGCTTTAAGAATTTAATTGCAGCGTGTAGATAACTCATTCATTCACTTAACAAAGTACTGTGCTAAGGGCTGGGAGTAAACAAGACACAGATAGTCCTTACCCACAGGAAGTTAAACTTTGTATCTCCCCAGGATATTACAACAGAGTGACATGTGCTAAACAGGGGCAAACAAAATATAAGAGCGCACAGGAGGTGCATAATCCAGTCTTGGGAGGTAAAGAAATGTTTGCCAGTGGAATGGTTTCTGAGCTAAAGAAAAGAGCCAGAGGAAGAGGGCAGGTGGACAGGAGCTGGTGATTTGTCAGGCATTTAGCAAATGCAAAATCAGGAAGCTCTAAATACCACAGTGAGGGACAGAACACACACTGCTTGAAGGCAAACACATCTTCCTATGAATCATATCCTTCCCACTAATGTTTATTTTGCTGATTTTCAGCAGAAGGGTCCCTCGTTTTTTTGGAGGGCCCTGACAAACAGGGTCAACTTTTACTTTATTTTGCTAATCTCATAGTATTGTATTTGTTTTTATGCCTTCTCCACTAGATTGTAATGTCCTTGAGGACAGAGAGACCATATCTTATGTTGTTTTGTTACCGCTCAGAACGGGTCTAATGAGGCTCTCAGGGAATGAACAAAGACCCTAAACAAAATTAATAGAGAGACAATATAGTACACTGGTTAAGAGTGCAAACTTTGGTGTCAGACTGCGTCGGTTTGAATTCTGCCTCAACTGATTATTTGCTGTGTGGACTTAGGCAGTTTCCCTATCAGTAAAATGGGTATAATACACAAATACTTATGTTCATAGGATGTTATCAGGATTATATAAAATAATGCATATCTATCTGGCCTATAGGAAGTGCTAAATAAATGTTAAATATAATTTTTTTGTAAGTTAAGAACACATTAAAAAGTTATTACTTGGAACAGTCCCATCATTACCCCATGGTATGAAAATTTACCTTTAATGCTAGAAATTCCTGGTAGGGAGATAGGTCTTAGTTGGGCAGCTTTCTCAATTGAGCCTCCAGGAGACTGTGAAAATTTTGGCAATGCTGACGGCTTTGATGTGAAACTCTGTACTTGCTCTGTAACAAATACATATGATTTCATTTAGTATTATTGACTCTAACACCAAATTAAACTAGTATTGAAGGTCACCTTTTAGGGCAACTGCATATGTACTTTTTTCAGAAACAGTTGAGACTTAAGTAGTATAGTGACTATGGGAAGTTAAAGGCTTGGACTGAGATATGTTTCTGGGCAAGTGAAGATCAGTCTTAAATTATGTCAAGGTTTGAAGCAGCAGTCTCACTGGAAGATCTTATGGTCCAAGTTAGCATTTTACATGTTTAGATGGTAAGAGCCTAAAGCTGCCAAGTAACAACAGCATAGTGGTTGGATATTAAAGATCTTTTGACACCCTGGGAGATGTGCCAGCATCCTGTAAGCCCAGACTGGGGATATGTGTCAGCAGACAGCCTGGTGCTAACAGTGCTACCACAGGATCATGTAGCACAATGCTAGGACAAGGCCTCCCTCTGTAATTCTGTTTCTTAACCAAAAGAAAATTCAAGAGAGGTTGTATTATTTTTCCAAAACTGAAAAATACTTTTGGGGGGAAAGGGATCAAAGCCAACACAGTCCAATGCCTTGGTTATATCCTCATAGGACCAAAATTAGTGGAGGCTGATGTACCAGCTAATATTGATTAGCTAGGTCCCTACCTAAAGCCAAGGGCCCTTTTAATCCGATGATCCCATCACTATTTGTTAATGATTTTCAGAAGGACTAATATTTATTTTAAGGTAAATTTTATATACTTACAGAAATGAAAAGACTCCCATAAACAATATTTAGGGCTGATTTAATATCTGCTATGACAGTAACATTTTTGCCTATAATTGGATGCAGACAGCATGGAAAAGTCTATTTCCAGCTAAACATTACCCATTCTTCCCTTAATAGACTAGAATACAAATCATGTACAAAATGGGCTTTTTCTAAATGAAAGCAAAGTGTTTCAGCTTCATCTCAGTGCGCTCAGGCATCACTCACTTGGTTCGATCAGTACGGCTGGAACACCTTCCCCGCTCCCTGTGTGGGAGGCAAGCTGCCCAAGCCTGCATGAAATATTCAGAAGCCGCTCTCACCTTCACTGGCAGTCTCTGGAGGCCTGTTGCTCTCAGGTTTGTTTGTGAGAGCGCTGATAAGCTGCAGTTTCTCTCTTAGCTTGGATACCTGAGAATTTGAACTATCTTCTTTCTGTTCAAAACAAAGATCACAGAAGGTTTAATTAAGGTGGAAGTACGGCCTCATCTGAGTCTCTGCTATATTCCCAAAGCCAATTTAGCACGTAATGCTTGACCCTCAGTAGGTTCCCTATAAAGGCATTGAAGGAATGAATCAACAAATACTAGAGATATCTTTGGTCCTCAGCGTTGATGAGTGCCTGGCTGGATTTGAGACCATTAAGGGAACATTATGGTACAGATGATCTGATTCACTATGAAGATTTCGGCTGAGGAGGGAAGGCATGCATGTGTCAGCAGTAAAGGAAATGTACCCTTGCTCAGGTGTGACACCCATTTCCTAAATGAGTAGGACATTTTGCAGGAGCTATTTCACACTAACTAAATAACTTTCCTGAATATCTTACTTCACCTTGTGACTAGACCACATTAGGCAGTTTCATGCTCTTACTATCTTGAAAAAAAAGCAACTAAACAAAAACAAACCACAGTATTCCCCCATCTTCCCTCTATCTTCCTGGTGACCATTCAACTGGTAGCAGGAACTGTTAGGAACATGAAGAAGGAGCTGTAATATTTCAATTCATAGCCTTGCTTGCTTACATCTTTTAAAAAAGTTTCTTCCCCATACCCTGCCTCAGTCCCAGGAGGATCTAGAGTGGCATATAAAAATACATTTACTTGTAAAAAGAGAGAAGTCTGGTTTCTATGAGGCTAGTTTCTAACTACTTAGGCTAGTGTGAAAAGTCCTGATCCTATGTTTAATTAAACATCAATTCATTACACATTTCTTTTATTCAATATGTATTTACTTACCTTGCTCCTATATTTCTACCCTAATAGTTACTGTACGTATTCACTCTTGGTTTATTTAGGAAACTAATATATGAACATATGTAACAAAAACTAGGTACTAAATGCTTAAAGAATTAATGGTAAGGAGAAATTATATATGGTTAGGATGTTTAGATGAGGTAGGACAAAGGTACTGATACACTGGGGAGACAGTTAAAAACAAAGGGTCTGAAAATAAAGCCAAGAAATTTAGGCAAAAGTGTATACTAGTTTTGTGTTCTGATATTTACTGTTAAAATGTGAACTGTTGCTGAAATCACTACTACTTTCTAATAGTATTAGTGCTAATTTTTTTGTGCTCTTATATTTTTCTTGTCATTCTCTAGGTGAGGTTTAAAAAAACTACAGAAGCAGTTAGAAAACTCAACCAAAGCCTAGCATTAAAACCTTAATATAAGTGACTTTATCTAGTCTATAAAATTATTAAGGAAGAAAAAATAAAGATGGAAAGCATCACATCAAAAGCTGCCTATACTGTGGTTCCAGTCCAAGTTCATTTCCTTTGAACCTCATATCTTCTGAACTTCTCAAATGCAATGTGCATCTGAGATGATATTTTAGTCACTCAGTCATAATCTTCCTGGCTTTTCCTTTATCTCAGCTCAGGGCCCATATTAAACACCACTCTAATCAGAGAATGTTGTAATCAAACTTTCTGTCTTAGGATATTAAAGTATATCACAGATTGCTTTGACAGTACATCTGGGAAGAACAAAAAAGGGGAAGGTACAAGGTGAAGGGAACTGGCTGAGGCTCTTAAATGGACTATGAATACATTAAATTGCAATCTAAAAATAGGAAATAATTTTTAGGTTAGACATCATTTTTAGATTATCTGTGCCTCTGTCCCCCAACATCAGTATAGATGCTTGCTGTCTTAGTTTAAAAGTCATTTCCTTAGGGAAGACTTTCTGGTCCTCTGACAGCCCCCTCATCATACCCTATACTTTTCCTTTGTAGCACTTATCATACTTGTGATTCATGATCTATTCAATTATGTGTTAATGATTTTCTGACTGATGGACTTTGAGCTCCACTAGAATAGGGGTCACGTGTCTGCCTTGCTCATGCTGGTCATCCCATATCCCAGCAAAGTGCTTGGCACAGGGTAGGTGCCTGATAAAGTATTCATTTATTCACTAATATACTAATTTGCTAATTGCTTTGTCTTGACATTTCAGCACATGAGACCAAAGTGCTCCTTTTGAAACAGAAGTAATATATCAGAAGCACAGAAATGCTGATGTATTTTATTTTTACTTCAGGGAAAGCCTCCTCTCATTTACCATTACGCTTTGGATTTTTACTGTATCTGTTCTGTTGGTCACTTGATGGGCAGCTCTGTCACCCATCTTAAAGAGCAAAAAGAACAACGGAAGATAAAAGGCAAACATTAAAACTTAAACAACATCTATCACTTTTAAACAAATTGGTCAAATTTATTTAAAGGGTCTCAGAATACTTTCAACAGAAATGGCAGGAGTAGGAGACGGGAGGAGAGAGGAGAAAGGTCACAGAGAGACACCACTGAAACTGGTGCTGCTAGTGGTTCAGTCACAAACTTTTGAACTTTGAAGTATAAAAGGCGACAGAACTTTTACCCAGAACTATGCTAGGTACTATGTTAGAAGAAACATCAGGACAGATGGATACTATTACCAATTTTCTCTGCTGTAGAAAAATAAAGTGGGGAGGGCAGAGACAGTAAGGGGAGTTTGGGGGTGGCAAGTTTTCATAATAATCTTGAAAACCTTCAAGACATATGCTCATAATGCTCATCATCCAAAATTCCTAGCCCATACTTAGCTTAGCTGAGTTCAAAAGGGCTTTTTAAAATAAAGCTCCTTTAATCTTCACAGCATTGTATTATAGTAAATTACACGCCCTTGTAAAGCAGGAGGGGGAAATAGGTCTTCCTATTCCACCCTTCAAAGCCAAGTCCAGGCAACTTGCCAAGGCTCCACTGCGGCAGAGCCAGTTCAAACACTGCTTTCCATGTGCCAGAGTTCTACTTTATTTGTGGGCTTGCTTCCAGCTTTGGTGGTTACTTGAATTTATAGTACATTTTCCTGTATTTGGTTTCCATTTTTAAATATATGCCTGTGTCTTTGCTGTATGAAATCTTTAAAGGGTGGGGCCTGCAGCTATTAAAAAATAATCCATATGGATCCTGCACAATGTTTATGTGAAAGCTTATTTAAAAAACCCCACATTTTATTAATGATAACATGAAAACCAGTAAATGTGCACTGTCTGCCAGCATCAGTGACTTAGTAGGCCATTCAGTTTCCCTATATATTAATATAAAATGAGGGGTTGAACTCAATGACTTCTTAAGTTAGGGAGCTAGTCTGACCTGATCTGTTTTAAGTGACTTTCCTGACATTATGGGCAAATGGTTCTCCTTAATAGACAGACAGAAGCAGGATAAATCTGAAAGTCAAGTTCAGGTGTAAAGAAATGGCAAAAGATTTTCAGTTACTATCACTGTCATGGCTCCCACCCCTAACAACTTAAAAAAGATCAAGAAGCCCTCCCTTGGAAATACGTGCCAGAGCCTCCCTACCAGATGGGCCACTGGTAACATAATAGGAAGCTTGTCATCTCTGCCAACAGCTTGCAGTGAGGCCTTGGCAAGCGAGTAGAGTCCTCCATATTGCCCCTTCCAAATCTGGGCTAACAGTGCCTGTGCCATTTACATCACAGGGCTGATGCAAAGATTAAAGGAAACACGGATAAAGCACAACACAAATGTGTAACCTCTCAAATATGCCAGAAGACTGTTCTCAAAAGGTTGTGGAATGTCATCCATGTATAGACAAAACATACTGCAACACAGAATAGGTCACAAAAGATCTGAAAGGGCTTACCATGCTGAAGGACAGGTTTGCTTTCTTTTCTAACTTGCTCATAGCAACCAAGTCGCTTTCTATCAGGTTGACTCTCTGGGTAAGATTACTGACTGTCTCATTCATCCCTTCGAGTTTAAGATCGTTCTGTCTCTGGTACCCCACCAGGGCACTGTTTACCTCCTCTAAAGAGTTGTGAAGGTACAGGATATCCTAGAGTGGAAATAAATCAAGTTGTGGAATCCACTACAGATGTATATTAGACATGCAGGCCAGCAGCACCAAACAAGCATTATTGTGTCAAGCTACTGAAGTAAACTCCTTTTCCTGGTTTTGACCATCAATTGCCTGTCTCTGCTTTGTCCCTCCCACTCTAAATTGCTCTCAGTTTACTCCCTCTGGAATTGTTTGACCTCAGCTAAACAGGCAGGGGAAAAGAGGGAAGAGGACTACCTACATGATTCACTCTCTGGTCCTAGAAAGCTGAGAGCTTGGAAATTGATTTCCCAATGTTTACCTCACCTGCTGGCAGGAAAGCATGCTGGGTTATTAACTGAAAGGCCCATTAACCTAATTTGTCAGAACAAAACTACCTTAGGAACAATACCAATTACTGAATTGGCTCATGTAACAAAACCATAACAAGTAGTGCATTATTTAGTACAAGATTCAATTATTTTTATTGACATCCTCTAGTACAGATTGCTACTTAAAAAGGAATGATGACTACAGGTTTTAAAGGGCATTAAACTCAAGACAGGAATTCTTCTTAGTGAAGATTTCCTTTATTCTCTTTAATGTGATTCTGAACTCAATATCCTTTTTTCTCTTCTTGCCTTTTCGTCTTTAGACTTTAGAAAATCCTGATTTTCAAGGATATGCTTTCTAACATCCTTAGAATTTAATGTGGCTCCAAATAGCCATCACTCTGGATTAATGTGCTATCCATCCATCTTTAACTTGCCCAGATTGCCATTTTTTATAAAGAGTTTTAGGATAATCTGGTTATTCCATGTCTTTTAAGATATGAAAAGGAATTTACTCCACTGATCGACATGCAGGAGGAAAAATGCAGAGCGCTAAAGAGACAGGCAGCATTTTGGATCCCAAGATACCCACCCACATACCTCTCCGCTCAGCTCCCAGGGAGGCAAATAGGCTCAGCTCCCAGGGAGGCAAACAGATGCAGGACTGCGGAGACACCACAACACTAAGCCCAGACAACTCAGCTGCCTCTGTAGCCCACTGCGGTCAGAGAGTGTTAAGCCAGAGACAAAAAAAATACCTGTTTCAAATTCTCACTGTGGGTTTTATTGTCAAGTTCTGATGTGGCTGAAGGTGTCAGAATGACTTGGGTGCCTCCAGCAGTCTCCTCCTGATCCTGTTAAGAGGAATGGAGGTTAGTGTAGACAACAAGTAATTATTAGGGTGTACCCACAGATTAATTCACAAGTATTTCCCAAGAACGAGTACGTGGCATAACCAGTCTGGTGCTTGGCCCCCGGGGTCACCACGTACTTTGCCCAGTTTGAAGGATGAGCTGGACCAGCAGCACCCAGATTACCTACCTCAGGGAACCAAGAACCTCCTAGTCTCTTTCTCAGTCTCTTAATGGAATAAACTCCCTAGAAACCATGTCTCTTCTCCCCCATTACGTATACTCCCAGAGAAACTACAGAATCACTATAACTTTCCAGGGACCAACTCAGTCTGAACCTGGGACAGTGTTATCATTTCTACTGGATTCACAGGTTTGGACATTAAAAGGGCAGCCAGTCATGTAACCACTGGCTTTGGTCATTGAGCACAACTATTATACCAATCACGCACATCATTAGCTTTTCCCTCATAGCACATACCCAGACTTCTGTTTGAGGGGTATCCTTCCTTTCCCATTCCATTCCCACTGTTCAAGTCTCTCTCTGCAGAGACTTAAGTACATGTTTATATACACTTTTTCCCTTTAGTGGGAAAAAAGTTTGCATGGCTTAATCCTTAAGAACCCATAACTATGACTTATTCAGTATAAAGTACGCCAGTAGGAGGATTACTAGAAGCAATGGAAGTTTAAGAGAGCAGACTTAATTACAATAGAATGTAATTGGTGAAAATAAATTGCTTTCCTGAAATTTGAAATCACAGACATTTATCAACCCTGCTTTTATAAAAAACAAAAGGCAACAAGAAAGAGAAAAGGAGGAGGGGAGTAACCCATGGTTCTAGAAAGCAGGAATTTTTAGTAAGTAAAACATATTTTACAAAATAGTTAGTTACTTGAGAATGTAATGACCAGGATATTAAAATAAAGATAAAAGAACTGCTGAGTTATAGGGGTTTTTGTTATTATGGGTCACACAGTTACTCAGTGGCAGTTAGAACTAGAATCAGGTGCCCAGACACTCAGGTCAGGCACTGGGTTAGCCCCACTAAATAACCGTGAGTAGTACTGGTTCTGAAGAAATTGAAAAACCCTCCCTTCTAGAACTCTCTAACATAGCCCAGGTCTCCTTGGTACAAACTGCCCAGTTTAAACTCAGAATTTTGAAGCTTGCACAGCACTGGGTGGGTGCGGGGCAGATCTAGAAATCTGTGGTGAGTTGTGTGCCTTGAATAATCCTGATTTCATGTGAGTTACATAGGAAATACATTTCTTAGCAAGACAGCAAGGGCTGTGCCATCCTTTTTATCCTTCATACTCCTTCATGGAGCTGTTACCTATTAGGTGATTAATTAAGGCCTCTGAATGACTGCGGACAGCTCACAACTGCAGCAGCATTGAGAGACCCAGAGACATTTGAAAATAATTCCTGGGCACTGCAGGGGTTTGCTTCTTGTCTTAGTTATTTGTTGCCACATAACAAATCATCCCAAAACTTTGTGTATTAAATAAGACAACAATTTATTATTTCTCTCAATTCTCGGCTTGACTGGGCTCAGCTGGGAGGTGGGGGTAGGAGTGATTCTTGTTCCATACGGCATAGGCTGAGGTCACACATATGGCTGCATTCAACTGACAGCCTGGCTAGAGGTGGAACATCCAAGGTGACCTTTCATCCTCTAGTACACCTCTCAGCACTTGGGTGTCTAAGAGCTCTGCTCAAATACCTGATGCAGGGGGAAGGGAAAAAAAATTCCTGAAGCACTGAATACTGAGAAGTAATAACTTGTTTTAAGCCACAGTGTTTTGGAGTGGTTTGTTATGTAGCAATAGATAAAGTGAAACACTTTTCCACTTCGCTTTCCTTCTTTTCCACTTTCTGTCCTACCCATTCCATTCTCAGCAATTGTCTTGCCACTGTATTTCCTCCAGTACCATGTTTACAAAAGACTCAGCTTTCAATTCTAACATAACTCCTTGATTTACAGATTGTAGATCAACATACATTGCTTGTTTTGATTGTTACATCTTTTAAACAGGTGCACAGTAGGGCCTGTTCAGATCAGTGGAAAGCTGGTATCACGACTCTCATACAGGGTGAGCGAGAGCATGATGACTTTTTGGAGCTTTGGCAGATCTTACCGTATCACTCTGCAGTAATTCCAAGGTTTTCTTATGTTCATCCACAGTTTTCTGTATTGCCTCCACAGCAAGATGCACACTGTTTAAAGTATTGCCAATGGAAGCTACGCTCTGAAAAAAAACATGGAGAAAGATCAGTGGTTTTTTTCCTTTTTAAAAGCTTTATTAAGATATAATTGCCATGAAAGAAACTTCATATATTCAAAATGTAAAATTTGATTATTTTGACACACATACAACTGTGAAACCAGTACCACAATCAAGATGATAAGCATTCATCACTTCCAAAAGTTTCCTCATACCCCTGTCTATACCCTCTCTCCCAGCCCTCAGGCAACCACTGATCCACTTTCTGTCACTATAAATCAGTTTGCATTTTGTAGAATTTTATACAAATACAACCAGTAAGCAAGTAGTACTTTTAAAAGTATGGCTTCATTCACTCAGTATAACTGAGATTCATCTATGTTGTAGTTACTCAGCATGTTGCTGCATAGCATTCCATTGAATAGTGATATCACAGTTTGTCTATTCACCTGGACATTTAGGACAAATGTTGATGGACATTTAGGTTTTCCAGTATTTGACTGCTACAAACAAAGCTGCTATGAACATACACACATAAGTCTTCACGTGGACTTACACTTTCATTTCCCTTACCATATGCTCTCTTATCATCACAACACCTAGGGAGTCAATGGCTGAGCATATGGCAGATCTGTGCTGAACTTTTTTTCCCCAAGCTTTTTCCTTTTCCTTTTCCTTTTTTTTTTTTTTTAAGAGCAGCTCAATGATTTGGGGGATTGGTTAATATAATACAGAGAACATAAGGGAAGAGTACAGAATGGCACTTAACACCAGTGCCAGTACTTATTATGGTTATAACTTAAGATATTAATTTTTGTATTATTTGCTTTTCATAAATCAAAGCCATTAACTTGAACGTGAGGCATACACACAATACATACACCTTATACAAAATACTTTTCGTAATTAACATTACATTTTGAAATATTGAAACCTGAGTATCTGTGCTGATTTGTATTTTGACTTAATGGAGCAAGAAGAGAGCATTTAACTAGGGAGGGTTACAGTGATAATAAAGCTCTTAAAGTTCAAAATGTCTTCCTCTTCCTTTGAACTTAACACTGGCCATACAATGTCCTGAGTGGGTTCATTATGAGAAAAATGTCTATCACAGCTTTAATAACTTACTTTGGAAGGAACTAATTAGAAAGCAAATTGGAAGATGAGACTTATCTTTGTTTTCAAATAAGTGGTCTTAATTTTTCTTCTTATAGAAAAAGTTTAAATCATTTTATTATAAATATATCTAAACCCTTAATTTTTGTAGCTTTCAGGTAAAGTCCAGCAATTCATTTATACAAAGTCTATCAGAATAGGTCAGTAGAGATCATCTAATCTTAAATTGTGACATCATCCATTCAAGTCCTTGGCACAATCCTTTGCCAGTAAGAGCACAGCATACCTGGATATGTCACTGGTGATCTTTGATCGAAGTTAGCTTCAAAAACTGGGAGATTTCTGCTATGGTCATGCATTCTTTAACATTTTGTTTATTAACAAAAATCAGCAATCCAGCTTTTCTTAGGTCCTCCTGTGCTAACATTTTACAGAGTTCTTCTCTAGTTACAGAAATCCTCTTTGTACTGTCCCACAACAACTCTTATAAACTCCATGTAAGTACAGTAAGTGTTCCAGGAAGAATGAATAGATTCTTGGCCATCAATATCCCACATTAGGAAACGTGTATTATTAATCACTATCTCTTCTACATTACTTCCTATTGTAGAGGACGTATGTACAACTAACTTCATTCATAGAAACTTGGTAAAGTATAGTAGTTTTCCCTGCATTATCCAGCCCAACAACGATAACTTTGTGCTCCTGGTGATTGAACAGTCTCCATATCCTGGTGAAGAGAATTCCCATTCTTGGGCAGTGGACCCCCCTCCAGTTACTCCGGCCGCCTGGCATAGAGGAGGAGGAGGAGGGGAAGGAGGAGGGGGAGGAGAAGGAGGACAAGAGAGACGAAGAGGAGAGAGACATGCTAGAGCCTCCAGCTCTGCTGCTACTCCTGTACTGGCCTTCTTCCAGGGAACTGAAGAGAGGCTGAAGCCCAGGCTGCCCAAAGCATGTGAGGCCCCACCATTGCTCACCTCAACACTCGTCTGACTCGTGGACCACTGTCCTCCTCTAGCTCCGCTCAGGTGGCAGCAGTGGAGGCCTATGCGTAACTTTTTAAAAGATGGCCAAACCGTTCTAAAATGGTTGTACCATTTTACACTCCCACCAGTGGGGTGTGAGAGTTTCCATCCCATATCCTCACCAACATTGGCACTGTCAGTCTTTTCAATTTTAGCCATTCTGATGGAAGTGTATGTTGTGATTTTCATTTACATTAAACACCAACCTAATGGAGATCAGTGTTTTTAGTTATTTCAAATATGTTCAAACTATGAATTCCACATAACATATACTGAGACAATTAACAGTAATCTATTTACTGATCTACCGATCAATCAAACAAGCAGTTTTCTCAAAGAAGTTTTCCTAGAGGAAAATCAAATCATTCCTAAAGAAAAAAATACTAGTTTATAAATCTGACACCCATGGGTAAGGTTTTCTCACAAACTGCCTGTCAAGCCCTGCTGTGGGCAGGCAGATGGCCTGAGTAACACTGCAGATGGCCACTGTGTCAGGAGAAAATGATGACTTTTGAGTAAAAATGGGCAGGAACCACTTTTGGCTTTGGGAAACCCAGAATTGCAGAGATGAAGGAAAAATCCATTCGGTAGCATTTGTTCTTCTTCCACCGTAGCATCCTCTCAGGAGCCACTGAATAGAGTTAGACATAGGTGTAGCTTACTTTGTTTTCATTAGGCCTAAGGAGCCCAAGTGGACTGGGGACTTGGAGATATATTTCAGAAGCCATCTTTCTAAAAAGGCCTGTCCTAAGGGGTATCCAAAAGAGTGTTACTATTTGGCAGTAACACTCTTTTTTGGTGGGTTTTAGCCTTTTATTAAGACATGCTAACAATTTTATAGTGCCACTAAATTAGCATTTTTAAACAGTATCATTTTTTACTGTACTGATATCCAAGAGTCCAAGAGAACAAGAGATGACATTTTCAACATTTAAAAAATTACATGAGATACACTGAATTCAGGTATTTGAGATGACCTACTATTTCAAAACTGAGCCACTTGCAATAAAAGCAGCACCTGGCATTATAAATGCACAGATTTGCAAAGACATAACATAGTGGCTGGAAGACTCTCAGATGGTAAGCTATCTAAGTAAGCTCTGTTAAATAAGCCACAGGCGTTCAAAGACACCTACTGTTTGAGAATCCTCACTGGCTGGATGTATGAGCCCATGAGGATACAGAAGATAGTAAGCTCTTGTTTAAAGATCTTTTTTTTAAGAAAGCAGCTGACAGAACCATGTGAACTCTGGAGTGAAACTCTGAAACAAGTATTCCCACCAACTGCAAAGTGCCTGGTACATACTGGAGGAAGCTCCACAAATGTTTATTAAATTAATGAATGCCAGAAGAAAACAATTTCCTTTTCTAATGCAAGACTGCCAGAGTTGCTTCTGTACTAAAGGCTACAGAGGCCTGCCTTTTCCCCACTTGGCCTACGGAACAATGGCAAGAATCTGGCCTCATCAAAGCTGTCCCTACATTTTTTTTGAAAGTTTTAAGTAGATGACCATATTGGATAAGTAGTAAATTATGGAGACTGAGCACATACAGATGGTGTGGCTATAAAACAGCAAGTTTTGTTTTCATTCATGGCTTAGGAATTTTTCACTCCTTTGTGGAAACAACCCATATGCTCATAGGACCTGGCACATCATCAAATCAAACTTATCATACACTAGCTTTTAAAAGTCAGATCCTATATTTGACACCCACTGTTTGGGGAATAACTTCATCCATTCCCTGCTGCAGGGGATGATGTTCCTTGTGTTCTAATCAGGCACCTTCTTCTCCCTTTCTACCCCCGTCTACTCTCCCTATCCAGCTTGAAGGATCCCTGAGGTAGTATTCATATGGTTGGTCCTCGCCTCCTACTCCAGGCCTGAGTCCTAGGGATCAAGTAAATAGAAGTTTTAAACTATTATTTGCCTCTGCCCTAGAAGCTACAGAATATACCTGGGAGTGAATTGCTTAGAGTATGTGCACATTTACCTTTGTAAAATAACATCAAATTGTTTTCCAAAGTGATTTTTGCCAATTTATAGTCCCGGCAGGAGTGTTTGAAAGTTTCCTTTGCTCCATATCCTTGCCAATACTTAAATGTTTCCTGAATTCTTAATCTCGCCATTTCCTATATCTGTGGTCCCCCAGCCCCGGGCTGCGGACTGGTATTGGTCCATGGCCTGTTAGAGACCAGGCTGCAGAGTTCTACCCCACCCCCCTGTGCAAAACTGTCTTCTAGGAAACTGGTCCCTGGTGCCAAAAACGTTAGGGACTGCTGCCCTGGATCCTTTTTTTTTCAAAATTCTTTTTCAAGCATGGAAAATAGAGATTCAGAGCAACTCTCATGTATAATTGGTCTGCTTTCATGAACACATTGTGAACGACCAATTGAAAAGGCGAGTGTTGAAAAGCAAATCCATATATGCTAACATAAATCCCAGCACAGCAATTTTGGGACTCCGAGAGCCAAATAAAAAGGTATGAATCTATATAAACCATGGCTAATGGAACTTGTTACAAATTAAAGGCCCAACTAACCAGACCAAAACATAGTTGTTCTGAACTCTTTAGAACACAATGATACACTCTGTTACTGCTTTCTTGGAGCAGCTGATTTCAAATCCCAGGCTTTCAAAGAAAACTTGTAAGAAGCTAGAATTATAGCAATAGGTTAATCTCAGTACTCATACATAGCACTTACCTTCTGAAGCCCCTCTACAGTGGCAGGCAGGCTAATTAAGTCTGCAGCTGACTTAACATTGGCTTTGAGGTGGTTTACTGCAGAAGTCAACAGAGAAATCTGAAAGAAAAAGAGTAACAAACAATAAAAATAGTATTTGTAGAGTACATGCCTCCTTCACAAACTCTACAGTTGATGATATCACGGTACCCTTGGATTTTACGCATTTCTGTGATGTTGTCAGCTCATAGGAGTAGAGGAACTATAGCACCTTGGCTAGACTAGAGATCTGGGAGGCAGCAATAATACCCCCTTTTTCCCTGTTCAGTGTAAACAGTAGTGCCAAAGAGGAAAAGGCAAGCATTATTCTTTACCTTAGTCCTGGTAGCTACAAGATCCAAAAATCCTAAATTACCCAAAAGATGTAGTAATTACCACACAATCCTTCAACAATTGGACAGGAAGAAAGCCAATGATCAAGGGCCACATCAAGATTTCATTTTGGTAAAATATAACACCTCCGTTATTTATTGAACTTTTGTTCCTGCCCAAGTGGGAACATATAAAGTAAAAGCCCATCATTACAAAATACAGTCTACAGGAACCATACCCTGACAACTTGAATAGCACTTTCAACTACTTGGGGATTTGGTTTTGGTTTAATAATGTGATTAATATTTCAAACTCAATAGCTCAACCAAAGCACTACTTTGTAACCTGAAGGGGCTCAATAAATACCCACTGACTCACTGACCGATGCACTGAATGTATTAAAATAGGAACTGCATCAAAATAAAATGTGGCTTCTCTTCTGCTATTTAGGGGTAGAATTCTAAGAAGCTGGACTTCTCTTTTGAATGGGAACTGGGGGAATCTATATAATATTCAGTTTCAGGCTGCAGAGATAATATTCTAACAAGCCTTGCAGTATGGCTCAACACATTCTTGAAAGATCCTTAGTTTTAAACTGCTTTCCTATTCCAAAGTCTAGGATGAGAACACAGATCTACCAACAGCAATTATATTTGGAGCAGCCTCACAGGGTAACTAGTGAAATTTCTGGGCATTTGCTACAGGCCAAGCACAGTAGGAGGCACTGGGGCATATAAGACAAAGCAGAACCTGATTCCCTTCTCATTCCTTCAACAAATGTTTGGCATCTTCTCTGTGTCAGACCAAAAAAAAAAAAAAAAACAAAAACAAAAAAGGAAAGAATCGGACAATAATAAGTACTATGCAAAGAATTTAAACAGAGCTCCCTGAGGGAGCAGTAGCTTGGTCTGAACAAAGGAGTCCAGTGAGGAGCCTGGGAACTCAGGTTCTCTTCTCTTTCTTCCTTCTAGGAGAGATAAATTCAGAGGCTTAAGACGATTTTTCATTCATTCATTAATGCAACAAATATTTATTGAGCCCTATTGTACATCAGTGGTGAACAACAGAGATGTTAGGAATCTTGTGGTGGTTAAATTTTAGTGCAATGAGACAGACAATTTCACAGAAGAAACATTAGATAGTAGGGAGCATTAGAAAAAAATTAAAATAAGGTGACTTGATAAAAGTGACTAGGTAGCTATATTAGATTGATTGCCCAGAGAAGGCCCTATAAGGAGATGAAATTTAAACTGAGATCTAAATAATAAGAATGAATTAATCATACGAAAATTGGATGAAGTACATTTCAGGGCAGAGGGAATTGTTGGGCAAAGGCCCCAGTACAGGAAAGAGCTTAGCATATTTATAGAATAGAAAGGTCAGGTGGCAGGATCACATAATAAGTGTGTGTATGTGAGAGAGACAGAGAGATAGAAGAGACAGAGAAAGAAGTAGGAGGTGCGGCCAGAGACACAGGAAGGGGACAGAATAGGCAGGTCTCTGTAAACCAGGACAAGGATACTGACTCCACTTGAAGTGTGATGAGAAGGGACATGTAAACAGGATGATTACATGAATGGAGACACCTCGTAGGAAGCTTCCTATGGCTGTTAGTGGAAATAGGAAGACCAGTAAGAAGGATGTCTGCACAGTCTAGGCAGGAAATAATAGTTTAGACTTAAGCTGTAGCAGAGGCAATCACAGTAGAGATGACATGATTTGTTGGGACTAGATGTGAGGGGTGCGGAAGACAGAGGAACTGAGGGAAACTCCTAGATCTCTCACGTCAAGGAGCTCTCAATATAGTTGAGAGACAGGATGAGGTCACACTAAAGAAACAATTAGGCATTAAATGTGATACTGAATAAAGTTCTGAGAAAAGCATATCAGTGCAAGTTGAAAATGACAGGCTTCACTGAAATAGGACTCAAATTAGACTGATGGAGAAGTTAGAGTTTGATATATAAAAACAAACCAAGCATTCTTTCCAGGCTATAAGGGTGAAGGTCACATTGGGGAACAGACAGGGTACAATGGTATGAACAGGCTCAGCAGGAATTTTTTCCATAGAACTTCTCAAAGGGACAATGATTTATTTATTCATGTGACTACTGATTAAGTTTCTCTCCTCAAGACTGTAAGCTCCATGTGATCAAGGACTATGTCTGTTTTACTTTCCCCAATATGCCTGGCACAAAGATAGGCACTCAATAAGCATTTACCGAATGAATGAATAGCTGACAATGAACATTCTTTTTCCAGGATGGACATTGAGAAGGCTAGTCCCAGCACAGTAGAGGACAGAGGCCAAGAGGTAAAAGATAAGGCCAGATAAGCAATGAACTTATTTTTCTCATCAGTAAAATGGGTATAACTGTTTAACAACCATTTTGTAGGAATGTGTGATTTTAAAATACATCTATAAATTCTTCAATAGTCCTCTCTTCAAGAGGTGAAACCTAATTCTCTTCCTCTTGAGTGTAGCCTGACTTAGATAACTTGCTTCTAGTGAACAGAATAAAGTGAAATTAACAATTGGCAACTTTAGAAATCAGGTCACAAAAGGCCTATGCCTTCCTTTTTGTTCTCTCTGGGGAAGCCAGCTGTTATGCTGCCCAGGGTAGAGAAGCCCATGTTGGGAGGAACTGAGGCTTTCTGCCAATAGCCATGTGAGTAAGATACTCCAGCCCCAGTCAAGCCTTCAGATTATGAAGCCCCAAGGCCAACATCTTAACTGCAACCTTAGAGATCCTAGACAGAACCCCTCTGCTAAGCTGCTGCCAAATGCCTGACCCACAGAAACTACAAGATAATAAATGTTGGCTGTTTTAAGCCAGTAAGTTTTGGGATAATATATAACCCAGCAACACATGACTAATACAGGCTATGAGAATTAAGTGAGATATGTAAGTAAAGAACTTAACATCATACCTGGTACAAACAAAATGTCAAGTGACAGTTTTTAGCAGTGAAATTTAATCAGCACTTGAACATGCAATTCTCCATATATGCTCCAAAATATTCAGACTAATCATCAATATTCTAACTCCATCCACTTAAAAAACAAATTAGGTAAGAAAACTTAGCACACAAGGAGATACTCTCAGCAAACTATAAACCCCTTAAGAGTAGCAATTACATCAAGGAGGTTTTCACCCATGCCTTTAAAAAGATATGAATAACATCCAGCTTTGAAAAGGACATGGAAACAGGCATTCTCATGCATTGTTTATGGGAGTATAAACACAGAAGGCTTGTTAGAAGGTTATCTAGGAAAATCCATCAAAAATTGAAATGTTTATATCCTTTAATTCAGCAATTTCACTCCTAGAAACCTTAAAGATTATTAGCTCATGTGCACAATGATTTATGCACTTCTTCCTTATTTGTAACAGCAAAATACAGGGTGTCCCAAAAGTCGCCATATACAGGGAAAATGGGAAATTATGGCTAAATATCCCTTTACTTACAAAATATTCATTACAAAATTTTTCCTTTATATGGAGACTTTTGGGACATCCTGCACTATAAACAATCTAAATGTCTATCAGTCAGGATGTAGTATATTCAGTGAACAAAGTTGTAGAATAACATATCAAATGACCCTATTTACACACATTAACCCATAAGCTAATTTATATTAAAAGCTACTTTGATTTTGCAAATACATAGAAAGAGGACTGGAAGGACACAGCCCATATTATTGACAGTGGACATCTATGGGGACAGGGAGCATGATGAATATGTGCATGTGTTCATGTGTGGTGCAGCACAAACAGAGACAGGGACCGAAGGAAAATTTTCATAGGAGTTCTATATGTATTTTATTGTTTAAATCTTAAATAAGAATATATTCACAAATTATTTATGAAATTTTTAAAAAGACAAAAGATGAAAAGAAATATACACATAAGAAAAAGATACCATATACCTTTGGAAGGGGTTTGATGGGTTTTCTTGGCTGACCCTTTCCTCCATGCCCTCCACTAGGCCTTCCAAGACCACCTTAACATGCCCGATCATGAAGTGCCAGGAAGGTAGTCCTCCCCCAGGTATGTTTTCTTCAGTGCTCCAAAGTATGTATGTAGCTAGCTCAAGACTAGCTTGATGGGCAAGAATACAACTATTCCAAACACCCTATGAATTATGTGTTTATCTTTTAGCCACCTGAGGGAACAAACTCTCTACTGACCACTGGCCAGATCCTGAAGGGACAAAAAGATGTGCTCTGGGGAGCAACTATTCTCCCAGGTACTGCAAGTTCCTGAGGCTATTGCAGGGCTCATTGTTAATAAGAAGTATCTCAGGGAAGGTAATGGCCTCACAAAAAGCCAGTGTGGCTGGTTGGCAGCTGCCATTTCAGCCAAAACCAGAGAAGCAGCGGAGACCCAATGCCAGCAGGATTAGCTGAGGTGCTGCTGCACTTCTCCCCATGCCGCAAAACTCTAGGCCTAGGGTATCAGCAGCCTCACTGAAAAAGCACACTCTGGGGAGCTGACCATGAACTCTCCAGGTACCAAACATCACTTAGGGCGTCTTACTCACGTATAAGACCTAAATCACACACTGGTCCCCAGGACGCAACTATATTCCCATAAATTACAAAGCTGGATTCCATCTTCCAATATTTTTCTCCTTAGTCGAATAATGCCAAAATTTATGGAAAAGTACAGCAAAGCTACATGTATAACTGGAATGGAGAGACAAGGGGCACCCTCCTATTACTGTCTCTGGAACTGCTCTGGACTCGATGCATTTTAGAATGTCAGATTGGATTCAAGCATTACAGAACTTTTTCCTAAAAGTTACACTTTGCAATCTGAAGAGTCTAAGAAGTTGAATTAAATAGAAACCATTAAGAGAAAAATCCATATTCCAGACAAAAGATGAGCCATGACTTTTATGCATATTACATGACTTTTCATTAGAAAAATTAAAAATAGCTATTGTACACTATTGCTTAATAGATCATTTTATACTATAAAGTCTGAAATGCTGCTTTTTTGCTTTGGGGTTGAAATTAAGTATTCTTTGAATAGCAAGGAAAAAAGTTACTAAGATAGGCAATCATCAATGATGAATGATTGTGAGCCCTACTAAGGACCTGACATCATATCTTTTCAACTTTATCTACCGAGCAACTACTGAATCCTACAAGAGATAAAAAGATGGGAGGTAGAACGGGAAACTGGGGAAAAAAGCTCCCAGGACTTGAGTATTTTAATGTTAGCATTGCTACACAGTTGTGTGATTTTGGGCAAACTACTTCTTAACTTCTTTGTGCCTCAGTTTTCTTATCTGTAAAATGGAGACACCACCTCCATTTCATAGGGAACAGAGGGTTATAGAAACAAAGAAAGGAAGTCATTATGTGTAGTGCATCTAATAATGGCCTGCACAAAGAAAGCATTTCATGAATGGCAATTATTTTCAATACCATCATCATCACCATTGTTATCTTCATCACCATGCTTAAGGCTTAGAATACAGTGTACAATCTTTTAGTGCAATTAGAAACATATGCAAATAACCACCACATAAAGTATTTGGACCAAGTACTAAAAAAAGATACAGAGAGTACTACAGGAGAAGGGCACTCAAGGTCTTTCTTGATATGGCTCTTGCTGGCTTACCTTTATCTCTGGCCTCTTTCCACCAAACTATACTATAGCTATAATGAACGACTAAAATTCCCTGAACACACCATGTTTTCATTCATCTCTGCTGTTGCACACACAGTCAAGTCTCATTATTAGTTGCAGTTATATTCTAGAAATTTGTAGCAAACACCAAATTAGTGATTACTGAACTACTGCATCTAGGGGAAACACAGGATGAGGTGTCTGTGAGCTCTCTGCTCAAATTTCTATCAATTGATCAGTACAATACATAACCTTGTTTTATGTGTGTTTCTGTTTCAAGACATCTTATTTAATGCATATTATTGACTCCGCACTGAACTCACAGCCAGTAGAACCATAACTCATGCCTGAAAGAAGCCTATCTAATACACGTATTTTCTCCATACGGCCGTCACAGTCTCCTTGCACTTAGGAAACTCAGACAGTAGGTTAGCACTATACCTGGGGGCATTTTAAACAGTGAAATCACCAGTATAAAGCAAAAAAAAGTGACACTAAATATACTATGAAAAAGACACTTGTTTACAGTAGGAGAGCTGAAACAAGAAGGCAGCATGTCACCTTGTTCGACCTCAGCTGTAAATATTCATTTTGAATGACGCAAATTTTTTGCCACTGTGTACATATTGGTGAATGACTGCAAAAGTGCCACAAGGATAGATTTTGGGGTTACAAAAAAATTTAGCAAATAGGAAATTTGGAAACATGGGATTCATAAACTATGAAGATCAATTGTACTAGTATTTTACCTGGAATACCCTTCTTTCTTTCTGCAGAATTCACCTGGCCAACTCCTAGTTGCCCTTCAGGAGTCAGCTCAGGATCTCTGGGAAATCCCACCTGACCCCAGTCTCAGTTACATACATACTTAAATATGCCCTCACAATGCTCATTTGGAACCATTTCTTATTGCTTATCAGGTTATTTTACAATTGTTTACTTTTCTATCTTCTCCATTTGACTGTAAGATCCTTGAGAGAAGGAATCACATCTTTTTTTGGTTTTAAATCTGAATGTTTGTATTCCCCTAAAATTAATATGTTGAAAATTGAACCTCAATGTGGTGGTATTAAGAGGTGGAGCCTTTGGGAGGTGATTTAGGAGGACTCCACCCTCATGAATGGGATTAGTGCCCTTAAAATAGAAGTCTGAGGGGGGCTTGTTTGCCCTTTCTGCCATGTGAGAACACAACAAGGTGATATGTATGAAGTAGAGAGTGAGATTTCACCAGACACTGAATCTGCTGGCACCTTGATCTTGGGCTTCCCAGTCTCCAGAACTGTGAGCAATAATTTTGTGTTGTTTATAAGTTACTTAGTTTAAAGGTATTTCATTATAGCAGCCTAAATAGATTAAGACAGAACCCAAAGCCTAGCTCCACAAAAACAGCTCAGTTAACATCTGTTAAATTAATGGTCTTCAAAGAAGAAGAGAAGACTCCCTATAATGGTCAAGAGGGAATAGGTATAAATCAGAGGTTTCATGAATAAAACAGAAAAGGAAATGGGATTTCAACTACTGGGTTAAAGCTTTTTCAAGGCAAAATTTGATTTTAACTTTTTCAGACTGATGGCTTTTTTCAGACTGCATTAACTCCAACTCACATTGGGCAAAGAACAGTTCTTATTAAGTGATATAATCCATTTTCTTGTTTTTAAAGTTACTTTGAACTGCTTTTAAAAATTGCCACTAAAAGCATCTTAATTGACACTCACTGTTAGATATAGAAACACGGTTAAATATTAATTTTATTTTTATACCTATTTTGGTTTAGAACAAATGCCTCTTAGACAAACAGGCCATCAGAGATGTGTAACAGTAATTTTAGAAAACCACCGAGACAGAGAGTGCCAAGTTCACTTTGGGAAACAACATAAAGTTCTGCTTCACCACCACCCATCCTTCTGGGTACATGCCAGCAGCAAATTCCTCTGCATCAGGTTGGCTTCTTATGTTAGTCTTAGCACCATGGAAGGTACATTGAAACTAAAACGGAAAGGGTTTCAGTTCAATCTCTCCCAGTTTCCTATATGAAGCCCTAGGACTGAAGTAAATTTTCCTGTTTATAGCAGGTCCTCGAATAATATCGTTTCATTCAACATCATTTTTTAATAACATTATTGAGAAAAAAAATTGATTCCCAGCTGGGGCTACTGTGTGGAGTTTACATGTTCTCCCCATGTCTGCGTGGGTTTTCTCCAGGTACTTGTTTCCTCCCACATCCCAAAGCTACGCAGGTTTGGTTAGTTGGCATGTCTACATGGTCCCAGTCTAAGTGAGAGTGGGTGTGGGAGTGAGCCCTGCAATAGAATGGTGTCCTGGTCCAGGGTCTGTTCCAACCTTGCATCCTGAGCTGCCAAGATAGGCCCTGGCCACCTTCAACTCTGAACTGGAATAACTGGTAAATAATTCTCTCACTTGTTTTTATTAATCTTTCTTCAACGTACATATAGCTCACATTTATTTCAATGCCTAATGTTAGAAGTGTTTTGGTCTTTATTTAGAAGTTTGGGGATGTTTTTGTGACCAGAAATATGCTGTAGGAACTTAACTTTTGTTTCTCTCAATTAGCCTATGATAAAATTGGTTTCATTATATATCACATAACTTAAAGTCACAGTTTCGAAGAACCTATCGGCAATGTTAAATGAGGACTTCCTGTACCTGCCTTCTCAGGTGCTTCCTGCACTAAAAATAATAGCCAGGACAAGAATAAAATTATTCTTCTGTGTCCGGATTCCTGGCTAAAGAGAACTCAGAAATCAACGTATGTGCCCAAGATTTAAAATATTTATGTGTGTTCTCACACAATGTACCAATTTCTCCTTTGACTCTTCCCATAATGTCAATTTACAAGAAGGAGACGAGAAAGATAGCTGATTTTGCCTCTTCATGCTGAACAATCTCATCCTCCTCTCAGAATGGTAAACTCCACGACTGGGTACCTACATGGAATACACGGTTTGCCCAGAAGAGATGTTAATTATTTCTCAGTGCTCCAATGTGGTCTGCTTTTACCTGATATACTCTCTGGTCAAACTGCTTACGTGCTGCATGAATGTAGGCAAGGCCATAATTTATCCTATTCTTTTTCCAAAAAAGGGATGAATACTTGCTTTTCCCTAATTGCTGAGAATTCAAGAATAAATGACAGCTAGTAAATACTAGGTGCTGCAACTCATCAATTATTTCATGAATAATTTAAAAAATAAAATAGAACTGAATAGAAAATATCATAATGCATCATACATATTAATGGTAAGCTATTGTTTCAGAAATATTTATTTAAGTTACTTATATGTATGTACGTATTTACTGGGTAACAATGTAAAACATTTTTTACTGTGGGTTCCAGGCAAAAGTTTGGAAGCCACTGCCCCAGGCCATTGATCTTTGGCCTTAAATGCTGAACTGTCCCACTCCTGAATCACTGCTAAAGACATAGCTTCAGAAATATTTGCAAGTGCTTTCTTCTAGCACTGTGCTCCCTGCCACTGGCTCATTCTGAAATTTGTGCCCTACTCCAAAGAATACCCTCTTAGCCCCAACAGGGATGATATATCTATTTTTAAGCACTTTGCATGTGTACTTGAGTTTTCTTTTTCAATGCACATATCTTTCCTAACTAAACTGGAAATACTAAGGACGTGAGCTATAGTTACCCAGTGAGCTCTGGTCAGTTTAGGGACTGGAAAAGCTCATGCTCTAGGCTTGCTTGCCTGACCAAGGTACTTAACCAACTCTACCACCTGCTTTTAAGAATGACTGCTATTGATGGTTTCCAGATTTGTTTTAGCACACTGTAAAGCACTACACTCTAAGGCTGCATCTGTTAAGTTTGTAAACCCAATTAGTTAATAAAAATAGACTATCCATTCTTCTTGGGGTTAGATGACACTCCTTTCCTATTTGATACGTACGCTGTTCTGTAGGAAAAGCCGATTCAAGAATTTGCAACTATCTCTAACCTGCTATACTTAGAATTCTGTTCCTTTGCAGAACGGGTTAAAATTTTAAGTATTTGGTAAATGTATAACTATTATCTGTTTTACCTGACTTTACTGTGTTGGGATCATAGTATGCAAAACCCCATTTAAAAAAATAAAACAATCTGAAGTGAAATCTTATACCTACAGATTCATACTAAACAACCAACTAACCAAACTAAATATTCATAGCTTACACAGAAATAAAATCACACTTTTGCTACCTGCTTATTCATTTCTGTGACGTTTATCCACACTTTGTTTAAGCCCAGCTCGCCAGATTCAATCTTCTCAAGTTGCTTTTGTTCGCTGAGTAGTTCTTCATTAAGTTTGGGGATCTCTTGGAATGAGCTTTTCTGATTAGATTCCACTAAAAAAATAAAGAACAATAATAAATAGCCATAAAGTTCCTTCATGGCCTTAAGATGCAAAAATAATCATATAGTAGGAAAGAAGATGGCTTAACAAAAGTTAATTCTGGGATGATAATAACTGAATTCATATTTATCAACTACACTGTTATTTATGTAAATGTATATCTTTAACACCAATGCTCCATTTTAACTGGTGCTATTTCACTACTGGAAATGCAATTTTTTTTTCTTTGAGACGGAGTCTCATTTTGTCACTCTGGCTAGAGTGCCTTGGCATCATCATAGCTCACAGAAACCTCAAACTCCTGGGCTCAAGTGATCCTCCTGCCTCAGCCTCCCTCCTGCCTCAGCCTCCCAAGTAGCTGGGACTACAGGTGCGCACCACCATGCCCAGCTAATTTGTCTATTTTTTTGTAGAGATGGGGTCTCGCTCTTGCTCAGCCTGGTCTTGAACTCCTGGCCTCAAGTGATCCTTCTGCCTTGGCCTCCCAAAGTGCTAGGATTACAGGTGTGTGAGCCACCTCGCCCAGCCTGGCAATACAACTTCTAAAAAAGTTAGGTAACTAAAAGTCATAAAGAATATGAACAGAAAAAATTGGATTTGAATCTCAACTCTGTAACTTACTATGATCTTGAGCAAATACTCAAATTCTTAGAGCTCAGTTTCCTCATCTGTAATATAGTAATAAAATATACTTCATAGGATTGTTAACATTAAGTGAGAGAATGGCTATAGCACTTAACACAGCTGGCCAGGCATGCAATAAGTGATAAATAAATCTTAAGTACTAACCAGTTCAATTAAGGAGACTTTTGATTAGTCAATGAAGATTTATAAAATTTACTCCATTAATGCTCAAGGTGACATTATAAGTTATACTTATAGATACTTAAATCTATTTTTTCTATCTTAAATTGCTCAACTGCAAGGTGGTACTTTACCACCTTTCAAATACTATTATGAGGACTAAGATTTTTAATCTTTTCATAAATAGCAAATAGTGTTTTCTTAAGTCTTAATTCAACCCAAAAGCCCAAATGAAATAGAAGATAAAGGAACATGCTAGGTGAAGTACAGGGTGAAATTTGGCCTTTCTTTTGGGAAAAATATCTCCTGCATGGTTTAGAGACTTGCCAGCCTGAAAGCAGAGGCCTGAAAGAGTGCTTTCTCTTCTTTCTTTAAAGAGCATTTTTCCTTGTCTTGGAAAATAAAATATTGATAATGGCTGGTTCTTCAGAATAAAGCCTACATCATTTTTTAAAAGTCACAGACTGATTAGTTACTATATGCTTTAAAAATAAAAAACTGGCACGAAGGATCTATATAAAACAGTTTACTAAAATGTAAGCTCCAAGACTTTGTTTTGTTCATTTCTATATAGTCAGCACTTAGAATACTCCTGGCACAATTCAGGCACTCAATAAATATTTATTACCTGAATAAATCTGGCCTTTGCTTGCCTTCCAACCACACTTCTCATCACTCTACCTACCTCTTCCGTCTACTTTCTAGCCAAGCTGATCTTGCTGATACACTAACCTCTTAAGCCTCTGGGAACATTGCGCATGCTATTCCTTCTGCCTAGATGCCCTTGGCTTGCCCTTTCTTCATTGCTGCCACCTTAGCCTAGTTAATTCCTTTTAAGATTCAGCTTAAATAGCCATGTGCCCACCTTGGTCCACTGCTACCTCTTTATCACTCCAAACTCTACCAAGCACTTAACACATTGTGCTGTAACTGTTTACTGATCTGACTCCTTTATCAGATAGAGAGATCTTGAGGACAGAGACTAGATCTTACTTGGTTATGTATTCCCAGGGGCCAGTACAGTGCCAGGTACACAGAAGCACTCAAATGCTCGTCCAGTGAAATAATTGTAAGGTGTAAAATGGAGTTATTGTTATACTATCAAGTTAAACAAAGAAAATTCAACAAATAAAAAACCCAAACAAGTAAACACTTAAAAACAACAAAAACAACACAAAATCAGGGGCGGTGGTGGTATCCTTATTTCAAGCAAACCTACCATCTGAAAATTCAGAATAACTAAAAGAAATTAGATATTTTCATTCACTTTTCAAAAATGTTCGACAAAGGATTGCATTATAAATATTAGACTTCCTAGGTGCTTTTTCATGTAGTACTTGATTTATACATGGTTTGCAGGAATATATCCATCTCACAGTAAGAACATTTTACCACTTAGTCTGAATTAATGCAGCTCTTAGCACTACACTGAATTTCCTACACGTTTTCAGTTAGGTTATAAAGAAAAACACATCCCACAAATGTCTGCTATCCCAAGTGGTCAAACACCCTAAGGGCACGGGGTGGTTAGAGGGAATCTCTCCCTTTCCTAGAGTCTATATGCATTAACTAGGAGGGAGAAGTGGAAGAGGAAATAAGAAAAACACATAAATAACCTGGGCTTTAATGAGTAACTAATAAATATATATAGCTGACAATCCCTGAAAACACTCTGAATCCTGAGGATTGTATGTCCCAAGAGGGGATCATGATCATTATTTGATTTGGGGCTTTTTAGGAGAGACAAGCCAAGTAGAGGCACTTGGATTACAAAAACGGGAGGAAGTGTAGCAAACAGCTTATGATTACTAATTCATATTTCTTAAACATGGAAAGCAATTAATTTAAAATTTAGTAGTTTAATACCCAAAAGAATTTACTTAGTTCTTTTGATTTCCTAATCTTTAAAATCAGGAAATGGAAATTTCTGTATACGCCCTTCAAACAGAACATATAAAGCTAACAGCAATATTTTATATTTATATAATGTCTTTACAGTTTGAAATAAACTTTTATGTAATTAATTATTAAACAACTTGCTACTGAGCCCCTGCACTCAGCACCAGTGTGTACAAAGACCCCGAAGCTCTCAGTCTAGTGGGGAGTGAGGCATGGTCACAGAATTACTATACAGTGTGACAGATATTAAGACAGGAATGCCCAAAGTGCTTTGGTAGCACAAATACATCTTTATGTTTTCTGGGTAAGAAAATGAAGCCTCAGAAAGAGTAAGTGACTTGTCCAAGTGTTACAGCTAGTAATGAGCAGCCGAATTCAGTCAAACCTTCTGCTCCTAGGACTGGTACGCTTTCTACTATACTCCAGAGGTCACAGATACTTACATCTCCTAATGGCCTTGTCAGCACAAGACCATTTTTAAGTTCTGTGCTAAATGACCAAACCACTACTTTGTCTGTATGGCCAGAAAAGGAAATGCCTGACTTATTAATACTTTCCTTCTCTTCCAAATTCTTTTCGTTTTCTCTAGTGTTTCATAGTTGAGTGACAGAGAGGGATGGGTGGGAACAGAATTCTTCCTTAGAATAACTGTGGAGGTCTTCTGAAGTACCTGGTTCTGGAAAAAGAATACTGACCTGAGAGTTTCAAGGCCAGCCAATGCTTTTAGCTTATGATCAAGTTACTGCTTGGCCATAAAGACAAATGCAGAGCCTGTCTGCTTTGCCTTCTGTTTCAGACATTTTAGTAATCCCTCTTCCTTTCCTCAGAAGCACCTTGGAAAATTTATTAAAATAAAGAACAAGGGGCTCTGAATTTCTCAAAAAGGCACTAGAGCCAGAAAAGTAGGTGGTCTTATTTGAGTCAGTGAATCCCAATCTCCTCTTGAAAAACAAGAAATAAAAATTGACTTTTAAAAATATATTTAAAATAGGCCAGGCAAGGTGGCTCATGCCTATATTCCACACTTTGAAAGGCCAAGGTGGGAGGATCGCTTGAGGCCAGGAGTTCAAGACCAGCCTGAACAAAACATCAAGATCCCCTTTTCCACAAAAAATAGAAAAATTAGCTGGCCACAGTGGTGTGTGCCTATAGCCCCAGCTACTCAGAAGGCTGAGCCCAGGAGTTTGAGGTTGCACTGATACTGCTGCTGCACTCTAGCCCAGGCAATAGAGTGAAACCCTGTCTCAAAGAAAAAAAAAAAAAATAGACACATACACACATATATAGAAGCATAATTCAAAGATATATTATTTAAACTTAACAAGATTGACTCCATTTATTGAAGATACTGGTTTTCACAAAAAACTCTTAGCAAATGGTCTACAATGGTTTAGCCTATGGACTGACTGCCCTAAGACCCACCTTCTACCCTCCCTCAGGAAGTCCTGCTTTTACACATTGCAGGTGCTGGCGTTTCTATTGTAGCAAATCACAGTCAACAAAACAGCTGGATTGACAATTCCAAATCTGCTTCACTCAGCTGACTGACAAATGTAGTCCGGGTCCTAGGGGAATGCTCCTCAGTGGTAGAAAACAGGCTTCACAGTCCAGGTTATAACTCCTGGCATCTCCTGAAGGTAGTATAATATTTCCAGGGACTAGTATTAACAAGTGCTCAATACATATCTGTTGAATGATTGATTGCCAGGTCTATTACACGTGCAGGTACTACATTTTAAATATGTATTTCCAAACAAAGAAATTCCCTGAAAAGCTCAGCTAAGGTATAAATTACATGGGTATCCTATAAACACAGGCACAAAACAGTCAGAGAAAGGAATCCCTGGAGGGTGGAACTGAGAAATATTTTGAAATATATAAATAAATAATTGCCATATGTGATCAAAACAAGGTATGGCACAAGCCTAGGAGACCCAACTAACTATGGAGAGATGATGGCACAGATAGGTATCTTCAGTGGTTATTTATCATCACTGTTTCTGAGAACCTCATTTCCACGTTATGATTACTTACATACAAAGAAAACACAGGCCTTAGAAATGCCTTGCAATACTGTAAGAACCACCATTAAGGAGGAAAAATAACTACAGAGTACAAATCTCAATCTTTCTTATACTGTACTCTGAATTCAACCAGTTGATAGAACATATAGGTTGGGATGATTCTGGCAGAGAATTGTCGCTTACCTAATCCTATTCCTTGAATCAGAAACTCAGGAGAAAAACCAAAGGCAGTACTTTAACACTTTTTTTAAGCACCATCCCCAGAAACATCATTAATACACTAAGGATTACCTATTCCTAGATCAAGTTCAAAACTTGAATAACCACAGGCAACAAAGGGAAGCTGGGGTGAAGGAAAGAGAGGATGTTGTGATCTAGGCTTAAGATGGGAAGTAAGAACTCTAATTCCAGTTCTGGAGCCAGATTTCTTTATGACCTTGAGAAAGCCTTGTGGTCAGTTTCCGGGTGTGCTAATGCTATTAAGGATAGGGTATTTGTAATTAAGTTGAAACTGGTTCCTTTGCTCAGAAGATTAACCTTTGAAACATAGAATCAAAAATGTCAGTGTTGTTAATAAAAGATATTTAAGTTAAATGTGGTTGAAGCCACTATGCAAACACACTTTTCGGAAAAAGCAGTTTGGATATGTAAAATACAACTTTACAATTTAGAATATGTAAAACTCTGTGACTTGAAAAGCCCCTTAAACTTTAAAACTCACTCATGAGACAAATATTCCTGCTAGTTGTACAGTGTTCAAGGTAGGTAACATTATGGTTACTTTAAGTCCTTCATGAATATGTAATTGAGTTCAAAGAATCACAAAGGTTTCCTAAAATTTTAAAATAACTACACTCATTAATAGCATTTAAAGTTTTTTTCCTTGAAGTAGATAATGTCACAAACACAAACACAAGCATAGCTAAGCATAGGAGAGAAATCTATTAGTTCTTGCTTTAAGCTTGAAAACTCGTAAGTATGCAGAAAACCAGCTCTTCCAGTATTTCTACCAAACTTCTTTTTAGAGTACCGATCAATTCATTATCAAAGGGATCTATGGGCACTTAGAGAAATGTGTGTAGGCTTACAAAGAGACTAGGAACAGTGACGCAGTATGGCAGTGTTATGAACATGAACTTGGGCAGCAAGGGGGCAAGAGAACCAGGTAAAAGTCTCAGCTCTGCTATACTTAATCACTAGACAAGGTATTATAATACTTAATCCTTCTGAGCCTTTTTAAGTGCATGCAAATAATAAAAATAATACCCATCTCACAGGACTATTTTAGGACTAAAATGATTTATTTGTGACTTGTCACACAGTAGGCATTCCATAAATGTTGGCTATTATTATTGCCCATTCCTATGTTCCCAAATGGTTTTTCTTAAGAGGAAATCATTTGATAGGTGCTCCCACATTCTTTCCCAAATAGCCCTGTGAGATGGAAGGAAATAACCCATTGTTGTCATTGCCACTTTATAGTTGGGGATGTGCAGGCCACAGGTGGAGATTAAACAAGAGATTAAACTCCTGGACCTTAGCTCTTCCTCTCTGCACTCTAAGCATTGATTTGAAATGCTACACTTGTTCTGGTGTGTAAACACTGCCTTTTAAAAAACAAATCAGTGTTACAACATTCAAACTGACAGCTGAGAAAGAGTATAAAAATGCTGAAAGGAATTATAATTGCTTCACCAGAGGGGGCAAAACTCTTAATTCAGCATGGTCCACTTTGTCCTAGAACCTGGGAAAGAGTCTAACATTACACTCTGAAAATGGTGACCACTTACTTGTTCTAAATTTTTCCTTGAGGGCATCCAGATCCTCCTTGAGAGCAACCTGCATCCACACCAAGCCAACACAGGCTACAACACAGGCAGCAAGGATGACAAAACCACAGAGAGGATAACAGATCTTGCAGCATCGTAAATAGTCTCCCCTGCTCAAAAGAACAAATCCAAGAGTACAAAAGTTATGAGCTTAGCTAGAAATAGTACACATCTGTTGCCATGCAATTATCTTCTCTAATGAATAACCAGTGGATTTATCAGGGGAGGTAGGCTAATGCACTTAAATCTTAACAGCAAGTTGGAAATTGACTAAATAATATGATTTGTGAAGAGTTCACCTACTGGGTACAAAAGTTTCAAATGAAACAGAGGGAGGTTCTGTGGATGAGAAGGAGAACCTAATAGCAACGCAACTCACTGCCATTATCATCATCAATTCAGGAGGTAGGTCTTTGGAGACAAGCTCAGGTTATAAAAATACAAAGATCAGTGCTTCTCTGCAATTCCATCACTGCACTGTAATTTAACTATCTATTTCTCTCACTAATACACACTCACTTACTCCAGGGGATCTTGCTTCAGTTCACTGAAACTTCATAAACTTTTGAGCAAGTTTTACTGCAAATGGAATGAAAGAAATAGGATCTGCAGGTTGAAGTAGACACTTGGTGCATTCTAGCTTATTGGCTCAGAAGGAAGGAAACACAGAAAGGGGTTGTTTTTACACCAAACTTCAACTGGCCCTCAAGGCCTAAACTAACTCAGCAGCTTAACTATTCCAGGATTAACACTTCATCAGATCTTCACACCCCAAACCCAGGATTGCCTTTAATTACCAAATATGGCAAAGGTCATTAGAAACCATACTTTTCCTTTAGCAAAATAAAAGAACAGACATTTTAAACCAACCAGGCAATCTCTTCTAGCACCCCAACTTGCTGCCCAGCCCTTGCTTCCACATCTTCAACAGAATCCTCTTTTCTTTTAGTGTGCACCCTGAGGCGGTCCAGGGGCATCTTCAAGGTTCTCTTTAGCCCTTTCCCACCCCAAGCCCCAATTCCCAATGTCCTCAAAACCCGCTACTTGTCTAGTGGTCTCTCCACCCACAAGTGATTTGGGGAAAAGATGCCTCTTCTTTTTGTTCCCCTCCCTCCATCTGCTCTCAAGGCTCATACTTCCTACAGTATGTCCCTCACCATATTCCCCCATCACCAAGATTCAGACTCATGGGCAAAAAATAAGTAATTTGCAGTCTTAAGGTCCCTATCTTTCCTACATTGTTTTATAAAGGTCTAGTCCTGAAAGCTTCTCTCTGCTCCTCTCTCTCTGTTCTGAGCTTCTTTACCACTCCCTGGAATCTTGGCACATTCCCCAAATCCACACTTCCACCTTAGATTTGGAGCTTTTCCTTCTACACTTAAAGACAGATCTCTAACTTATCCTTCATTCAAGATCTGAACTTGCCTTCTCCCTAAAACCTTTTCTCCCTCTTTGCTCCAAGGTTTACTGCCTTTTTTTCTTCCTAAGGACTTCCTTCCTGTCAATTTGCTCCCTTGATAGTGCAAGGAGATGCCTTTTTCCTATCCCACCCCTCAGCACTCACTTGACAAAGCGAGAGCGATTTCCAACCACACTGAATTCCTCTTCCTCCTCGGAGGTAGACTCAGAGTCTGAGTCAGGAGGCTCCGTGCGAAGCAGGCGGTGGCTGCTTGAGCCTTTCTTGGGCTTCTTTCTCCGGCTGTCGCCAGCCAAGCCGATCAATGCATTGAGCTCTTTGCGCTTTTTCATCTTCTTGTGTGGGGTGAGTGGAGCGCCCACTCCTGAGCAGCCAGGTTCGTACCCGACGCCCAATTCTCTTGCTGCCTTGGAGCTGCCTTCCAGGGTGGGGAATCCCGGGCCAGAGCCCCCTGGTCACTCCCACCTAGGGGTGGGACTGACCAGATCCACTGGCGACTGGAGATGGGAGCCCAGAGGAAACTGGAACTCAGATGGGTGGGGGGAATCACATACAGATGGCCAGAGAGCTGGTGATCCAAATGGATAAGGCCCTAGGCATAGAGTGTCAGTTAAGAGTGTGAAAAGGGGGGGACAACCTCTGAATCCCAAAGGGGGAAAAAAAACCAAGTCAAGAATGAGAAATTCTCAGCCCTGATAAGTACGCAATATTTCTAAAGGTGCTCCAGGAGCTAGGGAAGGGCACACAGAATAGGTGTTTTGTATCTTCGGGACAGGATTTCCAAAAAAGAGAGAAAAGAAACTTATTCTTGAATGGGAGGGGAGGGGCGGGTGCAGAGCAAGAACTTGGGAACGTGCTAGTCCCTTCCTGGCTGGAGAGGTGGCAGAAGGGGGTCCCACCCGCTACAACTCTGCACTGCGTGGCCGCTGAGAAGATGCCGGGGCCAGGAAGCTGGCACGGGTCTGGGATGATCACCGTTTTCCGGCCTCCGTCCTGAGTCTGAAGGGAGCCCGAGACTGAGGAAGACCCAGAGCTCAACTCAGAGGGCTCGTCCTGAGAAGAGCCAGTCCTGCGCCAGGGTAGACCCCAGCCCGGCTGTTTGGGCCTGGGGGGCGCGGTGCTGAAGGCGACTGCGGCCCAGCCCACTTAGAGCACTCCCGCCTAGAGTTTGAGGTGTTCCAGCTCGGGCAACTCACACGCGCTGCCCCCAATCCAGCCGCGACTCCGGCCCTCGCTCCGGCTCCGGCCGCGGCTGCTCCCGACGTGCTGACGGAGGCGGCGGCGGCCGCGGGCTCCAGACCCGGGCCATCGCTCCTGCCCCAGATCACTTCCCCTTTGGCAGCGGCCACCGGCGCTGCCTGCCAGTAAGCCGTTCCCCCATTGGTCGCCCGCTGGACTGACGTCACGCCGGAGGCGCGAGGGATGGCGGGGAGGCGGGGCGATAAAGGGGCCCTGGCTCTGGCTAGGACCGGGTCCCACCTGCCGGTTAGACAGGCCCCGCCCCTAGGAGGGCCACCTGGTTTGTACCGCTTACCTGACCCGGGCCGAGTTTTGTTTCCCATGGAGGTGGGGCGGGGCAGGCAAAGCACCCAGCTCTCGGTTTGCATGGAATGTTCATCAGCCACTCAGGCCCCCAATTGTGAACTGGACTAACCCAGCCTGGAGGCTCCGCCCGTCTGACTCGCAGGCTTATTAAAAGTTTTGGCGCGTTTCAGATTAATGATCCAGTTTAACACATTAATTCATTCAATAAATATTCGTTGAGAAATTACTATGTGTCAGGAACTGGTCTGGGGATACAGCAATGAACTAAATAACCGGGGTCCTTGCCTTCTTGTATAGGGTTGCCGGATTCAGCAAATAAAAATACAGGTCACACAATAAAGTTTGAATTTCAGATAAACAGTGAATACTATTTTAATATAAATAAATCCCATGCAACATCTGGGACATCCTCATACTAAAAAATTATTCGTTGTTTTTTTGAATTCAAGTTTAACTGGGTATCCTGTATTTTATATGCCGATCTCTTCCTGCAGCTTACCCTCCAGTGGGAGGAAAACAGCAACAGGCAGACATATTAAACGTCAGGAGGTGATAGGTGTTATGAGGAAAATGGAAACATGATAAGGTGATGGGCAGTGCCCCTGTGATAAGGGGACATTTATTTGGTCAGAGGTGGGAGGGAGTGAGGAAATGAACTGAGCAGTGGCTCCAGGAAGGAGTGGCCAGGAAGACCGGGTGTGGGTGGACCTGAAGAGCAAGGAGTTGAGCAGTGAGAAATGAGGTCAAGCGGCAGGGGCCAGAGGTTATAGGGCGGTAAGGATCACTGCAAGGACTTTGGGAAACCTTGGGGGCTTTAAGCTGAGAGGGGCATTTTCTGGCTTTTCAGGTTTTAAAAAGATCTCTTTGGCTACAGAGTGGAAAAAAGAACTGTGAGAGTGAGGGACACAGGAGATCAGTTTGTTACAGTCTGGCTGTGATGAAGGTGCATCGATGGCGATGATGATAGACTAGGGAGGCAGAGATGGGGATGAAGAGCATTCTGGGTGCTTCTTGAAGATAGAGCTAACAATTTTTTGCTGATAGATTAGATGAAAGGTGTGAAAAAAAGAGAAGTCATGAATGACTCCAGGGTTTTGGGGTGGAACAACTGGAAGAAGGGAATTGTCGTTTGCTGAGATGGGAAAAAGCAGGTCGGGGCAAGCCCGAGAAGCCATTTCAATATTCAAACGGAGGTTATTTGGTATATGCATTGGGAGTTCTGGGCAGAGGTTGGGGCCTGAAATGTAAATTGGGGAGTCATCAGATGTAAGTGGTGTTTAAAGCAAAGTATTTTGAACTACTTGGAAGAAAGTCACTTAAAGTAATTTTATACCCATATTCTTATGGTGGAATTATACCACCTTTGTTTGGGGTTTCCCACCCAAAGTCTGGGCCTGCGTCTAATTTGTTTTCAAGTGTCTGGTCCAGAGGTATGCACCTAATAACAATGACCCAATAAATAAAGGATGACTATGTACGTGTGCAGTGTTGCATAGAGGTGTGAGTGGCATTTTGGAATAGAGAGGTCTGGGATTAACTCATGCCTCTAATACTTCCTAGCTCTATCAACATGGCATAATTTAATTTCTCTTTAATTTCTCTTCAGTTTTTCCCTCTGAAGTATGGGGGATAAAGACCTATTTCCTAGGACAATGAGATGATCATAACAGTGCTTTTGAAACCCCAAATGATGGCATAGTTGTTTTATTTTTGTTTTGAAAGCTGCACTGCCCAATACAGTAGCCATTAGCTATATAAGGCGATTTAAATCTACATTTAATTTAATTAAAATGAAATAAAAATCTTAAATTAGTTCCTTAGTATCACTGGCCACTGTGCCCAGCAGCCATATGTGGCTAGTGGCTATTGGACAGCACAAAACAGTACAATTCCATCATTACAGAAAGTTTTATTGGACAGTTCTGCACTAGCACATCCCTGAAGGACTGGGGACACACAGGTGAGGCTCCAGACTTCAGGAACCATTTCACAAACACATCCTGTGGTCACCAAAAGCCCCAGGCAAGAAAAATGGTTGGCCCGGGTTGGGTGGTCCTCCTGTGTCTTAGATGTCACATCCTTACCAAAGGAACCAGGGTCTGCAGAACCTAGGGGTATGGGGCAGGGCCAGGGATGCACCACCCCAGCAGCAATGACTTCTGTTCAGCCAGGTCCTGCCCTCTCTGCAGGTGGAGACCTTCCCCAGGGCTGGCCAGTGGGCTGGTCATGGGTGAAAAGGCTGTAAGAGTGGAGTTGACAGATAAGGAGATGCTTCTGCTCTATCTATCTCTTGGTCCTTCTGTCTGCCTGTTTGCTATGATCTGTAGATAATGCCCCTCCTGTATTGAGTAGACATCCCACAGAACGTTGTCACTCTTTGAAAGCTGCCGGCCAAGTATTTCTCTTTTCTCAGGAGCTCTTGGGCACCTCTCTGGCCTCCTCCCTTAGACCTGGGACCCTCAAGGCCAGGGATTAAGCCAATCCCCTCGGAGCTGGGGCTCCTGTACTGAGAGGCCCATGCTGCCCTACCACACAGGACTCCCATCTTCTTCTTTGGGGATGTTCATATCATGACCCTGTGGAGGCCTGTTAACCTATTCAAAGTTTGCCTAAAATGCAGTGTGAGCTTGGGGAAGTCACTTTACAGCTCTGGTGCTTCATAGTTCCTGTCTGTAAAATGGGGATAATGATATTTCTTGTCCAGCCTTCTGCTGAGTGTTGTTTAAGGGAGGAGTGGCATGAAAGTGCTTTTTATGCCATGTGGTGTCACCCAGGGTGAGTGCTTGTCCACTGAATGCCCCTGGAAGCTCTGTGGAGAAGCTGGGCAAAGATGATTTCTCTGTGCTCAAAATCACAGCCTGTGTAAGGGGAAAGCCAAGTCTTGATCACCTGTGCTACCTTGGAAGACTCAGCACAGTGCTTTCACTTGGGAAAACTGAGGCACAGAGTGGGGCAAATTTGCCCAGGGTCATGGTCAGAAATTTGATTCAGATCTCCTAATTCCTGGGCTGAAGCTCTTTAAGATCTCACAGTCCTCTGTTGTCTGGGATCTAAGGGTGTATCTGAATGCTGCCGCTTGGCAGCTATGTGATCTTGGGCCAATTAATGAACCTCTCTGAGCCTAAGTGTCCACTTTTGTGAAATGGTGGTAATAATAGTACCCAGGACTGGATACATAATTTGTGGGGACCAGTACAAACAGAAATTCAGGGCTCCTTTTTCCCTGTCTTCTTCGATTTCTCTCTCAACCTGTCACGCTGTTTATTATTCACTCTTTAATGTTGTGCTCCTTTGGGCCTGGTGATACCCACAAGGAGAGTGCAGACCTTCTCAGGGACGTGGGGGCCCTGTCTCATGACTGAACATGCAAACCCTCTCTTCCTCTCCCTGTGCCTGCATCCGGGCCCTGCCTAGGATGGAATGGTGGCTTGGGGTGGGGGTGGGGGGACAGGAGGGTAGTGGGGGAGGGGGCACAGTAGCTGAGAACCCATCTTGGGGAGGAGGAGATGGGGAGGTGAGAAAGGCAGTCCCATGTGTGTGCCAAGGCTCTGAATACCCAGCGCATACTTCATTGTTCCATTCACTTATGAAACACAATTTCAAAGATAGAATTATTAAGATAGAATTTCAAGAGGGTGATCATAAAGCATTGAACCCCAAGTGTGGAGCACCAGTCTGAGTAGGGGGCTCTATGCAGCTGCCCTGGTTACATGCCCATGAAGTTGGCCCTGAGAGCACCTAGCTCACAGAGTGTCTGTGCAGAAGTGATGTGCTTGACTCATAGTGAGTGCTCAGTAAATGTCAGCTGTTCCTTTAATGTGGTTATAAATTATTAAATATGATTTATTATAGATTTATTAAATGTGAGTTTGATGATGTCCCTGTTGTGGGAAAATATCTTCATTTACCTAATAGAAAGCTGCCACTTGCCTATAAGAACTCTCTTTGACATCATCTTTCTTGGTGCTTTGTTATGGTTAAAGTGGGGGGAAGAAACAGAAAGGAACAGAAATGAACCTTTTAAAATACTTACGCATCATGCATTTTTGCATTAATCCTCACTATAGTAAGTCATTCCTCAGTAGGCAAGCACCTTATTCTTGCTCTAACCAAGAAGGAAACCGATGCTCAGAGATTGAAAGAGGCTTGCCCAGGGACACACAGCTAATCAGCAGATGTGGGGGCTTGAATCTGGATCTGTCTGCCTCTGAAGCCTGAGTTCTGCACCCAATGCCCGGCGCCATGCTGGCAGAGCCCTCTGCCCCTGCCTGGGGCCTTTGTCAGCAGCTCATCTGGAAAGGGACCATCAGCCAAAGCCTCTCAACTCTCCTGGGATGGCCTCATCTGCTTCCCCCAGCTCCTTCCCATTCTTTTTGCTACTGTGCAGCAGCTGCTTCCTGTGCCCTGATGAGGGGCCCAAGGACAATGGGAAGAGGAAGGACTGGGTGGTAGGAAAGGGGCCAGGCATGGAGCTAAACAATGTCGTCTCTGCCGGTGGGTCCTAAAGAGCCGGAAGCAGCAACTGGTTCTCAGCATTATTATGGCCAGTGGTAAGGGCTGCTCCTGCTAAGATTCTCCTTCTATTCCAGGCACACCCTCCTCTGAATTGCTGCAAGCTTTTGTGCCTCTGCTGCAGCTAGTAGCCTTAGTTTCCTCATCTATAAACTGTGTCTTTAGTATCCACAACAGGGCCCCGTGCTGGGAGGAGCCTTCGGGGGCTGTTTGCTGAATTAAATTATTGGAGTAGATGAGACTCTAAAGAGCCTCCCAGCATTGTCCTTCACCTTGGTGATCCCATCCCTCCATCCCTCCATCCAACGCACAATCCTGCCCTGATGAGTCCCTACTGTGTGCGAGGTCCTCTGTGAGGCCCTGGGGTACATCGGTAATACTCAGGCTCTGCCCTGCAAGCTTTCCCAGGAAGCAGGCGATGCCACCCTCTTTTAGCAGGATAAGTACCACAGAAAGGTTTATAGTGTGTATGTGTGTGTGTGTGTGTGTGTGTGTGTGTGGCAGGGGGACATAGCAAGCCTGCAGTGACTAGGTTTACTTTAGGATGAGAATAATAATCCTGGGAGGAAAGAACTGTACCATGGGCTCCACTTCTATCCCCTTGCTCTGGGCTCTAGCCGGACAGGAGGCTGCAACTGGCCGTGGAAGGAGCCCTGGGCTGGGAGCGCTGGGTTTGAATTTCAGCCTCTCCCCTCACTAGCGATGTGGCCTTCTGCAAGTTCCTTTTCCTCTTCGAGCCTGTTTCCTCATCTGTAAATGGGAACTAACAATATCCACCTCCTGGCAGTGCCTGTGGTAAGGATTAAATTTAAATAGTGGATGTTAAAGGGCGTCTAGGGACTCGCTAAGTGCACTGAGTGGACAGGGAGGCCAGGAATTGGACTCTGAGAGATCCCATTTGAAGGAGAAAACTTGAACAGCACAGGCTGGAAGAGAAGTTGAGGAAGGGCCGTGTGTGTGTGTGTGTGTGTGTGTGTGTGTGTGTGTGTGTGTTTGAGTGTGTGTGTGTGTGCTCCTGCCATCCTGGCTGGGTGTTCGTGGATGAAGGAATAAATGGTGGGAGATGCTGAGTCAACAAGGCCACGTGAGGGACCCCTAGGGAAGGCTGCCTGGACCCTCCTGCGTTCTTTTCTGAGGGCACAGTACTGGCTCTGCGTGTCTAAGTCAGCCCAAGTCAGCCGCTCCAGCTCCACGGACGCCAGGCCCTCCGTACCTGGGAAGGCTGGCGCTGGGGCGAGAGCAAACACAGGCACGGCCTTGTGCTGCCCTCTGCTGGTGTAACGGACAAGTGCGCTTCTTAGATGGGGACAATTTCTGTTCACACACAGTAGCTTTCCTAACCCTGTGTTGGATAGTGGGGACACACAGACAAGAACATGTTCCTGCTCTTTGAAAGCTCCTCTCTGTGTGTGTGTGTGTGTGTGTGTGTGTGTGTGTGTGTGTGTGTGTGAGAAGGGGGAGAGAGAAAGAGAGAGATAAAGAAAGGGAGAGATGAATAAAAGTGTGATCAACACCATAATACAAGATACAGAAACAATAGGGATGGTATCAGGGAAAGTTTTCAAAAGGTGATGATCTTTCATTCATTCATCCACCAAATATTTATTGAGCACATAATGTATTTAAATCCCTAATACATTAGGGATGGAGCTACAACAGGGAACCAAATACACAAAAATTCCTGCCTGTGTGAAGCTTACATTCTAATGAAGGGAAACAATTAATAAATTAAGATAGGTAAATACATAGTGTTGGATGATGAATATTAAGGAGAAAATGAAGCAAGAAAGGAGAACATGGAATATTGTTGGGATAATTGCATCTCTTGTGGCAACATTTTAATAAAGACCCAAGGGAGAGGAGTTTCAGCTTCTAAGCAGGATTAAACTGGTACTGAACTTTCTGTCCTGTATAAATACCTAGCAAACTGGACAAATATATGAAACAACTATACAGATTCTGGACAACAGTTAGCACAGAACTATGATTCCTGACAGAAGGAAAACAAGCAAAGTGACCCCTAGCTTTCTGCCTGAAGACACTTTCTGACAGAGCAGGGAGGGTAAACCCAAGTAGATTGTAGGGGTCTTTTTGTGTTGAAGACAGAGATGTTGGCATTTGGAAAGGTTGAAGCACTAGAATTTGCAGGGAAGAATACCAGAGAGGAAGGAGATATTCAGAAAAAGAGCTCCAGAAAAATCTGTATAAGTGTCTCTCTTGAGTCTTTGTCTAAATACTAAGTTGTACACGCATAGGGTGCAACTCCATAAGTGTGGCCAAATAACAACTACTGAATAATTTCCAGGTTAACACAGGGCTGAGAGACATTCAAGTTCCAGTTGGCCAGAATGGAGAGAACCTGTTGAACACCTGTAGCATTCAACAGAGACCGCGAAAGGGTCATAGTAACAGGGCTAAACTAGCTGGAGAGTAAAGTCTACTCTAGAGGCACCCTAATAAAGCTTAAAAACAAGCCTCAAAAGGAAAAAGCTGATGCACAAGTAATTTTACTACTTACCAAAACAAAACAAACTCCAACATTCTTGAAAGGAAGGAAACAAAAATTCACATCCTCAATAATGGAACATTCACAATGTCCACCATTCAATAAAATGATTAGACCATGGAAAGGAGCAGGAAAATATGACCTATAAAAATCATTCTATAGAAATAGACCCAGAAATACAGAAATGATAGAATTAGCAGACACAGAATTTGAAGCAGTTAATCTAAATATATATTAACAGATTTAAATGAAAAACATGAACATCATGAAGAAAGAAGTGAAAGTTACCAAATGGAACTTCTAGAGTTTAAAAGTATAATATCTGAATTTAAAAATGCACTGTATAGCTTAACAGAAGATTAGATACTAAAGAAGAAAATATCAGTGAATTTGAACATATAGCAATAGAAAATATCCAAACTATAGCACAGAAAGAAAAAAAAGACTTTTTAAAAAAAGAATGGCACCATAATACTTGTGGGACATTATCAAGTGGTCTTAAGTATGTGTGACTGGGGTCTCAGAAAAGGTAAGGGCAGAAAAATATCTGAAGAAATAATAGCCAAATTTTTCCAAATTGAAGACTATAAACAATAGATCCAAGTAGCTCAACCAATCCTAAACAGGATAAACACATAGAAAACTATGCCAAGGCACATCATAGCAATTTAGCAAAAAACCAGTGATAAAGAGAAAATATTGAAGCCAGACAGAAAAGAAGACATATATTATATACAAAGCAATAAAGATAAGAATTATCATTGATTAATCATTAGACCAAAAGACAATGGCACACGATCTTTAAGGAGCTGAAAGAAAAAAAAAAGAAGTCAAACTGGAATTCTACATCCAGTGAAAATACTCTTCAAAATGAAGACAAAATAGAGACATTTTCAGATAAACAAAAACTGAGAAAATTTATGCCAACAGTTCTGCATTATAAAAAATATTCAAAGAAATTCTTCAGGCTGTAATAAAATAATACTAGCTGGAAATTTGGATCTATATTGAGGGATGAAGAACACTGGGAATATTAAGTGCAGAGCCATTTTTCTTAGCTTAAAAATTTTTAAAAGTGACTAAGGCAAAAATAACAACAATGTATTATTGTGTTTACAACATGTAGAATAAAATATATGGCAGCAAAAACTATGATGGAGAATATGGAAGCATATTGTTATGTTTCCTTCAATATGTATGAAGTAGGATAATATCGTTTGAAGGCAGGTTGTAGTAAGTTATAGATGTATATTGTAAACCCTAGAGAAACCACTAAAAGTAAAATATTCATGGTTAATAAGCTAATGGTGGAAGTAAAATGAAATAGTAAAAAATACTCAATCCAAAAGAAGTCAGGAAAAGAGAACAAAGAACATACCAAAATTTGAGAATAGTGAGTAAAACCACTTAAAAGAAAATTTATAGCTTTAAATGCTTGTGTTAGAAAAGAAGAAAGGTTAAAAATCAATCATCTAAATTTCTACCTTAACACACGATAGAAAAAGAACAAATTAAATAGAAGGAAGGAAATAATAAAAATATGAGTGGAAATTAACTTAATAGAAAACAATAGAAAAAAATTAAATGAAAGGCTGGTTTTCTGAAAATTTCAATAAAGTTGATATACCTCTAGCTAGAGCAATCAAGAGAGAAGGCACAAATTATCAATATCAGGAATAAAAGAGAGAACATCACTACATACCCTTGAGACATGAAGAGGATAATAAGATAATATTTTGAAAAAACTTTATGCCCGTAAGTTTGACAACTTAGATGAAATAGACAAATTTCTTGAAAAGTAAAAACTGCAAAAGCCTACTCAAGAAAAAAATAGATGACCTGAATATCCTTATATCTATTAAATAAATTAAATTTGTAATTAAAATATTTCCCCCCACCCTCCAAAAAATAATAAAGTAAAAGAAAATCCAGGCCTATATATCTTCACTTGTGAATTCTGTTAAACATATAAGGAATAAACAATGCTAATCCAATACAAACTTATTCAAAGAATATGAGGGGAGGGAAAATTTCCAGCTTATTTTTTGAGGCCAATATTATCCTGATATTTGAATCAGAAAAAGATATTATAAGGAAAGAAAACTACAGATCATGTTCTCTTATGAAAAAAGATGCAAAAATCTTTAACAAATATCAGCAAATTGAAATCAGCAACACATAAAAAGGACATATCATAATCAAATGTGGTTCATCCTAGAAATGCAAGATTAGTTTAATATTTAAAAATAAAAATGTAATTTATATTATAGAATAAAGGGGGAAAACAGTATGATATATGCAAAAAAGGCATTTGATAACATTCACCATCTATTCATAATAAAACCTGTAAGCAAATTGAGAGTATAAGGGAGCTTCCTCAATGTGATTAAGGGTACCTATGAAAAGCCTACAGCCAAATGTCATACTTAATGCTGAAATGTAGAATATATTTTCTCTTAGATTAGGAACAAAGCAAATATGTCTGTTCTCACCACTTCTATTCAACATTGTACTGAGGTCCTAGTCAGTGCCTTAAGACAAAAAAAAAAAACAACCCACAAAAAACTCAAAAAACAAAAACAAAAAAACGCATAGCTAGATATGAAGAAGTCAAATTACATTTACAAATGATATGATAATATAAATGAAAAGTCCTAAGGATTCTACCAAAAAACTATTAGAACTAACATATTAATTTAGCAAAGTCACAGGGTAAAAGGTCAATATACAAAAACCAATCGTATTTTTATCTGCTGGGAATGAACACAAAACCAACACCACTTAAAATAACATAAAACATGGAATATTTGTGAATGTTTCACAAAGGATGTGTAAAATTTGTGCACTGAAGCTATGAAATATTGCTGAGAGATCAAAATAAGACCTAAATAAAAGAAGATATGTACCTTGGTCTTAGACTGGAAGACAGTATTGTTAAGATGTCAATTCTCAAATTGATCTATAGATTCGATGCAATCTTAAGAAAAATGCCAGCAAGCTCTTTTCTTTTTTCTGAAATGGACAAGATGATCCTAAAATACATATGGAAATGCAAAGAATCTAGAATAGTCCAAAAGTTTTTGAAGAAGTTGGAAGATTTACACTGCTTGATTCCAAGACTTAAAGAATGTGACAGTACCCAAGATGTGAGCTAAGTGAGGGACCAAACCATGTGGAAATTTGGGGAGAAAGTATTTCAAGCAGTGAGAAGAAAAAATGCAAAGGCCCTAAGGAGGGAGCACATTTGGCATATTTGAGGAACAATGAGGATACAGTATGGCTGCAGCAGAATGATGTATGCACAGCATAGCAGGAGATGAGGTCAGACAGGTAACAGAAGGCCAGATCACTTAAGTCCATGGAGATTATGTAAAGATTAGGGATTTTGCTCTAAGTGAATTAGGGAGCCATTAGAGAGTTTTGATAGAAGGAATTACATGATCCCTCTTAATGTTTTAACAGGATCACTCTGGTTGCCATGTTCAGAATAGAATAAAAGGATGCAAGAGCAGAAGCAGGGAAATCAATTTTGAGGCTGCTGCGATAATGCAGAGATGATGTTGATCTGGATCAAGGTGAAGGTGGTGAGAACTGGTTGGTTTATGGACACATTTTGAAGGTAGAGCTGACAAAATTTGCTGATGAATCAGGCATGAGATATGAAAGAAAGAAGTTAATGCCTGAGCAACTGGAAGACAGAGTTGCTTATTATTGAGATGGGGAAGATGACGGAGGATTCATTTTGGGAGGGGTAGACCAAGTGTTTTGTTGCAGATGTGTTAAGTTTGAGATGTCTGTTGGACATCTAAGTGAATCTATCGAGTAGTTAGAAATATGAATCTGAAGTTCAGAGTAGAGATCTAGATTAGATATATATTTAAAGCCATGGGACTAGATTAGATCACTAATAGGATGAGTGGAAATAAAGGACAAGGGTTTCAAGAACTGAGCCCTGGTGATCCTCCAATCCCCAGCTTGGGGGAATGGGGGAAATCATTAGAAAAGTACGAGGGAAAGCTTTGCTGTGAGCAAAGGTGTGTAGGAACAGAGGCTACCAATAATGTTAGAAATAGGGGCAGGGGAGGTCATGAAGGGCCTTGAATGCAAGGCTAGGGGTATCACTGAAGGGTTTCTAAAAAGGCAGAGTCACAGTCAGATTCATGACTTAGAAAGATTACTTTGGCAGCACTGAGGAAATGAAATGGAGCTTAGGGTGGGGTAAGCTTGCAGGCAGGAAGACCAGGGAAGAGGCAAGAGCAACCACAAGGCCATTATATCAGGCTAGATCAGGGCCAAGATGGTCTACTGATCTGGAATTTTTCTGCCCCTGGGATCCTCCAACCTGGAGTGTCAAAGTCTCCAGAAATTCGTTTGCCAAAGATTCCACTTGGGCCTTGTTGGCTTGGCTTGCACCCAGAGAAGAGGAAATTTCTTAGGCCTCTGTCCATGGTGCTGATGTGTAATTCTCCACGTCCATCTTCTGCAGGCACATCAGGATTCCACCTCAGATCTCGGACTGGCACAGAAGCAGCAACACCAGCATCACCCCACAGATGGCCAGAGGCACAGAGGCCTTGGGTTCAGATAAAAGATAGTTTTGGGATGTGTGCCTGGCTCGACATCTGTTTAGATTTCCCCAGGTCACAGCTGTTTTCGTGGAATCTGACTGGCCAGACAGACAGAGAAAAGCTTCATATCTAGAGAACAGTAGGGCTCTGATCCAGTTACTTCTCTAGGCTCTTCCACTCCTGTGGTTGAGGCTGTTGGAGGTGGCTCAGGACTTGGCTAGCCCTTAGTCTTGTTTCTCATAGTGGCCTAGTTCCTACTCTGCTCAACAGGTGTCCTGAGCAACCTGTAGGCCTAAACTTTCCAGAATTTTGTCTTTGCATATTAGCTTTTCCTGAAAAGTGTCTTTCTGACTCCTTCATCTGACTAAGTCCTAGGTGTTATTCAGTGCCCAACTTAGCTGTACAGACATAGCTCAAAGATATTGCAGGCTCCATTCCAGACCACTGCAGTAAAGCAAATGTCACAGTAAAGCAAGTCACACAAATTTTTTAGATATAAAAGTTGTGTTTACACTATAGTGTAGTCTATTAAGTGTGGAATAGCATTATGTCTAAAACATGTACATATCTTTATTAAAAATATTGCTAAAAATGCTAACAATCATCTGAGGCTTCTGTGAGTCTTCGTCTTTTTGCTGGTGAAGGGTCTTGCCTTGATGTTGATGGCTGCTGACTGATCAGGGTGCTGGTTGCTGAAGGCTGGCATGGCTGTGGCAATTTCTTAAATAAGACAACAATGAAGGTTGCCGCATCAATTAACTCTTCCTTTTCCAAAAGAGTTTTTCTCTAGCAAGAAATGCTGTCTGACAGCATTTTATCCACAGTAGAACTTCTTTCAAAATTGGAGTCAATTATTCAAATGATGTTGTTGCCTTATCAACTAAGTTCATGTAATATTCTAAATCATTTGTTGTCATTTCAACAGCATTCACAGCATCTTCACCAGGAGTAGATTCCATCTAAGAAAACACTTTCTTTGATCATCCATAAGAAGCAACTCTGGCATTTTGTCCTTGCATGTTAACTTTTCCTGAAAAGTGCCTTTATGACTCATTCATCTGGCTAAATCCTAGGTGTTATTCAATGCTCAAATTAGATATACAGACATACCTCAAAGATATTGCAGGCTCCATTCTATTCATTCAAGTTTTATCATGAGATTGCAGCAATTCAGTAACATCTTCAGCCTCCACTTCTAATTCTAGTTCTCTTGTTATTTCTACCACATTTGCAGTTACTTCCTTCACTGAAGTCTTGAACTCCTCAAAGTCATCCATGAGAGTTGGAATCAACTTCTTCTAAACTCCTGTTAATGTTGATATTTTGACTTCCTCCCATGAATCATGATTGTTCTAAATGGCATCTAGAATGGTAAATCCTTTCCAGAAGGCTTTCAATTTACTTTGCCCAGATCCATCAAAGGAATCACTATCTATGGCAGCTATGGCCTTATAAAATGTATTTCCTAAATAATAATGAGATTTGGAAGTCAAAATTACTCCTTGATCCATGGGCTGCAGAATGGATGTTGTATTAGCAGACATGAAGACAACATTCATCTCCTTGTACATATTCATCAGACCTCTTGGGTGACTAGGTGCATTGTCAATGAGCAGTAATATTTTGAAAGGAATCTTTTTTTCTGAGCAGTAGGTCTCAACAGTGGGCTTAAAATATTCACTAAACATTCTGTAAACAGATGTGCTGTCATCCAGGCTTTGTTGTTCCATTTATAGAGCACAGGCAGAGTAGATTTAGCCTAATTCTTAAGGACCCTAAGATTTTTGGAATGGTAAGTGAGCATTGGCTTCAACTTCAAGTTACTACTGCTTCTAACAGGAGAGTCAGCCTGTCCTTTGAAGCTTTGAATACAGGCATTGGCTTTTCCTCTATGGCTATGAAAGTTCTAGATGGTATCTTCTTCCAGTAGAAGGCTATTTCATCTACATTTGAAAATCTGTTGCTTGGTCTAGCCACCTTCATCATTTATCTTAGCTAGATCTTCTGGATAACTTGGTGTGACTTCTACATCAGCACTTGCTGCTTCACCTTGCACTTTTATGTTACAGAGGTGGCTTCTTTCATTAAACCTCATGAACCAACCTCTACTAGCTTCGAACTTTTCTTCTGTAGCTTTCTCAGCTCTCTCAGTCTTCATAGAGTTGAAGAGGGGTAAGGCCTTGCTCTGAGTCCAGGTGCAGTGGCTCATGCCTGTAATTGTAGCACTCTGGGAGGCTGAGGTGGGAGGATTGGTTGAGCTCAGGAGTTTGAGACCAGCCCAAGCAAGAGCGAGACCCCCATCTCTATAAAAAAAAAAAAAAAAAGACCTCATTTTGGATTAGGCTTTCTTTCAGTTAAGGAAATGTGGCTGGTTGCATGTATCCAGACCACTAAAAACTTTCTCCATATCAGCAATAATGCTGTTTCACTTTCTTATCTTTCACGTGTTCATTGGAGTATTACTTTATACATATATATATATATATATATTTAATTTTATTTCTATTGCAGTAGAGTTTTTCATTTGCATTCACAACTTGGTTAACCATTTGGTGCAAGAGGCCTACCTTTCAGCCTGTCTTGGCTTTCAACATGCTTTCCTCACTAAGCTTCATCTTTCTAGCTTTTTTTTTTTTCCTGAAGTATAATCTTTATTTAATTTCTAAGTTATAAACCATTGATTGTATCTCCTTTTCCTCTTCTTTTTTTTTTCTTTTTTTTTCATTTCAGCTTATTATGGGGGTACATAAGTTCAGGTTGTATACATTGTCCATGTCCCGCTCATCCCCCTGAGTCAGAGCCTCAAGCGTGTCCATTCTCCAGACAGTGCGCCTGGCACTCACCATGTAGTCATACCTCCATCAGTTAGAGAGGTGCAACTCTTCCTTTCACTTGAACATTTAGAGGTCATTTGTAGGGTTATTAATTGGCCTGATTTCAATATTGTTGTGTCCCAGGGAATAGGAGGCCTGAGGAGAGGAAAAAAGATAGGGGAACGGCTGGTAGGTGGAGCAGTTAGAACACACACTACGTTTATCAATTAAGTTTGCCATCTTATATGGGCGTGGTTCATGGTGCCGCAAAACAATTATAATAGTAACATCAAAGATCACTGATCCAGATCACCATAACAGACATAATAATAATGAAAAAGTTTGAAATATTTGGAGAATTACCAAGATGTGACACAGAGACATAAAGTGAGCATACGCAGTTGGAAAAATGGCACCAATAGACTTGCTCAGTGCGGGGTTGCCACAAACCTTCAATTTGTAAAAAAAACACAATATCTGCAAAGTGCAAATAAGTGAAGCACAATAAAATGAGGTATGTCTGTACCTGGTTCCAGAAAGCCTTCCCTGACCCCTCCCAGGTTGTTTAGGTGTCACTTCTTTCTTCCCTCTTCTTCTTCTTAATTGACACTATGGAGAAAATTGGCTTATCTATAATCTTTGCTCCTGACATTGTCATCATTGGTCCTTGTATAGATCTCTTTCTCTTCTTCCCTCCTTTCCTTCCTCCTGTCTTTTTTCCTTTTTCCTTTCTTCCTCCTTTCTCTCTCCCTCTCTCTCTCTTTCTCCCCTCCTCTCCACACACAAAAACACACACACAGGAACTCACAACTGAACCCAATCCAATAAGTCACATCAACAATAATTTGCGGCCGGGCATGGTGGCTCACGCCTGTAATCCTAGCACTCTGGAAGGCCGAGGCGGGCGGATCGCTCGAGGTCAGGAGTTTGAGACCAGCCTGAGCAAGAGCGAGACCCTGTCTCTACTAAAAATAGAAACAAATTATCTGGCCAACTAAAAATATATATAGAAAAAAATTAGCCGGGCATGGTGGCGCATGCTATAGTCCCAGCTACTCGGGAGGCTGAGGCAGTAGGATCGCTTAAGCCCAGGAGTTTCAGGTTGCTGTGAGCTAGGCTGACGCCATGGCACTCACTCTAGCCTGGGCAACAGAGCGAGACTCTGTCTCCAAAAAAAAAAATAATAATAATAATAATTTGCATTTAAGTGTCCTGTCCCTTTCTCCATCCCCAAGTAAACACCATCCAGAAATTTGTACTTGTAATTTTTTTGGTTTTTAAAAATATATACATATCTAACTTATTTTTGGTTTTAGTTTTTATTGAAATCTATAAAAAGGGTATCATGCTGTATGCAATTTTCTGAGTCTTGCTTTTTTTTTTTTTTTTAACATAATGTTACCAAGATTCATTCAAGTTGTTATATGGGCTGTAGTTCATTCAATTTTGCTGGTATATATAAAATATTCTTTTGTGCAAATATATTACAATTTATTTATCCATTTTCCTGTCAATGAGCATTGGAGTTGTTGCCATTATTTTGCTATTACAAATAGTACCGCTGAAAATATTATGGTACATTTCTCCTGGTGCATGTCCTCTTGTACATTCTCTTTCTCTCTCTCACACACACCCCCACACATGCACATCTTGAAGTGGAATTTCTGGGTTGTAAAATATGTGAAAATTCAACTTTACAAGATAACACTAAATTGTTTTTCAAAACCGTTATGTCAATTTACATTCCCTCCAACAATATATAGTAGAATAGTTGGCCCACATTCTAACACTTGGAATTGCCAGATACCTTAATCTTTGTAAATTAAATGGGGGTAATTGGAATTTCATTATAATCTTCATTTTTATTTTCCTCATTACTAATGGGGTTGAGCCAATGTTTATTGAAGATATGGTTTCCTTTCCTATGAAATGTCTAATCCTGACTTTCATTCATTCTTCCTATTGTTTTTCCTTCTCTGAATGATTTGAGGCATTTTATAGATTCTTGATATAAATCCTTTGCTGATTATCTGTTACAATTATTTTCTCCCAATTTGTAAATTCTCTCTCTTCTTTCTTTAAAATGTCTTTCATTAACAGAAGTAATTGTTTTAATATAATTCGAGTTATTAATCTTTTCTTACATGATTAGCTGTATTTTGGGTCAATTGTTTAAGAAATCATTCCTTAGGCCAAAGTAATACAGATATTAATCTATATTTTATACTAAATGCTTTAAGATTTTTATTTTCTCTTTTGGTCTTTAGTCTATCTTGAGTGGATTTTTTGCATATGGGGAAAAACAGGAACCCAATTTTAGTTTTTCCCTGTCTATCATATTATGTTGTAGGTCTGTTTTGGGAGTGTCTATTTTAATCCATATTAACCAGTTGGCCAATTTGTGCCATCACACTGTCTTTTTTTTGGCGGGGGGACAGGATCTTACTTTGTCACCTGGGCTAGAGTGCAGTGGCATCATCATAGCTCACAGCAACCTCAAACTCCTGTGTTCAAGTGATCCTCCTACTTCAGCCTCCTGAGTAGCCGGGACTACAGGTGTGCACCACCATGCCCACCTAATTTTTCTATTCTTTATAGAGACAGGGTCTCACTCTTGCTCAGGGTACACTGTCTTAATTACCGGGATTTCATAATATGTTCTGATAGATGATAAAACAAGTCCTTCCTTCCTATTTTTCTTCTTCAGAAATAATTTGTCTATGGATTTTTCATTTTATGTGAGCAATCATATCACCTGTGCATATGACACCTTTATTTTTCCCTTTCCAACCATTTATGCCTGAATGTCTTTTTCACTTATTAGGGCTGAAGTTTTCCCTTTGTTCTCTCTAAGCTCCTGTGCTTCCCTCAATCACAGGACTGATAATATGTATTATTAATGTGTGCTTTCTTGTCTATCTCCTTTACTAGCCTCAGAATTCCCTGAGGACATAGATTGATTTGTCTCTGAATTCGTAGTTCTCAATAAATCTTGGCCCAGAGTGAATGTTTGGGAGTAATAATAATTATTTATTGAGCACTGTGCTATGTATTTTACATAAATAATTACATTTAATCCTCCTAACAACACTGTAAGATGGGTGCAATTATTATCTCCTTTTTCAAATGAGCAAACTGAGACTCAGAGAAGTTAAGCAACTTGCCAAAAGACACAAAAGACACAGCTAGAAAGAAGATGAGCTTGGATTCGAACTCAAATTTGATTCTTAATACTTTTCTGTTAATCACCATTCTTCAATGCTTCCCTAGTGAATTAATGAGTGAATGGGTAGGAGGAAGGATCAGGGTGCCTCCTTCAGTCTCTAGGTGCTTTAGGAAGATCTCTTGCGGTCCCTCTTGCTCTGAAGAGGTTTGAGCACAAGGCTACTGGTTCTGGTTACCTCAGGAAGTCCTAGTGGTCTCCCCTGCAACATGATGAGGCCCATTTTATATTCTGCCCCCCTCCCCAGCTGTCCTTGGGAGCAGTGATATGCTAGGGGTTCATAGTCTGGCAGGGCCATCACAGTGGCTGGTATCCTGGGACAGCCCTTATCAATTCAGGCAATGTGAGAGGTGGCCTAAGGCTTTTCCTTGGGTCCAAGGAATGACCAGGCAATTCTGATTCCTCAGGGATCACAGGTTCATCTTCTACTCTAGCGACCTCCCCAGACTTGGCGGCAGATGGCTTGTGAGCCTTTAGCTTGGGAATTCCTGCTCCTGAGGGAGCAGTCCCTCAACGGCCAGGCCTGGGCTTCTAGTTTTGACTTCTAAGAGGTTAAGGGCTGCCTCCTTAATCTCAGGCTGTGCAGCTTTTGAAGGACAGGAATATCCAGACCTAAGGTTCAGGGCTCATATTAATGAGCCTGGTCTAGAGCCTAAGGGTGGTCAGGGGTGGGAGGAAATGTTCCACTATCTATAGCAATATCTGTGCCCTATAATGCTATGGAATAACAGCTATATCTTGTTCAGAAATCCTAAAATATTATTGGGGGAAGATAATTCCATCTCAGACCTAAGATACATGCTTTCTGCAACTGCAAATGAGCATTATGGTTAGCATTGAGTTCCCTGGAAGCCAAGGCACAAACAGAACCACAATAGATAACAGCATTTCATTTCATGAAATCCACTGAGTCCCTTAAGATATTAATATGTGTGTTGAATAAGCAGTTCTTTAGTCAAATAAACCTGAGAAATACTGCATATACTACATCCCACATCCTGTTTGAAGATTCCTAATGGTATTAAATAATGAAAGGTCTGACATATCTTGCAGCAAAATTTAATTTTTTTACTCAGTTTCCCAAGTTTATTTGATCATGGAGCCCCTTTCTCATGGAAAATTTATTAACATCTTGCAAGAAGCCAGCATTTTGAGGAGTTCATTTCGGAAAATGCTTATTATTTACATAGTTTTCCTCATCACACACGCATTTTTTTTTTCCTGATTCTAAATTCTAAGGAAAGGCCACACATATCTCTGTTTCCCTGTGGTTTGTCTCTGTCTGCTGGTCTGAATCTCTTCCTGTCCGTATGATTCTTTGTCAATACCCACGTCCTCAGGAATTTCTTTAAGTTTGGGGGGCCAGGGTAGGGTAAATTGACCTGGTAGAAACCCACCTATGGTGATCTAACAAGTTTAGTGAGGTGAAGTCAAAATGAAGCTTTGGAGGTGAGGATAACTGTGAAGTCCATCAGGAGTTGGCCCAGGAAATCTGGTGAGAGGGGATTATAAAGTACAGCAGTGTCTCGAGAGCCTTCCCCGAGTATGAAGTGATTTGTACTACTTGGAGACAGCTGTGATTTTAGCCAGTTGACTCTGATGACCCCCTTCCACATTTCCCTGTTCACTGTTTCGGGGGAGATGGGCTTGCAGGGCAGAGAGAAGGATTATGCCAAGAGATGCAATGGTTCGAGGCCTGCAGGTCATTCTGGACTTGACTTCAGCCTCTGTTCTTTTAGGGACAAGAAACTGGGGCCTTGAAATAGGCTGGTCTTTTCTTGATTCCCCTGGGCACACAGAGTCCCCATCCCCTGCGTCAATACCTGCCTGAAGGGTGACTATCTCCCCCACCAGACAGGGGGCTCCTGAAGGGCAGGGCCAGCTTCCTAAGTCTTCCTGGGATCCCCAGCACCCAGCATGGTGGGGAAAGGGCACCAGAAAGTGCTTGGCCACTAACATTTACTGGTAGCTCAGGTTTCCTAAAAGGTTCCACAGACATAATCTCTTCTGGGATTTGCAGCAACTCTGCGAAACATGTCAGGAATCGTCATCCCACTTCATAGCCAAGGAAACTGAGGCTCAGACAGGTGAAGTGATACATTCCACTTCACACTGTTGGTGATCTACATGCTACATCGTGTCTGCCGCCTCTGGAGGGATCCACGCCGAGGCTGATTTCTTCCCACCCGGGGACTCTCAGGGTAGGGGGATTCCTAGTCTGGGTAGGGGCAGGGAGCTGCATCTGGTCTTAGCGTCCTGTGGTTCTCTCTCCAGTGCAGTCTGCCCCATTTGGCCAGCAGAGGGAAGCCCTGAAACACACAGTCTGCTAAAGCTCAGGAGTAGTTTAGGTTCACCCTCAATAACGTGATCAGAGCATCAGTGGAATTCTAGGCAAATAATAATGACTGTCATTTACTGAACACCCACTATGTGCCTGAATTATGATTATATATATTATTTATAGTTCTTAAAACAGCTCTGCATGGCAGGGATGGCCGTCTCCCTTTTCCAGATGGGGAAATTGGCTCAGAGATTAAATCACTTGCCTGAAGCCATGGAATTGGTAAATGGTTTCACTGGGATTTGAACCGGGTCTACTGGTTCCAAAGGATTGGTGCCTGTCTCTTAGCAGGCCCAGGACAAATACTGAATGAAGTCAGGGAAGGTCTTCCTCCCTCCCAGCTATCCTACTTCTCCAGGTCACCGCCACATGGGGCTGAGTGCACATTCCCAGCCCAAGGAGGGGATCATCCTGCTCCCTGCCTCCTACCTCCCGAGTCTGTCACTGCCCGATGTCTCCCGTGATAGCTTCCTCTCCATTTTTCCTGAACCTGCCTCCAATACTTCCTTTCCCCCCAAAGCTGGGACAGGAACCAGGTGCTTGGGGCAAGATCCTGGGAGACTGACTGGCCTAGGTCCTGACCTCTGGCCTCTGGCCTTACTGGTCATCCTGGTCTTGTTGCTGCCCACCCTGCACCCACGTGCTCATAGAGCCCACTGCCCTAATATCAGCCTCCATCATCTCTTGCCAGCCCTCCTCGCTGATCTCGTGCCCTCCAGTCTGCCTCCCTATAATAATCATATTCATGGGGATCTACTTCCCCACATTAATCCCCCCATAACGGCCAGAGTGGGCCTCTCGGGCAATGCCTCCATTCCCTGAAACCTTCCAGTGCCCCCCATGGCCTCTAGGGTAAAGCTCCAAATCCTCAGCCTGGCCTGGGCCTGGTCTGCCTCTCCAGGCTCTTCCCTCGATCTGTTTCATCCTCATGCCCACTGCTCTGGCTTTATGCAACAACTGGCCAACTGTCCTCTGCCTCTGTGGCCTTGCCCACCTACACTACATCCCTGCTAGGGGATGCTCATTTATCTTGCCAGACTCAACTGTAGTGGCCCCTCTTCTGGGGAGTCTCCCATGTCTTTCTCTCCCACCTCAGCTGGAACAAATTCCTCCTCCACTCCCCTCCCTATGGTCCCAGCACTGAAAATACTTGACTGCCTCGATCTGTTCTGTGTCTTTCTCTCCTGCTCATCTTTGAGCTTCTGGTGGCAGAGTCCATGTCTGAGATACCTCTGTGTCCCCAACCGTTGCACTGGGCCTGGCACATAGTAGTAACTTAGTGGGTGTCTGCTGAATGCCTGAACTAGACCTTGGATGGCTTCACTGCTCAGGCCCATGGCTTCAGGTTCCTGCTGCTCCAATCTCTAAAATTTGCAAAGATGTGTGAAGAAAGGGCTAGCCTCAGTGTCCCTGCTGGTCAGGCTCCTCCTTCTTCCAGATACCCTTTCATAATTAGGGCACATGTCCCACATTTCTAGCCCCTTCCCATGCCCCCCCCTTCCCCACCCCCCTGACACACACAGCCAGAGGGAGATCCTGTCTGAATTCTGTCTTGGCATAAGCTTTGAGGCACATTCCCTCCTTCCTTCCTCAATCACTTCCCTCTCCAAAAATCTGCCCGCAAGTCTTTATAAAATCTCTATGCGTTACTCATCCTGGCCTCCTCACTACTCATCCTCTGTCGCTGTCATTTATCAGGAGAGAAGGAGAAAGAGAAAGTGAGGCTGGAGATAGGAGAGGGTGAGTCATACCTTTATGTTCCAGGGCTTCCATCTTTCTAGTGAAGTGGCGAGCACTGATGAAGCCAAAGTAATTCCTCCTCTTCGGCACTTGCTGCTGGGAAGCTGGGAAAGGGACGAGTGATTTTCTGTTGGGAACCTCAGCATCTCCCCAAGGGAGGGTCCTCACAGGCAGCTGGAGCCAGCAAGCCCCAGGCTTTTCTTTTTTTCTTTTGGTAGAACTTAATTCACACTTTCTGTCCTTGTCTTGTCCTCTGCCACTCACAGACACGTTTGTAAAATGTGTGCTTTGATTGTTTTGTCATCAGACACTAACCATGTTGTGGAGGGATCCATTTTTCACTCCGTCGATGCTGATTTTAACTGCCTGGTGTAGTTTGAAAGTTTTGATCACTGGTCAGTGCCAAAGTCAACTCCAGATACTGATTCCCACCTCTGAAAATAGCTGTTCCCTCTCTTGTGATGGTATTCTCTTGAGCATCACAGATTCTACACATCTGTTAGATCAAAGCAAGCATGTGCATCCTGGGGAAACTGAGACCCTGAAGAGTTCCTTTGCCCTGTGTTACTCATGCACCGCCACAGTGAAACACTCAGGGCAGACGGCAGTAAGTTCACTGTCTGCTGGGGGTGACAGGCAGGCCACATGCTGTCCTGGGTTCTCCAAAGTCCTCCAGCCTCTGGGGTCACTCTTCCTGGGATGAATTTCCACACGTGGTGGGAAAACTAGCACCACCCTCACAATCAATGTTTTCAGAGATTCTCAAGGGATTACGTTTCTCCTGGTGACCTCTTGGTCTCCTTGTGGTGGTTTGAAACATGTCTGCATACACTTGGATACACTTCCTATCAAGAGGTGAAGTCTAATTCCCCTTCCCTTGCATATGAGCCAGGCTTAGTGATTTGCTTCTCTGTTTTAATTAAAGAAAATAAGGGGCCACTAGAGGCATTGTAATTATTATGGAAGTTGTTCGTTAGAAATATACATACTAGAAATTTAAACAAGAATTTAGAAATTTCCTTTTTTTTTTTTTACTTTCTAACAGTGTATTTTATTATTCATGACATGTAAAATACTTGGAGTGTTTTAAAAAAAAGCCTATTTATCTTGTTTTATTTTTCCCCAAAATATTAAGGGGATACAAATGTTTTGGTTACATGGATAGCTTTTGTAATGCTTGAGCCAGGGCCATAAGTGTGCCCAAATAGTGTTCATTGTACCCATCAGATAAGTCTTTGCTCCTCTCTTCCTCCCACCACCCTGCTTGATTTATAATGACTTTTACTTCCCTCTGTACAGATGTGTGCCCCTTGGTTAGTTCCAGTTTATTGGAGAGTATGTGTGGTGTTTGTTTTTCTACTCTTTAGATACTTCACTTAGGATAATGGTCTCCAGTTCCATCCAAATTACTGCAAAAGGCATTAATTCATCCTTTTTATGGCTGAGTAGTACTCCACATTTTGTTAATCCACTCATGAATTGATGGGCACTTGGGTTGATTTCACATCCTTGCAGTTGTGAATTGTGCTGCCATAAACATTCAAGGGCAGGTGTATTTTTTTGATAAAATGAGCTCTTTTCCTTTGGGTAGATACCCAGTAGTGGAATTGCTGGATTGAATGGTAGATCTACTTTTAGCTCTTGAGAAATCTCTATACTGTTTTCCACAGAGGTTGTACTAATTTGCAGTCCCACCAACGGCATATAAATGTTCCTTTCTCTCTGCATCCGTGCCAACATCTATTTTTTTGTACTTTTTCATAAAAGCCATTCTCACAGGGGTAAGGTGATATCTCACTGTTGTTTTAATTTGCATTTCCCTGATAATTAGTGATACTGAGCATTTTTTTGTGTGTTTGTTGGTCATTTGTCTATCTTCTTTTGAAAAACTTCTGTTTGTATTCTTATATCTTCTTGTTGAATTGCCCTCTTTACTATTATATAATGGCCATCTTTGTCTTTCTTTATCCTTGTTAGTTTAAAGTCAATTTTATCTGATATGAGAATGGCTACACTTGCTCTCTTTTGGTGTGCAATGTTTTTTTTTTCATCCCTTCTCCTTGAGTCTATGAGAGTCCTTGTGGGTTAGATGTGTTTCCTGGAGATAGCAAATACTTGAGTGGTATTTTTTCATCTGTTCAGTCAGCCTATGTCTCTTGAGTGGGGCATTAAGACTGTTCACATTGAGTGATAGAATTGATATGTGGGATGCTGTTCTGTCCATCATATTTGGGAGCCCACTGACTTCCAGAGGTGTGAGGGAAGGAGAAACAAAACCCCCATGCTTTTTGCCATGCTCCAAGCCTCTCTAGGGTTGATCTCTACCCATATCTTGCTCCTTCTGGTTCTGCTCTGCAACTTCCTCCTGTAGAATCTATGGTAGGTTCTGGCACTTTTCCCTCAGAATTACACCTGATCTATGTTTTTTTTTTTTTTCTTTTTCTTTCTTTCATCTAAAACTCTTCCTTCTTTCTGAGACGATCTGGCAGCCAATGTCTCTGGTCAGCCATCTTGAAATTTAAAAAATGTGATTTGCTTCTAATAAACAGAAAGAAGTGGAAGAGACGCTGCTTGATTCAGGGGACTAGGTGGTCATTAAAGACAATTGAGCTTCTGTCAGGATCTCTCTGTTTGGAAAGCTGCCATGCTGTGAGGAAGCCCAAGCCACATGAAAAAGCCATGTATAGGTGTTCTGGCCAATGGCCGCAGCCAAGGTCTCAGATGACATGTGAGTGAGGAAGGCTTTGAGGGGACTCCAGCCCCAGACACTCCCTGTGTCCTGGGAGTGCTGTCTTGTTCCTTTGCTGCTGGGCTCCACACACACCATTTCCCTTCCTCCTTCACTTGGGCAAAGCATCAGCAATGCAAGGCGAGTGTGTGCGGCGGGTGATACGGAAGGTTTAGGGCCACAAAAAAGCGTTGCAGTGAAGACCAGAACAAATGAGAACTTAAATTTGAGTATTAGACTTACTTGAATGAAAATTCATAGGCATTCCCCATCACAGGGAATTTCTTACAGTCTTGCCCACACTTGGGCAACAGCTGCCATTGCCTTGGGCCTCTCGTTCACCCCGGCCCTGGGTCCTCCTCTCCTTTTCTTAGTTACATGAATTCTTGTCTTCATCTGCAGAGCGATCCAAAGGTTAGATTCTTAGTCCACAAACTTAGGGCTGTAAGAAAACAAATGTTATTTCTCCACATTTAACCTTATTTTCTCTTTCCAAATCCCTTCCTATAGGCGGCAGAAATGAATTTCAGTCACTTCAGGGTCTCTGCACCTCTTCTTGCTGGGTGTCTTAATCCATTCAGGCTATTATAACAATATTCTGTACCATAAATTGGGTGGCTTATAAACAACAGAAATTTATTTTTCACAGTTCTGGAGACTGGGAAGTCCATGATCAAGATACCTGCAGATTCGCGATCTGGTGAGGGCCCACTTCCTGGCTCATAGATGGCACCTTCTCACTGTGTCCTCACATAGGGGAAGGGGTGAGTGCCCTCCTTATAAAAGGGCATTAATCTCTTTCATGAAGGTTCTTCCCTCATGACCTAATCACCTCCTAATATCATCACATTGTTGATTAGGTTTCAACACATGAATTTTGGAGGACAAAAACATTCAGACCATTGCACCAGGCTGTGTCAAATTCTGAGTCCCCAGAGCTGGTGGGGCTGAGGTTCAGGGTGTTCATTCTTGTGGGCATGTCCTGGACTGTACATGGTTCTATCTCTGACAACCCTTAGTTGTCAGTTCATGGGGGAGGCTGCTGTGTCATTGCTCAGCTCTGACCACAAGCCTCTCCAGATCCAACTCACTCCCAGCTCTTCCTGAATCCCTGGGGTGCACAGGACACTCATTTGCTCCCCTGCCATGAGGCTGTAAAGACCCTTCATCCTAGAAGCACCGTGCAGCCCCTTCTGCTCCACCTTCCTTGAGCCATGGTGGGCTTTGCTGCTTCCCTGGGCTTGACCCAGGAAAGACACATGTCCTTTCTCACTCTCCGAGCTCCCTGTGGAGGTAACAGGGACTCCTCAGTCCTCCTCTCTTCTTCACCTCTGGCTGTTTCTCTTTTTCCCCTGCTGCACCACTCAGTTCAGTTCTGGTCTCAGCTGGGAAAATGGCTCCAACCGATTGTGTATTTCTCCAAATCTGCTATTTATGTTATAGAATTTATGCTCCAAATCCTTCAGGGCTTAGGCTTTGGAAGTTCGAAAGCCTGGGTTTTTGCAGCTCAAAGTCTTGGCTTTTGAATCCTCAAATCAAGAATTTAACTCTGGTTGCAAAGAACTGCAAGGCCCAGCTGCTGGAGTCGGGGTTGGGAAGGGAGGGGGAGCCATGTGCAGAGATAACAAGGAGTCCTGGGAAGCAAACACCTTACACAGTGATTTAAAGTCTGCTCACTTCACATCTAACCTACAGCCAGGGACGTTTTATTTCAAAATTTACTTCTTACTGTCCTTTTCTGACTGAAAGAACATTATCTCCCTAAAAACAATTCCATCTTCTTCCTCGGCCAGTTAGGACAGATTGCAGATGACTGTTTCAAAACACTTTCCCCATTCCCCGCCTCCCTTGCTGTTATGTAATTATAAACCTGTGCAGCCAGAGCTATGGTGGCGGCCAGCACTAGGGACCCCAGGGGGCAGAGACTAGTTGCAAGGGTGTGCTGCAGAAGGCTTCTTGGAGGAAGTACCATTTGAGCGGGAGTGCATTCCAGGCAAAGGTTGTCCTGGGCACAATGAGCAGCAGATAAGGGACACAAGGGTGGCCTGCAGGAGATGGCTTGTCCTAGGCCTGGGAGGCAAAGGGTTTGGCTTCCATCTTGAGGGCAAGAGGTATGGGCCCACTGAAAAGTTCTAGGCAGGGCAGTGCCAGGATTCAAACACTTTGTCCTCGTTCTGGTATTTGCTCATTCCGTTCTTCCCTCCTGAAGTGCCCAAGGCCATTCTCTTCCTTGTATGGGAAGAATTTCTGGCTTCACTCAGCCCAACACCCTATCTCCTTCCCCTCTGCTCTGGCACCCTGCATCTCACAGCACCTTCTTTGTAGTGACCCTGAATCTGCAGGTCTCGGAATATCCTCTTTTCTTCCTCCCGGCCTTTGCTCTTGCTGTTCCCTTCCCCGGGAACATGTCTCATGTCCCTCTCCGTCTCCCTCTGGTGATCTTTTAGGTCTTGACTCTGGAGTTACCTCCCCAAACCATACCCAGGCCCCTAGGCTGAACCAAGGTGCTCCCTCTGTGCTCTCATAGATGTTTCTGATCTGTGTTTCCTCTAAAGTGTCCCAAAGGGGACCCCAGCCTAACATCTGAGCTGTAGGCTCCCTGGGCAGGGTGGTGAATTGCTCCCTGGGGTGGATTCCTTTGGCATAGGGAGCAGGGAGGTGGCGTTGGCAGAGCTCCCAGGCATTGGAGTCTGTTTTTGATCCAAGGGTCAAGTTATAAAGAATATGATAAGATTAGTGGGTAAATAATTAGGTTGCTACAACTGAGGGTTTGGCTCCAGGGAGGGAACCCAAACCTCGTTCTAGGTTGTGTGGGCCTAGCTCTGGTCTTGGAGTCAGAAGATCTGGGTCCTAACCCAGCACTAGTACTGATTTGTCATGTGACCCTGGCAAGTCCCTTCCCCTCTCTTGAACCTCAGTTTCCTTATTTATGATAGATATTGTAAGGATACTATAGATACCCTCATCTATAAAATGAAAGGGCTGGACTAGATGATCTGTCTCTGTGTGTCTGCCACAAATGTCCCGGAGAAGTACCATGTTTAGTCTGCTGGTAGTACAGAGACGAACCAGACCCCATTCCTACCTTCATGGAGGACATGGTCCAGGGGGTGTCAGACTCATAGTGAGATGGTTCTAACACTGTGGCAAGGGGGAAAAGATGGGCTTTGTGGTCAGATTCACCTGGGAAAGTCCTGGCTGAGTCACCTTGAGAAACTGTCTTTACCTCTCTGAGCCTCAGTTTCCCCTTGGTAAAATGAGGATGATGATTCCTGCCCATGGAGGGTGTGTTATGAAGGTTAAATGATAAAAATCAACATATCTAAAGAATCTCCAGGCATTATTGTAGGGATTGCAATTATCAAGAGAGGCCTGTGGAGGCTCTCAGAACGGACAGGGAGGGTGGACTGGGGGGCTTCTCAGGCTGGGCCTTGAGGGATGAAGAGGAGCCCCCAAGGAGGAGCTTTCCACCCACACTTGCTGTGGTCTTCACAGCTCTGCCCACCTGCTACTGGAGGCTCCCAGTGCCCTCAATATTGCTGGGCCCCAACTCCTGCTCTGCTCTGTCTCTTCTCTCGACTGTCTCCAGGCTTCTCAGGCTGGCCACTGTTTCCTCTCTTTTCTTCTACTCAGGGCAGCCTCCCCTCTGTCCAAGGCCTGTCTCCTTATGCCCTGAGAAAGAGCCAATGTCCGCCTTGGTTCCCCTGAAGCCCTGTCTTCACCACACCCCACTCTCATTCCCCTGCCCCACCCGGGCATGGCCAGTGTTGGCCTGTAGGTCTCCTGTCCTATGGCACGTTGGGACCTGGATCCATCTCTTAATCCCTTCTTCTCTCCTGCATTCACAAGTTTGTTTCTTTCAGCATTTAGACATGCTCAGGTCTCCCCATTTTAAAAGTGGAGAATCCTGCCCTGGCCCCTTAGATGCCCCTCGGCTTCTCCCCTTCCCAGCCATGCTCAGAAGAGTTGCTGTTGACCTCCATTGCCCGCATTCCTTACCTCCTGCTCATTCCTCTGCCCACTGTTTTCTTCTTTTTTCTTTTTTCCTATTTATTAACAGCTTTATTAAGGTATAATTGACATACCAAAAACTGCACATATTTAAAGTATGCAATTTGATGGATAAGTTTTGACATGTGCATACACTTATGAAACAATCATTACAATCAAGATAATGAGCACCCATCACCCCTAAAGTTTCCCTGATACTCATTTAAAATCCCTCTCTCCTGTCTCACATCAAATCCACTGTTTTCTGATTTGTGACCTCAGAGTCATTCCCCTGACATGGCTCTGGCCCAAGCCACCAATGCCGCCCCACCTCTCCCATCCAATCCACGATCTTTCTCTGAGCACCACCCTTTTACTAAAGCTGCTTAGCTACCATTACCAGGCTGGACAATGTTTGCTGTACACAGAATAAAGAGCCGTTCCCAGGGCAGGGCCAGAGGCTCAGCGGGGGAACAAAGGCATTTAGCAACCTTTTGCAGTCTTTGGAAGCTGTCCTAAGCCTAAGTACTGCCTAATTGCCTGAGCTGCCACAGGGCAGGGGCAGGGCGCACAGGGTGGTATTACTGTAACCTGAGCCTGGTAACTTGATCACTCGCCCTGACCTGCACCTGTGCCAGCTATCATTGGGTTGTCCTTGTTGGAGACCAGGCCACCATCCATAATCTAGCCTATCTTGCTAAAGTAGAGCCCTGTTCCCTGAACTAGAGAGAAAGGAGTCTCTGAGGGCATTGACTTAGCTCCTTTCCTGTCCCCAACTGATGGGGGGCCCAGCCCCTGCTTGCTCACTTCCAGTGCTGGAGAGCTCACTATCTCATAGCTCAGAGGTACCTGCCTGGCAGATTGGTTGTGTAATGGACCTGTGAGTTTCTCTTCCCTTATTCTTTGTGTGTCTCCAGGCAGTGCTGCATGTTGGAGAGTTTTTTCCTCACTGGGTCTGATACCAAGCCTGTTATATTTTTGATGAGTCCCAACAGTTGGCTCAGTTCTGCCTTATGGCTCTGGGGAAACCCAGTGAAACCTGGAGCACTTCTTTCTATGCATTTGCAAATTAGATCATGGCACCTAATCTTCACAAGAACCATGGTTGGAATGGGTGGTATGTTTTAGGGGTGGGGAATACCTAGAGCACTTGTTTTCTGCATTTTTATAACAAGTGCTTTGCTTTTGCTTAAACTGTATTTGTGAGGGATGCATTAGTGGGAGGCCCTTGGAGATTATTACGGATTGGGTTAAGACACCATAATTGTATGCATCTGTAGCCCTTCCCCCACTCTCCCTCCACTGAACGGGGTCCAACCTTGCCCCCTCACGCTCCACTCCATTCACCAGGGGTCATATCGTCTTTCTTTCATTTTATTTTGTGCTTTCTATTTGTCCCACCTTCTCTATATTTCTTTTTTTCACCTTTCTTGCTTTCTTTTGGGTTGATTGAATATTTTCTTATTCCATTTTCCACCTATAATTTGAAAGCTGTTAAGTTATGTTCTTAAGTGGCTACCTAGAAGTTCTAACATTCACACTTCACATATCAAAGTCCAAAGTTAACATCAATATTTTAACTCCTCCTGAATAATTATGTACAGTACACAATATTTGATAATAATAAATGATTATGTTATGGATTTGTACATTACTATACTATACTTTTTATACTTAGAGTGTACTTCTACTTATATAATTAAAAAGCTAACTGTAAAACAGCCTCAGACATGTCCTTCAGGACGTATTGCAGACGAAGACATTGTTGTCATGGGAGGTGACAGCCCCAGGCATACTACTACCACTGAAGACCTTCCAGTGGGACAAGATGTGGAGGCGGAAGTTAGTGACATTGATACTCCTGACCCTGTGTAGGCCTAGTTTAATGTGTGTGTTTGTGTCCTAGCTTTTAACAAAAAATGTTAAAAGTACAAACAAAATAAAAAATTTACAAGTAGAAAAAAGCTTACAGAAGAAGGATATAAAGAAAGAAAATATCCTTGTACAGCTGAATAATGTATTTGTGTTTTAAGCTAAGTGTTATTACAAGAGAGTCAAAAAGTTTAAAAAATTAAAAAGTATATGAAGTAAAAAAATTACAGCAAGCTGAGATTAATTTATTATTGAGGAAAGAAAAAAATTTACATGAATTTAATGTAGGCTAAGTGTACAGTGTTTATAAAGTCTACTGTAATACATAGTAATCTCCTAGGCCTTCACATTCACTCACTGCTCACTCACTGACTCTCCCAGAGCAACTTCCAGTCCTGTAGGCTCCATTCATGGCAAGTGCCCTATGCAGATGTATCATTTTTTATCTTTTATACCTGCGATCCCCAACACCTGGTGAGTCTGCAGCCTGTTAGGAACTGGGCTGCGCAGCAGGAGGTGAGTGGCGGCCCAGTGAGGGAAGCTTCATCTATATTTACAGCCACTTCCCATCACTCACCACCCACCCTGCCCCCAGTCCATGGAAAAAATTGTCTTCCATGAAACCAGTCCCTGGTGCCAAAAAAGTTGGGGACTGCTGTTTTATACCATATTTTTACTGTACATTTGCTATGTTCAGATATGCTTAGATACACAAATACTTGCCACTGTGTTCCAGTTGCCTACAGTATTCAGAACACGAACATGCTGTGCAGGTTTGTAGCCTAGGAGCAATAGGTTATGCCGTATAGCCTAGGCATGTAGCAGGCTATACTATCTAGGTTTGTGTAAGTACTCTCTGTGATGTTCCAACAATGAAATAATCGCTTAATGATGCATTTTTAGAATCTATCCCTGTCATTAAGCAACACATGACTGTACATATACATACTCTATGTACATACATATGATATTAATATATGGATGGATATATTGTTATATATTACATACACATACATACCTTACATATACATATTTATATCTTTATTTTTTCTGAATCATTTGAAGATAAGTGGCACTCAACATGATACTTCATTTCTAAATACTTGAGCTTTCATCTGAAGTATGTATTTGAATGTTTTACAAACAAAAATTACAAATTTATCACCCACCTGGACAAACAGAGCATTTATTCAGAATTCCTGTTCTCCATTTCATGCTCATTGAGCAACTTCACATAGGATCGTGTGGTTCCGACTGGATGGAAGTGTCTCTGCAGCTGGGTCCTGGAGCATGAGTAAGATGACAGTGTGAGTGAAGGCACCGAGGCTGGAAAAAGCCTGCAAGAAGAGGACAGAGAAGGCAACCTTGTGGAGCAGATAGCTTAAATCACCCCTTGGAAACACATTTAGAGGTGAGATGGGGCTGGGCTGTCAGGCAGGGAAGGCCAACTAGGTCAGGTGGGTGATGGGGAGGTTTTGTTTGTTTTGCCTGACAAGATGTTGGCAGAGGTATTATTCTGAGGTGTACTCAACTTCCTTGGGCGAGACCGTGATGCTCTGGTGTTCTGACAAGTATCTGTGGCTATTACGGGTTGCCCCCTGGTCACCTCTGACATTAAGAAGGAGTGAAAGGCTAAGAAAGATTCCTGCCACCAATGGGGAAGCCAGGAGTACAGTCACAGGGCCATGGTAGAGGCAGGTGGCCTGGGGTGGGGACAGTTGACCTTTTACTTGAGCTATAGCAAGAGGAGCTGGAAGTCAGGCTCCTCAAGTTGTATCCTGGAAAGTCAAGCTGGGCTGCTGAGTCCAAACAGAATGGGCCATCAAAGAGGTGCAGGAGCTGAAATAAGAGGGATGGAGGAATCAAGAAAGATAAGTGTAAGGGGTAGAAGCCAGTGGAGGAGGGAGGGCCCAAGAGTACAGTCTTGCTTGGGGAGCTATGGAACAGAGCAGAGTGGGTCCAGGAAGGCCCAAGACAGGTGAGGGACTTTGATGCTGTGCTCGCGACAGGAAGGTTGGGTGGATGTATCCTGAATAGTAACAGAGCAATGGCTTTATAAAGCAGAGAAATAAAGGTAAAAGATCTCCTTTGACTTCCTTCCATCTTCTCTGTCCAGAAGTGGGGCTTTAATTTGGAAAGGATACAACTGACTTAGTAGAGGTGTTAGGAGAGTTCTGGTGAGCAAGGAGGTTGTCTCAGGTAGAAGACCTGCTCAGTACATTGTCAGTAACACAAAGCTGGACTGGGGGCAAGAATCACTGTGATGAGTGACCAAGTATGGCCTCAAAGAGGTCATGAGAAGCCAGAAAGGAAGGCTAAACAACTAAGATGATACTTACTGGGGAGAAGTACAAAATCCTGAGCAATGGTTCAAAAGTTCACCTATAGGTATTTTGGGATGGAAGGGACATGGTTTGTCAACAACACATATGAACAAGATTGAGGCAGGCTTAACTCAACACAAGCCAAGGCAGAATTCAGCCAGGAGCAGAATTTAAAGATCTCTCCTCCATTTCTAGCCCAGTGCTGTGGGGACCAACACTGTGCCAGGCCTGACAGTCCTGTGGTCTTTTGTCTTCTGTTTCTCACCCTCCCTACTCACCTTGGTGATGCCACGCACAGCAATTAGCTGCTTGGTAAATCCTCCCTGAGCTGATTGAGATATAATGAGTCTAGATGTGGGTGCCCTAATCCAGTTGTTAATCTTTCAGAAATAACTCCAAAGCAGAAGGGAGGAGGCAGTGGCTGATGACAGAAGCCAAAGGATCAAGCTATTTTGTCTCATTCCACTTCAGTGAGTGAGTTCCTTCACATGCTTGAGGCCTGGAGGGAGTGGTTTGCCCTCTCGTGGGGTGCCTGCCTGTAGGGGTTCTGCCTTCCCAAAGTCCTGCGATACGGGCAAGCAATGTGGGTATAAATGCTCTGCAGAGGGGATGTATCTCTGTGCTCTGCAGGTGGGATGTGTACTGGAGATGGCTGGAGGTGACTAATGGGAATCCTGGCATCTTCTGGGGTGCTTACCAGTTGCCTGAAAGGGGACAAAGTCAGATCCCCAGGCTGGTGGGCAACTTTCTGTGTTCTCTCCAGCCTGTAAGCTTTTCCAAGTCCCTCTCAAATCCCTAAAATACCAGGTGGTGCAAAATGATGGATGAAAACTAGACTCTTCTGAGAAAGAAGCCAGAGCTGCGATTCTGTGTCCTCTTCAGCTCCTGTGGAGAAGCAGCCTCCCATGCCCCAAGTGAGCTCTGAGGGCAGGTGATTTCTGGTGAACGTGGAGAACATCAGGATAAAAACCTTTCCTGCTCCTCCTCCTCTGCCTCGCTCTTCTCATGCTACCCACACAGTTTACTGGATCTGATCCATCACCACGGTGTTAATCACCACGTAGGCTATTGGCCCCTGAAGCAGACTTCCCTGGCTGTCCTGCAACGTGCCTGCCCACTTCGTCTGGTCTTCCACGTGCATCCCTCCTTCTCCACTTGGATGTAATCCTGGTGGAACCACTCATCGAGATGCCTGCCCTCCCTGGCCCAGGTATGAGCACATGACTCCAGTTGGACCAATTAGGGGTGTTTTTCTTGGATCCTGAATTTTGAGATGATTTTTCCTGGCAGCAGTGTCCGAGTGAGACTGACCACGAGTTCCTGCTGTCTGTATCCCCAGAGAACCCTTGATTCTTCCCATTTCTGAATGGATACAGTTCCAAAACTCTACTGCCGTTCCAGGCTCCATCTTGTGTCAAAGACTTGAGTAACACGTATCTCCATGTGGACGGCCCCTCCTCAAACTCACTGGGCCAATCTGCTGCTATCATCTCTCACCCCCTCCCTCTTCAGACCTGCTTCTTTTCTAGTCTTCTCTTTGTCAGAGAAGAGCACCACCATCAACTCAGGCGTTCAAGTCAATAGCCTTGAAAACATCCCTACTTCTTTCTTTTTTTTCATCTTCCACCTCAATCAGTCATTAAAATGGATGTTTCTTCTTTCTTAATATGTAGTATGGACTCTCTCAAAATCCAATCTCTACCCTAACCACAGACCTGTGAATGTCCATACCCATCCTTAGCTCCTTTCCTCCAACTTCAGAGGGCGAGGGTTCCCCCCTCTTGTTTAAGGCCACCCCTCCACATGTGCCATAGACTCCATCCCTCCCACCTCCCTTGGACTTGTGTCATTGGTTATCCCCTGTCTTCTCTATTTTCTGTGTTCTCTCCAGCCTTTAAACTTGCCCAAGTCCTTCTCAAACCCCTAAAACACCCACAGCTGGCACCTCACACCACATTCCTTCCAGACATCACCCAAATCTCCACCCTCCACTTCTTATCCGGGTGAGTCTTGAAAGAGTTGTCCACACACCCTGAATGCTCTTCTATGCCAACACGCTATAATTATGCTTCTACCTCTATTTCCACTGACATGGTGCCTTCCAAGGTCACCAATGACTTCCTAAATCCTGAATCCTAGGGATACTTGTCATTCTTGTAGATTTCTTGGTGGCTTGGGACTCAGTGCTCGTCTCCATTTCCTCTTTCCTTCAACTAGTATTTATTAAGTGCTGGGGAGATAGCAGTGACAGAAGTCATGGTCCCTTTCCCCATGGAGCTTAAATTCTAGTCAGGGAGATAGTGAACTGAACAAGCAAGTGAAAATATGCTGAGAGTTATGAAAAATAAGTGCAAGTCCCCGCAGAAGTGCAGAAAACAGATAAGCACAGTTTTGTTCAGTAATTCATACAACGATTCCTGCAGGAAGTGATGTTTGAACTGAGAGATGACTGAGATTTTTCAAAGAGAGAGGAAAGAGGATTCCTGGCTGAGGAAAGAACACGTGTGAAGCCTGAAGGCAAGAGGGAGCAGATCGCCCTGGAAACCCCAAAGTTGGTGGGGGGAGAAGAGGGTGAAGCAGAGTGGGGAGTGGGAAGGGGGCTGAGCAGTTCCATGGGGCCATATGAAGGACTTCCTCATTTAGCTGAGGGGCAAGGGGAGCCATGGAAGAGATTTAAGCAGAGGAGTGACATCGTCAAATCTGCATTCTGGAAGTACTACTGCCTGCAGCATGGGGTATACATTTGAGAGAGTGGGTTTGGGAGGAGCAGTCAGGGGACCACTGCAGTAGTTTGTGTGAACATGATAGTGGAGTGCACTTAGGAAGTGGTAGTGGGACAGAAAGAAGCGGATGGATTTGAGAGCTCATTGGAAAGTACAGTCTACTAAACACCCTGACAGACTGGATTGAGAGGAAATCCAAATTCTACTGGACAAAAGGGGTGGATGGTGAGGCCACTTCTTAAGGTGTGGTACACAGGTGGGTAGCAGGTTTGGTTTGGGGTAAGAATGTTGGACATACTGAGTTTGCAGTGCCTGGGAGACAGCTGAGTGAAAGTGTCCAGCCAGGGTGTGGATAAAAGTAGTTCAAAGCAGTGGTTTGGGCAGAAGATATAAACTTGGGAATGGCTTGAGTATAGGTGGGAGTAGGGAATTGCCTCCAGAGAGAATGCAGAGGAAAAGGCAAGGGCTTGAGACAGAGCTCTGAGGCCACCAACATTTGATGGTCTGGTGGAGGGTGTGGTAGTCAGCCTCTCAAAAGGCCCCCAATGGTCTCTGTCTCCTGGGATTCTCCCCCTTGTGTAGTTCCCGCCACATTGTGCTTGAGTTCATCCATGGGACCAACAGAGTATGGCAGAAGTGATGACATGTCACGTCTGAGATAAATGGTAAAAGACATGTGGCTTCCTTTTTGGTTGTTCTCTCATGCTTTTGCTCTTGCAGATCTCTTGCTCTGGGGGAAGCCAGTTGCTACATTGCGAGAAGCCCCAGAGAGGGAGGAACTGAGGCCTCCTGCCGACAGCCAAGTGAGGGCACTGAGCAGTGGATCCTCCAGCCCTTCCAGATGACACCAGCCTTGGCCAACAGCTCAACTACAACTTCATTAGAAACCCTGAGCCAGAACATTCTCCCAAACTGCCCCCTAGATCCTGACTGTCAGAAATTCTGTGAGATAATGTTTGTTGTTTCTAGCTGTTAAGTTTTGTAACAATTTGTTATACAACAACAGATAACTAATACAGAGAGGAAAGAGCCAGCAAGGGGACTGAGAAGGAGTGGACAAAGAGGTAGAATGGCCATATGTGCTTCTGCATGGAGAGGCTGTGCAATGGTTAACTTTATCTGTTAACATGACTGGGCCATGTGGTCCCAGATATCTGGTCAAGTATTATTCTGGGTGTGTCTGTGAGGATGCTTCTAGATTAGATTAACTTTGAATGGGTAGACTGAGCAAGGCAGACTGCCCTCCCCAATGTGAGTGGATCTCTTCCATTCGGTTGAGAACCTGAAGAGAACAAAAAGGCTGAATAGGAGGGCTCCGCCGTCTTACTGCCTTGGAGCTGGGACATCACTCTTCCTGTCTTTGGCCTCGAGCCTACTGGCTTCTAGACTGGAACTACACCACCACCTCTCCTGGTTCTCAAGCCTTGGGCTGGGACTGACTGCCAAGCATGGGACCTGTTGTTCTCCACAGTCACACGAGTAAATTCCTTATGATAAATCTGCCTCCCTCTATGTATTGATCCTACTAGTACGTGTCTCTGGAGAACTCTGACTGATACAGGCTGCTTCTTCCCCATTACATCTGGGTAACATAAATAGTGCTGGGGAAAAAGATAAAGCCAAGAAGGGTGGCCAGCCACTGTGACCATCCCTGCCAGACTCTGCTGTGATAGTCTCTTGTCAGTTTTGTGACGTCGGTCGTGTGAACTCCTGCCCGCTCCTCGCCTCCCCACTGCTTTGCTGGAGCTGGAGCTTTCTTTGCCCTTTGACTCTGGGTTGTACCCTCTGGGCAGACTTAGAGAATTAGAGAAGGCCGGTGGAGTTTGTCTCTAGGTCCCTGCCTTCTGGGCCTCAGAGTTCAGGACCCTCAGGCTCCTCCCAGTTTCCAAGGACCCCATTCCATAAGCTCTGTCTCCTCACTTTGGGCTCCATCACCGGAATTACTCAGACTACCCTCCTCCCTTTCCTGTGTAATTTTCCCTCGGGGCTTTCAGCTCTGTCCGAGGACTTTCAGCCTCAGTGATTGTGCAAATCTAGAGACTGAAGTTCTCTTCCGTATTCTTTCAGAGACTTGCTAGCCAGGTCCCTCTCCTCCCCAGGACTTATCCATAGACCGAAAGACTTATTGCTAAGGCCTTCAGCTCTGAGCTCTGTAATTCTGATGGTAGGAAACTGATTAATTGACCATAGGCCAAAGAGCTGGGGGGTGAGGATGGGGACATTGTCCTGCATGCACCTGGAGACAGCAAATTTGAGGGAAGGATTTTGGGTTCTGAAGGAGGTTTCAGGGGCTTCTGGCAGAGAGAGCTGTCTTTATTCCAAATGCTGTACCTGGCAACTCTGGGCAACAACCCTACTGTGCTACCAAACCAGAACCTTCCCTGATGCTGGGGAGGGTTGGGTCCTGGGAGTTTGCTGAGATGGCAGCTGTTGGTCGGCTGGGGGTCAGGACTCTGAGGTCTCCTCCCAGCTCCACCAAGACCCTCCAGGTCATCTCAGCAAGAGAAAGTGTTTCTTAGCCTGGGGCCCTGAAGCTGGGAATGGGGTCTTCTAGCAGTTTCCATTCAAAAGGCAAAAGGGAAGTGGCACTACTTACTTTATATCTCCTTTTTTAAAAAATTTTTTTAATTTTATTTTTTTTAGTGTTTTTCTTTTTTTTAAATTTCAGCATATTATGGGAGTACACAAATGTTTAGGTTACGTATATTGCTCTTGCCCTCCCTCTTCGCCCCCGAATCAGAGCTTCAAACGTGTCCATCCCCTAGACAGTGCACATCGCACTCATTATGTATGTATACACCCATCCCCTCCCCCCCATCTGCCCAACAGCCAATTAATGTTATTCCTAAATGTGCACATAGGTGATGATCAGTGAAACCAATTTGATGGTGAGTACATGTGGTGCTTATTTTTCCATTCATGGGATACTTCATTTAGTAGAATGGGTTCCAGCTCTATCCAGGAAAATACAAGAGGTGCTATATCACCAATGTTTCTTATAGCTGAGTAGTACTCCATGGTATACATATACCACATTTTATTAATCCACTCATGTATTGATGGGCACTTGGGTTGTTTCCACATCTTTGCAATTGTGAATTGTGCTGCTATAAACATTCGAGTGCAGATGTCTTTTTTATAGAATGTCTTTTGTTCTTTTGGGTATATCTCCTTTTTTTTTTTGTACTGAAAGGAAAACATTTTTAATTTGGCTTGTTGGCCCCATACCTTATCTACCAGTGTATATGCTATTTACAAACAGAAATGTTTTATAAATCTAACAGTAAAGTATCTCTGCAATCTCTTTGATAAATCCTGGTACTCTATTTTAATTGTATATATTAATCTGAATAACAGATGCATATTTTAATTCTTAAGGCAGGTGGTAAACTTTCCTACAGGTCTTGTGAAACTTCATCTTGCCACGGGGCAAATCATGTTCACAAAATGTAATAACACTTCATTTTTTGAGGTTAATATTCCAGTGAGATGGCTGATTTCTCACCTCCCTAATCTCTGAGAATGCTCTTTGCTCTTCTCCGGGGCTCCTGCTACTGTGACATTTTAGGAAATCCCCAGGAGATTGCTGGGGTGAAAAGACCGCTTCTGGCTCTGCTTAGCTCAGATGGGTCTCCTTGGAGCCATGAGTGCATCATAACTGCCACCACCACTGCTGCTGCGATGTCTCCTGTGGGGCTGCTCCGGCCACCGCTCCAAGCCCTGCACACACCACCCCTCCAAGGGGGTGTTTCAAATTTAGCATTTAAATCGTGAGACAAGATGTCAAACAAACCAACAATGTAGAAAATAGTATAACAGAAACCTACACACCTACCTTCCAGATTTAACAGAGGTGACTGTTTTGCCCTGTTTCAGATGTCCTTCTCTATCTTTAAAAGCAATCAAATGCTAGATACAGCTAAAACCCTACACTGATCTCCTGTCCCTGTTCCTTCCCTGTCTCCACAAAAGTCTAACCTGAAATTGGCATGTGTTGTTTCCATGCATGTTTTTATACTTTTTCTACATATGTGTGTGTGTGTGTGTGTAATGCATGGTATTGCTTTTTGTGTTTTAAAATTTCACATAAATGGTTATGTGCTTCTGCAACTTCCTTCCCCACTCCCACCCCCAGCTTTGTTTTTGAGATTTCTCCATGTTGATGTATGTAGACTGGTTGATTCATTTTAACTGTCATGTGGCATTTCGTTGTAGGGATTGTTCAGGTTACATATCCTCTTTCCAACTGAGGGAAAGATTGGATGTTTCCACTTTTTCTACCATTACAAGCACAGCTACAAGGAACACCCTAGTGTGGTTTCCGGGTGCAAGCATAGGAGTTGGGTGAGTGGCTAGAAGAAGAATTGCTGGGTGGTGAGTTTTGTGCTTCTGCAAATTTACTGAGTGTTGCCACATTGCTGTCCAGCTCACACTCTTACTAGAAATATATGAGGGCTTCTGTTTCTCCACATCTTCAACATGTGATACTGTCAAACTTGAAGATTTTTGCTAATTTGTTGGACGTGAAAAGGACTCTCATTGTGGAGTAAATTTTCATATCCCTGGTTTTTAGTGAAGTTGAACATTGCCCCATGTTTTTAGTCATTGAAGTTTCTTCTATGAATTGCCTTTTCATACTTTTTGCCCATTTTTCTGTTGGGATGTTTGTCTCTTGCTTATTATTTGTAAATATTTATATATTTTGGATACTAATTTGTTGTCAGTTACATATTTTGTGAAGATCTTATTCAGTCTGTGGCTTGTCTTTTAATTTTGCTTATTATGTTAATATATCTTTTGTCATACACAAATTTCAAATTTTAATGTGGTGAAATTTATTGATTTTTAATGTGGTCAAATACATCCATTTTTCCCTTTGATATTCTCCTAAAAGTTTTAAAGCTTTAAAAACCTAAAGACTTAAACAAAATTTAATGTTTAGGTCTTTAATCCATTTGGAATTTTTGTGCATAATATGAAATCGAGATCTAATTTTCTCCATTTCTATGTGGATAGTCAATAATCATTGCACCATCTACTGTATATTTCTCTTATTCTCACTGATTTGTAATGATACCTTTGTCATATATGAAGTTTCAATATCATTATTAGTCTTTCTGTCCCATTGTGCCATTACTACACTTTTTCATATGATGATAGCTTTAAAATTAAAGTCTTGATATCCCTATAGGGGCAAGTCCACTCTTGTTCTTTTTCAAATTTTTCTGGCCACATTTAGACTTTTATTATTCCATAAAAATTTTAGGATCATCTCATTAAGTCCCACAAAAATTCCTGCTGGGATTTTGTCTAGAATGAAACTGAAGTTATGAATTATTATACTTTAGGAAAAAGTGCCATCTTTGTGATCCTGAGTATCCTCTTGCATGGATTTGGTATATTACTCCATGTGTCCACTTCTCTAAACCTCAGTGGCTGGTGAGCTGGGATTAGGTTTCCTTCTTTAACAAGCTCACAGGGTTTTGTGAGAATCCACAGAGACTATGCTCAAGAAAATGTTCTCCAAAGTCTTCAGTTCTGCACATGTTTGCTGAAGCCTTGGCATGTTATTAAGACCTATCAATTTCTGGCCCCTGTCTCTCTGAGATTAAAATTCGTGAGAAATAGTCCACTTCTTTTTGCTAACAAGTTTCCTGTGCTTTTTCTTTCCTCTTAATTTATTTTTATTTATTTTTATTTTTTTTGAGACAGAGTGTTGCTTTGTTGCCCTGGCTAGAGTGAGTGCCGTGGCATCAGCCTAGCTCACAGCAACCTCAAACTCCTGGGCTTAAGCGATCCTACTGCCTCAGCCTCCCGAGTAGCTGGGACTACAGGCATGCGCCACCACGCCCGGCTAATTTTTTCTATATATATTTTTAGCTGTCCAGATAATTTATTTCTATTTTTTTTTTTTTAGTAGAGACGGGGTCTCACTCTTGCTCAGGCTGGTCTCGAACTCCTGACCTTGAGCGATCCACCCGCCTCGGCCTCCCAGAGTGCTAGGATTACAGGCGTGAGCCACCACGCCCGGCCTTTTTCCTCTTAATTTAATTCAATAAGCACTTCCTGACCCAACTGTGGATCAACTTGTGACTTGCCATCCCAGTATGTCCAAGACTTTGCCGATTTTACCGCTGAAAGTCCTGTGTCCTGGGAAACTCTCAGTCCCAGGCACAATGGGATGGTTGGTCACTGGGTTCTGTGCCGAGCCACGGGCCACCAGAAAGTTGAATTGGATGAGCCCTTGCCTTTGAGGAGGGGGAGGGGTCTTGGAGGGCCTTTGGGGACTGAGATGGAGGATGAGTGGAGGGAGGTTTGTGGACAAATGTACTTGTATACAGCATGCTAAATGCAGGAGGGGAATCACAAACAGCCAAGCACAGCAGTGTGGGGGTGGAGGTGGGCTCAGGGAGGGCTTCCTGGAGGAAGTGCATTGGGTATAGTATTAGGTAGGCAGAGACTGGGGGTTAGAAGAGAGAAAAAGTCAGTTTTGATTCTCTCTCGGCTGCTTTCAAGACTCCCACCCACCTAGAATTTTGGGCTAACTCTGCTCTCTTTCTAAGAAGTCAGATCCTTTCAAATGCCATATCTTAGAGTAAGATGGGATCTTATCCAACCCTCTCATTAAACAGATGGGTAGACTGAGGACCTGAGAAGGAACCTGATTGCCTAGGATCACACAGTGAGTCCATAGCAAAGGTTATCCTGGAATTCAGCTCTCCAGCCCAATACACTGCCCAGAACACCTCCAAACTGTTCACTCCAGGGACCTGATCCTTGCCCCTTAGCCAAAGGCCCTCAGGTGTCTCTGGAAGCAGATGCTGGCTTGCCTTACTGGGACAGTACCTGAGAGGAACATGGCCAGCTTCCAGGTCTCCTGATTCTGCCGATCACATTCCACAGACCTTTCCCTTTCCCTGCACTTTATACACACCCAAGCTCAGGTGCCAGGGGCAGCTGGAATTACACCGAAACAAGTGTATCTCAGGGGAACAAGAAGTACAGAAGGCAAGGAAGCCTAGAGTCTAGGCTAGAGGCTATCTCACCCATTCTCTTTTTATGAATCACCATCCATCCATAAACAACTACGGGTATGAATATTAAGCTAAAATGTACTGAGATTTCAATGTGAGAGCCATGTACTTTAGAAATGTTATCTCATTTAATCCTCCTTAACCTTATCAGGTAGATACTATGATAACTTTTGTTCCACAGGTTACCAACCTGAGATTTAGAGAGGTAAGAAACTTGCCTAGGGTTGGATTTGCATCTCAGGCCAGTCAGAAACCCAAGCTGATGCTCTTGACCGAAGCTCCTGCCGTCCCAGGCAGCTAGCATGTCTGATGAGGAGGCACAGGGGCCCGCAAGGCTTCTACAGTGAGTGGCCTGCATGCTAAGGGCCAGGCCCCTGCGAGCAGAGACTGGTGGAGCTTTGTATCTGGAAGATGCCAAATGGGCTGGACAGGACAGAAGGGGCGGGCTGAAGAGCCCACCTGCATAGGGAAACAGGCCCCCCTACCTGGGCTGCTCTAGAGTGGGGCAGAGGCCATGTCTGCCAGAGGTCAGACTGCCAGCTGGGCTAGCTGTCCCCAGCGGAACCAATGGAGAAAGTGCTAAGTCATTATCCCTAGTAAGGGGTAGGGGGAAGAAAAAGGAGGAAAGAAGAGAAGAAAGGAGAGCAGGGGAGGGAGAGAAATGAGGAAGTGAATCCTTTTGGGATGCCAGAAAAAGTTTTCTCTGACGTGCCAAACACACCCCTCAGGCAAAACTGGTTCTGAAGCAATTGAGAACACCCATATCTCTTTCCTTGGCATCTGGGAAATTGTGTATTTATGGGAATTCATTCCCAAGCTTCATGGTTCTCTGGAACCAGGCTGCAAGAGCTGCCCATTGACTCAGGGTTTATTGCATTATCAGTGCAATAAAATGGGATTAGCACATGTATTTGGCATCAGCATGTAAACCTCACCCTATCTTCTGAACCTTGGCACCTCAGCACCTTCCCACCCACACAGAGCCACATAACCATATGTCATAGCTTGGGTTCCCCCAAAATTCAGAGCTGGAGGGAAAGGCTTGTTTGCAGATAGTGCACCCAGGGGCTTGGAGTGAGGGGCTGGGAAGAGCCTGCAGGGAAGAAGATGAAGCTGTTACCTACAGAAGATGATGGCTAGTCACGCTGGGGACCCTCTGAAGAGCTGAGCAGAAGGTACCTCTCTGGGTTGCCTGCCTGGGATGTGGGAGAGTATTTATTTATCCACTCTTCTCTTGTTTTCCATTGATCGGGGGTTGCCTAGCACCCTGGCTGGAGCAAGAGTGTCTACCCATGCTGGAAAGGCTGAGCAGGCTACTCCCATTATTCCACTTGGCAGCAGCAGGGAAGTCCTAGGGCAGAAAGCAAGAGATGAAGTGCCAGCAGGCTACACCTGTGTGCAGCTAGCTGCTACAGCAATGTTCAGGGCAGAAGGTAGACTGAGGGCATGTGAGATACAGCATGAAAGTTGCTGGAGCTGATATGTTGCTGCCCGACAGGGTTGTATTGCTCGCTGCACAGAGAAAAGCCAGTGTACTGAGACAGTGAGGTTGCAATGGAAAAAGAGTCTATTCTGCATATCGCTATGTGGGGAGATAGGAAAAAGTTTCTCTAATCTGCCTCCCCAAGAATCTGGGAGACAGGGTTTTTAAGGAGAGTTTGGCAGGCAAGGGATTAGGCAATTAGGTTTGTTAACTGTGGCGAAATTATAGGGGTGTAGAAATCATCTTCTTGTGTTGTTTCCGTCCCTGGGGTCACGATTCCAGCTGATTCCGTGTCTTGGTAAGGGCTGCTTTTCTGGGTGGATCAACCAATTCACTGGAATGCAGTGCCTGGAAGATATCTTAAAAACTACCTTTAGGTTTCAAAAAGGTGATGTTATCTATGGAGAAAGTTAAGAATCTTTATGGACACCAGCTATGGGGAGAAAGTTAACAATCTCTACGACCACCAGCTGCATGGCTCCAGAGTGGCAATTATAGTGACTAATTATTATCATTATTTTTAGCTAGGCCTGTGCCTTATTTTTAGCTAGGCCTTTACCATAGTTCTCGCCTTGTACCCCATTACTGATTTGTGTAAAGGGCAGTTTCAGACACCCTGTGGTTTGCACATTGGAGAGCATTCCCTGGACTATGTGTGGTTCACTCACTGACATGGGGGCAAACAGACTCTCATCTGAGGTCACCTAGTGAGCCACAGGCAGACTTGAGACCAGAACCCACATTTTCTGATGCCCACACAAAGGTCTTTATTTTACTGAGCTTATACAGAAGCGATCTTCCCAGGAACAGGGTCACCTGGTGGGCAGGAGAATGCTTGAGTTTTGGACCTGGGCTCCTGGGAATACAGAGGATGAATTTTTTTTTGGCAGAACTATGTCAGAATGTGAGCTCCTTGTGTATCATTTTATTTCAAGTACCTTAATCAATAGAGTACTTATTTAGTAGGTGCAATAGTAGGTGCTTAGCAAATGTGTGTTGATGAATGAATGAATCAATCAATTTGAAGACTGATAGAACAAAAGTTGTTCCTCTCCTCCCATATGCAGAGGGAGTCCCCTCTTTGATGTTTATCTTCCCAGGCACTGACCTATCTTCGTTCACTTGCTGAGACTCAGGTTTTATTTGTTGAGTTTTGTTTGTTGTTCTGTTCTCTCACCTCCCATTCTCCTCCTATTACCCATCCATCCCAGGAACGCATCTTGTACTCATCTCCTTCAGAGTGTGACATAGCTCACAGTATCACATGGAACCTAGAGTACCCCACCATCCTGGGAAGAAGGGCCCCACCATCCTGGGAAGAAGGGCTGGGGTCTGGTCCCCAGGTGAGTAGGAATTCTGAGTCCTATCCTCCCCATCGTGCTGCATCCTTAGCTGTCCTCATGGCAAAGCCAGCCTTGGGGTGGATTGGAGGACCTTGGAAGAGGGCCCCATGCTCTCTGGAGCCTTGACTAGGGACAGGACCTGTAGAATGACTGTCTTCTGTCCAATCCACTGCTTCCTATTCCTCACTACCCTCCTGCTCTCCCCATCTCTACACTCACCCTTTACCCCTCACACTTTGGGGACCAGGGCACTCAGCCCAGGCTGTCTGGGATTGCTCATGAACAGATGCAGCCTAGGTGAAAGGAGCTGGGAAGACCACAGAGATCAGGAAATCCCAGATGCCAGGACAAGGAGCCATCTGCCTTCTTCCCCCCTCTCACTTTAGGCACTGACTGTAACAATGATAACCGCCCCTCACACCGGACACCAGCTTTATAATGTGCATAGAATGTTGCCATGATCACAGGATCCTTGCGATGACCCTATGGAGAAGGTTCTGTGAACAGGAGGACAGGTCATGAGCCAGCACAGAGGACAGGGGTGTCTCAAGGGTGTCAGATGATTCCAATGTGCAGCCAAAGTCAAGAACATCACTCTAGACACATCTTTTCTTCCTCTGAATATTATCTGGCTCCTTCTCTTCTCAGGAATTCACACTTGGTTTGCCTGACATCTTTGGGAAATTGAGGTAGGGGTCCGGTTGAGGACCGTGGTAAGCTTTGAGTTCCCCACCAAGCAGTGGCTACTGGGACCCAGTCACAAGAGGTGCCAATTGCATTGCCCAAAAGGGCATCAGTACAGCATTTCCAATATATTTGTGTCAGTTGGTAAACTTTCCTTGCCATCTCCTCCCCACATCCCCAGTTATAATAGCCAATCTCTTCAACATTCGTTCAACAATTATTTATTAAGTGCCTACTGTGTGCTGGGTGATGGGGAAGTGGAAAGCATGTGGAATGTCCCTTGATGCTTTATGGAGCTGTCGGTAAGAGCGGTGCAGTGTGGTGGGTGCACATGGGCAATGTTCTCTCAACTCCTGTGTAACTCAGAGCCGGCAAAACTCTCAAGGATGGTCCATTCTTTCATTCATGCAGGTGGTCACGGGTTCACCAAGTGCTTATATCTTTTCTTTCCCATGCAAAGTCAGGGAAAAGACACGCTTGGTGTTGGCTTACAGCAGAATGAGAGGATTTGAGGCTAAGACAAGCACTGAATGAAGTAACTACAGCAAGGTTGAAAGTGAACACATCCAAGAGAAGTTGCAGAATGAGGTAGCAGATTTAGAAGACTGGCTCTGATAGGTGTTTCTGAAATGAAAGGGTGTGGAAGAAGGCTTTTGGGAGAAGAATGGTGGGGAGGATTGATAAAGGCAATCTCATTGTCTCCATCTCCCTAGCACAGTTCCTTCCCTACTTCCATGGCACCGGGCCTCCTCCCATAAATGGGAGTTTATCATTGCTAAAGTCCTAAAGATTTTTTTCCAAGGAGCATTAAAAGGAGCCTTCCAGTCTGGTCCTACCTGCCTGCAGAGTGGTGTCTCTTAGGCAAGTATCACTGGTGAAGGAGAGCTGCTGACTCTGTAGCCTGGGGTTGGGGCAATGGTGTGTTGGAAAATGTTTAACAACTGCCTCCACAGAGGAAAAAGTATGAGTTGTAGCATTTGCCAATTTTCATGGTGTAAATACTCCTTTGATGGCCAATTTCAGGCCACTGATGTGATGTCACTGGACCTAGAGTCGGGAAGTGATGCACACAATCTGCTCTGGAGAGCCAGTGCTGGCCTGTCCTAGCACATTACTGCAGTTGGGGGTTGTCCCCAAACCTTTTTTTTTAAGCAGCTGAAGTTTTCTATGGGGCCCTTGAGGGCAGAAATAAGGCCAGTGGGTGGACCATTCAGGGAGGCACATTTTGGCTTCCAAGAATCACACTGCCATGGTGGCTGGGGAGGGTAGCTAGTAGGATCAGGACCTGGGAGTTGACTGCTGCCCAGTTGTTGAGCCTAAGAAATACTGATTTATAGAAACGTCCCATATATTTTTAGAGACAGAAATGATTTCAGGAGTGTTGCAAGGCTTTGCCCTAAAGGAAAATGTAAACATGTTAGTTCGCATATCAAAAGCTGCCTCGCCTCAGGAGGGTGTTTCAATGGTCAGTAGCAGCTGCTTTCCAAGGCAACGCTGCAATCCGCCTATGGCTCTCACCTGTTTTGAAAGACAAAGCAGGTCTTGCCTAGAGCCACGGGATGCCAGAGCTGATCAACAAAGACAGGCCACCTGGAGATGAGAGCTGATCAATAAGATATGCTGCTTGAGCTGGGCCCAGACGGAACCATGCAGTTAAAGTAAATAGCATAAGGGACAGCTCATGCTTGACTTCTGAAATCTTTGTTCTAATACACAATAACCAGAGCCATGAAGTCTCTGTTTTTGCTAAAGTAACAGCCTTATCATAAAACTTAAAAGTTTACCCTAAGAAGATTTTATAACTCATTGTTCACCCAGATAGAGTTAGTTAAAGGATCTGTAGTAGCCTTTTAGAAGACTTTGACCCTAAACCAAACTACCTATTATTATGTAAATCCTGTTTCCCTTGGCAACTGAAAAACTGTACCTGCCCTATAAATATCTGTGTAATACTTCAGTCTTGGTTACCTTTCGGCAGGAAGACATGTGACCTTCCAAGCACCCTCCTATGTCTATCTTCATAAATCTTTACTTTATAAACTATATCTTTGGCTCTGTGTATTATTTTTATTTTTGTTTCCTATTATTTTTTCATCCTTTGCAATGACCCCTGTCTGAGGGACCTGAACTTTTGCTGGGAGCATAGCTAACACCCCACACCCAGTCCCTACTCTGGCCACATAGTGACCTGCCTTTTGTCCTAGAAGTGTGGATGGCTGCCAGATTTCAGCCAAGGAGTGGACAGCAGGGTGTGTGACAAATAAACCGTGAGCTCTGGGCCATGTTTCTGGAAGGAGAAGGCATGCAAAGACCTCTGAGGCCACAAGCAACATCTACCTGGCTCATCCTCCCTCTGACTTCGTCTCCCTGCCTGCCAACCCAGGCTGAGCCCCTGCCCCTTCCATGCCACCAGCCCAGAGTCATGCCCTCTGCTACTTCACTGTCGGGATTTGTTGTCTCCCACAGGATCAGCGCATTGATAGCTGCTTCTCCTTTCCAGGCCTTCCGTAGCCCCCATCCTCACCATCCCACATTACTGCACACACACTGAGGGGGTGACCTTCCTGGAGTCCATCCCTGACCCCCTTGTTCCTCTGCTTAAGACCCTCCCCCACTCCCTGCAGCCTACTTAAAAGACAATGTTTAGTCTCCTGACCCCTCTGTTTGAAGCTCTGTGTTAACGCTGCTCTTGACACTGCAGTTTCCTGACACATTCCTCCCCTTTGTGTTTTCTGCTTCATAACATCTCAGAGATCTGCTTATTCCCCAACCTGTGCCCCTTTCTTTCACCATACCCACGTCATTGCTTGCTCCCATATTAGGGGAGCCTTGCCCAGGCTAATCCCACTTAGAACTCCTCTGTGAACCTCCTAGGGTAGCCCCACTGCTCAAAATATATCATGTTAATATCATGTTAATCCCACTTGTCCCTTCCCAGGTTAATTCCATTCAGTTTGTCCCAGGTTAACCCCCTAAATATGTTTCAGCCCAATTTAACCAACCCTTTCCCATCTTCCTGGGCTTTCCCTGGTATATCATGTAGAATATATCATGGTTTCAAACAATAGAAAATCCAACTCAAATTGAATTTAAACAATAATAAAGATTTGTTGGCTCATGTAATTAAAATAATCAAAGTTAATCCAGGCTTCAGGTGAAGCTTGATCCAGGAATGCAAACAACGTGGTATTCAGTTTCTCTCTGTACATTTTTCAGTTCCATTCCCTTGGTATTGAGTACATTCTTGCCTGACTTTGGTCATGTGACTATCCTTGAAAGAGTCAGTCACTGTGGGCAAGATGAATGCAGACTGTCTTAAATAAATAGAGGCCTATACTGGAGTTGGAGGTGAGATCAATCCTAATATACCCCAAAGCCAGGAAATTCATGATACTGGCTGGAAGTGGGAAGCAAGGAATGGATGCTGGAGAGTCATTCACCCAAAGTCCACTCTGCCCACTCAACACCTTCTAAGCAAGCCCTGTTCATTTCCCAGGTGAATCCTACATGGTGCTTGCCAGAGGCCATGGCTCATTCATCAGATGGGGCTTGTTCAGGCTCTCCCCCAAAAGACGCCCTTTATTACGTGGCCAGGCTGCTTGTATGAGAAGGCAATTTTTACGAGGGTAATGATTACACCAAGAATTGCCATCTGTTTGCTCCTCCAAGGAACCAAGGTGGGATGCCCATGGCTTAGTGTCTTTGAAGTGTACCACTAGGTTTGTTTTCAGCTGAGTTTTGGGAGAAGGCAAGTAGGCTCTCTTCTCTGTTGTCTATGAGTTTTGGAGTTGCTGTCTGTGTCCCATGGAACTCAGCACAGCCTGGGCCACTGCTGGCTGTGGGGTGTGGCTGGGGCTGGAGCTGGCAGGATGCCTGGTTCCAGAGTTTAAAGGGACCCAGGAGTAGGTGGAGGCAGGTCAGAGCCTGGGTGACTGCAACTCTAGCCATGATGCCTAGCTTCCTCTCCCCGAGCCTCTCTCGCCTGGGCCTGTGGGCTTCTGGACTGATCTTGGTCTTAGGTTTCCTCAAGCTCATCAGCCTCCTGCTGCGGAGGCAGAAGTTAGCCAGAGCTATGGAGAGTTTCCCAGGACCTCCGACCCACTGGTTCTTTGGGCATTCCCGCGAGGTATGTGGGGAGAGGCAGGGAAGGAGAAAGAAATGACCTCCCTTCCTCAGAGAATCAGGCGTAATGCCCCAGGGGCCACAGGGGACTGTGGGTGGAGACCTCAGACTTGGGCAGGGGGATAAGGTCCTGGGAGCCATGGTTCCCTTTCAGCTTTCCCCCTGGGATCTCTTCCTCACTCCTGCCTTTCAAGCTGGCTTCAGAAGGGGTGGGGGGCACTTCAAATTTGGGGCCCAAGCAGGCCACAGACTCCATCCCCTTATTCTGAGTCCCAAAGTTCAGACGAGGCTCTGCTAAAGGCTCAACAATGGCATGGGGGAGAACCAAAGTCTCTGGATAGTCCGATGGAATTCGGCAATCATGCTTAGAGCTTAATCAGGGTCCTCTTTGTTTGCGCAGCATAAATGTTTCCATTTCCAAGGGTGGAGAAGAGTTCTGTCACGTGGGAATCCTCACAGAGTCCAAGTGGGGAGGCTGCCACACCTGTGGGTGGCTCTGGAGCCATGGCGCCTGCCCAGGTCCAGATCCCAGCTTGCCTTTTGTTACCCCAGGGTGGTAGGGACCACCTCAGCACCCACTCTCAGGAACACCTCTTGTTCCCTGGGCAGGGAATTGGAATCAACTGGGAGAAGCAGATACCTGGGCCGCCAGCCCCTGGAGGTTCCAAATTGTCAGATTGGAACTAGGGGTCTAAATTTAGAAACCTCTCCAAGTGTTTTGATCTGCAACCAGGTTTGGGAACCTAGGTTTGGGATGCCAGAGATTAAGCCTCAGAGAGAGGCTTAGTTCCTTCTCCTGCCTCCTGAATCCACCTTCCTCATTCTCAGACTGGGGCATTGCCTCTGTTCCTTGATTGACACTAGAAACGAGCTTGACCGCTAGGCTTATTCTTGCCCCTACAGATGAACCTCTCGGGATGGCCCAGTAACCCTCTTGCATTCTGAAGACATCCAGGAAAGAAAGGGAGGATCAGGGAGATGAATCGGACCCAGGCCCAGGCTCTCAAGGAACTTGCTGTCTGGAAGGGAAACAGACACCAGAGCCATCCCTATCCCTAAGCAGGGCGAGGATCCTCCCCAAGATTCTGCCTCAGGGTCATCCTTTTAATCTCAGCACTTGTCCCATTGGGTTGTCATCTTCTGTTTACTTGTTCATCTTCCCTGCTAGACTGTGAGCCCCAGAGGATGGCAATTTGTTCTGCTTCATCTCTGTACCCTCAGGGTCCAGCACAAGGCCTGGCACAGAGTAGGCATCACCAAATGAACCAGGGAGGGGTATCCACAGAGGAGAGAGTGATGGAGAAGAAAGGCAGAGGGACAGGAGCATTTGGGAGGGGCTTTGCTAAGTACAGAAGGAGGGTCATGGGAAGGTTGAGTTATAATGGGGTAGGAGAAGCATTTAGGGAGAACTTCATCCCTTTCCTCTTGTGCCCCCTCCACTTCTACTCACCTACATAAAGATAGGTTTGCCCTTGACCAGTGGACTTTCTTAGGGTGGGAATCTTGTGCCCCCACCCCATGTTAGAACTGGCTGCTGCTTCCCCCCAACTGCCCCCACCCCACCTTGAGAGTGTGCAGAGGGCCTGGAACACATCTGAGATCTGGCTTCTTTGCTTTTATGCAACTGCTGAAGGGCCTTCTCTTGGCTCTTGGCTGGGTAGGGCAGGCAATGGTTGGAGGGGTGCCCGCTGTTGGGCACTACAAAGGCTTTTTGGGCAACCATCGCAAGTACAACACCTCTGTGTTCCTCCAGGGCTTGGCTCCTCTGCTCTTGCTTGGATACACACCTGAATCTGAGTAATGGGGAGGGTGGAGTAGGGATTATTTTCTCTAATGTAAAAATGAGGAAATTGAGCTTGAGAGGGGGCAACGTATTCGCCTAAGTTTGTATAGTAGCTCAGGAATTGAGTCTAGGCTGGGCCCAGGACTCCTGCCTTTTCATTCAGGACACGATCAGTCTGTAACATGTAACTGCAAGTTCGATTCTTAGGCCCAGCAATGGAGGGAGTGAGAAGGGAAGGAGGAGGGCTGGTGGGTGAAGGGCCTGGGGGCAGGGAAGAGCTGGCCATCAGGATTAACTGGAGACCCTTCTTGGTCTCCAATTACAGTCTGGAGGCCTTGGTAGCATCTACCTGTCATCCTCCTCACTTCTCAGAATATGTCTGCTTGAGGCAGCGGCATGTCCTATTCTTCTAGGCTCCCCCTCATTCCACTCTGGGGACCAGGGAGGACTTCGCTCATAGTAGGTGTTTAGTTATGTTGTTGGCCTGGGGTTGGAACCTCTGGGAGGGGCCAACAATTGTGCCCTCCATGTGTGTGTGCATGTGTGTGTAGCGGGGAGAATGCCAGCTCCCAGCCTAGGGAAATGTGATTCCCTGAGATTGCAGAGGCCTCTTCATCTGGTGAACTGCTACACCCAGCTCTTTGAGCTAGGTTTGCTGATTTCTATGTGAAAGTCACCTGCTGGGCCTGCAAGGGGCGGGGCCTCCTCCATAGGGCACCCCCCTTGCATCACTATAAACCGTGGAGAAAACCACATTCCATATTCCTGGCTAGTGTCGGGGCAAGTGGTGGTTCTGCTCTTAGGTACGGGAGAAGGGGCAGATTTAGGGGGCAAACGTGTATGAATACATACATGTGCATATGAGTTTGAAAATGCTGTGTCTCAGGGGCCTGGAAGGTGTCATTCAGAGAGGCCCTGACCTCAGGTGAAAGGTATGCCCGAACTAGCTGTCCACAGAGAGAGAAATCACTGGTGGATAGGTGGCAAAGGCAGCCACAGGAGTAGGTAAGAGCCTCCAGGGAGGAGGCACAGCTTGGGAAGAGGCCAAGGATAGGATTTGGGGGAGCATCCATCCTTGGGGAGCAACAGCAGTGAGGAGCTGCTGAGAGGGGCTGCCAGGCAGGGGAGGTCATCTGGGACAGAGTGCAAGAGCGGGGAAATTGGCATAGTGGCTGTCCTCTGGGCCCCTTTGCAAGAGAGGCCAGGAGGAAGGGAGACAGTGAAAACAGCTCTTCTGAGAAGTCAGGCTGTGAAGGGAGGAGAGGGTTAGGGTGTTAGCTGGAGGCGGAAGCTGAACCAAGGGAGGCTTTGTTTTCTTTCTTTTTTTTTTTTTTTTTAAGTGGGAGAGACTTGAACATGTTTTAAACGCAGGTGTGAATGAGCTGTAGAGAGAGTGACATGGGAGAGAGAAGGGCTGACTGATGTGGGAGCGTCCGAGTGGAGGACAGGAATCCAGAGAGATTGGCCCTGGCCAGGAACAGGAGAGGCGAGAGGCTGGTGCAGGCAGGTGGCTCTTCAGGTCTGGCGGCTGACTTTTAGGGGTGTCTTACCTGATGGCTTCTATTTTCTCTGGGAAGTAAAGCAAGGCTCTCCTGCGGGGAGTGAGGAGGGAGAGGAAGAGGGGACAGTTGAGGAAAGAGAGATTTTCTTGAGAAGCAGATTGTAGCCAATACAATGCTATGTGGCTTTCCAGAAGGCGTTTCTGCGGATCTCTGCTCAAGCGTCACCTCAGAGTAACACCTGATCCCCCTGATCCCACCTGACCCCTGTCTGCAGTAGCAGCCCTGCCTGTTACTCTGCTTTATTTTTTGTCTCAGAGTCATTGCTACCTGAAATTATATTATTGGTGCATTGGATTCTTGCTCATTTCCTTTCTCCCACGTGGAGTGTAAGCTCCGGAGGGGACAGGGCTTTGTCTTGCTCACCACTGTAACCCCAGGAAAGCACCATGCCTGGCACACAGTTGGATGCTCAATGCTCCTGTGTTGAATGATTGAATAGATCCCTGGGGGACCCAACTCCAGGCAGCAAACCACCCACACAGGCAGGGGACCAACGACTGCATCCCCCTGGACACCTGGGCATTTCTTGGGCCCCTGCCCTCCTGTCTTCTTAAGCGTTTGGATGCTTTCCTGTGTTCCCCCTCCAATCTGGCCATTCTGGGGCTGGAGTTCCTCTTTGGATGCTGAAGATGGGAGAGGTGTTGGAGGCAGAGCACAGGCATTGGAATCTGAAGACAGGGGCAGGATGCTAGTTGAATGACTAACCAGACCCATCATCACTTCCTACCCAATATGTGGTGGCCACGCTGACCTCACTCAAAGTCACTTGGCTCCTTCTGGTGAGCTAGGGGCTCTTCCTGTATCTGGTGTGTTCACACATGTTCACATGTATGGGCGTAATAGTCCATTTGTCTCTGAAAGGGAAGATGGAGGATGAAGCCATCTATTTGTCACCAGCATGGGGAGAAGTCACTTCTCTGCTCCCTGGGGCATTATGTATCAGACCCCCTCTGTTGGGGCTCTCCATGGCACTTTCCTCAACTCCCTAGTTCAATCCCCAAAGAGTTAGTGCAAATCGAGTCCACTTTTTCACTGACTTTTACTGTTGTTTCAGAGATGCTGCCTCTTCTCACTTCTGGATGGTTCTCATGGGCAGGCACTCCTGAGGCTAGCTTTGTTTAAAACTGTGACAGTGGCTTGGCTCATGCACACACGGAGCCCTGACAATCTTGTATGTGAGGGGTACCCACGTGGGGAGATGACTAGACCCAAGGGCATCCATCCTGGAGGAGGATAGCCCGGGGGGTCTGGCCCCGACTCCCAATCCCTCAGGACTTCCCTGGGCAGTGGGAGCCTGTGTGGCCCCAGAGAGCAGAGTGGGGACCCACGAGAAAGGCTACAGACAGGTGGCTTTCCGTTTGGTGACTGAGAAGTCTTTGGAAAAGCAGTAAGTTTCCTGTCGCTAGAGATGTTTGAGCTGCGGGGCAGGGATTCTCACAAGTTGAAGTCCTGGACCAGGCTGCCTGGGTCCTGGGAATCTGAAGTCAACAGGACCTGCCTTGAGGGAACCCCAGCATGCTGGGGAAGAGGAAATCCTTGCCCTTTCCCCTCCCTATTTGTTTTTCTAAACTCCGACCCCCATTTTGTGAGCAGGTGTTTTGTTCTCAAGCAACCCTCTGGGAGCTGCGGCTGCAGCAGACTGGCCAAGCAGATAGCTTGTTTCTTGGGCACTGGTCAATGGAGCTTCAGGTCAACTGGCAGGTGGCTTGAGCAGGCTGGTGAATGGGAGGGACCACAGAAAGGGCCTCAGTCAGGATCCCCGGCCTGCGCTAACTTACGTGGGACCATTCCCTGTGGTCTTTGGGATGCACTGTTCCCACCTATCAAGAGAGGTCACGGTGCGACTGGGCAATGTTGAAGTCCCTCTCCCATCTGATCCTTGGAGCAAAGCTTACTCAGACTCTTGGGGAGCAGGGAAGAGAGTAGTGACTTAGGCTTGTTCTTCCAATTTCCTGCTATGGTTTATTTCTGGTGAGGTCAACAAGGAGTGCAAATGTGAGGATGGGGGGCAGGCTAGGGAGCTGGGGTCACCGAGTTATCGCCATGCCCTGCCCTTTTCCTGCTTCCTTCCTTCTAGAGAAAACCAAGCTGGCCTTGAACTCCCAGCCCTGTAGGTGTCCCAACTCAGGGCATCTGAAGATGCATTTGAGTCATCCAGTTGTGTAACCCAGAGGAGCTGGCCAGGCAGTCACATGTCCCCCGGAAGGAGGACGCCCCAGACCTCTCTGGGGCTGCAGCTGCAGTAGTGGGGCCAGGTGCTAGGAGCCATCCTCACGTTCACGAAGTTCCTGGAGCAATCAAGGGCACATAGCGTGATTTGTGTACATTGATTAAAAAAAAAAAAGGGCACATAGTGGCAAGCCGAGGTCAGCATGAGGTCAATGTCCCTGTCCCTGGTGGGGATGCTACAGAGGGACATGGCTGATAAAGACAGGAATGGGGCTTGAATGAACCAGATCAGCCAATGGCTTCTTCCAAACCTAAGATCCTATGAGTCTGGATTTCTGGTGACTTAAGCCTTTTCCCACCCTATCTAACTGGGCTCCCTGGACCTGGGAAGGATGGGAAAGGAGTGCTTCTAGCATGTTAGCCAGGAAGGAGGCAGGGACACCAGAAGATTCCCTCTTACCTGGAGTGGGTGGAGATGATTTTTATCACTTTGTGCTCTTCTTGACATTGTGTGCTCAAGAGCTGTGAAAAGTCTACAACCCCCTTGAGTTGAACTCAAGATTCTGAGTTCAGAGGCAGGGAGGGAAGGCATCTATGGGATGATTACACCAGACTCTACAGAGGGCCTAGAAGGAGAGGAACGCCAGAGTAGGCACAGAGGCGTGGCTGGAAACCAAAGTAGGCCCAATCCCATGGGTCCTGGGGATAGTGGTTTGGGTCAGTCTAGGATCCCTGGGGTCTACATTATCAGATGCTGGTGTCCTTCTTTAAGGCCGCTCCCTGGAAGATACAACATGGATTAGTTGAATAGGTGGAAATTAAGAGAGGGAACTTTACAGACAGGAAAAGCAGAGCCAGCACATGCACAGACCTCAACATGAATGGCATTCTCTAGGATGCAGCGCACAATTTATGCAACTGAACACAGCGGCCCTCACAGGTTTCAGTGTGCAGAAGGGAGTGTGAGTTAGAGCACTACTAATCTACAATCAATGTGCATATCAGTTCACTTAACCAAGCCTCAGTTCTCTCATCTGTAGAACAGGAGTAATTATCTGTTCCACATTCGGTACACGAAACAATCTGTGAATCCACTCAGGTAGTACCTGGCACATATTAATAATAGACACTCAATACATATCTGTTCCCTTCCATTTTCCATGTTGAGAAATAGAATGTGGAACTGAGCAGTGGATTTGGATATTAGCCCAAGCAGACATGCCTGGGCCAGCTGGGAAAAACAAATAGAAATCTGCAATGCTGTTTACCAAACAGGAAGTGCTGGTAGTGGCTCCTCTATGTCTCCCTGAAATTGAGCAAGACCTTTGGCTGGTTTCTCATGAGATTGACCATCTCTGGCCAATTTTTAGATTAGTCAGATGCTTTCTATGCTTTCTCTCCTCATTTCTGGTCTCCCTTCATCTCATATTTTGATTTCATTCATTCAATACACACGGCATCAAGCATGCAGTGTGTTCCCAAGGCCCTGCGCTGACCTCTGCAGGACGTGGTCTGCGCACTCAGGAAACTCACAGCCTAGAGGTGGGGTCAGGGGTTCTGGGTGTGAATCCCAGCTCCATTGCTGACAAACCCTGTGGGCTTCGACTTCCTCACCTATGAAGTAGGAATTATGATAGTGCCTGTCTTATAGAATTTTTGGAGGATTAAATGCAAGTGTGGGGGTAGCATGCTTATTGTAGTATCTGACACATATTAAATGCTCAATGAATGTCAATGCTAATATTAATTTTTAAAAATAATCTTGGGTAGGCTGGGCAAGTTGGCTCCTGCCTGTAATCCCAGAACTCTGGAAGGCCGAGGCAGGAAGATCGCTTGGGGACAGAAGTTCAAAACCAGCCTGAGCAAGTGTGAGACCCCCATCACTAGAAAAAATAGAAAATTAAGTGGGTGTGGTGGGGCATGCCTGTAGTCCCAGCTACTCAGGAGGCTGAGGCAGGAGCATTACTTGAGTGCAGGAGTTTGAGGTTGCAGTGAGCTATGATGATGCCACTGCACTCTATCTGGGGTGATAGAGTGAGACTCTCTCTCTCTCAAAAAAAAAAAAAAAAAAAAAAAAAACGAAAAACCCTGGGTACATTATAATACAAAGTGGAATGTGGACAAGGCATTAACAGTGCTGGAGAGGCCCAGAGGAGTCGGAGATTTCAGTCATTGAGGGATTAGGGAGGTTGCTGGAGAAGGGCATTCACACTAGATGTGGAGGAACAGGCAGAGCATCAACAGGTGTTCTTGGGCAGAAGGTGTGTAAGGAGGAGGGAATGGTATAAGCAAAGGCAAGGAGATGATGCCATACCCCAGGAGGTCGTCTTAGTTCTAAACAGTGGGACTCACAAGATGAGCACAGGCGCAGTTAGCATCAGTCTACTCCGAGGATATGGGTAGGAACCACAGACTGCCAGCAAGGCAGTGCCAGCTGTTCCCTGCAACATCCACACAGCCATTGGTGATCTGTCTTCTCCTCAGGGGAGGGCCAGGTGCAAGGAGATGAGACCCACATCAGAGGGTACGAGTCTACCTTGTGTTAGAATCTTCATGCCCCACGGAACCCCTGTGTCCACTGACAGTCTCCGGACTCCTGCAAGGGCTATGCACCGTACAAGAGTCACCAAACTCGAGGAAGCCCAAATCATAGTGTTCCCATCAGGTGTTTATTGTTCATTTGTAGTTCTTCCCAGTCCAGATGTCAGTTACCAACCAGGGGTCATTTTTGTGGTAGCCATGTTGCCTAGCAACACAGTTAACATCCTCTAGTTAGGTTTCCAGGGGAACAGAGTTGGAGAATATTACCCAAGGTCAGGTTCCCATGTGATAGGGAAACATTGGCTACACTTTTCTCATGGGTGGGAGTGTCCCAGGGCATGTTCACAGCATGTTCTCTAGTACAGCTTGGGGGGCATTTGGGAGCAGGATGCGGCAGGAGGTGCAGGGAGGAAACTTGGAGGACATGTATTAGGCAAAGGTAGGCTTGAAGGGGAGGGAACTACGTGCTGAAGGCTTACCTTGGGCAGGATCCAGTGCTAGGTCCTTTCACACATTATCTCAGTTAAGGGCCTTGAATGCCACATGACCTCAACTAACAATAGCTAACACACACGCGCACACACACACACACACACACACACACATGCCCGGAATGATTTCATCAATGTCAAAGCAATCCTGTAAGGGATGCATTATTATATCCATTTTACAGATGAGGAGAGTAAGATTCAGAGAGCTTAAGGAACATAGGTGCCCAAGTACACACAGCTAGAAAATAGGGGCAATCGAGATTCAAACCTAGGTCTGCCAGGCTTCACAGTTGTGGGCCACAGGGTCTCCTTTTCTTGCTTCACATTCTAGCTCCACTTCCAGGCTATATTGTTCTTGGCAAGCAACCTCACCTCTCTATACCTTAGGCAGCTCTTGCCTAAAATGGGGCTTCCCAGAATTGTTGTGAGGATTCTATCAGGCCAAGATGTAAGGTGCTTAGAACAAGGCCTGGCACACAGCAAGTGATCAGTAAAGATTAGCTGTTAGTCACATACTTCCTCGCAAACTCCAGGGCTCAGACATTGTTCTGAGGCCCATGTGCAGGCCACTGACCAGTGTTAAGTGTATCTTCAAAAGACTCCCTCCAAGTGGGGAAAAATGGATAAATACATTATGGCACATCCCTAGAGTGAAATACTATACAGCAGTTAAAAACATTGAGAGACAGTTAAATGCACTAGCTTGGAAAGGAGGACCAGATATGTTAAATGAAGAAAGGCTGGTTTTGCAAAAGTATTTACAGTATAACTTCACTTACATAAAATACCTCTGGGTGGAGAAGATGTGACTAGAAAACTCCCCAAAGAGCACATACCACCCTCCAGATGATTTCTCCAACCTCATCTCAGGTGACTGTCCCACTATGGGACGGCTCCTGGAAGATGCCATGATTTCTCCCACTCCAGAGCCTTTGTGCTTACCATTCGCTCCACCTGGAACGCTCTTTCCTTAACGTGCTTCATGCGGCCATATCTTAAATGTCATCGCCAGTAAGAAGCCTTCCCAGATCACCCTATCTAAGCAGATTCTCCCTATTAGTGTCTCTCATAGCACTGTCTGTATTTCCCTCTCAACACTTTCTACCATCTGTGTTTATTTCACTTAATTGTCTACTTGTCTATTATCTTTCTTCCCCATAGGATGAAAGAGCAGGGCCATGTCTGTCTCATTTCCCTGAGATGTCTAGAACAGATATCCCTGCACATGTAGGTCCTCAAGAAAAATGTGTGGAATGACACAACAGGGTGGAATTGAGGTGATTTCTCTATTGCACAACAAGCGGATATTAACTTTATAATGAAAATTCTTTAATGTGGAGAAGAAAGTGCTTTCTGGCTTCTGTGAAGATGCAGAGTGGGTGGCAGGTGCCAGGTGGAAACAGGCTGGCGAGTTTGGGGTTGTTGAGCTAATCTAGTGTGAGAAGAGGGTGGCTGGGACTTAGAGCAGTGGCGATGGGGCTGGAGAGGGCACTGAGCCCAGAGACGCTTAGGAGAGGGAGTTGCAGGGGGAGGGAGGGAATCTCCCCTCCTCTTCCCTTTGCCTCCTGGAAACTTGGGGCCTGGCTGGTGACGCTGAGTTCTGTCGTTATTTCAGATGCAGCAGACAGGGAGCCTGGACAAAGTGGTGTCCTGGGCCCACCAATTCCCCTATGCCCACCCACTCTGGTTTGGACAGTTCATAGGCTTCCTGAACATCTATGAGCCAGACTATGCCAAAGCTGTGTACAGCCGCGGAGGTGAGGTGCTCTTGGGGAAGGGTGGGGCCTCCTGAGAGCAGAAGGGTCAGGGCGCCATGCGGGCAGGAGGCCTGGGCCTGTGTCCTAATTCTGTGTGGCCGAGATCTTCTTCCTACTTATTGACAAGCCTCTTCTGGGAGACCCCTGTCTCTGCTCGACCTGATCTTCTCCTTCTCCTGCAGACCCTAAGGCCACGGACGTGTATGACTTCCTCCTCCCGTGGATTGGTGAGTGGGCACCTGCCTTCCCTGCCTGGCCCATCCCAGACCTTGGTGCTGGGTGACCAGGATCCTGCCCTGCCCCACTCAGTTATCCCAGACATCCTGCTCCCCAGGTGCCCATCTTAAGCCTGGCTGCTCAGTAGGCAGCAGGGGAGGAGCAGGAGTGCTCCCGGCTGGCCAGGATGTGGGCCCCAGGTACCTTCTGTTGCTGGGCCTGTCTTCTTCCCTAGACAGGCAGGGCAAGGGCTCTGGAGGATGTGTGAGTATAAAGAGCGGCGTGCTGGAGGAGGTGGTGCTACAGTCCATCCATCCTACAGGAGACGTTGATAGGGGTGCTGTCCAGTGCACGGGCCTGAGGAAAGGTGTGTGGTAGGACCACAGCTGGTCACCAGAAGCCATGAGGCTGTCTGGGTGGCTGCAAGGCAGAGCCCGGCTGGGAGATGGAGCTGGTAGAAAGGACTGGATGCCAGGATGAGGAGATGGTTTGATGCTGAGGATAGGTGGGAGCCACTGAAGATTCTTGAGCCAAGCGCACATACTTCTCCAAAGCCCTTCTTTTACTTATGATCCTACGGTATCTTCAGCATTTTCCTGGGAGCTGAGAAAGCGAGAGGCCAAAGGGAAGTAAACATTCCCAAACCTATTTACTCACCCAGTACCACGGGGAAGTCTTTTTGTGATTCTAACTGTCTCCTCAATTATCAAAGGGAAGGTACAACGAAAAGACAGATGGAAAAGGCTTAGGAAACAAAGAGGCAGTTTTGAAGACAGAAATGCATTACCAGCACGGGGTATGTGTTGGCGGGTAAGGAAGATAGGGTCCCTTTGGAGGCCACGAAGCACAAACATGGCACATTGTTTCCCAAGTCCTGAAGTTGTGGCCACGGTCTCAGAAGCTGAGAGTCAAGGTCCAGCAGCCTTCCCTCCTGCTGGCTGTCCCCAGGGAGATGTATCTCCTTTGTCTGACATCTGACGCAGTTCCTTCTGACATGAGTTCCTGGAGCCCAGACTGTGGCTGCAGCTGAGAGGCAGAAACTGAGTCATCCTGTCCTGAGGAAGGAGCTCATTCAGCCAAGAACTGCTGCCACTGCTGTGTCCTGAGGTCCTGGCAGCCTGGGGCTGGGCGCAGAGGGCAGTACTAGGTCTCTTAGTAGCCTCCCTTTGGAGGGTTGCAGGCTCTGGGATGGGGTGGGGCGGGACAGGCTCGGCCCCAGACTGCCAGGGGTGGGGCCGTATTTCCTGGACTGAGCACCCCGCCCCCGTCCCTTCCCCAGGGAAAGGCCTGCTGGTTCTTGAGGGGCCCAAGTGGTTCCAGCACCGCAAGCTACTCACCCCTGGCTTCCATTATGACGTGCTGAAGCCCTACGTGGTTGTGTTTGCTGAGTCTGTGAGCGCCATGCTGGTGAGCCCCCTGCGCCAGGCTCCTGGAGGCCGTCGGCTGCCAGGCCAGCCCTTCTCCACCCTGACTTTGCCCGGGGGGAGGGCAGGTGGTGCTCCCAGCGGGGAGAGTTGCTGAGGCCCCATCTGCCTGCAACAGCGGCCCCAAAGCTCTGCTCTGCTGGCACATGCCCCTGTGCCACGGCGCACTAGGTGCCGCGGCTGCGAGTGTCCAGGCAGCCTTGGTCCTCACCTCCACCGGGACAGCCAGCCCTCTGTCTTCCTAGACCAAGGGGCTCTGTGAGGCCTTAAAAAAGCTCCTACTGCCACGGATTTAAAGACCACCTGTATCTGAAAGTATCAGTGAAAGCATCAAAAAAGTCTCTCCGCCTCATTCTCTGCCTTCCACCACTGCCTAAACTAACGTCGTTACAACTCATCTCTAACAGGGATGTCCGAGGGCAGCCTTAGAGTCTCAGGGCTGGATAATCCCCAGGGCTTACCCAGGCTGGTCTTTCCCCTCGCAGCAAGCTCCTCTCCAGGTCACTGCAGGCCTGACTCATGCAAAAACGGTGCTGGGGAGCATCTCTCGGCCCTCCTGTTCCCTTACAGGCTGCCCTGACTGGGAAAACGTGTCTTTGCGCTCTGCAAGATCTGCCTCCTGGTTTTGCCCTCTCAGCATGACGCTCAGAGGCTGCCAAACTCCTACTCACTCCACCCACACATTCTTACAGGATGGAGGGCAGGGAGGGACGGTTGTGTGGGGGGGGCCTGGTGGCGGAGGACAGGCTCAGGGTGTTGGAGGGCAGAGTGGGACATCTGGCCCACTGGCCCCACATTACCTCCTATCTCTGGGCTCCAGGACAAGTGGGAGAAAAAGGCTCGTGAGGACAAGTGCTTTGACATCTTCTCCGATGTGGGCCACATGGCGCTGGACACGCTCATGAAGTGCACCTTTGGCAAAGGAGACAGCGGCCTGAGCCAAAGGTCAGGGGCCCCCCGGGGCTGACCACACTCTTCCCCCAAAGCCAGCTTAGAGGGGAGAGTTAGCGGGGCTCCTGGGCCCTGGTCTGCGAGGGGATAGGATCGTGCTCTAGGGAGCCCCAGCTCAGGGGGAGCCAGGCCTTCCCCATGGTGGGGAGACACATTTGGCTTTAGCGAGGAGGAGGCGTAAGAGCAGGGAGAGGAAGGGCAGGAAGCTCTGTGGTTGGGGTGGATTCCTGAGATGGAACTGCTCTGGACTCTGGTCCTGGGTCAGCGTCTGAGCTGTCCTTCCCTCCTACCTTCTGCCATGTAGGGACAGCAGCTACTACCTGGCAGTCAGCGATCTCACTCTGCTGATTCAGCAGCGCATGCAGTCCTTCCAGTACCATAATGACTTCGTCTACCGGCTCAGCCCCGATGGCCGCCGCTTCCTGCGGGCCTGCCAGGTGGCCCACGACCACACAGGTGGGCCTTCCCTGCAGAGCCCACCCCGAGGAAGCCTGGGTTCCTCTCCCCAGGACCCTGTGTTCCCACCCGTTGTAGGATCTCTGTTGCCATTTGGGCAGAGGATGGGTTCCCAGGCAGTGATACCCTGTGCTCTTGGCCCAGACCAGGTCATTAGGGAGCGGAAGGCAGCCCTGCAGGATGAGAAAGAGCAGAGGAAGATCCAGAACCGGAGGCACCTGGACTTCCTGGACATTCTCCTGGGTGCTCAGGCGAGTCCACCATTGCCCACCCCTACCGGGGAAGTGGGCCCAGAGGGACCCTCAGACCATCCTCCTAAGACAAGGCTCACGGGGCAGCAGGGGGGGCTATGGAGCATTTGCCCCTCTTTACTCAGGAAATTCAACCTGCTCCCTGTCCCACGACACGTATCAGCCCAGGTCCAGGTGGGCAGGTGCAGAGTGTTTGTGGCTGGGTTGTGGCATCAGGAGAGGTGTGGCTGGGAGCCCAGGCCACATAATAGCAGCCTGAAGACATTTCTAGACTTCTAAGATCAACAAGAGTCTTGGCACCACAGAATCTTGGAATCTTAGACTTCATTCATTCACTCATTCATTCATCCAGTTGATCCTTTACTCATCCGCTCCAGAAACCCACTGAGCTCCTGCCGTGGGTCACTGCCATGCTCGGAGGCAGAGATGGGAAAGGTCTGGCTCTGGCCTCCAGACACTTACAGTCACACCAAGGAGACAGTAGGTGGACGTTTACAAAGATGTCTTCCTCTGCCAGGTGGCATTCTGTGTGCCAAGTCAGCAGAGCTAATAGCTGGGGATCGATAAGGTGGCAAGTCACTTGGCCAGAGGGATCAGGGAGGGCTTTGTGTAGTAGGAGGCATCCAGACGGAGCTGGGAGAAAGATCGGAATCTGGGGAAAGTCGTAGCCCCCAGTCTGAAAAAGAGCTTTCACTCCCTCCCTCAGACCTGCCTTTGAATGAACTTCAAATGAACTTCATTGAACTACTATTGCAATTCTTCTTGGTACGCACCCGCCCCAAGTATCTTGAGCTCTCGTATCATGCCTTCCCTAACCCAGGATGGAGATGGGATCAAGCTGTCAGACGCAGACCTCCGGGCTGAAGTGGACACGTTCATGTTTGAAGGCCATGACACCACCACCAGTGGCATCTGCTGGTTTCTCTACTGCATGGCGCAGTATCCTGAGCACCAGCATCGTTGCCGGGAGGAGGCCCGCGAGATCCTAGGAGACCGGGACTCCTTCCAGTGGTGAGTGAGGCTGAGGGTGAGCCCAGTCTGTCCTGCTGAGCCCTGGGGAGGGCTGTGCCTATCTTGCCCTGGGCCATCCGGGAAACCAGGTGAGGGTGGCGGCAGCTGTCTTGCTCTCAGCCGTGCTGTAGCTTTGGGGAGGTGCAGACATGCCCCTGAGCCCATTCTCCCAGAGGAGCCTTTTCAGATGTGTCACATAGAAAAAGTTGTCAACAAGAGGCTGATTGTCAACGTGCTGACTTCCTCTGATGGCAGAACCTGACTACCCTTCTGGGTTCCTGCCTAGAGCAGGGAGGGCTGGGAGAGAAAGAGCTGGACACGGAGCATGCACAGAGCCGGGAGAGCCAGTCCCTTGCCAGCTGCCTTTGGATGGCAGTACTCAGCTTCCAGACTCTTCCCGCTGGTGAAGGGGAAAAGACTGTTCCCAAACTCTGTCACCTAAAATTTGTTCCTCCTGTGTTCCTCCCTGTGTCTTGGCTCAAGACTGAACTCCTGAACACAAAAATGGCCGACTCTAATCTCTCTCTGCAGCAAGATCTCTGGGACTCTCTCCCAGGCTCCTCTCCCCTCTGCCTGCACACCCTGCTCCCCGACGCCTGCTCTGCTCAGGGCTTCGCTTCTGGTCAGACACTTCGCCTTCTTTCTGGGCTCCCGAGCTGCCCCCGCACAGGCTGGGCACCTGGCGGGGGGCGCAAAAAATGCTCAGTCAGTGGAGGAACTTGAGTGTCACTTGACAGGGACCACCTGCCATTGCAGGTCTGAGACATGGAGGGTGAAGTCTCCATTAACCACTTTTATTGGTTGGATGTGGGAATCCCCAGGGTGTCCAGCCGCAGGTCAGATGCTGTCAGGAGTGCCAGTGTGAAGAGGAAGAGAGGCCCAGTTGCTGCCCGTGGGGAGTTTTTAGAGAGACAAACTGACATAACCAAAAAGCTAGAGAAAATTAGAGGATTGAGGGCCCCAAATGTTGAGGGCAGAGGGTGGGGTGGAGATTGAATTGGGGCTTTCCAGGGAGGGTTAAAATTCAGGCAAAGAGAGAGAGCTGGACATTCTAGGCTGGGCAACGATGTAAACACAGCCTGAGGCAGGGAATTAAATTTTTTTTTTTTTTGTCTTCGCTTCATTCCATCTAGCACTTGAATCCACTTCCAGGCACTTATTTAATAAAATAGTAAAACACAAATGAAATATCAGGGCCAAGGGGAAAAAGGACCTGAAGGTTGGGGCTCTATAATAAAATATTACGCAGTAGTGATAGTTGGACCTCACATTTGTGTCTGAGCTTCCTAGTGGCCAAAAGGAAAAGACACGCACACCTGTTGAGCACACAAACACACACACACAATACTGAGCTTGTTATTGTCCAGACATTGAACAATGCAAGAAGATTGGTTGGTTCATTCAACCAACGTGTATCAGCTCCTGTTCGTTCGCACTCCAGCTGGGGGACACCAAGCAGAGCACAGAGAACTGTTCCTTATGGGCTTCCATGCAGCCCTGAGAGACACAAGAGGGACCTTGTCTTTGATGGTTGGGGGCACACACATCTCTAAGGTCCTGTGCCTTCCCCTCCTAGCAGTGAGGATGAAAAGGAGATGGAGGAAAGTGGAACCAGATCCCTTGGGTCTGAGTGGCCACCTCGTGTCTGGTCTGGACACTTGGAGCCCTTGTGTCCTCTGACTCCAGACTGTGTGGCGGTGGAGAGGGGAGAGTGGGGCTGGGGCCCGTCTTCTCCCAGGACCCTGTTGCTCCCCATTCCCAGAATGTCCTGGTTCTGTTGCCGGCAGGGATGATCTGAGCAAGATGACTTATCTGACCATGTGTATCAAGGAGTGCTTCCGCCTCTACCCGCCAGTGCCTCAGGTGTACCGCCAGCTCAGCAAGCCTGTCACCTTTGTGGATGGCCGATCTCTACCTGCAGGTGGGATATGGAGGATTTGGGGGTGGGACTGGCGTCCTCTGGATGCTCCTCTCACACCCTTTGTGCCTTTAGGCAAATCTTTGCACTGATGGGAAAGAGCTCAGGCTTTGTGTTCAGAGAGTCCAGGGTCCAAATCCTGGCTGCACACATATTGGTAAATTCCTCTAACTCTAAGCCTCCATTTCCTCTTCTGTAAAATGATGGTGAGAAGAGTACCTGCCTTTTAAGGTTGTCGTCAAGATTAAAGCAACAAGAGACAATGTTCATCAAAGCGGTCATGTACCACCACGCAGGTCGTACCCTGAACAACGTCAGAGAGCATCATTCACACAGACTATGATGCTGTGCAGTGTGCAGCCTGCACAACTGTATGTGGTAGCTTCATAGAGAGTGTTAACCCTGTACCTGGCATGCAGCAAGTGCCTGATGAATGATAGCTATTACTATTGATAGCATCATGTTATGAATAGTAACTTCCTAGGAGTCAGTGAACTGAAAGCAGAATGATGCAGAGTGCATTCCTCCTTTTTTCCAGTCCACAAATGTCTGTGTCAGTGCTGTGCCCAGTGCTGGGGTTACAGGAACTGGTGTGATGATCACCAAAAGTACTTTCGATGAGCTGAGTATGGTCATGAGCTCTCCATCACTGGCAGGGGCCAGTGCCCCCATTAGCGGGACACTAACGGATTCTGGCCTCAGGTGCTGGTGGGCCAGGCTGCCAGGACCACCTGGTCACCAGGCCTCTGCTCTGCCCACAGGCAGCCTGGTCTCTCTGCACATCTATGCCCTCCATAGGAACAGCGCGGTGTGGCCCGACCCTGAGGTACCCCTTCCCTAGGTCCGGGGCTCAGACAGGGTAGGGGGCTGTGAGGGTCACCGTCTGCCAGGACGTGGTGGGTATTTAAGCAAAGCCTGTCCCCTCAGGTCTTTGACCCCCTGCGCTTTTCCCCTGAGAATGCGTCTGGACGCCACCCCTTCGCCTTCATGCCCTTCTCCGCGGGGCCCAGGTAGGGAGAGGCCCAGCATCCCCAGCCCTCAGGACATCATGGGGAGGCGTGATTGAGGGGTACTCTGTGTAAGCGGGACACCGCTGGGCTTGTGGTGATCCTAATGCCAGGTAGCCTCCAAGAACCTTCTTGCCGTCATCATATCCTGTCCCTGGGCAGTGGGTGTGATGGGTGAGTCATTCCGGGAGAGATCCCCAAGCCAGAACCCCCAGTGTGAATCTACTCGGTTTGGGGCCCTCACCACACTCCCAAAGTCTGTTTCATAAGCACAGGTCAATCAATCTATCAGCCTGTTCTTCATCCAACAAGTCATTGATTTTTGTCGGCCACTAAGAGCCTGGGTTTCATCACTCTGGGCACCCCATGCCCAATGCCTCTTTGTGCTGCTCACCACAGGAACTGCATTGGGCAGCAGTTTGCCATGAATGAGATTAAGGTGGTCACGGCCCTCTGCTTGCTCCGCTTTGAGTTCTCTCTGGACCCCTCGCGGCCGCCCATCAAGGACCTCCAGCTGATCCTGCGCTCCAAGAATGGTATCCACCTCCGCCTGAAGTCGCTGAGCCCTGGCTCTGGGAAGTAGCTCTGGTGAGAGTAGGGCCCCAGACAGCCCAGGCTGTGGCCTCTCCCGGGCACCACCCCCCTGGCTGGCTGTGGAGTTGTGGCATCCACCCTTTGGGAGGCTTGCAGTTTAGAAGGGGAGTAGGCACTGCCATGACAATCATCTGCAGGACAGTGCCACGTAAACGTGCAGGTCTGTTTATTATGCATGTATTCCAGAGCTCATTCATTCGCTTAACAAACATTTGGTGAGCACTTACTTGCTTCAAGAAACTTCATTTAGTTCTTATGATTGGAAAACTCTCTAAAATGTAGCAGCTACTTACATTCTAGCCTTAGTGACTCAGAGAATGCAGTGGAAGCTTTGCCTTGGGAGGCATGGTTATGACCAGGTACTGCATGGTAGAGGAATGTCTTGGGGACTGCCTCTTCACTGAGATGAGCTTCTTTAATCCCATGTGTGTGTGTGCGCGTGTGTGTGTGCGTGTGTGTGTGTGTGTGTGTGTGCGTGTGTGTGTGTGTGTGTGTGCGTGTGTGTGTGTGTGCGTGTGTGTATCTGCGTGTGTGTGTGTGTATCTGCGCGTGCGTGTGTGTGTGTGTGTGCGTGCGTGTGTGTGTGTGCGCGTGTGTGTGTGTGCGCGTGTGTGCGTGTGTGTGTGTGTGCGCGTGTGTGTGTGTGTGTGTGTGTGTGTGTGTAATATAACAGACATGAGGAAAACTTGCCTAAATCAAGACTTTACAAAATAATGAGTAATCCTAAAGCAAACTCCCTTATAGCCACCAATGAAGTCAAGGACTATGGAATATGGTGTCACCGGTGTCTCCACCCCTCCTGAGATGGGTCTGGTACCTCTGCCATTGTCAGCAACTGTGTGTCCCAGTCACACTATGCTCTGGGCATTTGGGCTTTGGCTGGGGAAGACGGCAGAGCGGCATTACAAGGAGACTTCCAGGCATTACTGGAAGTAAAAAAGCCCCCCTTGAATCAGCTTGAATCGGGCCTTGAGACATAGGTGAGGAATGAAGGTGCAAAGGATTTCTGGGGAGGGCCCTGGGCTGGGGGCTACAAGAGGACTCAGAGGTCTTTCCTGGCAGTGTCTGCAGCAGCTGCCTGAGGCCTGGGGGCACATGCCTCTGGGTTCAGAGCCTAAGGGCAGTGGTGGGCTCCAATCCAGGAACTAAACAGTACGGAAGGAAGGGCAGTGGAGACTGGACAGGGTTGGGAGAGGGGGTCAAGAAAGAGGAATTCCAGTCCTGGGACGTGGTGATGTCTCAGTGGTGCCCTGGGGATGTGCCATCTGGAGATATCTTCCCCCCTACCATTGGTGCTTCACTTCTTAGAAGAAAGCCCAGGTCTGCCACAGGCCACCTGGTTACTCCTGCAAAGCCCTGCCAAGCCCCAGACCTCCTTTCCCACCTGGGGCTGGGAGGCAGAGGTCCCCGCATAGGTGTGCCACCCAGCTGTCTGCCCTGCACCATATGCCAACTTCCTCTTCTGTCCTGGCACCTGGACAGACTGTTCTCTGCACCAGTGAAGATAAATTTTCAACAGCCATCACCTGGGGGCTGAGCCTAGTGGCCATAACCACCTCGTGCCCCTGGGTGGCACTTGAGTCTAAAACGCACCCACTTCCCTTAACCCTTTGGATCTTGAGGAGGCCTGGGAGGCCTGGTGTGCGGAGGCTGTTCTCCCACTTCAGTATGAAGGGGAGGAACCTACAAGACACTCATCTGGAAGGAACTTGAGCTGAGGCCTCTGACTCTGGGCTCCTTTGACCAAAGTTCTGTCATTAGTATTGAGGCTGTCTGAGGGTGTGTGTTGTTGAGAAATGGCACTGAGTGCTCTGGTGTGGGAAGGGGTAGGCAGGTCCCTGTGGGAGGGGAGGGTGGGGACTGGGGACAGTTGAACACCAAAGATGGATTCCACATCATCCTTCTGGCTCTCCAAACGCACTCTGTGCATGTGTGTGGGGGCACAGTGCAAAGTGTGCCATAGGCATATTCAGATGTGGCTGTGTGTGGCGTCACGGGGGTGTGCACATGGTGGGCACTCAGCCTGGATCTTACCCATTGCCTGGAGCAAGTGGGGTCACTCTTTGGACACTCATCCATGCCCCATGGACCTGTGGTTACAGCACCATTCCCTGCTGGCTGCACAGAACTGTGAGCCCCAGTGTCCTGTGTGGAGAAGCCAGCCCTCCTGCACTCTGCAATGCTGGGGGAGCTGCCGAACACAGTATTCAGGACTGCCCAGCTCGTTCTCCTGCCACCAACTTCTTCCCCGGCCAAGCACTGAGTGGCCAGCCTGCTCCTTTGCTGCCCCTTCTCAGAGCAGGATGAACTAGCCCAGTGACCTGGGAGGCCAGGGGACTGAGAGGGATATCCTGGGAGAGAGCCCTTCAGGGAAGCAGAACGAGTCATCACACCTCTGGCAGAGGGCTCCCGGGAGGTCCGTCCGTGGCACCCAGGGCCCTGGGCTAGGAAGGAGGGAGAGGTCAGCCAGACACCTGTGCTCATATCCAGTGGAAGAAGAAGGGTCTTGGCTGAGAGAGGCTGGTAGAAACACAGACACCAGCCCAGGGAAGCTGGGGGAGTTGACACAGGCTGGGCGCTGGAATAGGGCCCAGGGGCAGGAGCACCAGCACCAGGCAGTGACCAAGTGTGGGCAGGGTGGATAATGCCCCTGCTCCCTCAGGGTGGCTCACCAGGGAGGTGGGGGACCACTGAGATGCTGTCCTGGGGAAGGAGCTGCTTGGGGTCTGACACCCTCTGCCACCAACCACATCCATCTGCCCATGTGGGCACCTCTAGCCTGTGCTGGACAGCTGTCCATTGCGTGAGCCTCCTGAGGAGCCTGCAGGCCCCATCATGAGGCAAGCTGACATGAAATGGTGATGTGGCCTCCTTCTCATGTCTCACTGGGACTGTGAAGAGCAGTGTCCCCAAGGTCCTCATGCTACACCAGGCCTATAAGGCTTTCTGGCTCAGCTCAAGACTGCCCTGCTATGATTGGGACGTGGTTTGTCCCTGCCCAAACTCATTTTGAAATTCAATCTGCCATACGACAATGTTGGGAGCTGGGGCCTAGTGGGAGGTGTTTGGGTCACGAGAGCAGATCCCTCATGAATAGATTAATCCCCCCCACCAGGAGCAAATGAGTTCTTCCTCCAGCTAGAATGGATTGGTTCCCAAGAGAGCGGGTTTTTATGAAAGTCTGGCTTCTTTGGTCTTTCTTTCTTGTTTCCTCTCTGCCCATGTGATCTCTGCACATGCTTGATCCTCTTCTGCTTTCTGTTATGAGTGGAAGCTGCATCGGTGCTGACCACATGCAGCTGCCAAAACTTGGACTTTCCAGCCCCTAGAATTGTGAGCTGAATAAACCGCTGCTTTCTAAATTACTCAGCCTCAGGTATTCTGTTACAGCAATACAAAATGAACTAAGACACCTCCTCAGGTCAGCCCTGCTCTGAGAAGTCTAGCGGGAGAAAAGCTACCTTCAGAATAAAACAGAGGCCTGGTCTCTTCCATGCCAGGTGCAAGCTTCTCCTACTGAGCTCCCAGAGAATAGCCCTTTGTCTAAACTCAGCTACCATGGGAGCCTGGGGAGCTGGGCGGGTTATGTGGCATCAAGGATCACACAGCATGAGGCTGTGTGGAACGGGGTGGGCTGCATCAGGTCCTGCTGGGGTCCTAGCACCACAGGGAAGACATCACCCCCACTCTCCCTCCTCAGGAGGGACTTGTGTCCTCTGTCTCCCACCCCCTCTGTCTCTCTGCTCCTCCCTCCATCTCCTCCAAAGGAAGGCAGACATGATGTGCAGCCTTGTGGACTTTGTTTCAGGAAGGAGGGAAGACACAGGGGTTGTGTGAATGACAATCAGGTAGATAGGTACCATAGAGGAGAGATTCAGATGGACAGATCGGGTGACAATCAAATAGGAATGGTGTAGGGCTGAATAATGGCTTCCCAAGATGCACGTGTCCTGATCCCTGGACGCTGTGAATATGTTCGGTAGTATCTGAGTGTGCCGGATGTCATCACCATGGTCCTTAGAAAAGAGAAGCTATGTGAAGACACAAGCAGGGAAATTTGTGGATGCTGCTGGATTTGAATATGGTAGAAGGGTCCAGAAGCCAAAGTTAGCAACACCAAATAATGAAGAGAGCAGAGAAGGGAAGTGTCCCCTAGAGCCCTGGAGGCAGTGTGGCCCTGCCCATACCTTCATTGTGTCCCAGCCAAAACCTTTTCATACTTCTGTCCTCCAGAAGCATAAATAATAAAGTTCTATTATGTAAAGCCAGTAAGGTTGTGCTCGTTTATTACAGTGATAGGAAACTCATCCAGGGAAGACAAGCAGGCAGAAAGGAAAAGGACAGGTATGGGCCAGACAGGCGGGAGGCCAGGCAGGAGATCAGGGGGCAGGTGGACATGCAGTGATGCAGATGGGTAGGAGACAGGTGGACAAACAGGTTGTGAGCCTGGAGTCGGTGACAGAGACAAAGGCACACAGATGAGGGGACAGGAGGCAAGACAGCTGCAGGAAGAATGGCAGGTGGCAGATAGAAAGCAGGATGTGGGCAGACAGGCAGGGGACAGGAGCAGGGGTCAGGACAGCAGGACAGCAGGATGGCAGGTGGAGGCCCTTAGAGCCCGTCCTGGTCCCCATAAGGGTTGGGGAGCTTCCTGAGATGCAGGTGGATCCCATTCTCGGACTTCAGCACGATATGTGCTGTGGGGATGGGGACCCTGGTGGGATCAGGCAGCAGCTCAAAGCGGAGCAGGGTCAGGGCCACGGCCACCTTCAGCTCGATCATGGCAAATTGTTTCCCGATGCAGTTCCTGGGTGGGGCAGGGACAGTGAAAGGAGAAGCGGCATCAGGCCCCCTTCTGAGATGGGCAGGGACTGGCCGCGAGCTCCAGCCCAGAGCTGGGCATTCAGAGCCCTCCTGCACATGCCCAGCCCTGCCCCCTCTCCTCACAGGGCGCACTCTCCCCTGGCCTTTGACAAGCCTACCAGCTTTCAGGGCTAGCTCCCAACTTCTACCTCTGCTCTGAGCAGGCAGGAAACCCTGCATTAAGAGAGGGCCGGTGCTCCAAGGCCGAGTCTAATCTCATGAGTCCTTTAAGGAGTTAGTCATTGATTTGCTCACTCCCTCCACAGAGAGTTTCTGGTTCCCCAGTGGGGAGGCCGGTTCAGATCACTGGAGGGTGAGGGTGGACCACAGTCTCAGGTGCTCACCACCTAGGGGGACATTCAGGAACCCAGATCCTACCTGTCATCAGCTGTTGCCCCATCGTTCTCCCATTCTGTGGTCCAGGCTCCTGCCTTGCCCTCACCCCCTCAGTGTGCCAGCACCTGTAGCCTTCTAATTCTACTTCAGAAATGTCACTCCTTTCATCCCTCAGTCCTCCCTGCTGGCAGATTCTGGTCTCCCTGCTTCCCCTCCCTCCACACTGAAGCCATGGCCCAGCTCAGTCCCTGCCCCGCTCTTCTTCACAGGTGGGGCAGTGGCCCAAGGCCCCCCTGCTGGCATCAAAGCCCTCTGCGGCTGGGTGTCTCACCCACCTCTTGCCCGTCCAGCCCCACTCCTAGCCCAGGTCATGTGGAGGTCATTGAGAGTGTCTTCCTTCCACGTCTGCCTGCCACAACCCCTGGGCTAAGGCCAGTGACCAGCTGGCCTCACCCCTCTGCTGGCTATACCTCTCCCTCCCCCAGTCTAAGGCAGCTCTAATGCTTTATTCAAGGACAATCACAGTCCAGTGCCAAGACAGTGCCAGGAGCATGGAAAACTCAACGTGAGCGAGAGCGGCAATGAGGCATGCTGTCTGTCTGCAGTGTAGGTACATGGTTCGTACAACTCATTTCTGTCCTTGACGTTCAACTCCCGGGGGCAGGGACAATATGCTTTATCTGTGTTTCCACATCATACTGCAGAGCATTTGACCCACAGTGATCGGCTTAATAGATACTTTTGTATTTAAATGAAGTTAATTAATTTTAAAAAGAGAATAGAGTGAAATACACCGAGATGAAGTATTATTTTTGAGCTGTTAATTAAAGTACCTAATGCTCTCCTGTCCTCTAGTGGCAGCAACATGATTTGCAGACTTTGCTCAAGAGAAAAGACTCATCCTGGGATGAACCAATGGTGGAAAATTATTTCCTGGAGGAACAATTTTCTCAAAGTCTGTTCTGTGAATTCACAGAATTATGCATTCAGAAAAACATTTCTCCTAACTGTTTACATCATTTTTAGCCATTTGTATTTCACAGGACAATTCCTGGAACCTTCTGAGGATTATTGCAGCTGTCATTGGGAGTGTGCTTGCCCAGCTCAATGGCTCTTTCAAGCATCTTTTACATTTTACATACATACCAGGAACTTTTCAAAAGGTATGTGTTATATGCTTGATAGTGGGTTTTCTCCCAATGACAGTTTATCGTTCTTGTTTTTATGTTTTTTGCTGCATTGTACTATGTGGACTATGGGACTATGGTATAGGGATCCCACTGCACATACGGAATTTAGCCAAGTGGGAAGCTAGACATAAATACATGAACTTTATAATGCACTGAAAACTTTATTGATCAAGACAGCAAAATAGACTGGGCCCGGTGGCTCATGCCTGTAATCCTAGCACTCTGGGAGGCCGAGGCAGAAGGATTGCTCGAGGTCAGGAGTTTGAGACCAGCCTCAGCAAGAGCTATACCCTGTGTCTATTAAAAAATTGAAAAAAATTAGCCAGACAACTAAAAATATAAAGAAAAAATAGCCGGACATGGTGGCACATGCTTGTAGTCCCAGCTACTCGGGAGGCTGAGGCAGAAGGATCGCTTGAGCCCAGGAGTTTGGGGTTGCTGTGAGCTAGTCTGTTGCTCTTGTCCAGGCAACAGAGCCAGACTCTGTCTCAAAAAAAATAAAATAAAATAAATAAAATAAAAAAGACAGCAAAATATGTGAGACAACAAACAAGTGTAAAACTTTCCGCAAAGGGCTTCCTTGAATTTTCACGTATTTGGCTTGAATGGTAGGACTAGCAAGGCGTATGAATTCTAAACATATGGAAACATTTCAATGACTGCACTTTATGGCAGACTGGTGAATTAAGTGGAAAGGTGCTGTGGTGATATGAGAATGTCTGGGAAGACATTGACTAAAAACCTGATAATTGAGAAAAACAAACATATGAAGTTTAATTTACTGGAGAAAATCTAACTCTGAAAATTCATATTTCTAAAATGTGGAAAACACCAGAGCACACTGAAGTTGGGAGGGATTTTTGGCTAGCTATGGAGCAAGAGCAAAGAAGAAAAGTCCCCGTGATGTGTCCTGAAATGCCACCTTCCTTTATTACACAGAGACAGCCACACCAGGCCTCCTTCCCACGGACGCCAACGTTCGAGGTTGTAACTGAAGGTGCCACATAGGAGCATAGGGCTGACGCACATCTGGTATGTGCCCAGAGACACCTCCTATCTCCCCAGCTCCATGACCTCACAGGATGCCTCACCTTGATCCTCCTGAGAAGGGCAGGAAAGCATGGCTATGTGGAAGAGAACCTGGTGCAAACCGGGAAGGGTCGAACGTCTGCAGAGAGAGCACCAGGGCCAGGGCAGGTCGAGGTCAAGCCCCTGCTTCCCACCCATAAGGGGACAGGACGTCCAGAGGAAGGAGCAGGTGACGGTGTTGGTCCTGAGGGGTCACCCCACCCTCTTCCCAGGACCCTCTTACCTCTGGGTTGGGCCACACCTTCGGGTTATGGTGAAGGCCATAAATAGAAAGTAGGACTATGACACCTGTGGGGCAGATATGAGACAGAAGAGTGGTCACGGTTACAGCCACTGAGTGGACACCTGGTCCCTCAGCCAGTAAGGGGCATGGGCATGCACAAAATGCCAATGTGCCACAAATCACCACTTTGAGCGGGATGAGCCTGTCACTATGCAGGTGGCATGGGCTTGCCTAGTGACATAAGCGCAGATGGGGAGAGAAAACCCCGAATGAAGGAAGGAGAAGCACCAAAGGATTGGAGGCTGCTGTCTAGTAAGTCCTGGCACAACTCACATTTACCAATGCACCCATGAGCCATTGGGGAAGATACCTGAACTCACCCAGTGCTCATTCACCACCACCCTTCAAGGAACACAGTCTGTTACCCTCATTTTTCGGACAAGGTGCCTGAGTCTCAGAGAGGCTGATTGTCTTGCCTCGGATCGCACAGCTAGGATGTGGCAGAACTGGGAGCAGACCCCATGGGGATTGAGCTTGGTGGCCTCTGACCATGGTAGGGGTCTGAGACCTGGTCATCAGCTGCTCTCTGCCCTCAACCTTGGGACTCCTCAGCGACTGGATCCCATCTGACCCAGGACCCTGGATTTCTGACCTCCCTCATTTGCCCTGAACTGACAGGGAAGGACCCTCAGCTCCCTCTGTCCCTGTCGAGTTCTCCCTGCAGCCCTGCACATCTGGGGGAATAGAATGTTAAGGCTGTCATCCCAAGAACATGCCCAAAGGCTAACATGTGTTTATTGAACTTTTGGTGGGTTCAAGATCGGTGCCAAGCATTTTACAGACTCAATCCTAACTACAAAGTAAGTTTCAGTTTAGCCAATGAGGAAAGGGAGACAGAGAGGTTCAGAAGTGCCGAAGCGCACGTGGATGTCTGATTCTCCATGTGTGCCTGTGCAGGGCTTAGTTCAGTGAGTGTGGGGAAGCTCATACCTTTGGGCAAAGAGCGTCCATCAGGGAAGGTGACGGGTTGGCTGAGCTTCCTGGCAACGCCTGGCACCGGTGGATAGAGTCTCAGGGCCTCCTTGATGCACATGGTGGTGTAGGGCATCTGGTCTAGGTGGTGCCTGAAATGAAGCCCATCTCAAAGAGCAGGCAGGGCTGGGCAGACCAAGGGCTCCACTTGCAAGGAGGGCAGGGCTCTCTCCTCACCTGAGCGCTCACTCACCAGGTGATGGGGGCTCCATCCCCCAGGAGGCTCTGGATCTCCTCCCGGCACCTCTGCTGATGCTGGGGGTGTGTGGCCAGAGCATAGAGGATCCAGGAGATGCCGCTGGCTGTGGTGTCGTGGCCCTCGAACATGAACGTGTCCACTTCAGCACGGAGGTCCCTGTCTGACAAGCTGTTGCCATTCTCCATCTGGGGAGGCCACGGTGAGAGGGCACAGTTGGGTTTTGCTCTCTGCTTTGAGCAAAGCCTCAGGCTTCTCCTACACACACTCACGTTGACCAAGAGGAGGATGTCCAGGAAGTCCAAGTGCTTCTTCCTCCTGACCTTCTCCAGCTCTCCCTCCACCTGCAGCTGAGCCTTCCTCCGCTGGATCACTCGGTCTGTCCCGGAACAGCGCTCACTGGCAGAGCCAAGAGTGAAGCACCCCCAGTAGCCCCAGCTGCCCCACTGCCCCAATCTGGGTGCCAGGTAGAGCTCAAGATGGGTGTGGGAGTGGGTGCGTGGGTCGGGGTGGGAGCTCTCGCCCCAGGTGATGCAGGTCAGGCCTCCTGTCTGAGGCATAGCTCATGGAGCCCCTGCTTGAATGCTGCAGGATGGGATCTCACTCACCCATCACCCATGTGATGACACAGGGAGACCCTACACAGCACCTTGCCCCCCAACATCTCAGCTCTCTCCCCCTGCACCAGGGAGGTCCCCAGAGGCGGCTGCATGAGTGAGTCCCAGCTTCTTCAGGGACACCAGGGGCCTGGCTCTGCCTCAGGGCTCAGTGCCAGCGCCTGTGGCTGTGGCTGGTAGGGGCGGGGAGCCCATAGGACTGAACCTGTGTGCTCATGGGCGAGCTGGCAGGCGCGCCGGTTCCTGCGGCCAGATGGGGTCAGGCTGTACATGGTGTCATTCTGGTAAAAGGCATTCTGAACACGGGAAATGAACAGATTGTTGAGGTCCTTCACGGCCTGGATGTATGACTGGGACTTCCTGAGGGAGAGGATGCAGAAGATACCAGGGTGGCTGGGACCCTCTCACCTGCAGGCACAGTGGGGTCTGGGTAGACAGGGCCTCAAACAGTGGGGACAGGGAGCACTGAGGCAGAAGTCTCTTCTGTCCCACAGCCCCATGACCCTCAGGCCTTTAGAAGGTGGCGTGACAGCCTGAGTTGGCCCCCGCAAGAGATCAGGGAACTGGGCTGAGGCACAGTGTGCTCTGGTCTGGAATTAAAGCTGGGCCAGGGGCCGAGTGTTGGTTAGTGTGCAGGGGCCTCCATGCTGCCCCACCAGCCTCTCTGGGGCATCCACTCCAGTCGATAAGGACAAGGACCCTGCAGCTGAAGAGTTGTCACAGACCTGTCCAGCTGGAGGCTGCCCTGGTGGCTGAAGCCACACTTCATGATGGTGTCCAGGGTCAGCAAGGAGACATGCTGAAAGACCTCCAGAGGGGAGTCCTGGCTGGCGAGGTCCTCCCACTTGTCCTGTGGTGAAAGGGGGCGCTGACTTCTCAATGCCCCCAGAAGCTCTCTGCCAATCAGGCTCAGCTTCCCCCTGAATCTGCAGATGTCTTTGTTGGGGCCCCTCTCATTAGAGAGCAGGTGCATTATAGCGAATGAGGACTGTGAAGCAAATGTTTCTCAAATGATGTCTATTTCACACAAACTTTTATTACAAAATTAAACATATCTTCTCCTAAAGTCTGAATTACATTTTAACTTTGGGCAATAGGTTGTGACCTTTTGGTTCATGAGAAAAAAAATTTTCTGTTTGGGACAAAGACTAGTGTTCTGAGAGCAGAGCTAGACCTGAGGGACAGTGAGGATGCCAGCATTAGGGAGCAAATGTGTCAAGGCCACAGAAGCCTAAAGGACCACTATGGGCTCCTAATGCAGAGACATCAAGGACTTTAATTCCTTTTCCTGCATCGGCTGTTTGCTGGGGACAGTTGGTGAGAAATCAGAGGCCTGATGGGAGGTGATGGCGTGGCAGGCATGGCTCTGAGAACATAGACTTGGTGACCGGTGCACACCATGGTGGCTCCAATCCACGCAGAAGCCCTGAGCCCCAGGCCAGAGCCTGGCTGAGTGACACCCTGGCATGTCCACCCTCCCCTGAAGCTGCCATTGTCCCCGCCAGCCCAGGGCAGGGAGTGGTGCTGTCCAGCAGGACTGGTCACTCCTCCAGTCCGCTGTGCTGAAATGTGAACGTGGGAAGAGAGGGGCTTGTATGCACTGGCACCCTCTTTCCTCAGACCATGAGCAAAGTGTGGACGCGGCTGAATGCCTGGGTGCTCTCCCACCCCATCTGCTTAAGGGAGCCCTACTCTCACAGGAATAGTCTGAGAGTGCTGCTCGGTGCAGCTGTGTCACGGCTGTCTGCAGGCACAGGTGCTGGAGTGCAATTGGTGGGAGTGTGTGCCATGAGCGGGTGTGTGGAGGGCAGGGAGAGACGGGCTCACCAGCATCACTCGGACAGAGTCTGCCATGAGCCCCACGTAGGGCTTCAGAATGTCGTAGTGGAAGGCCGGGGTCAGCAGCCGCCGGTGCTGGAACCACTTCTGCCCGTTCAACAGGAGCAAACCATACCCTGGACCAGAGACAGGTGTGTACACATGTGCAGGAGAGGGGACCAGAAGGACAGCAGGGGACAATTTGGGAGGGACAGAAGGTGGATCCTTGGTGCAGAAACCCAGAAGAAAGTCCCATTATGGGCAAAGGCAGGAAAGGCACAGTGCATTTCAGGAATGTCAGTTTTCCAATTTGGTTGGTATATCGATGTTATTAGGGCAGCGAGTAGACGAAGGTGGAAAAGTGTTGGGGGCAGATATTAACTGAATGTCAGGCGAGAATGGAGAGGCCTGAGAGGTAAAGTGGAAGAAGGTGAGATCAGGAGAGCTGACCCCAGGATTAGGAAGAGGTGTGGTCTTGTTAGAGGAAGAGAAGTGAGGCTTGATTTAGAGACGGAGTCATGAGAGTGGTGGCCTGTCCCCTGTTGCTCTCTGTGAGCCAAAGAGATAGCTCTTGGCAAACCTATCTGGCACGTGGACGGCAGCCCTGTTTAGGTACACTCACCAATCCAGGGAGCCAGGAATCTGTAGGAACTATCAGCCTTTGGATCTGAAAGATGAGGCAGGACATTAGCAGTAAACTGGAGGACCAAACAAAGGAGGCTGTGGTTGCCAACAGTTCTGGATGTGTGTCAGTGGCAGTATGTCCCATGTCACCACCCACTTGCCTCCCATCTCCTCCTGTGTCTCTGCTGAAAGTCAGTGTGGGCCTGGGAAGGCAGACTCAGGGAGCCAGCAGCAGGGCACTCACAGAACTGGGATGGTGAGCGGGCCAGAGCCACAGGCCACGTCCCCCATGCCGAAGAGTAGGACAGAGCCTTGGGTGTTTCTACACAGGTGGGGGCTTAGCCTCCCCAAACCAGGACAGGAGGTAATCAGAGCTTCCAAACCCAAGTCAGTGTCCACATGAAATTTATGCTTCAGATTAGGTCAGTTTACATAACAGATCACCTCAATTTGCTTAGAAGAACAAGAAAGAAAAGAATAGGAAATGCAGCCCCACCTAGCCATTTTAAACATTCAATGCTCAGTAAATATTTTTTGCCATAGGCTGGATTATGGGCTTGGTGGATGGTTGGTAGAAGGTTCAGAAATTGATGTTTGAACTCCCATTTTCTTCTGCAGTTTTACAAGCCCAGGGGCATGTACTCAAGAGGCAGGAGGTGCTCCACCTGCAATGCAGGTTTCAGGTTTCAATCTCACCTGATCTCCCTAGAATCACCTTCATGTAGTCAGGATCATGGAGCCGGAGACGGGCGTGGCTACCCCATAGCCAGTGAGGATAGGCACTTGGGAATTTCTCTACCCATTTCAGAATCCTCTGCAGTTCCTGCTCGTTTGGGAACTGTCAATAAGGAAGGACAAATCAATGAAAACTTTTGTGCTAGTCTTTGCAGTGGAGAGAAGGACAGGACAACCATAGCGATAGATTAGGAATTTGGAACCATTTCTGATGACCTGGGCTCTTATCCAGATTCTTGCTACCTCCCCAGGCATTGACCTAAGCCAAATTCTGTTTCCCTACTGGGCAGAGCTGTGGTTCTCACTCACCACTGCCCACAGAAACTTAAGCCAGGCATCGTCTCCACATTGTACAAAACCTTCGGAAGTATGACATTTTCCATGGACAATTTACACGACAACTTGCATCACCAAGTAAACAGATTTGTAAAATGATTCATTCAGAGACTAAAATAGATACATTTAAAATTTTTAATTATTCATTAATTTTATATTACCATACGGTTGTTATATTTTCAATATTATCCCAGGATACATGTAAGTATCTGTTAAGATAAAATAGTGTTTGGGATGCTTATGGCTATGTGAAAAAAAGATTAAATACGAAATTGTGTATAACAGTATTCTACATGCTGAATGTGTACGGGTTAATAGAACCAAGTCTGGATATACACATATCAAATTGGTGTCGGTCTTTCATTTTGAGATTTAGGTTTTTCATTCTCATTTTCACTCATCAATGAAGAGAAAGTTTTGTGAGGTCCCTGCTTCCTGGAGTTGTTTTTCGAAAATTTTCCAGGTGGATCACAAAGCCCTCTGCCTTCCGGTGTCTCTATTCTTGCCCAGCACCATGAGAAGCTTTGGAGAGGGGCCCTGGCTCAGAACGGAATGTTAGAAAGCTCTTGATCATTCACTTGCTCATTCGTTGATTGAGTCATCATTTACTAAGGGGCTACAAAGATGAATCAGAGATGGTCTCTCCCAGAAGGAGCCCACAGTTATGACACTGCAGAAAAATAACTGAATCAGGTTAACACTGTTCTGTCCCCTTGAGGACAGACCAAAGGAAAAAGAATTGCCCCCTCCACTTCTGGGATACCCAGAGGGCTTCTTGGAGGAGGTGGCTTGGCGATGGGCCTTGGCCAATGGACATATGTAGAACAAGGTCCTTTCAGGGAGACGGCACAGTGTGAGCAGAGGCCCAGAGGTTGGAATGCACAGGCAAGTAGGGAGGACAATTATCTGACTTTATGTGATCTGATGAAGTCAGATCATCTGATAAAGTCATGATCTATCTGCTAATCTGACTTAGAGTAAAGAAGGAGATTGGGAAAGAAGGAGGGAGAGAGGATTGGGACCACTCCATGTAGGGCTTGGATGTTTCCATTTCCCCACTTTGGCTCCACTCTGCTGATGATCACGTGGCCTTCCTTGCTGAGAAACAACAGGCTTCAGCTCCCTGCAACGCATATCTCCTCTTGAGCGCATTCAATCCACAGCCCTTGGTGAGCCCTTTCCCTGTGGCCCCTTGCCTTGCTTGGTGCCTCCACCCCTGGTGCTGGCAGTGCAGGGGGTGGGCACTGTCCCTCCCCAGCCATCCAGGTGCTCCTTTCCCTCCTTCCTCTGTCTCTCCACACACCTGGGCTGACCATCCCACTGTGCCAGGCCCTTGCTGGGTGCGGGGTCCTGGGGCACAGGGAGGGGACGATATGCTTGGCTCTAAGTAGTTCACAGTCCAGGTGTGTGGGAGGAGAGCCGGGAGGTCAACAGACACTGCCCAATGGTGCAACTCAGACATCAGCACCCCTCAGCTGGAGGACATTGTGCAGGCCGACTCTCTCAGGTGTGCCCATGACTGTCAGGGTTTCAGCCCCCAAATCACCTGTGCTGGACCTTCCCTCAGTCTCAGGCAAACAGAGCCAGTTGGTCCCCTACGCCTGACATCACCCACCCTCCCCTGCAGAGTGAGCTGTCTCCCTGCAGCCTGACCCCTTCTGCGATTCATGCCTATAGTCTCTACAGACCACGAACCAACAGGGCAGGGATTCCATCAGACTGATGTTCCCAGGCAGACTCGGTGCCAGGCAGAGAGGATGGCATTGACTGACTGGGGCAGGGAAGCATCTAGAAGCCTTGTTCTTTGACACCAGCTAAGGCTGCTGGGAGTGCTCAGCCTGGAGAGGGGGAGACCCAGGAAATACTAACGATTTCCCTTGCAAGGGAGTTAGCTCCCCGTGGCTGGGATGAGCCGAGACTGGAGGGTAGGCAGCGTGTTTCTCAGAGGCCACATGCTCATCAGTCAGTAAGACTTTGCCTTCTGGTCTGGAACTCCTGGCCTCAAGTGATCTTCCTGCCTCGGCCTCCCAAAGTGCTAGGATTACAGGCATGAGCCACTGTGCCTAGCATAAGGCTTTGCCCTCTGGACTTGCTGACCAGGCTCTGAGCAGCCCGGCCCTCCTTACCCTCCCACTTCCCTGTCCAGCTCCTTCTTACCTGGCGGCTGTGCCCAAAGAGCCAGTGGGAGGGAGGGCACGGGAACTGCTGGAAGGCTCTGAGCAGCCACTGCCTGCGCAGGTAGAGCTGGGCTGCCTTGAGCAGCAGCAGAAGCAGGCTGAGCAGGGAGGCCACTTGGAGGAGCCCGGAGATGCCTCCTGGGAGTCTGCTGGAGCCCAGCACAGGGACACTCATGGTTCAGTGCCTGCAGGACCACTGACTGCCTCTGCCTGTCTCTGACTGCCACTGCCCGCCCCTGCCAAGTCCTGGGAGGCCTGCCCCACCCACCTGTGGGGAGGGTGAAGGTTGAGGACAGAACTTAGATCTGAGTGTTCTGAGTTGATTAACTTGTGGATGATCCAGCTGGGTAAGCAGCGAGAGCAAAGCTTCATCAGCTGACAGTGGTAATGGCCACAGAGCACCCACGTTGCCCCCTCCATATTACTCACAAATATTTAATGAGCACCTACTCTGTGTCAGCCAGTATGCCGGGTGGGGGGCATGGCTGGGAGGAAAACAGATATTAGCCCTGACTTCAAAGAATTCGCATTTTTCTTTACTACGTTGCAATAATGTTCATTCAGTAGCAGTTTTTTTGTACATGATCAAATTAAATTCTCAATGTGATATGCACATTCAAAGCCTAATATTAACGAAGTCTTTGAATCATGACTTTTATGTGTTACTCCAATACTAATTTTGTTTACCATGACAACCTCTTTCAACTATATATTGGGTGAGACGAAGTGGGAACTATGTCCTTTGTATTGACTGGATGATGATAAGGACAAAGAGATGGGAACACAGTCCTTCACATGATTTTATATCATTGCATTGAAGAGATTGGCTTTATATTATCATTAGCATGATTCCTTCTCCATTGAAATACATGACAATTTCAACAAATTTCTATACTTAATCTTCATTATGATCTTTTCCCGTTACTAGGTCTACTTTTAGCTGTAGCCAGAAAAATCTGGTCCATTTGGACCATACTCCTGTCTTCTGTTGCCCATAGACGGTCCTGTGGCAAGTTCAGTGCTGCTTCAGCCAAGTCCTACAGTGGTAGCAGGAGCATTTTTAGTAATTCTCTTTCATCCTATAATAGAAAAATAATTTCACAATTAAAACTTTTACACTCTGTTTAGGAGCCCTTACTGTATTGTTTAGTGCAATCTCTGCTTTAACACAAAATGATATTTAAATAATTATTGCTGTGTCCGCCTGGAATCAACTAGCCTTACTAAAAGTAACCACTGAAGATGGCAGACCAAAGACACCACCAGTCGGAGTGTCTCTAAGAAGGAGAAATTTTAGATGAAAGAGAAAAAACAGACAGACAAACATAGAGCAGATGAGGGTCAGAAGGAAGGGTGCCTGAACCTGCAGGAGACTCCACGGGAAGAGGTTGCAGAGCAGAACTGGAAGGAGAAAGGCACCGATGGGGATTAAGCCAGAGAGGCTCGGAGACCAGCAAGAAGGGTAGGTGGATTGGCTGACATCCCCCTCCTTCGCATCTCAGGCTGTTGGTGGGCTCCCACCCCAGCTGCTGGAGAGACCTCCTGCCAAAGCAAGCCCAGAGACTGCTGCCACCAGTGAGTGGAGAGCTTCTTGCAAACAGGGCATCAGGTTGTCACCTCCCCCCCGGGCTGTCTCCCGCCCCATGGACCCAAGCCGGTCGGCAGGCCCCGTATTGCTTCTCTACCCACCGGGTTCCTTTCTGCTCCCCAGGGGACCTCAACCACACAGGTCCCATCTTGCTCATCCCCACACGGACATTTCCCAACTCCCGGACAGACTGCAGGAACCACAGGGATCCAGTGGGTCCTGGGTGATCTGCGTGACTCCAGAGCCCCATGATTTTGGGCACCCTGCCTCCCAGAGAGGGGGTTGGAGACAACCAGAGGTTGGAATTTCCCTCCACCTAGACTCTTGGCTGAGAGAGACAATTGAGCCTCCGCATCACCACATGGAGGCTTCCACAGCAAACGGGGCTCAGACTTTTCCTTTTGAGGTCCTGCAACAGACTGAGGGGTGCTCAGACTGTGAGCTCCCTCCCTGCTGGCCCTCTCTGGTGCTGCTTGCCTGCTGACTCTAGCAAAGCGGGACACACCCTGAGGTGGAAGGACACTCTCTCTTGGGCACCCCGTGAGAGACACTTGAGACCAGTGTCCTTCTCCCAGGCATGGTCAGGGTTTGATCCCCAGGGCCCAGGGGACAGACCAGCAGGTCAGATCCTGTACACCCAGGTCTTGATCACATCACCCAGGGACACAGAGGGGATATTTGTGAATTAGTCTCTCAAGGTGTGGGTGCCTTCAGGGGCAGATCAGAGTGGCTCCTAGCTGCAGCATGCTCCGGGACACCCATCCTCCCACAGCTATAAGCTCAGGCCAGGATCCTGGGCACGGAACCTTCCAGCCCACATCACAGTGGTGGGGGAGGTCGGCTGGCTTGAGGTCCTGCCTGCTGGCCGAGGCCTGGAAAAAACACAGGATAGGGGAGGGTGGAAAGGAGCACGGCCTGCTACAGACTGCCAGGCTGTGGGTCTCAGACAGCCCTGCCTCCACATGCAGAATCTTTGGTTCAGTGGGGCCACTTCAGCCCATCTCTGGCAGCTTTGCCCAGAGGCAGGGAACAGACCTTTGACCCATGCTAAAAGCATTTGTGGAGCTTGAGGTCAGGCTAACCCAACCCGGGCCCAACCCAGCCTCACTCCCCCACCCATCCCTGCTGAGGTGGAGAATAAGGACACACCTGGAAGTCCCAGGGCCCCACCTACCACCTGGGGCACTAGAGTACTTCTCCAGAGGAACAAGAGCTTGTCACAAGACTGAAAAACAGCACTGCAGCTTGTTCCTTCCAGCAAGTGCCTCCTAATGACAAGGAGGTCAATTTGCATGGCTGTTTACTGCCTTTGCTTACTCATTGTACAGGATGTACTCCATTTTCACCCTCAAGCACCACCCGCTGGCTCAGAGACTAAACTGGCCATGTCATTATCAAAACAAAAGAAAATCCAAAGGTAAAAAGGAACAGCTCCTCCAGATGGGAAGGGATCAGCAAAAGAACTCCGGAGGTATGCAGAATTAAAGTGAAAAGACACTCCCAAAAGGGAACAACAGCTCTTTAGCAATGGATACCAACCAAAATCAGACCATTAAAATGATAGATGAAGAATTTAGAACACAGATTATAAGGAAACTCAGTGAAATGCAAGACAACATGGACACTAAACACAAAGAAACCACAACAAAATCCAGGAAATGAATGAAACATTCACTAACGAAATTGAAATATCGTGCTCGCTTCGGCAGCACATATACTAAAATTGGAACGATACAGAGAAGATTAGCATGGCCCCTGTGCAAGGATGACATGCAAATTCGTGAAGCGTTCCATATTTTTGCAAAGATGTGGAAACAACCCAAATGCCCATCAATCCACGAATGGATTAGTAAACTGTGGTATATGTATACCATAGAGTATTTACTCAGCTATAAGAAATAACGGTGATACGACATCTCTTTGGTTCTCCTGGAGAGAATTGGAACCCATTATATTAAGTGAAGTATCCAAAGAATGGAAAAACAAGCATCACATGTACTCACCAGAAAATTGGTTTCCCTGATCATCACCTAAATGCACATCAGGGAAGGATACCAATTGGATATCAGACTGAGACGGGGGGTGGGGAGGGGATGGGTGTATGCCTACATGATGAGTGTGTTGCGCACCATCTGGGGAATGGTCATGCTTGAAGGTGCTGACTCGGGGAGGTGGGGGGGTGGCAGGAGAGGATGGAGGTATGACTACATTGTGAGTGCCAGGTGCACTGTCTGGAGAATGGACACGCTTGAGGCTCTGATTCAGGGGGATGGGCGGGACATGGACAATGTATATAACCTGAACTTATGTACCCCCATGATGAGCTGAAATAAAAAAAAAAAAGAAATTGAAATATTAAAGAAAAATCAAACAGAACTTCTGGAAATGAAAAATTCATTCAAGGAATTACAAAACACACTGAAAAGCCTTAAGAGTAGGTTAGATCATGCAGAAGAAAGAATCTCAGAGCTTGAAGACAAACCTTACATTTCAACAAGTCAGTTTCAGAGATAGAGCAGAGAAATAAGAGAAAAGAGTGAAGCCTGTAAGAAATAAGATTATGTGAAGAGGCCTAACATAAGAATCATAGGCATCCCTGAGGGTGAAGAAGAAAATGCACAAGGATTGGATAATCTATTTGAGGGAATAATTGAGGAAAATTTCCCTGGCCTTACTAGAAACCTAGATATCCAGGTATAAGAAGCTCAAAGGACTCCTGGGAGATTCATTGCAAACAGGAAAACATCACAGCACATAGTCATCAGACTGGCCAAAATAAACATGAAAGAGGCACTTCTATGAGCCATAATGTGAAAGCAGCAGGTAACTTACAAAGGCAAACCCATCAGACTAACTTCACACTTCTCAACTGAGACCTTACAAGCTAGAAGGGACTAGGGCCCCATTCTCAGTCTTCTCAAACAGAATAATGCCCAGCCTAGAATTTTCTATCCTGCAAAACTAAGCTTCATAATCAGGGAAAATAAAGTCTTTCTCAGACAACCCAACACTGAGAGAATTTGTCAAAACAAGACCTGCCCTGAAAGAAGTACTCAGAACTCTGTTACACATGAATCAGCACAGTAGACACTCACCAGTGTAAAATCATCCAAAACCCAAAGATCAAAGGCCAGATACCACAATGGCTCAAGATATAAAACAAAGCAACAAAGTTCTACTCAACAGTATGAACAGAAATCCACCCCACTTGTCAATTCTTTCAATAAATGTAAATGGTTTAAACTGCCCACTGAAGAGACATAGGCTGGCCGAATGGATAAATATACACAAGCCAAGCATCTGCTGTCTTCAGGAAACACGTCTAACCCACAAGGACTGATTCAGACTCAAGGTGAAGGGTTGGAAAATGATGTTGCATGCAAATGGAAACCAAAAGAAAGCTGGTGTAGCAGTTCTCATAACAGATAACTTAGTCTTCAGAAAGTCAACAACAGTAAAGAAGGACAATGATGGTTATCATATAATGGTAAAGGGAAAAATTCAACAAGAAGACATAACAATTCTAAATATTTAGGCACCTAATACAAGTGCTCCCAGATTCATAAAGCGAATCCCCCTTGATCTAAACAAACTGATAAACAACAGCACTGTAATAGCCAGGGACATCAACACTCCACTGACAGATAAGAACAGATCCTCCAACAGAAAGTAAAGAAACAAACAGTGGGCCAGGCGCGGTGGCTCACGCCTGTAATCCTAGCACTCTGGGAGGCCGAGGCAGGTGGATCACTCGAGGTCAGGAGTTCGAGACCAGCCTGAGCAACAGTGAGACCTCGTCTCTACTAAAAATAGAAAGAAATTATTTGGCCAACTAAAATATATATAGAAAAAATGAGCCGGGCATGGTGGCGCATGTCTGTAGTCCCAGCTACTCGGGAGGCTCAGGCAGAAGGATCACTTAAGCCCAGGAATTTGAGGTTGCTGTGAGCTAGGCTGACACCACGGCACTCACTCTAGCCAGGGCAACAAAGCGACACTCTGTCTCAAAAAAAAAAAAAAAAAGAAACAAACAGTGGACTTAAACAGAACTCTAGATCAAATGGGCCTAACAGACATTTACAGAACATTCTACCTAAAAAGCACTGAATATACATTCTTCTCATCAGCCCAAGGGGCATTCTTTAAGATTGACCATGTCTTAGGCCACAAAATATGTCTCAAAAAATTTAAAAAAATAGAAATTAGAAATTATACCATGCATCTTCTCAGACCACAGTGGAATAAAATGAGAAATCAATTCCAACAGAAACACTCATCTCTGCACAAAGTCATAGAAACTAAACAACCTATTACTGAATGGTTATTGCTCAAGAAGGAAATTAAGATGCAAATCAAAAGATTCTCTGAACTAAATGATAAAGGGGACACAAGTTATCAAAATCTATGGGACACAGCTAAATCCATCCTGAGAGTAAAATTCATAGCCTTAAATACCTACATCCAAAAGACAGAAAGATCATAAATCAACAATCTAATGAATTAACTTGAAGAACTGGAAGAAGAAGAGTAAACCAATCCCAAACGCAATAGGAGGATAGAAATAACTAAGATCAGAGTGGAACTAAATGAAATCAATAATAAAAGAACTATACAAAAGATTAATGAAAAAAAGAAGCTGGTTCTTTGGGGAAAACTTGAAAGCATCCCTTCTTAGGCCTGGAACCAGAGAAAGTTGCCCTGTATCACCACTTCTAGTCAACATAGTGCTGGAAGTCCTAGCAAGAGCAATCAGACAAGAGAAGGAAATCAAAGGCATCCAAATGGGGGCAGAAGAGGTCAAACTATAGCTCTTTTCTGATGATATGATCTTATTCTAGAAAACCCCAAAGATTCTCCCATGAGACTACTGGAATTGATAAACAAATTCAGCAAAGTCTAAGGTTACAAAACCAATGTAAAGAAATCGGTAGCATTCCTATATGCCAACAACAGTCAAACTGAGAACCAAATCAAAGACCCAGTACTCTTCAAAATAGCAACAAAGAAAATAAAATACCTAGGACTATATTTAACTAAGGAGGTGAAAGACCTCTATAGGGAGTACTATGAAACACTGAGAAGGAAATAACAGAGGATGTAAACAGATGAAAAACCATACCATGCTCATGGATCGGAAGAATCAACATTGTAAAAATGTCTATACTCCCCAAGTGATCTATGGATTCAATACAATCCCTATTAAAATACCAATGTCATTTTTTTCAGATCTAGAAAAATTAATTCTATGCTTCCTGTGGAACCAGAGAAGACCCCGTATAGCTAAAGCAACCTTAAGCAAAAAGAACAAATTGGGAGGCATCAATTTATTGGACTTCCAGCTATACGATAAGGTTATAGGAACCAAAACAGCACAGTACTGGCAGAAGAACAGAGACATATACAAATGGAACAAGACTGAGAACTCAGATATAAAACCATCATCATTTAGCCACCTAATCTTTGACAAGATAGACAAAAACATACACTGGGGAAAAGAATCCCTCTTCAACAAATGGTGCTGGTAAATTAGGATAGCCACATGCAGGAGACTAAAACATGATCCACACCTCTTACCTCTCACAAAAATGAACTCACAATGGATAACAGACTTAAACCTATGGCATGGAACCATAAGAATTCTAGAAGAAAACATTGGAAAAACTCTTATAGACATTAGCCTAGGTAAAGAATTTATGAAGAAGACCCCAAAAGTATTCACAGCATCGACAAAAATAAATAAATGGGGCCTGATCCAAAAGCTTCTGTACAGCCAAAGAAACTATCACTAGAGTGAATAGGCAACCTACTGAATGAGAGAAAATATTTGCATGCTATACATCTGATACAGGGCTGATAACTAGAATCTATATAGAACTCAGGAAAATTAGGAAGAAAAAAATCAAGCAACCCCATTAAAAAGTGGGCAAAGGACATGAACAGAAACTTTTCCAAAGAAGATAGACTAATGGTCAACAAACATATGAGAAAGATGCTCAACATCTCTAATCATCAGGGAAATGCAAATCAAAACCACAATGAGATATCATTTAACTCCAGTGAGAATGGCTTTTATCAAAAAATCCCCAAACAACAAATTTTGTCATGGATGCAGAGATACAGGAACAGTCATGCACTGTTGGTGGGACTGCAAACTAGTACAACCTCTATGGAAAGTAATATGGAGATATCTCAAAGAACTAAAAGTAGAGCTACCATTTGAACCAGCAATCCCACTACTGAGCATCTACCCTAAGGAAAAAAAGACATTATATAAGAAAGACATCTGCACTCAAATGTTTATAGCAGCACAATTCACAATTGCAAAGATGTGGAAACAACCCAAGTGCCCATCAATGCATGAATGGATTCATGAAATGTGGTATATGTACACTCAGCCACACAAAATGAGGGTGAACTAGCACCTCTTATAATATTCTGGATGGAGGTGGAGCCCATTCTACTAAGTGAGGTATCACAAGAATGGAAAAACAAACACCACATGTACTCACCATCAAATTGGAACTAATATATCAACACTTATGTGCACATATGGAAGTAACATTCATTGAGTGTCGGGCAGGGGCGGGCAATGATGGGTATATTCACACCTAATGGGTGAGGTGTTCACTGTCTGGGGGGTGGGCACACATGTACCTCTGACTTGGGCAGTGCAAAGGCGTTATATGTAACCTAAACATTTGTATCCCTGTCATATTCTGAAATAAAAAATATATTAAAAAAATAAAAGTAACTATTGACATGAATCAACCCTATCTGGCATTTTTACATATCTCTACATGAGCATTCTTTAAAACTTTATTATTCTTAGGCTCTAGATTCATTATTTATAACTTAAGTGATGAGTAAGATCTTCTAAAAAATAGAACTATGTAAAGCTCTGTCTTTTACTACATCTTCATTAAATATTGGAAGCCTTGCAGTCACAGAGGAATGATATCATTCCTAACCAGCTTCTATAAGGCCAATCTGCCTAAAGCACCTTATAGTGAATTGATGAAGTCATCTTAATCTAAATAATAAACACTAACTTTACCCCAAAATTGGCCTTGTTAAGGTGGCAGAGCCTAGTAATTGTGTAAAACTTAGACATTTACAATCAAAGGTGTAACTCCTCTTCATAACAAGGTATTAATTATTAATCAGCTATTATTAGTTATTCCTGTTTAGTTAGCCATATCATTTTTAATATTCATTTTACAAAAAGTTGTAAGACATGTACAACCTCAAAAAGGTTGGAAGTTCCCCTATGGACTTTGCCAGGACTGTAAAATTGTTTATTCAAGAATCACTATAAACATTACCTTCATCTATATTAACATGTATCATTGCATCGATTCAATCTCTTACCTTAACATTAACAACTGAATTGCTTAATGCCATATTCATTAATTATTATAAACTTAGGGACATTATTTATTCTACCAGTATCAAGCCTAGCTGTATACTTCATGCTAAGATCAGGATGAACTTCAAACTTAAAATACACCTTCTTAAATTGGCCTATTAAGAGCAGTAGCACAATTTCATATGAAGTAAGTTTAGCACTTTATTATCACTTATATTAATAAGGGAGTCATTTACACTATCTACGCATATAATTACCCAAGAATATTTGTGATTAATTTTTCCATCATGCCCACTTACCATAATAGGATTTATTTTAACTTTTGAAAAAACTATTTGAGTGTTCCATTCAACATCACTGCAGGAGAATCATAAGTTGTATCAGGCTTTAATGTTAAATATTTAGCAATTTGCCTATTCTTCTTAGCTGAATATGCTAATATTATCATGAGCATTTTGTAACCCACGTATTCCAGAAATGTAATTTTATGATGAAGACTTTACTGCTGACAATGTTATTTATATGAGTACAAGCATTTCACCCACTATTTCATTATGGGCCACCCATACATTTCCTATGAAAGAATTTACTACCACTAACCATAGCCCTATGTATGTGACATGTTTCTTTTTTTTTTATTTCAGCTTATTATGGGGGTACAAATGTTCAGGTTATATATATTGCTCACTCCCCCCCATCCCCCCGAGTCTGAGCTTCAAGCATGTCCATTCCCCAGACAGTGCACATTGCACTCATCATGTAGGTATACACCCATCCCCTACCTCTGTCCGATACCCAATTGGTGTTATTCCCAAATGTTCACTTAGGTGATGATCAGGGAAACCAATTTGCTGGTGCATTATACTATCACTTATCCCACCACAACCACAGAAGTGTCATTCTAGTTTTAAGCTCATGATATGTGGATGAGACTTTGCACCCGAATTGATGCTGTAATAGGTTGACGCTTTTGGAATGTTAGGATGGGACAAACACATTTTGCATGGGAGATGGACATCCTTTGAGGGCCAGTGGGAAGACTATAGTAGGCTGAATAATGACCCCAACAAAGTAAAATATCAAGTTCTTATCTTTAGGACCTGTAAATGCTATATTATTCGGGAAAAGAGTCTTTGCAGATGGGATGAAGTTAAGGATCAAGGTGAGGAGATTATCCTGGATTATCAAGGTAGGCCCTAAATGTAGAGGGAGATTTAACACAGAGAGAAGGCCATGCAAAGAGGGAACGAGAAGGATTTGAAGATCCTGGCCTTGAAGGTTGGATTGATGCAGCCATAATCTAGGTAATGCTCTGCAGCCACCAGAGCTGGGAGAGGCAGGGAATGGATTCTCCCCGAGAGCCTCCAGAGGGAGCGTGGCCTTGCTGACACTTTGGTGTTGGCCCAGCATACTGATTTTGGACTTCTGGCTCCAGATCTACAAGATAATAAATTTCTGGGTGTTTTTTCTTTTTTCTTTTCTTTTCTTTTTTTTCAGAGATGGGGTCTTTCTTTGTTGCCCAGTCTGGTCTCAAATTCCTGGGCTCAAACGATTCTCCCACCTCAGCCTCCCAAGTAGCTGAGATTACAGTCAGAAGCCACTGTACCTGACTCAAGTCATTTTAAATCATCGCATCTGTGGTAATTAGTTACAGCAGCCATGGGAATTTGGTAGTAGAGGTGAGATGTGCTATAACAAATACCTAACAAGGTAGAAGCGGCTTTGGAATTGAACAATAGGTAAAGGTTGGAAGAATTTTGAAGTGCAGGGTAGAAAAAGCCCAGATGGCCTTAAACATATTCATATAATACTATTGGTAGAAATACGGACATTAAAATGCTTCTGATGAGGGCTCAGAAGGAAGCGAGGAGCATGGGTGGAAAAGCTCATATTGGTTTGGAGAACACTTCTATTACCATAACAGAATGGTAGTAGAAATATGAACATTAAAGGTGCTTCTGATGAGAGCTCAGAAAGAAATGAGAAACATGTTATTGGAAACGGAGAAAAAGCAAACTTTGTTATATAGTGGCAGGAAACTTAATTGAATTATATCCTACAGCCGTGTGGGAAGCAGAGTTTGTAAGCAATGACCTTAGAGATCTAGCTGAGATTTCTAAGCAGAGTGTAGAAGCTGTTGCCTGGCTTCTTCTGCTGTTTATAGTAAGATGTGAGACTAGATAATTAAATTGAGGAAAAAATGTTAAACAAAAATAAAACAGTTCCTGGGAAATTGTGAGTCTATCTAGATTGAAAGAAAATGATAGAGTTAAGAGAATCACTGTTAGGAAAACGTGCTATGGCGAGAAGACCAAGCGTGAGGTCGGGTAACCTTTGCTAGTGCTGAAGACATCAGGTGTGTGACTCATAAATGCTCCCAGGGAACTCAGAAGCCAGGAACAGCGATGGGAATTATCTAGGAAAAATCTCTGGAAGCCTTCCTTGTCTAGCAGTGTGAATCTCTGTGACATCCATGAGAGATTCACACAGGTTTTGAGAATGTGATACCAGCAGAGCTAGCTTGTACTGTAAGCAGCAGAGAGACAGCCAGGTGAAAGAAGGCTCCTGGACTCACAAAATTCTACAGGAAAGAAACAAACTGAAAAAACTACTAAGCTTGCAAATATGTGCCATCCTTTGAGAGAAAGGAAGAATAACTCTGAAGGTAAAAGCTCAGTCCCAGAGGATCCCAAGGGTGGAATTTCAAGCCACAAAGGATTATTCCCAGTTTTGAAACCTAATGCAATTTGCTCCACGGGACTTTGAAATTTCTACAGGTCAGAGACTCCTTTTTTCTCTTCCACTTTCTCCCTTTTGGAATAAGAATTTCTATAACTGTTATACTATGGCTGTCCCACAGTTTATTTAGGGAACAGATAACTTGTGGGGTTTTTTTTTTGTCTCTCACAGCTCCAGAGATTTTGAGGGATTTTATCCAAGGATGGCTTATACCCAGAGTCTCACCTGTACCTTAGATGGTTTAGGTGATAAGACTGGGATTTTTGAGCTGATGAGATTTAGATGAGATTTTGGACTTGAGTTGACGCTATAAAGAATTGAGGCTTTGGGAATGTTGAGAAGGGGTGAATACATTTTGCACGTGGGATGGACATGAATCTTTGGGAAACAGAGGGCAGACTATAGTAGGCTAAGGACCCCCGAAGATATCAGGTTCTACTTCTTAGACCCTGTATATGCTACCTTTTAGAAAAAAAAATGATCTTCAAAGATGTGATTATATCAAGGAATTTGAGATTGAGAGATTATCCTGGCTTTTCAAAGTGAGCCCTAAATGAAATCATTTGTATCCTCATAAGAGGGAGGCAGAAGAAGATTTGACACACTCGTGGGAGAATGCCACATGAAGGCAGAGGAGGGAGATATTTGAGACTCTGGCCTCCAGAACCAAGAGAGTAAATTTCTATTTTTTTAAACCACCACGTTTCTGGTAATTTGTTAAAATTGAACTAGGAAACTAAAATAAGTGGGATAATAAACACTTCTGTGAATACCTCATAGAATTATTCATTTATTCACTCATTTATTTACCAAAAAACCCAAATATTTTTGAGCTCACAATTTAGTAGTTAATGGCAGAAAAATGAATCAGTACTCTAAAACATTATAGAGGGCGCGGTGGCTCACGCCTGTAATCCTAGCACTCCAGGAGGCAGAGGTGAGAGGATCACTTGAGTTCAGGAGTTCAAGACCAGCCTGAGCAAGAGCGAGACCCCACCTCTACTAAAAATAGAAAAATTTAGCCGGGCGTGGTGGCATGCCTCTGTAGTCCCAGCTACTCGGGAGGCTGAGACAGGAGAATCGCTTGAGCCCAGGAGTTTGAGGTTGCTGTGAGCTCGCTGACGCCACAGCACTCGCATGGGCAAAAGAGTGAAACTGTGTCTCAAAAAAAAAAAAAAAAAGAGGAGGGAACAGCAAGGGCAAAGTCATGGAGGCATGGTGGTTTTAGGGAATGGTGAGAAGTTCAGTGTGGGTGAGGGGAACAGGGAAAAGAGGGGAGTGCAGCGCGAGGCAAGGCTGAGAGTAAGGGTAGGGGTGCCGCTTGTGATGGGCCTTGCACACCATAATGGGAAGAGTACTTTTTATAGGTGGTACCTATTCAAAACCCACGATGGCTTTGAAGCAAGGCATTTGGCGCATTCCCACAGGCCATTGGGTGGGAGATAGTCTGGTGCTAGAGAGACTAGAGCTAGAAGGTCTGGGCTGTAACCATGGCGGCAGTTGCTTGAGAGGAGGAATCAGATTTGAAATATGTTTCAAAGGTAGAGTCAGCAGTTTATTAGGCAAGACAGGAGGAGGAAGAACCTGTCAACATTTCAAAGAAATCAGCATTAGGAGGAGCCAAAGTGTCAGCTGCCTCCACAGGTACCCACGAGACTCATCAAGATGTCCACATGCGGAGCCTAAGTCTCTGAAAATGCCACACTCAGGTAGGAGGCATCCAGACTGGGGAAGGGGGCAGTCAAAGGCTTCCTGAGCCCCCAGAACAAAGGGAATTGACTTAGGGGCTTCCACCCTGACTCTTAAAGCAAGGACCTTTGGAACATGGAGACAGAGTGTCTGTTCCACCTTGGAATGTGGGGGATTTAGATCTATCCTCATTACTAACCCCCACCTTTTTGCACTGGGTCTTGATCCACACTCTGACCACCACTTCTTCATCTGGTCACAGAGACTAGTAGTCCTTGCAGATCTTCAGGTGTGTCTCCCTGAATTAAAGAACTTAGCTCCTACTGCAGACATTGCATTTTGTCTGATTGCTCGGCTTGAACCATTCAAGACTGGCTGCTTCCACTCTCTCTTCCCTCACAGCTCCCTTCCTGTGCAGCTTAGGCATGCTCTCCAATCAGTTCTGAGAAATCCTGGCCAAAAAGGGTTGGCATAGATGTGAAATAATACACGTGCCAGTGCCTTTGCAACAGCTGCTGAGAGCCCATGCTGGGACCAGGGACCAGGCTTTCATCTCACTTTTATATTTAGCTTATTCGTCTTTATTTGTGAAATAAGGCTTAAGTTGCCCTACATTTCACAGAGTGGTCAGGAAGACCAAGAGAGGAAATATTTCTGAAAGTGACATATTTAAGTAAGCTCTTACACTTTCCATTTTCTTATATTAAGGCTTGGGTTTTTAAAAAAATTGCAAGAATCTGAGTCAACTTGTCCAAAATGAGTTCCATTGTTTCTAAAAAAAAATAATTGAAGTCCTTTATTTAATCCTGCTGCTTTGACACGTTTAAACATCTTTTTGGGGGCTATATTTTGGCTATGTTTTTTAGTTCTTTAGCACACAGAAGGAAGTGATTACCAGCTATGAGCTTCATTCCAGGGGAAAGGCCATGCCACCATTTTCTCAATGATAGGCTGTTGAAGCTGGTTCATTCTGAGTTTTTGAGAATGTAAAGATTAAAGTGTTTAAGAAGAGGTTTGAACAGAGGTTAATTCATTTACTTATTAAGCATTCACTAAGTGAGTAATATGTGTTTAGCATGTGCCTCCCCTGATAAGCTTAATGACAGAAGGGACAGCATCTCTAGCTCTTTGCATATTTGTTTATGGATAGAATGTATTTAATATACAAATTATTTGTTTAACGATTGGATGAATGCGTGGAAAACCCCCTACTTCACTTCTCTTTATCCCCCTGGCTACAGTCCTTGTTTCTTTGGTGGTTACAATATCTAAAAACCCAGTGCATCTACTGCTCTTGTACAATGCTCAATGTTATGCATTTGTTACCTCACTTATTAATAATTCTTCCCATAATAAGCTACAGTCGTTGCTGTCATTCCCATATTTTACAGTTGGGTTAGCTGAGACTTAGAGAGGTTGCTACTTGCTCAAGTACCATATGAGTCAAAGGGTTATATTCTATCCACATATCCAAATTCCTACACATTGCAGGAAATTGGTCAGCACCTTTGATCTACAAGGCAGGATAATTTTTGGAAATGTTCCACTTTTCCCATTTTCTTCTCCTATTTAAAGAGACTGGTTCAGTGATCTCTTGCCCGGAGGAAGGCTTAATGCAGGGAAGGCAGGACAGAAAGGCAGATTCCTTCTCTCGTTTTGTTTTTCCTATGGTTAAAATCCAGAAGATGTGTTCCCTAAGTAGATTTTTAGGCAAAAGGGTTATAAAGCATCATTTTTGTTATGTAATTGATAGAGTGATTATTTAGTGATTATAATATTTCAAGAACTAAACTACAGATGCTGACATAGTTGCTTTTCTTCTTCCAACCCAATTATTTCAATTGGATCAAAATCTATTATTAAAAATACAAAAGTTGGAGGGCCAGACATAGTGGCTCATGCCTGCGATCCTAACACTTTGGGAGGCCAAGTCAAGAGGATTGCTTGAGGCCAGGAGTTTGAGACCAGCCTGAGCAAGAGCAAGACCCCATCTGTACAAAAAAAATAGAAAAATTAACCGAGCGTGGCAGCATGCACCTGCAGTCCCAGCTATTCTGGCGGCTGAGGCAGGAGCATCACTTGAGCCCAGGAGTTTGAGGTTGCAGTGAGCTATGATAGTGCCACTGCACTCTAGCCAGGGTGACAGAACAAGAGTTTCAAAAAATAAATAAATAAATAAAAGCCAAGTAAAAATCAAGTGACCCATCAGAACTGTTACCAATACAATTAGTGCTTTGAATAAAATCATTAAAAATGAAATTGAAAAAAAAATTCTTCTGCAAATTTGCTGAAATAATTATCATAAATACAATATATATGCAAGTTTTCCAAAATAGGTTCTTCATTAATTATATTTTGACAATTCTCATCTTTGTGTTTATAGCAGAATGTCTTTCTCCATATTAAAATGAATGAAAAACTATTTAGGCAATACAATGGGATAGCAATGATTAATAGAGCTAGTGCTATTAACCACAGAAGCTCAAACAAAATGAAAGTGGTAACATTTATTCATAATTTTGCTAATGTCAAATTACAAAGAGGAGAATTTTTAGTTTATTAAAAAATTTTAAATGTGCTTATAAAGGCAAAGTATTGTCTTTATGCTTCATCAAATTTTTCTTTACATTTTTAAAGTTCCATATTTGTTTATTTAGTGTATTGATTTATCAAAATGGATACCACTTTATTAATAAAGTTATGTAGTAGATACATAGAGAAAAAATAAGCTTTTTGTTTTCCATAGAAAAGTTTGGATTCTGTTGTATAAAAGTGTAGAGACTTCAATATGTTTTTCTAATTTTGATTTAGGTTCAGAATTCATTTTAGCTGGAGTAGGTAATTCTGCTTTAAGCTTCAGGAATTTAAGTAATTTCAGGAAATATGAGTAGTGTTTCTGTGGAAAAATGCTTAGACATAGATTATCTAAATTTGTTAGTATTGAATATTCCAAAATATACATTTCAGGCTGGTTTGCCTCTCTTACCTCTTACCAGAGTAAAAAATGTTAATATTTAGTCAATAAATGAATGTAAGTTAATTTTAGCAAATTTTGGCAAATTTATGACTCATAATATGTGTTAGCAAAATGAGAGGAACTGGTAAGGGAGAGGTCTTAGGATGCATTGGAGGGACCAAATGGTACAGAGGATAGACTTTGGGAGTCATATGTGACCAAGGTCAAGTTAATTTCTCAGGCTTCAACTTGCTCATATGTAAAGTGGGAATGGAACGGCCTACTTGGGAGATGGAGATAAGGTATGTCAAGTGCCTGGCATATATATTGTTTATATTATTATTATTCCAGATGAGCATCTCGCTTGGCAGAAGCTGTTGTGCCTGTTATACCATTAAGTTATATTACTTATGTGATGCCCACACAAAATTATAATTTTTTGAATTTCACACAAGTTGGAAAAATATGAGGAACTGTGCAAGATTGCTTAAGGCATTTGTTTAACTTCCTATTGAGAATAGCAATTTATTTAACTTGATGTTATGCAAATATACTCCTATCAGATAGGGAAATGTGAAGAGGTGTACACTGCTTGGTGTTGACCTTGATGTACTCTTCAACTGGATAATTTTGAGTTGCTACATTTATATTAAAATAGGAAAACAGAGACTGAATCTTGAAATTATAAAATTGAGTGATATTAATATAATTCAAAACTGTCTATGACCTGGAGATTTTTAATGGGATTTTATGGGATTTGCCTTTTGCGCTATACTCTGTAGTGGTTTGAAGTACTAGAAAATGTGAAACTCTGTATCTGCCCCAACCTTTTCTTCTTCCTCCTACATTCAAGGCCAGCGACTGCCCTATGAATCCCAACCTCACTCTTTTAGGAATGGGTTGGGGCAAGGAGAGGTTGTGGGGGAAAAGAGAGAGTTCAAGGGTTTCTTCCACTCTCAAATCTCCCAAATCCTCATTCAGAAACATCCCAACTTTCCTCTTTTTCATAGCCCAATTCTTCTGACTCTTCAGAGCTCTTCAAACTCTTAATACTTTCTCCACAGCTCCTGATTGCCCTCATATTCACCTCTCAACCTACTTTATTTTGGTTTCTATTTCTATGATTTCAACATCTCTTCCCAAGTTTACAACTGACTTCCATGATACTGAGTCCAATAAACACATTTTAAACTTTTATCTTTGTTTTTTAACTCATCTTTCGTTTCATGTTTCAATGTTCTCTCCTTGTCTTCCTCCACTTGGTGCTCCTGGTCTCCTTCATACCTCTCTGCCTGCTTCTTTCCCTCTCTTCTGGAGGCTCACACTTCTCTACCCAGTTTTTAGAATATTGGCATTACTCAAAGTAACAGAGCAACACTAATGGACACATTCAAAAGTTTCCCTGGTTCACCGTGTCCTTCAAAGAAACTGGGGAGACCAGCACAGCTGTGGCCTATGGGTCACAAGGAGGAAGGAAAAGGACCTTGGAATTCTCAGTCTGGAGAGAAGGCGCTTAGGGCCAGCCCTTTTAATTTTTTGGAATTAATTTTCTTATTCATAAGACAGGACTAGGTCTAGATAACCCAATGGTCCCAACTGTAGAATTTATGCATTGTACTGCTTTGCTTATCCATCCATGTCCTCCACGAGCTTGGGAACTGCTCCAGGAAAAGGCCGACCATGGATCCATCTTTATATCCCAGTATTGCCCAGCACTGGCAGAGGGACAGTGAGGCACAGTGAGGGTGGGGACTGGCTCTATGCTTCCTTCCTGAAACTTTCCATACTTTTACCTCCAGGCTGTTGCAAGGGGAAATCATGGAACTAGGTCCCTGTGACCTTTTGCATGGAACCTGCTATGTAAATTCTACTGGTTCCTAAGTTTCATGGCAGTTTACCAATGTCCGCCAGCAATAGCCAGAGCAGCTGTTCCAACTCTCTACTCTTCTTGGGCAGTCAATCCTCCCTGCCCCTGCCATGGTAGAAGATGCCCCAGGATCCTCTAACAAAACAGGTTATCTGGCTTCAGAGATCTAATCTACCCATTCCCTCCTCTCCATTCTTCCTCTTAGGCTTCTGTGTTGGTCTTCCACATTGAACTGCTTCAAAACTAACTACTGTGTTAAGGGCAGAATAAAGTAATCACTTCCCAGCCTTGATACCTCCATACGGAGGTCTAGGACTGGCTGTCCATGAAGTTTCTGTGCCCCACCCGTCCAGCTCATCCATTCTACTCAATGCCCCATTCCTCCCCTTCAGCCTCTCTGGCCTCGTTTCTTCTCTCTTACTGCCCTTCTCTCAGCACCTTCCATCCTTGCTCTCCATTAGTGCCAGCTTTCTGAGGAATGAGTGTCAGGCTTCCTGTCTTAAGAATAACCATCATTTTACTTTGTTCTTCCTCTGTTCACCTACCTTCTATTTATTCTCTTAGCAGGCAGACTGCCTGACCTGGAATGTCTCCACTTCTTCATTGCCCACTTGCTTTGTAGATCACTGCTCTATACTTCTCACCCTGCTCTTTCCTAAATCTCTTTGATCACAGTAAGTCTCCCTAGTTCAAGTGAATTAGGCAACTATTCATAAAACATTTTTGTATGCCCAGCCTAAAGATGGGCTCCAAGTAAACCTAAGAAATGGAAAAAAAAAAAAAGTTTGAACGATCATGGAGTTTTAAAGCCTAATTAGGAAGATAAATTGAATATACAAAGAGATACATAAGGAGACTACATAGGATTTCTGCTTGTGGAATGAATTACAAATGAAAACATGAATGAATGACATGTCGAATGAAAGGTATAAACACAACTACTTTAATTATTCATAGAATAGATTCCCATGGGCTGGGTGGTTAGAGAAGGGATTGAGGAAAAATTAAGTCTTAAGAACACTTTTGTAAGAGCAGAAGACGTGTAGGGCAGGGGTGGGGATGAGATGGGATTTAAGAGGATAGATTCTTCTTGCTTTTCCTATCTCAGTGAATAGAAACACAGGGATCTTCCTAGACTTCTTCCATACTATACCCACATCCAGTCACCAACTTCCATCAAAAACATACCCCAATATCTCTCCCACCCCTTTTGGCTTCTCTGTTCCACTGCAACCCCAAGTCCAGGCCACTGTCATACCTTATCTGAATATTGCAATAGCATTAGACTGGCCTCCCTAGTTCCAGTCTTACTGCCACCTCCCCTTCACCCAATTTATTCTCATAAATGTTAAACTCTCAGGACCTGGAGTTAGACTGCCTGGATTCAAATACTGACCCTGTTGTCCTTGGGAAAATTGCATAATCTGTCTGCATCTCAGTTTCCACATAATAGGACAATGGTAACACCTACCTCAAATATTTATTATAAAGATTAAGCAATTTTATGTAAATCACTTTAGAATAGTACTTGGCACTTAGTAAGGGCACAGTAAATATTTAGCTGTCATTATTATCTTCCAAATAGCTGTCGGAGTGATCTGCTATCTAATTACATCATTTTCCATCTTAAACCCCTTCAGTAGATTCCCACAGCTTTAAGTCTGAACTTCTTAACTGGGCCTACCAAGCTCTCATGGTCTGACTTTTGCCCTACGTGTGGTCTCAGCACCCACACTTCTCTTCGAGACCTGAAGGTCCAGCCATGCTGAACAGCTCCCACAGTCCAGTTGGCTCAGGCTGTTTTATGCTCTGCTCACACACTTCTCTGCGCTGTAGAATGCCCTTTCCCATCTTGTCTACATCTAGAGGACACTTCCTGACATTTTAAGACACAGCCCCACTAGACCCTAAGCCACATGAAGGCAGAGCCATGTCAGTTCTGCTCAAGGGTGCATCCCCAGTGCTCAGGGCAATGGCACTCAGTAAATGAAGGCATGAATGAAAGCATCTCCTACACTTTGAAACTTTTTCTGCATTCTCTCCTCACCTGCATTCCCTCCCCACAACCTGGACAGAGTTCATTACTTTCACCTTTGTCTGCTATGGGTATCAGCACCACTTTCTATGACAGTTGCCTTAATAGTACTTAGGCGACTCTTGCCTCCCTTCTGCACTACAAGTTCCCAGCAGGTGCCCAGCACAGGACCTGGGACGCAGTGAATGTTTGGCACATGTTTACTAAGTGAATGCAGGAGCAAATCAGAGAGCAGTGAATCTCTGGAATCCCACACTGGTGGGCTGCATTGCTATCTTGGAATCCAACTCCACAAACCTCTAGATTTCTATCCCCATGGTTCCATGTTCTGAAATATATATATATATATATATATTTTTTTTTTTTAGACAGAGTCTCACTTTGTTGCCCAGGCTAGAGTGAGTGCCATGGCATCAGCCTAGCTCACAGCAACCTCAAACTCCTGGGCTTAAGCAATCCTACTACCTCAGCCTCCCGAGTAGCTGGGACTACAGGCATGCACCATCATGGCCAGGTAATTTTTTTCTATATATATTTTAGTTGGCCAGATAATTTCTTTCTATTTTTAATAGAGACGGGGTCTCACTCTTGCTCAGGCTGGTCTCGAACTCCTGACCTCAAACAATCCACCCGCCTCGGCCTCCTAGAGTGCTAGGATTACAGGCGTGAGCCACTGCACCCAGCCTGAAATATTTTATCCATTAATATTCATTTATTATTAAGTAATAATATATTTCCACAATTTAGTAGATCGAAGACATATGTCGCCATACTGAGTTATTATAATTTTGGTCAAAAGTTAGTTACCTTATACTGCCCTGTTTGTAGACAAATGTATGGTTTTCTTTGGGCTGTGTGTGGTGTCGATTCCGCTTCTCCATACTGCTCACTTCTTGTCTCTGTGTTTGACACGGAAGTGCCCTCAGATGCGCACTGGGAGAGATACGGAACTTTTTCTGTGAGTCTCACAGGACTTGTTTCCTCCTAGAGGCACCACTATCCATGCTGATCAGGTTTTCTCAGTGTCTCCAACCCACTGTAGTGGAGTCAAGAAAATTCAATTCAGTAGACATTTGAGCAAGAATGTTAAGAGAAGGAAAGAGTCACTGCTCCACTTTTGGAATAGGATTTTTGAGTTGTATTAAGTATTGAAAACCAGTCCTTGGCCAGAATAAATAATTTTTTAAATTTGTTCATTCCCCATTAGCATGCCCTGCTGGAGTAGATTATAGATCTTCACTCTCAACCAGGGACAGAGAGAACACAGATAATAACACAAAGACATTGTCTACACATGAAACGTAGGTTTTGGGGAAAGCCTTGCCTTTGCAGCCAAGTGCACAAAGGCAAGAAGTGGCAGGGGTCGGGAAGCTAGTGGTCAGGTGAGTATCTGATTTTTCCCCTGTAGGCCAAAATCCTGGGCATGGAAGTTTGGATAGATTGAAGGAAAAGTTGAGAGCCCAGGGGATCTTGCCTTATGTCCTTTTGGGGAAGAACCAGAATGAAAATGGCAGTGAAGCAGAGAGAAGCACTAAGCCCCCAGGCTCCTGGCTACAGTGCAAAAACTTCCTCTGTTACCCAAAGAAGGACATGGAATGGCACAGACAGGGGCAGTTGGCCCTGGAGCAGAGGGGTTACCACATGGACTGCCCAAGCCTCAGAGGAAGTCATACCACCAGCAAGAGCTTGAATAGGACTGGGTGAGCTAGAGTCCCCAGGCTCTGACCCTGCCAAGAGAACTCACTAGAAATTCAAAAGCCACATCCTATTATTCCTCAGTCAGCACAAAGGACCCAGGGATAAGATCAAGCTAGATACCATGAAGCTGAGACCAGCTCAGATCCTGAGGGCAGAGTGCAGATCTGAGGTGTTTAGCTCTGTGACCATGTGGTCATATGATGGCCACCATACAACCATCATGATTTGGGGAAGGAGCAGGGCACAGGGGAAGAATCTGAAAAATTAAAATGCCCCGAGTTACCCAGAAGAAACTGTGCAAACCAGAAGGTTCTGAGAGTGTCAAATAATATCTGGCTGAGGTATGGAGGAAGGGGAAGAAGGAGCTCAAACACTTATTGTGTGTGGCTTAATGGAACTTGTGAGGGGCCAGGAGGTACATGGTCCTGACGAAGTCACCAGCCCTGGTGTCTGTTTTAGCCACTTACCTGCTGAACAAAATCTGGCTCCAGAGACTGGGGTGGAGGCTGGAGGAGTGGGGTGGGGTGGGGGGCAGTGACAGGGAGGAGAATGGGGAGTTGTAGCAGAGATTGGATTCACTGTTCAGGGCTGCCAATCCTCTACCTAACATATGCCTGTCTTGGCATAAATACTTCAATAAATGAATGAATTGTGGGCAATGCCTATAAAGAAGGCTGAGAGTGGGGAACAGCAGCTTGGGAAGTCAGGCCTGTTAGATCCTAGTTTGCCACTTATAGGTAATAAATACCTATAAACATTACTTTCTAATTATTTTACTACATCTTGCTATTAATATTATCTGCACTCTTGAGTTTATGTCTCTTGTGTCTAGGGCTGGCTTCATGGTCATGAACATGAACAGTCACACAAGACCCTGAACTCAGAAGGGCATATGCTTGGTTTAAAGCTCTGCTGTCGCCATCTTAAAATTGTTAATAAATTTTTAATCCATTTTGCACTGGGATTCATAAATTATGTAGCAGCCCCTGATTGTATCTGTGTGATGGAAATACTATATAATGATATGCTACTATGTATCACTTCCCAATTCAGTGTTCAGTACCCTCATATTGCAGCTGGAAGTAGCCCGTGGGGGATGTTGGTACACGCTTGAAACAGGGTGGGAAGCAGTTACACACCATTCACCAGCACCGCTGGGCAGTATAGTATAATGGTCATGCACCTCCCCCACCCTCGCCCCTGGGCGTTTTGAATGCCAAAGAGGAAAAGAAGATCTTTTTGCATAGCAGCTTACTATTTATTTGTGACAGCAAAGCAATAACCTCATCCTTGGCATTATTTCAAATTATAAATTCAGATCTCCCGTGATTGAGGACTATCCCACTTAAAATACGCCACCCCGGAAGGTTGTGAGCAGTCTTCCTGAATGAAGGCGTGCTCCCCGAGGTAACCGGTTAGAAATCCGCGGACACGCGCCTGCCGCCTCTCCCACTGCGCTTCCTCCTTCCCGGGAAGCGGGAGCGTCGCCGAGGGCCCGGAGGGGCGGGAGCTGGCTGATCGACCCCCCGCCAGATCCCCGCTGGAGAAAGCTCTCACTCTCCTACCCGGAGACCGCCGGCACCCGCAGCTGCGCCCAGCGATGGAGTCCTCCTGGCTGGAGATGCGCTGGGCGCGGCCTTTCTACCTGGCGTTCGTGTTCTGCCTGTCCCTGGCGCTGCTGCAGGCCGTCAAGCTCTACCTGCGGAGGCAGCGGCTGCTGCGGGACCTGCGCGCCTTCCCTGCGCCCCCCACCCACTGGTTCCACGGGCACCAGAAGGTAGATGGAAGGGAAGGGCGGAGGACCGCGCTGCAGAGGAAGGCGGCGGGCAAGGCGGCTGCTGCCTTCCCTCCCTCGGGACCCTGTGTCCTGCACAGCCCTGTCTAGCCCAGCCTGTGGCTCTCAGCATCTTTTCATTACTCTAGACTTGCTCTCCCGAAGCCCTGCAGGGGAAGATCACTAGTGAGGAAGCTCTGGGGGCTGGGAGAGCGCTATTTAAAGAGCCTGAATATTGAAAAAGAGAACAAGGTGTAACTCAGGTCTGCCTCCAATTGTTCCACCAATCTCTTGTATTTATACAGTGAATTGTAAAAAGCCTTCTACATGTATTGCTTAAAAAATAGTATGTTATTCTAAATACGTATAATTACAGAAAATATGCAAAATTGGACACAATAGTTGGCATCCTTAGTCCATTCTTATCAGAGAAAATTAACTTTCTTTTCTTAAGATTCTTGTGAAGTAGGGAGTGGCCCCAGCCAGCCACTCAAGAAATATTGATTGATGGAAATTTGTAGAGAGAGACTGTTACCTTTTGATATCTCCTGTTCTCCAAATCTACTCTCACCCCGATTCATTTTTTTTATTCATTCAGCCAACTCTGGGTGGCAGCTGTGTGATAGGTGCTAGGATCACAAAAAGAAGGTGGGTCCCTGCCCTCCAGGGGCCCAAGGCAGGTGTGGACTTAGGCCACAAAGAGGAAATGAAAATATAGGGTGATGAGTGCTTTAGCAGAGGCCTAGTGTGCCTGTCTGCCTGAGGGAGGAAAGAAAGGCTGTGAGGGGCTGAGCAGAACCTCAAAGGACCAGCAGTGTGGGGAGGGTGTTCCCAGAAGAGATACTGCAGGATCCTTGGGCTCCTCCACTGCCTAGTCCTCCTGCCCTAAAGCAACCGCTTTCCACTTTTATCGATCTCTTCTGGTATTTAAATCCTTCCTTGTAAAATAATATTACTACATTGCATTTATTAATTTACTAATTTTAGACATCCATCTATGAACTTCTATATGACAAGTAACCACTTACACCTCATCTTCCACTGTCCCAATACAGTTATATCAAATTTTTTAATTAAACTGAAAAATTAGTATTTGTATTATTTTGATTATTTACTGCTGATCTAAATAGTCCCCTTTGATTTTGTTCCTTTTCTCATAGAGCTTTCCCCCACCCCCATGGTATTGTTAACTTCCTCCTTTTCTCATCTGCTTAGTTTTTCAATATCTGTCACTATCTTTTTCCAAATGCTCTATTGGATCTGTCAAACACATCTCAGTAATCTTTCCAAATATTCAAGCATATCAATTAATCCATCAGTCCATATGCTTCTCTGGAAGTATTTTTCCCACAGACTTCTCCTGTTCCAATCAGGACTGATTTTTTTTTTATTTCAGCTTATTATGGGGGTACAAATGTTTAGGTTACGTATATTGTCCTTGCCCCACCCCCCGAGTCAGAGCTTCAAACGTGTCCATCCCCCAGATGGTGTGCTCGATGTATATAGCAGCACAATTCACAATTCCAAAGATGTGGAAACAACCCAAGTGCCCATCAATACATGAGTGGATTAATCAAATGAGGACTGATTGTTTTTTAGGCCTGGTGTACAGACATTGCCCGAGCCTTCCCTCTCATTGATGCTGTCCTGTGTTATATATATCTCCTGTCTCCTGGATACTGTCCTCTTTTGTTTCCATTGAATTGGTTTGGGATCCTTGTCAAAAATCAATTGACTATATACTCGATGATCTTGAGGTGTAAAAAAAAAAATCGATTGACCATACACGTGAAGGTCTATTTCTGGATTTTCAATTCTATCCATTCATCTATGTCTGTCCTCATGCCGGTACCACACTGTTGCTTTGTAGTAAGCTTTAAAATCAGGAAGTGTAAATCCTCCCACTTTGTTCTTTTGCAAGATTATTTTGGCTATTCTGGATCCTTGAGTTTCTATACGAATTTTTGGATCAGTCTGTCAACTTCTACAAAGAAACCAGCTGGGATTGTGATAGGGATTGTATTGAATCTGTGGATCCATTTAGGGAGTATTGCCATCTTAACAATATTAAGTTTTTTGATTCATGAACATGGGATGACTTTCCATTTATTTAGGTCTTCTTTAATAATTTTAATAGTATTGTGTAGTTTTCAGAGTATGAGTTTTACGTTTCTTTTGTTAAATTTATTGAGTGTTTTATTCTTTTTGATACTATTGTGTCTTAATTTCATTTCAGATTATTTATTGCATTCATAGTGTTTTAAAGTCTATATTCCCTCTTGACTGTCACTAAATTATTTTTCAGTATGTGTTTCAAAGAAGCCTTTATCAGAATTTTGCAGATTAGAGATGGCTGACATATCAAACTGTCTAATATGACCAACCCATTTAACCAGGTCATGTTCCTTCTGATGGTTCACCACTCAGGAAGTCACAAGGAAAGGATGAAACTGTTTTACACAGACAGTAACATTTTTATTGACACATAATAGTTGTGCATATTTATGGAGGCACGTGTGATATTTTGATGCATTTATACAGCATGTAATGATCAAAGCAGGGTATTTAGAGTATCCATCTCTCAAACATTTAAAATCTCTTTGTTTTGGGAATATTTCAAATCTTCTTGTTATTTTGAAATATGCAATAAATTATTAACTATAGTCGTCCTACTGTGCTATTGAGCACTGAAACTTAATCCTTCTATCTAAAGACAATACCATTTTAAGTATAGTCATGAGGTTCCAGAAGGAAAAAGTAGGGGGTAGGGGGTTCCCTATAAGATGAGGGATTCAATTCCTTTCTTTGTTCTAGTCATACTTGTCTCTTCACTGTTCCTCAAACACGCCAAGGATTTTCCTCCCTCAGAACTTTGAACATGCTCATCTTTGGTTAAAATGCTCCCCCTGCAATTTATTCAGGCCTGAGGACAAATGTCACCTCCTGAAAGAGGCTTATCCTGACCACTCAAATCAAAATAGGACCTCCAGTACTGTTTTTCTCCTAACCCTATTTTTATTATCTTGGCCCTTATCCTTCTCTGACACTATAGTGTGTAGTCTTTTGCTTGTTGGTTTATTATCCACCCCCCCTAATAAAATATAAAATCTGTGAGGAGAGGGTCTTTGTTTACCACTATAGACTCAGTGCTTGGTATGGTTCCTGGTGCACAGTAGGTGCTCAATAAATACTTTGTCAAATGCTTAAATATATTAAGTGCTAAGTAAATTCCTTCATTCAGAGATCTATTGGCTGCATAGAATAGGCCAGGTAGTTTGACATGTATTCAGTAGGTCAATGAATCCCAGCCAGGCTGTGGACCTAGGGTGTATATATGCTGGTGTGACTCTGTGTGTGTATGTGAGTATACTTGGATGTAATGCAGGGAACATCTGTCTAGCTAAGTGTTAAAGCACCTGGGCTCTAGAGTTGAACCTGAGTTTGAGCCCTACTTCCGTTTGCCAACTGTACGACCTTGGGCAGATTACCTAACCTAGTCTCTAAAGCTCAATTTCCTCATCTGTAAAATGGAGATTATAGTGGTATCTACTTCATAGGGTTCCTGATGTAAATATTAAATAACATAAAACATGGAAATCACTTAGCAGCACCTAGCTCTTAGCAGTGCTTGATAAATATTAGCTATTACTATTTTAGGGGCACTATGCATTTTCTGAACATTTCTGAACAATGTTTTTCCTAAATATGTGTAATACCCATTTTTAAATATATTTAGGTATTGCTATGGGGATGAAGCAATAGAACTTAAATATATCACAGGATTTAAAATAGCTTTCTGTCCTTTCTATCCAGTCAAGGGTTGTGAAAAGTGTAACCAAATACTTTCATGTGGCTGGGGGTATCCATGACAATTTTTGACCTAAACAAAAAATCCTCATATTAAGTTATAATTCCCATGAGAGCAAAGATCTTGCCTTTCTTATATTTCAGTGTATCTTTATCACCTGATACATGTAATAAGTACTCAATAAATACTTGTTTGTTTATTGTTTATGAATGAATACATGAAAACATAGTCACACTATTGGAAACCACCACTAGGGTAGTGAGTGGGCACTTGTCACTGGCTTGGTTATGGTAGTGTTAGCCAAAAACAGTCTGCAGCATTTCAGGAAATAGATTTCAAGAGTCTCAACCTTTCAGTGGCCTTACTAGCCAAAGAACACTTTGTGGGTACAGATTGCTAAGTGATAACAGAGGAAAGTGGAAGCCAGAGTTTTCTACCTCTACTCAGGCTAAGAACAGGAGAAAGAGTTTGCCAGCCTTAAGGTTGCTTTGCAGGTACGGACCCGCACAATGTTGTTTAAGTGTATAGATGGGCGCACTGAAACACACACATATGGGTGCCCTGTCCTTTACATGAGAAGCAAATGTAAATGAATCTTATTTTCAGCGACTTAGAGGAACTGTTTAAGTGAGCCATTAGTGATCTGCTTACAAAAGTAAAAAGTCCTTCTCTTATAGTAGTATTTGCGCTCTCATTTGTAGATGTTGGAAGCTGAGAGTTTTGTATTTGAGTTTGCTTCAAGCTTTACACATCTGGGTAAATGGACCTTCTACTGTTACAGGGAGAAAATTTTGGATTTTCTTTGTAGATGGAGTTGGCAGGTTTTTAGAGAGAAGCATTTACAATTAAGTCATGAGAAAGCATCACTGATTGGAACAGAGAGAAGGACTGTTGAGCTGAATGGTGGGCCATGTTCAATTACTAACAGTTAGTTTCCCACATAGGAAAGGAATCTTTTTAACCTCCAGACCCACTCCTAATCTGAGTGTGATGTTAGCAGGCAAGGCAAAGTGCGACTCAGCTCACTTCTCCCTCTGTTGGGAAAACAGCTCACAGTTTAAGTTTTTGACAGTGACTCAGTCTGGGGATACAACATATGTTTATACTGAGAAGATAAATACACTAACCTTATTTAGAAAATTATCCCTCAAGCTTAGAAATCCCAAAGAAAGCATGTTCACTCACTTCCAGAAAAAGGGTCAGGCTCTGAGCTTATCCTGTGCAACCTTAACCAGGCCCTAAATGCAGCTTGTGTCTATAAGAAGAGACAAGTCCAGCCTGACTGGTTCTCTAATCTCCTTTCCTTTTTCCACTGCAGATTTTTCAAGACAATAAAATGGAGAAGATAGAGGAGATTGTTGAAAAATATCCTCGTGCCTTCCCTTGCTGGATTGGGCCTTTTCAGGCATTTTTCTGCATCTATGACCCAGAATATGCAAAGACATTTCTGAGCAGAACAGGTAAGAAAAGAGGCAAATCTCTGGGATCTAATCCTCCTGGGAGTGAAATGCACAGAACTCACCGGCAAGATTCTGAAGCAAAGATTAGTATTGGGCCTTAAAGAGACACTGGAGCAAGTATAGTTCCCCACAAATATTGAAGGGGCTTCCCATGTCCTCCTCAGTCCTTTGTCTCATTCAGGACCCCATGGGTCCTTTGAGGTCGGTGTATCTTAAAGCCCAGCTGGCATTACCAGCCTTGCCATGGGCTTCCTTTGCTTCTCCTGGTTTTGTGACTTCAGCATCGGCAACACTCCCCAGCCCCATCCACTATATTGAGCATAAATCTTCAGGGGAATCAGAAAGAAGTCTGCCTCTGCTGGTTCAGTGCAGACCCGAATGCTAGATCATTCATTTACCAGCTGAACATCTTGATTGTGATCTAAATTTTGATTTTCCTCTCTGCATATTTCTCAACTGTGTTCCCTTTGTGGGCATGAGTTGTCTACCTCCCATGCCCAATCATTTTTCAAGGCTTTCATTGTGGATTGTTTCATAGCGCAACACTAAAACATCCAGTTTTTGCTCTGTCAACTTTGTAAAGCCAAGGTCTCATATTCTAATCTTCTTTCTGTGCCATTGTATCCGTCACCCTTAATAAAACCTAATAAAAGAAAACGGGCTTTCCCTGACCACTCTGTATTCCCAGTGCCCCTGCTCTGATTTGTTCCATGTTCACCTCTTAAAGACAAGAGCTACAAAACACCTCCACGTCAGGGTTCACAAGAACACCAAGAGGCATTGGCACCTTATTACCTAGTGTGTGCCGGCCCCTGCTCTAATAGTTAATTTGCCTTCCATAAAGGATATTTGATGTCTCAGCTCCTATGCTGGAAACTTTTTAACCCTCACGCAATCTCTGCTTTTGTTGAAGGCAGTGTAAACAAACGAAGAATCTGGGCTTGTGTACCTGTCTGCCTGGTCGGGCTTGCTGTTCCCTGGCACCTGAACCCAGACATTTGGTTTCTCCAGGCTGCCGAGGGCTGCAGGGTGTGGGCCCTGGGTTCCCTCTTGCTCACTCTCTGTGGTTACTGCAGGCAAATGGAGAACACTGTGCCAACTTTAATTGGTAACGAATGCTCCCTCTAATGTCGTCCTTTGTTTCCTCTGCTTGATTCTGCAGATCCCAAGTCCCAGTACCTGTACAAGTTCATAGTTCCATGTCTTGGTATGTATATGTGCATGAGTGATGTAACCCACTCTCGTTTAAAGTCTCCGTTCCATAGTAAAGCATCCCAGAGAAACTCAACTCTGAATTCAAAAGCATTAAGGATGAGGAATATCCACACTGAAAGTTATCTAGGGGAAAAGTCAAAGGGGAGCTCTGAGGTCAACACAGCCAACATCCTGGAAAGTCTCTTTATCCAT